>NW_017729028.1:20150528-20168997 GCF_001723915.1 Gavialis gangeticus
TGTCCAGTGTAACTACACACTTTGTAGTTATTGCATCTAGGTACACAGGAACTTGCTTGCTAACATTAACTTACAAATATTGTTTAAACTGAAAGATGGAGCCACCTTTACTGCTTGTATATTGTGCCACATCCCTTTACACTAGTAAAAAAAAATCAGTAGCAATAAACTCCTTACAATAACTCCTTGCAATAACTTCTTCAGTAAACTGCACATAGGTTGGCATACAGATACTCCTTAGGTTGTCCTAGTCTGTAAGTGCCACAATTATTGCTGTTCACCTGCCTTAAGGGTTGGCTTACATATGGGGGTTAAGCCAAGAACCTTTCCCTTTTATTTTGGGACAGTAAGCACACACAGGTGTTCCAGCCTGAAATAATGTACTAAACGGAGTAACATTTTTAAAAAAAAACCTTAAACCAGGAATTATGTTGACTTTTATTTCAAAGTTTTTAATAAAATAGGACATTTTGAAAAGAAAAAATATATTTTTTTACATTGTGCTTCCTACAGAAGAGCATTTATTAATATTTATTTGAACAATGTCAACCGGTTCTACAATGGATAATCACCATTCCATGTCCTGATCACCACAAAAGGTTAGACTACATGATCCAATAAGCTCCCTTATGGCCTAGAAGCTATTGACACAACTCCAGTGAGGTGAACAAGTGTTTCACCAATGGGAAAACAGGTACTGTATCCAGGCTTAGAAGTCACTAGCAGACGTGGGTTCATGGCTGCCAGCCTCCTGGAGAACCTACTAGACATCACCTGTTGCTCTCGAATAATAGAAATTGTTGTCCTGTGCATGTATTCATTTGCCTGGTAAGTCAATTCTTTTAACATTTTTCCTCAGGATTTGGGCCAATTTAACTCTTTTAGCAGTGAAAAAGTCTGTTATTCATTGGCTTGAACCACAATGCAACTACTATGGAAAGTCTCTTCTTCACAGAAACAAAGAGGGTTTGTGATGGTGTCTTTTGAGAAGTATGTATCACTGGAGGCCATTCACTCTTTACAGACTAGCATACACTCCCATTGTTTTATGTGAAAGATTATGCAACACGAGTTTAGTATAACATTGCTGGAAGCCAATAGAGAACCATTGTGTAATAACAGATGTTATTGTATAGCATTTTTTAACATTTGCTTTAGGCCAACAAACAAGGCCACACTTTGAAAGGAGAGCATTGCATTGACACGCCTGCACTTTCCTCAAGTGGTTCTTAACGAGAAAGGAAATTGAATTTCCAATGCAGACAAGTCTGATAAAGCTGTGAAATGGTAAAATTAAAATATCAACCATCCCTGACTGGCACAGTTTTGGGTGATATGTAACTGTTAATAATTTTTGAAAGCTTTGGATGAAATGAAAATAGTTTTCATTCCTCTGGCTGACTGAGGCACTGGAATGTGGTATGGTTGCCTCAGGGATAACTGTGAAGAATAACATCTCCAGTACAAGGAAACATTGTCATTCACGGAGCTACATGGCTCATACTTTGACAGCAGAAGCAAGATGATATTTGAAGAAGGCATCAGTAAATTCCTAAAACAATAAAACCCTGGGATTTTTTTTTTTTTTTTACCAACTTACTGAATATTGGGTTCAAGTATCTACTTGACTGAACAGGTTTCAGGACACATTATAAGAAAAATCATGGGAACTACTCTTTAACCCATGTGAAGAGGGCAAACATATTCTCTGAGGGGTTTATCATGTCTTTCAACTGTGCGCAGAGTCGTGGGAGCAGCACATCACTCACAAACAGTTTCAACTACCATTTTTATGCAGGAAGCTCACAGAGCTACCTGTACCTTGGACCTCCTGTCAAGACTAAAAAAAAAAATTAAAATGACCTCTTTTTGACACATCCTCAAGGGTATGCAGCTTTGGCTTAAACTCAGAGCATACAGACCAGAAATCTTAGCTTTTTCTGACAAGATTTCATGATCCCTCCATTAGTCACCACCAACAAAATTTGTCTGTTCATTCAAGCTTGCAGCCTGGAAGTTTAGCCAACCTTGCAGACTAACACAGCGAAACAAGGTCTGGTTTGGGCCATTTCATCCTTGACAGTATCACTAGGATCCAGTCCTTCCACATAGTCCACAAGCTAAAATTCTTACCTAGGCCCTTACCATCTTCCATCTCAGTTTGACCTGCTCATTTCTTCCAGCACTACTTCAGACATCATTAGCCCACCTCATAATCCAGGATCCTGGCTTTCTCTGCTTAAAAATCCCAAATTCTCTGATTAAAAAGCTCCAAATCCATGTTTTTTCTGTGATTAAATGAAATGCCACAATATATATAGATATCATTTGTACACAATGCTGTATTGATATATTTACAATTTTAAAGCAATTTGGAAGCCTACCAGTGCCGTAATCATTATAATAAAATTAATTTTAAATACCGATATACATTGGCATTTCATTTTGGTTTTTTTATCATGGAAAATCAGAGTTCCCACTGCCTTACCAGGACTCAGGTCTAGCTGCAGCTGTCCCTCCCCCGTTGCTTTGTGGTGCTGAGCAGCCCTGATATGCCAGTGCCCCTTACTCCCAAGTCACAGCCCCCCCAGCCCTACTGGTGCCCCTCACTTCTGACCCACAGTCCCCCCAGCACTATTGGTGTCTCACTTCTGAACCCTAGACCCTAGCACTAGGCCCCACTCTCCTAGTGTGTAGGGAAGGGGCTGGGCATGTGGGGCAGGGAGGTGTGGGGCAGGGAGGGTGTGTGAGGAAGGGTGGAGGTGTATGTGAGCAGGGGTTGTGTGGGGCAACAGGGTGTTCAGCCATAAGCAAGACCATAGGCAATGCATTGAGTGGCATGGTGGAGCATGTGCCCTCCCAGATTTCTGTGCCCACAGCAGGGCTGTAGCCTGACCAGACAGACATGGGCAAGAGCTGGCACCATGGCCCAATGAGCAGGACCTGATGCGGGAGGATGAAGCAGGGCAGCAAGACTTGTTGCCGCCTCCACCAACACTGGCACAGCCCCTGCACTAGTCATGCTTTTAGCAATGTGAGGGGTAACAGACTGGGGGTAGGTCACACTGCCCTCACTTCCTCCCACTGCCAGATGCTCACACACTGGGCCACAGCTCTACCCTGCCACCATGACCCAGCCACTGCTGCTCCCCTAAGACCCTCCACACTGCACCTACTGGGGTGCTCCTCTGGGGTAGAGCCGCAGCCCAGCACACAAGCAGCTGGTGACAGGAGGAGGAGAGGGCAACATACTTCTCCACCCCATTCATTACTTCTCACAGTGCTGGTGGTGCAGCTGGTGCAGGAGTCCTGACAGTAGTGGTGGGAGCAGCAGCAGCAGAAGCAGCAACAAGTCTCACCATCCCACTCTGTGCTCCCACTCAGGGTCCCACCCACTCAGCCACAGGAGTGGCTTCTGCCCATGCTGGTCCACCAAGGATGCAGGCCCATGCCTCCTGTGGGGGCACAATTCTGGGCGGGTGTACCCCCCTGATGTGTCACCTATGTCCCCCCCAAACCCTGACACATTGTCTATGCTCCCCAGTGTTGCTCATGTCCCCCTCCACACCTTGCCCCCATCATAGACTTACCTATGGGGAGCTGCTCTCCAACATGCTGCCTGGCTGCCACATGCATGTGTGCATGGTACACATGCACATGGCTCTCCCTGCCTCACTCCCCCCAGCCCCAAGCAGCCCCTTGAAGGCTTGAACTCTGCCAGCCTGCAAAGGGAAACCTGTGGTTTCCCATGTTTTCTTTCTTTAAAGGGGGAAATCCATGTTTTTCCATGGCAAACAGAAAACCTGGATCCCTGCTCATCATTTTAGCTATGTTATAGCCTTATTCAAATCCTTGCACTTCCCCACTCCCGCTTTCTCTAGCACAACTCCATCATCTTAGTGATTGAACTATTAGAGGATAATTCTAATGGTAATTACTGCTGCCCTTCTTATAAGTGGTGATGATGTCTATTTGTGTGTCCTGGAATCCCTGACCTGAAATCCTGATCACAGCTTGTGGTAATGAATCATTGTTCTTGATACCCACAACTCCTGTCAAAGTCAGTGAACTTCAGAGCCTCAGAATCCATTTGGTCTTCTGTAGCTTTGTTGTCTGTGAGACTGGCTGGTTGTCACTAGAATAACGAACTACAAGTGATAAAATATAGCATCTGTGCCTCAGTTTCTCTTTCTTTCAAACAATTCCAAGAACTATGTTAATTAATGGGGTTCTGTAAGGCTTGCATATTATAAACAAGAGATCATCAATTGACAGGTATTCATATTAAAATGTGCTTATCCAGTTTGCACATTTGCTAATTTTTTACCACCGGGTTCAATCTGCATCATCAGTCTGAAGTCAGCCATGATAATTGAATCAACAATACTATTCCAGGACTTGTGCTACTGATTTAGAGTTGCATTTCAAAAGCCTCCAAAGATATGTCTATAAAAAAACTTGCCAATTTCCTTAGATAAGTAAACAATAGAGTTTGCCAGTCAAATGTTTCCTACAGTAGGTATAGGTAGGTGTCGGAAAATATGGCAGACAGGTAATCCTGTTTCTCTGTTATAGGTATTGTCAACTTGACAAGCAAGTAAAGAGTACTGCTGTAATTCTGCTCTAAACACAAGAGTAAATAAAGCTACAGAAAATAAAAGAACAAGAATAAATAAAGCAATATTTAAAAAATCCTTTTTTGTTTTGATTGTATTCTCTCTGGGGGAGATTTTCAAAGGCATGTAATGGAGCAAAGCACTCAAGAGAGCACAGAAGAGTAAGATTTTAAAACAGAAGGGACATATTGACACACGACCACATTTCTGAATGTGTCTTGAATTTCCTGGTGCCAGTTATCTTGTATAATCTATGCAACTTTGAGTATACATACCACAATATACAAACACCGTATATGTCTTTCTTTAAGTATAAAAGTTAAAGTTTAAACACTTTGGTCTCAGGGAAAAAAACATGAAATTCTAAGAAATATTCCAATATACTGACTATGTCCCAAAGTTAGAAATAAATTCCTATAGTCTATAAATAAGCAAAAACTGACAGATTAACTGAAAGGGACAAAAGCAAATCTTTGCTGATTCGAATATTCACTCCTTCTCCTAAAGAGTGCTTTTATGAAGAAGCAATAAACTGTATCTACTAACTGTCAATGTCTCTATTCTCAAATCCATGTTACGAAGATCACTATCTGGGAATAAACTTCCTCTCAGATAAAACAACAAGACTGCAAGTTTCAGAGACAATAGCAAGATTGTCCCCCTCACTGAAGACACTAATCCTCAAGTATTTAAAGAATATACTGCAGTCTTCAATTGTGCCTAATACAATCACACATTGTTAAGAAGTTGGCTCAAAGCAAAATATGGAAAAGAAAAAAAGTATAGTGCTTACATACTTTTAAAAATTAGACCATGACACCAAAATCTGCCATAAGCTATCCTTGATTGTCTTCATTGGGTTTGCCTTTATGTATGTTAAAACATAATTTGGCCATATGACCTTAGGAAGTTTGTTAAGTTTAAATACCCTTTCATTAAATGAGTGAAAGTGGTGCATCTACACAAGATGCCACTGTGCGGTAGCGATGAGTATTAGCATGGGCAGGCACTAACTGTGTGGCGATGGCACTGCACAGCAACACCGGTTACTGTGCAGTCATTTAGTACTTGCTTATGGAAGCACTATACAGCCTGCTGTTCACGTAGATGTGGCTGCTGATGCATACAGCTAACATTATTCTCTTCTAGCTTTTATAAATGAATCAGGACATGCTGATCCTAAGCTATATATCATGGATATAAAAAGAAAGAAAAAACTCATTAGGATGACTACTCTTGCCAGTTACGCAACTGGCAATAGACATGTGACACTGCAGAAAATAACCTTTATCACCAGTCTTTTTATGGAGAGCAACAATTAAATAAAATAGAACCTTATGTTATTATTCATGGGTAGGAATTCTTCAAAAATATATTGTTTAATGTATATGAAATTATGTCTTTATATGTAGTGATCCCATTATAGCAGTGACCAAAACCAAATGATAAGCTACAGCACCATGAGACTAAGAAAACACAGTTGGCTTGGGTGTGCCAATAGCATATGCAAAACTTATGCTGTGATCCTGTTAGAGAAATTTAGAAAAGGGGAGAAGCCTAACAACTTCTAGAAAGTTGTTTTTCCACCCTGACGGATGCGTCCTGTTTATGAGCTAACCTGTAGAACACCTTAGTATGTCTATACCTTAGTCACCAAAGTTAGCCCTTGCTGACTTAAGTGCTGCTAGTTAAGTTACTACTGATTCGTGATCTAGCTGGTGTAAAGTCAGCATGGGTACATTTACACTTTGCTGCTGTGACTTCATGTAGCCATACCCATTATTGCAGGAGGACAGCATCAACAAGTCTACAATGGCTCGCAAACACAGGCCTCCTAGCAGTGCAAATGGAGTAACCTTCATGAGGTGAAGAAAAGTGAGTACTTGATAGGGCAAACTCCAGAGATGATCTGTAAGGTGATGGAGATTATGAATTGGTAAGTGGATGAAGTCTGCTCTAAAAGCGTTATGTTGTATATTAAGGAACAGAAAGAGAGATGCATAAGTAGAAACATAGCTATCAATATGGTAGTGTGGAAGTGATGTTGTATCTGTGATGGTTGAGGAAATATGCAACAGGCAAAGATTTTTGTGGGTAATATTTTTATTGGACCAACCATATGGTTAGGGTAGATTTAGACAAGCATTTCGGTACCATAGTACCCTTCCTCAAGTCTCTGAGGAAAGCTAGTTTATGTCTATCTCAACAATGTGGTCGTTACAATACATAATACCACCCACAAAAATCCTTGCCTCTATCAATACAGTGTAATTTATATTAGACATTTTTCATACCTTGTATCTTCTCACACTTTATTCCAGCCTTTCAACACTTAGGGTAAGAGTTTATAATGTCCTTGTGATTGGCCTATCTTCCCATTAAATCAATGATTATCATTGACTTCAATGCAAAGATAAAGCCAAATGAAATGTTTTGAAAAATTCTGGAGTACCTTTACATGGGCCAGGTACAAGTGTTCAAAAGCCTGAAGTAGAAGTGATCTCAGTTGTTTGCTTTAAGCACCCTTGGTTAGCTTGGGAGTGAACAGAACACATTTGCCCTTTGGCTGGTGGGACATGCAGGCTGCTGGCTGCCTGCACTGGCTGAAGCTAGTAGGTTGGGGATGCTCTAGCACACCTCCTGGTGTGCCCTGCTGGCTCCCTGGGCTGTTGAAGACTCCTGAGCTCAGCCGAACAGGCAGACCACCCCTGATTGTCTGCCAAGTATGGGAGAGCAGCACTCCCCCCACACCCCCCGCCAGCCACAGGAATCACAGAGAAACCCAGAGAACAGGACTGGAAGGGACCTCAAAGGTCATTGAGTCCAACCTCCTACCTGAGGCAGGTTCAGCCCTATCCAAACAATCCTGTACAAATCCAGATGCTACACTCTACGTAAGACTGCCCTTAGCCCTGACTCTAGCCCCTGGGGCTCCCAAAGGGAAGGCAGTGGGTAGCAGGCAAGCAGCAGAAGGCTCTGGTTTCATGTTCTGACTTTGGGGAAGAGGAAGAGGGAGAAGAATGGGGAAGGGGCTTCTTATCTGCAGCTTAGCATCCAAAGGCAACAGTGAATAAGGGCCATTGGGGAAGTGGAGGGCAGCTGTGCCTCACCCAGGCTGTGCTGTCCCAGAGCCACCGATGGTTTCAGACTTTGAGGAATCACCTGCGGGAGGGGAGGGGGGGAGCAGCTCCACAGCCTGAAGCTAAGAGAGGAAGGGAAGGAGGGAGCATCTAGGAGTCCAGGGGGGAGTTCATAGGACAAGGGAGGGATTTGAGCCTGGCTGAGGACACCTGGGGGCCAGGATCCAGGTAGGGGATCCTATTTGCTGAGTGTCGGCAGAGACAGGCTGGGCATGGGTATCTCCCGGGAGCTGCAAATGGGGCTGGGGGTGCCTGGCCTACCTGGACCCACTGAAGATCGGTGGTGGGGAGGGGAGGGGGGCAGGGCAGGATTGCTAGGGGCCAGGCTGGACATGCTTATGGGTATATACATGCACATGCATGCCCGGAGCTGACTGGAGTAGCTATACTGGACACGCAGTGTGAAGGTGGTGAGTTGCTGCTCGGTGTCCAGCTGCAGCTCCTGGCCCACAAAGTTGGGCATCTTGGTGACGTTGTGGCTCAGGTTCTGGCACATGGTGATGCAAAACAAGTTGCAGAGCCACCCCTCATCACTGAAGCTCTATGCCCTGCCAAGTGCCAGTGCCAACAGCAGCAGCAGTAGCACAGGGAGGCAACAGCTGCAGCTCCTGTTCCTGCCCTGCCACACCTTGACACCAGTGGGTCCCATGGACACAGAGCACAGCAGTCTGCAGCCACCATTCACTCATTCTGCCTACCCTGCCCTGCCCTGCTGCTGCCTGCCATCCGAAGGGTCAGATCCTTCCTTCTGTGAAACCCCCAAGCCCCCACATTGTATAAGAATAGAAAAATACAGAGCTACAGACACTCCCTTTCTGCCTACACCCCAACCTGCAGCTGACAGATCAGAGCAGCCAAGAGTGAGCCATGTTCCAGGGTGCCTCTATGTGAGAGGGGAAAGAGGAGGGGCTGCAAAGGTGCCTGGGATGCTGGTGGACTGCAGCCTAACCTGAATCAGTAGGGGATTTGGTACAGAATTTTGATGGGCTGGTCTAACCTAAATCACTTCAGTCTGATAATACACCCATCCAGATCTATCTTAGACTGGATTCCACCATTTTCCTGGTCTGTGTGTGCTGAATACAGGTGTAGACCAGTTTCTGAGCACTTATATCCATATTAGCATAATGTCAGTACCTAGCCATACTGAGGAAGCCTACACTTCTGACTGTGGCATCGTGGATCTATGCTTACTTTGCTACCTGTTCATTGATGACAATGAACTTTGGGGGTTCATTCATATATTCCAGTGTGTTCAATTCAGGTCTTCTTGTTATATTTCAAATACTAATGTTCCAAAGAGAGAGTGACTACAAAAAAAATGGCACAATGAACTTATAATCTTCTACCCTCTAAAAAAAAAAACTTATCTGAAATCAGTTTAAGAACCATGAAGTATTTCTAACCTTAGGAGGAAAGGCCCTATCCCCACAGCCCTCTGTGTTGGGGAGACATTCAAGAGCTTTCTGGCAACATATCTTTGTACAGTGACATACACTAACATATCTGCATTCAAGAAATCATGTGGATTTGAGACCATTACTGAAAGATTTTGGTTCTTGTTAACTCATGACTTACACCACCCAGCTCCCATATGTTTCATATTATTCAAAAAATGCTGGATCCATTTTATTTCAGAAGAACACTGAAGAAGATAAATGTGTACAAATCTGAGAAAAATAATTTGGTGAGTTGTCTGCTCTGATCTGCTCTCTTGGGATGAGCAAAATAATTACCTCCTTCTACTGGAGCATAGCTGGTATTCAGACACATCCATACGTACTGTATCTGTGGTTGTGCCACATCCACACATACAGTAAACTCACAGCAGACTCATCACAGCAATCTAGTTTTAGGGTAGCTAGTTTTAAGTATGAGAAAATGAAGGATCGGTTCTTAATGTCTCCATTCTGTATTTCTCGCCCCTTGTTGAAATGTATATAGGCCTTCAGCACGTATGAGGATTCTATCATCCTGACCCCATGCTTCATGACAAATGAGAAAATATTTAGGCTATTTCACCATCATTTTATAATTACAAAAATATAACTTTGTGTGACATATGCAGGTTTCCTATTTAAATAAATGAAAAAAAGTTCATAGTTTCTATGCAAAAAATCTTGTCCAAAAAACCTCTAAGTTTAAAATTCGTAGGTTTTTTGGGGTTTTGGGGGGTTTTCTTTCCCATCAAATATGGTCCTACAGATGAGAAAATCTACGATATTGTAAAGGAATATGGTTGTTTTTGTTTTGAATTAAACTGATGCAAATTCAAATTGAAATTCAGAACAAACTCAGGATCTAAATTGTTTAAATTGTATAATGATAGTGTATGCAGCTGAATTTCTGTTAAACACTTTGCAATAACTCAAGGAGAGGATACTCCCTCAGCTTTCTGGGGTAGATATTTTAGTTATTTTTTTTTGTAGATATCCACCCAAAGTAGATGGGTACAATAAATCTGATTTGAATTTTGCATCTTAGTGTATTTGGCCTATGTTCCATTTGGCCCAAGATAGCTTGTTCCTAAGTAACTCACTTTGGCAAGGATATTAGAGATCTGCTAGCTGTAATAATGCCTGTGATAGCAGTAAAGAAGAGATAAGGAACAGTTTGGGAAAACAAGATTTTTTATATTAATATTTTGATGAAACATCTTAAAGAAGACTTGTAATATGGCTGGCTTTTACTTGCTTGCTTGCTTTTATTTTTGTACCTGATATACAGTCTGCAAATTGAAACATTGCACCTGACCCCTCAAACTGTGAGGAACTGAGATTGCCAGTTGTAAAATTTGCAGCTGGCCTTCTCGGTAGCAGGCCCAACTGAAAGCCCTGACTGAGTTCTGTGCCACACGACTTTCCAAAGTTTCAACATTTATGTTTATCTTGAACAAGAATATCAACATTTTGAAATATTAAAATGTTGCACAAAATGCGGTGTTCCAAATATTTGGAACCAACAATGGCTAAATAATGCATTTTGTTAGATCCCATGGGAATAAACTGCATGTTCTGTTTGATGTTATTTCAACATGAAATTACATCTCCTTCCAGCACCTCATTGCTACATGGAGGTTGTAGCTTAGGTCCTCCATTACCAACTAGGCTCATTCTCTAGATTCCCTCTCCTATGACTCACCATACACCTCTGGCAGAGGACAGAGCTGTAAAAACTGACTTCAAAAGAACTATTCCATGTTGTATTAATAAACTGAACATTTTAACTAGGGTTGACTTGCCCTGAGTTCAAGTTCTGCATTTTGTTTTCCCCAATAGCAAAAAATAAAAAAATAAAAATTAAGCAAAATGAAAATCTTCCGTGTGGGAGCTATATTTTTCATTCAAAATTTATTCTGAAGGAAATTGCTGACCAAAACTCAAGGTACCAGGCCCAGGCTTTGACATTGTGTCTACTTTGACTATTAACAAATTAAAACAAAACTACGTATGTTCCCGTCTAATTATTACATGTCACTCTCTCACATTTGGCAAAAGTCATCTGTTTAGTAAGGTGGGTGAATAGCACTGAGACTTTCTCGTAACTTGGAGATGAGGAAATGCACCAAAGGTCTGTTGGGTGATTTATGATGCTGACTTTACCAGTTTTTAAATACTAGGTTTTTTTAAAAAGAAAGATTTCTTTTTACCAGTTTTTATCTCCCTCTTGGTAGCAAAAGAGACTTTGAATCCAGTGAATGTATGTTAGAAACTGTTTACTTGAACTTTCTAAAACAAACTGTTCATCTTGGGTGTAACAGAAATGCTCTCTTTTTATATTACTGTTCCCATGTCACTCTCTAGAAACTAGCCAACAAAAACACCTACTTACAAAGATGAACTATACCATTGCTAGCTCCTTGGCTACTCTACCATTGTATTTCAGTCGATAAATTTGCATTTAGCGCTTAATTTGTTCAGTATGCCTTACTAATTTGGCAATATTTATTTTGGCACAGAAAGCAGAAGGCAGCTGCTTTAAATGTCCTGCTAAGTTCTTTGTTTTGTTTTGAGGGGTTTCTTTCTTTCTTTTCTTTTTCCTTTAAAAAAGGATCTAAGATATGAAAAAGCTACAGTGTCGTGGACAGGGCTGAGTTTCCTGTTTATGA
This sequence comes from Gavialis gangeticus, assembly GCF_001723915.1. NCBI lineage: Eukaryota > Metazoa > Chordata > Crocodylia > Gavialidae > Gavialis > Gavialis gangeticus. The sequence continues at coordinate 20,162,393 of NW_017729028.1, forward strand.
GTCACCATAAATATGAAAGGTGCTGGATGACATTTCTCAGCTGAGGGATTCAACACAACTCTGTGTTGAGAGCAAATCCCCAAGCAGGGTGGTCTTGCATTGACTTGTTGACCTTGTACAATGTTGAACGGAATTGCTTTTAAAGAACAGTAGTTGGAAGGAAAAGGCAGCTACTCTAGCAGCCCCTCTTGCTGTTACTCTATTAAGGAAAACAGTGTTATTATTTCATTGCTGTGTATAAATAATTATTTAATTTTGGTTTGCAAAGAGAGACCCATTAGGACTCTGCACATGGATTTACTTATTGTCCATTTACTTACTTGCTTCTTCTCAAACTTCATGTAAGTCTTGTATTTTGTAGCTAATATGCAACTGAGGCGTATACCACAAGATCCAGATTTCAGTAGCTTGTAGATGCATTCCTGACAACTAAATCCATTATTTAGATACACAGTCATCTAAATTGGAAGAATTTTTGCTCCAAAATTAATTGCAAGTGCCAAAATGAGTGGGATCAATTTATGCCTACTAAAAGGGGGACCAAGTGGAGGTGTGTTTAGAAATCTAGACCTAAGTGTAAATTTAGGTTACCAAAGTTCCCAGGGAAGTCATTAATAAATGTGAAGGTGCCTGTGTAGCCCATTGGTGAATGCATGTTACAGGTCCCAGTCTGTGACCAATCTGCAAAAAATATGACAGAGCTGGAGAACATTAGCTAGCTTTTTATTTCAGGGTCTACAAGATCAGAGATTTAACTCTTTAGATCCTTAGCCAATAACCGCTGTTGGCCAAGATCAAAGCTGACAAATTTACACAATGCATTTGTACTGGTATCTGCTGTGACTCTACAATCTAAACATACATAAAACTGTCTATCTGTGGACAATAAAGATTAAAGCATAACTTCCAGTAAGTTCTGAATCAAAAGTAGCTGGGGTATCACTGGGGTCCTTCTCTGAAAATTATTGTACTCATTAGATTCCCCCAAGACTTCAATGGGTACTGGATCAGACCATAGCTTAAGCAGAATTATAGTAGTTAGTGAGATCATTTATTTTCTGTCAGTAAGACAGAGTGATACATGAAAGGGTAGTATGACATTGATTTCTCCCTTGAATGACTGACCTCGACCTACAAGGTGGCATGAGTTGTTCCTCTTGATATATTTAATTTATTTGCCAAACAACTGAAATTGAGCTATTTCACATCAAAACAAACAACAATAAGAAACGGGAAATTTTAGGATTTGCAAATTCTCATAAATTGGTCAGCCAAAACCCACATATTTCTTTCTGTTGCCAAGTTGCCTGAAGTTGTGAGGCTGGCTGCAGGGAGAATGAAGAGGTGAATGGGGATATGAGCTGAAATGGAAGGAAAATTGAGGAAGAAGTAAGAAAATATTTTTAAAAGATGTGGAGGAGGAAGGAGTAGAAAAAGAAAGCAGAATGTAATGAGCAAGCAGTCAAAACAAATATGCTACCATATTAGCAGCTGTCAATTAATGGGACTATAGTCACTTTGTTGTGATTGTTGAAGTGCAAAGCTAACTTTATAGTCCCTTCTAAATGTCTACACCATATATATTGGCACAGCCAAAAAAACCCCAAACGAAGCAAAAGAAAAAGCCCACATGTAAATAGCTGTGCAAGTTTTCTGTATTTAATTATGGGTAAGTACAGATTTTTGTTGTTGTTTTTTAAGTGTAATTCATCCATGCAGGCAATAGTCCAAAGAGCTAAGGAAACAGCATTACACTTTATTAATATCTAGCTGAATGTTTCAAGCATCTTAGTTGTTTTGCCTTTTCTTAGATAAATATAACAGACTTTATCATGAGCTTTAACTTTTGTACCTGCAATTACAGTCTTTAATCCTGGTTACAAATTTGCATTGCCGTATAAGGCAAAGGAAAAACAATTCTCAAATAAACTGAAATGGGAGCTTAATACACAGAATTTCTAATACAGACATATTCAAAACCTGCAGATATTTTAGTTGCTGCCCAGAGGTCCTGCCCAGTAACAGATCCCCTTGTGATAATTGCTATCTGAAGGCAGAGATAGAAAAGCGCCTTGCCCCAAAAAGACTACAGCCTAAGGCTCTGGTTTTGTAAATGTTTGTGCATATGCATAACTTTACTCCTGAGAGTAAAATGATCTGTGTATATAGGCATTCTCAGAGCTGAGGCCCAGCAGTCTTGGGAAACATTCAGGGATAGAAAGTACATTATTACATTCCCTTGTTCTGTCTGTTTCCTGTCTTCTTCTCCCAGCCAATTCTCCTATACGTTCGTTCTTTGCATGTGTTTATTTATACTTCCCTAAATAAGATGCTCTTAAAAATTCTGTATCAAGAACACACCCACCTCAAGGATTTGTTCCTCCTTCTGTGGAACTGCTAAAAAAAAAAAATACACACACTGTTTATTTACAGTGAAACAGCACCGGTGTCAAACAGCTTGACTGCCAACATCTGCTCACGTCAAGACAAAACAGCTCGGGTTCCTTTCATGTTTTGAAACAGGTACTCTGTGTTTCTGTTTCTGCAATTTGGCACAAATCTTTGGTCCATGTTCAAAGCTGAGTGGGTACAGCGATCACTGTGTTGACTCCCTGTTGAGTGTTGGAGTAATGGAATCTAGTCACTGCAAACCACTGCAAGAACCTCTGCGGTCGTTGCATCTACCTCTACTCTGCTGGGATATTCATTGACAGCATATTTTTCTGCCACTATTTGTGAGGGAGTAGCCTTGAGCCAACAAGAGAGACAAAGCAGAATTCAAGCTGCGTTGAGCCTGTTTGTGTGTGTAGTCACCTTCTGTTTAAGTATCAGATATCAAGACCCTGCCTAGGTGCTTTATAGCAGCAGCGGGTTCACTGACTTTGGTGAGTTTGTATGGTTGGAAACTCTTTTGCTTCCACTCCTTCAGTGGTTTTCCCTTTTCCACTGCATCTAATGTAAATATCTTGTCTTCACTTTTAAGATTCCTGGCCTATGTCCACCTATCTCTTGTATGCTAATGAGATGCCAGTTCCCACTTCAGTTCTGCCACTCCCGGTTTCCCATTTGTCAGTCTTTCCATTTTCACTTTCTCCCATATGATCTCATGTAGAAGAGGTTCACACTTTAAAATAGGTAGAAACTACCATCTTCCATGCCATACCTTTGCTTATTTTCCAAAATGTTTCCTCTACTGGGATTCCTCTGAACAAACCAACAGCGGTTAGGATGCTGCAATGCTGCAACCAATACTTATCATGCTGTTGATCATCACGCTCCCTCCATCAATTTGTTTTGGTTCCATGTGAATCTTTCATCTTACATTTAAACAGTAATCTACTCGGTAGAGGGACCATCATTTACTTGCATTTGTACAGTGTGCCTGCCACAATGAAGCTCTGATACATGGTCAAGTTGCCTAGGAAGTATTTGTTTAATCGATGCTGGACTTTATTTGAATGACTCTATTATATCATCCATCCGTGATGCATTAGGAAATGCAAAACAATGCAACTGCATGTCATTACTAGGCTATACAAAGAGCAACTAGATTTGACTGGAGCAGTTACAATCTATTCTGGGTAACTGTAATGGAGTATCAGACCCTTACTGACAACCAGAGGTTTTGTCATGATGACTCCTTTCCTGGTAGCCCATAACAATATAGATTTCAAAGTACCTTACCAAGAAGATACATATTAGAATCTGCTTTTTGCAGATAGAAAAACTGAGGTATAAAGGGGTGAAGAAATTTGCTGAACAGCACCCAGGAGGCTAATGGCAGAAGATGAATAGTCATGATCGTTTTTGTCCCAGTCCTGTACTCTGTCCACTGTGACAGTCCTGCCTCCCTCTGAGTAGTGGGCAAGTATTTCAATAGAACTATTCAGAATAGGGAATGCTATGCTTGATAGAAGAGCATTTTTCCAAAGAAGTATAATCACACTTATAGTCTCACTGTTCTGGCAGTCGGTATATATTATGGCTACATAATGTACATGTCTTTTGGTGGCCTGACAACTATAATAAGTAACACTGAATCCCTCCATGCTCCATTGATATGACCCATAAAAGGCTCATAGTTCCATCTCTTGTTTGTATTCTTCATTTTATTATCATTCTCTTTCTAAGGTCAGCAGTACTGGTCTCACAGAGACCATTAGCATGCTTTTGCTTATTTAATTCACTAACTGCTGAAGTGCATGCTGCTTTTAGTGGCACTCATACAACTTCAAGCAATGAAAGGTTTGGTTTCATGTACTTGAACTCAAGTGACACAAATATTTCAGTGGTGAATCAATACTGGAAAAGGATGGTTGGTAAGGTAGGGAGTGTTTATAGAAGATGTTTCATCACTTCTAGTAAAACATGTCTTATTGTTAGTTCAGGAGGTGCTGGTATTTAGCTCTTTGAAGGAGATTTTTGACAAGCCAACACTTTAAGCCTACTGCTAAAAACTTTTTAAAAAAATGCACAAGGTTAGGATAATGGTGTTTTGCAAAATGTCCATGGACTAACCCCTTAGGAATGCTGATTACAAGACTATAAAGATTTTTTTTGTTTCCCCTCTGTAGGGGACACCTGCTGTACAGAAACAATGTCCATGGTATATATTGCTCAACTGAGCATTGTCTTTGATTATTTTTTAATTATAAAGTTGTGTTTGGTCTATTCCTCTCAAACATCATATAAGAATAATACAACAATTTTGAGCCTTATCGGATTTCATCATTGTCACTATCTTGCAGATTATTACTAACTGGATCTGCACAGTGAAAGCAGGAATAGCATACCCAGAGTCTTAACATTGAAGCAAAAACATAATCTTCATTAGCTGTTAACAATAAAGGGCCCCAAGCACAAAGCTGATTCAATCAAATATGGACATTAATTTATATATACACTAGCCTATTGCATACATGAAGCTTCATTTGTTTAAGTGCAAACAGCTGTTTTTAAGCATAGGTACACAGCTGTCCTCTCTGTTACTTAGACAAACCAGATAGGAAGGAAGCAGTGTTATAAAATGGTTCTCTGGTTCAGCAATGCCTGGACCCTGGCTGGCTGACTGAGATTCAGACGCAAAATAAAAAAGCTATTTTTGGTTCTTCAGGAGAAATGGAAGCTCTTGGAACTCACTTGTGGCTAATCTGGAGTAATATAACTGGCAAAAGAACCAAAAGAAGATTACTTAAGAAAAACATGAAGAAGCCTTTGCCAAGAAATGCAAACAAAAAGGAAATATTTAAGAAAATAAACAAAGCTACTGAGTAAAACATACACAAAAGGGGAAAGGAACAAAAGAACATTTGAGTCTTGATGTTTTAACATTTTGTGGCAGCACATGTGATAGTACAGAACTGAGTGTGTAAATGAACATTACAGCTGTGTAAGCTATGAGATATCCACACACGCCTCGCGATCCGCGAGCCATCAGGGAAGCCCACCTAGCTTGCCAGCTTTGCAGGTCTTCTTTGACTTGGCTAAAAATAATAAGTTCCATCCATGGGAAGGGCTGTCCAATTGTACAAGTTACCTAGAAAGCCAAAGGACTGTTTGTGAAAGCTGCTTTAAATAGAAATCATCATTCCTTTCCCAAGATTAAATGTTTCATAAAGCATTTTCCAAAGACTGGAGCACATGTATTATAAAAGAAGACAACCTTCTTCTGTTCTACCTAGTAATACATAGATGGTTGTCTTTTTGTGGCTATTTGTCAGAGAGCCTATGAGCAGCAGACAGCATACCATAGATTTGCCTGTATGTGTCATATGTTTATGTCTAGCATAAATGCATGACATAGTAGGAATTAGAAAGTGTTATAGTAGATTGTTCTAAGAAAAAAGGGACAGGGCTGGTTTTAATTGTATGGCCACAAAAGAAACTAGGTAGAGCGAGTATATAGACAAAGATACATTTTAGTTATGTAACCCGGGTACACCCAAGGGTATGCCCTATTCTCAACTGAATGGGATGGGTGGGCAGGAGGGGGTGCTGTGAGAGAGTTGCCAGAATTTCGAGCAGATCCCTCTTTCCTCTATAGAATTAACCCAAGACAAAGTTCTTAACTAGATACAATTTATTAAGCTTTAATATATATAAACATAAAACTAAGTATCATATACATATACTTACACAGTGAACACTAACCAATAACCAAGGTCAAACCCTAAATAACACTATTTACAACATCACAATACAACATTTCAAATACAAAATATAAGGCACAAACAGGAACAATCTTAATAACACCTATTCCTTAATATAGTCCCTGACCCATGAAGAGATAGTCCTCCTTCCAATGGGGTCCCCTGGGAGGTGTCCAGGAAGCACCAGGGGCCCCTACCCTTAGGGCCTTGACTAGGCGGGGGGCTGCTCACCCAGCCCCTTCTCTGGGTTGGCCCACCCCAAACATCTTTCCCCTGTGGGACCCAAGGGCCCAATGACTCATGCTCCCTCAGGTGGCAGAGGTCAGAGCACAGCTCAATTGTGTCTCCTCTGCTGGAGTGCCTCTCCAGGTCTCTCTTGCGCCACTGTGGACCTGGTCACCCCACAAAACTGGGGGACTGTGGTGTTGAAACCTACACAGTCAGATGGGTCACTAG
>NW_017729028.1:20173997-20190364 GCF_001723915.1 Gavialis gangeticus
CTTCAAGAGGGATGTGGACAGCATCGAGAGGGTCCAGAGGAGGGCCACTCGCATGGTCAGGGGGCAACAGGGCAGGCCCTACGAGGAGAGGCTACGGGACCTGAACCTGTTCAGCCTCCACAAGAGAAGGCTGAGGGGGGATCTAGTGACCTGTTACAAACTAGTCAGAGGGGACCAGCAGGCACTGGGGGAGTCCCTGTTCCCCCAAGCACTGCCAGGAGTGACAAGAAATAACAGTCACAAGCTGGCAGAGGTAGATTCAGGATAGACATCAGGAGGCGCTACTTCATGGTCAGGGCGGCTAGGATCTGGAACCTACTTCCAAGAGAAGTGGTGCTGGCTCCTACCCTGGGGGTCTTTAAGAGGAGGCTAGATGAACACCTTGCTGGGGTTGTTTGACCCCAGTACTCTTTCCTGCCGTGGCAGGGGGTCGGACTCGATGATCTGCTCAGGTCCCTTCTGACCCTAACCTACCAACTATGAAACTATAAGAAGCATGCTCTATTCATGCCAGCATATTTATTTAGTATAATAACCTGTTTACCATTTCAAAAGAGAAAGGGGGGGTGAGAATTTTAAACACCTTTGTTTCATTTTTAACACATTTATTATCTGCAATAAAGTTGTTTTTTCATATCATTCCCTTCATAAAGAGCTATGTCTCTTTATATAAGGGAAAATTTGACAGCAAGGTAATTTTCTTAAAGTCTGAAAGCTGATTGTTCGCCAGTGCTCTAGTGAACAATTTTTTGCTAACACTAGTATATGGGGTTCAGATACAAAGATGCCCTTATGCCTTCAAAGCCCCTGCAGTATTGTGTGATACTGGTCTAGTTTTTTTCTGCTTGAATCCTGATTTTCGTTTACCTTCAGGCTTTTATAAAACTAAATCAATGTAAAGTGAATGTTACTATGCATTTATTCATGCCTCTTTCAAAACCAGTTTACTATAAAATGGCTTTTCACTAAATTAATCTAATCCAGTACATCTTAAAGTCTCATCTTCCAAATAATGATGCATGTGGAAATCCATATAAATGTGAATGATCCCATTGATTTCAGGTGGGATTTTCAGAAATTCTCCAATCACTCAACCACTTTTGAAAATGCTACTCTTCAAAAATGAAGCATAGGTCTTTGCAGGAGGAGGTGTGGTTCTGTGAACTCGATCTACACTGGGAATCTTACAAGCAGAAGGGTGAATCTCATTTCTCAAAGCAGGACTAGGGCTTCAGACTGCAGCTTTTCTGGAACATGGTCTGAGTTAGTCTTTTTTGTATGAACAATGTCCAGCACATTATAAGCAGTACTGGAAAAAGAAATAATTAAGAATAGAACAAGAATAGGTTTGAAATAGTTTTGCAAATGCAATTGCATATGAAATATGGGGGGAAAGCATAGTTAACCCATAATTTTCAGTGACTTTCAGCATCCTAAGGTTCATACAAAGTGCTGACCCCACAAATGAAGTTATAAAACTGATGTTAGAACTTGTCTCGGTTCAAAAGCAGATGCACCCAGATTAATACATCTTTTAGCACATTAAAGAAAAGATTAGAATAGCAGATAAGCTCCACTCTCTGGAGCATATAATCCAAAGACCTTTTTAGCTTTCGATCCACTTATAAGTAATTATAAAGTAATTACACCAGCAAGTGTGAATGGATTATAAACCATCATTCCTCTAAGTAAATTTAAACAGTACCCTTGATCTATATCAGTAAGTCTTTTTCTCTTAACTAATAACATATTGCAGTCAAACCTTCACTACCATCTGTTCAAATGGAAACATGTGGTATTAGAGTTCTAATACTGTGCCCTTAGTAAAGATATACCTTAGAGATTTCTTTTGGAAAACTTCAGAGTTAACGAACAATTTGTGGGCAGTTAATATGCTCCCTTGCTGGAGTTTGCATTCCCACATGTGAAATGTGCTATTCTGATGGCCATGTCAAATTAAATGAATGTATATGTGATCATACTGACATCATATGAGTTGTATTTACTCTGTTAGAGGCTTGACTATCCTGCAAAAAACCATTATAGAACAGAACATATTTGATGTTGTTTTTCTGGAGCTCTCCTCATAGTTTCAGACGGTGGAACTGGTTGTCCTACTGGCAAGGGTCTACTCAATTCATGATTCTGCAGATTTGCATTTAGTGGAAAATGCAAAATCCGGGATTGCCCGTGAAATCAACATAATAAAAATTAAGCTAGTGGTCCTCTCTGCTGTTGCAGCCCAGACTTACAGCCCTCCTGGGGAAGGGAAGGTGCCAGCTGGTGGGGTGGCACAAAGGGCAGCAGACAATGCGTCAGCTGCCGCCTTGGACTGCTGGGGCCTCTCTGCCAATCAGCACCAAAGGGCAGGGCTGCACAAAGGGCAGCCAGGAGACAAGAGGATAGCTGCCCCTTTGTCCCTCCTCCCCTCTGCCAGGGCCTCTCTGCCAATCAGCACAGAAGGGTGGGGCTGCCAGAGCACATCCAGGAAATATGCGTGGAATTTGCTATTTATGCCACTCCCCACCCTCGAAAATTGTTTAGTTTCTCTATGATTTAAGTAGATCCTTACCTATTTGTGAACCAGGATGGGCGTTATTACATCTTGAAAAAAAAATCAGAACTCAATTAGCACAAAACAAGTTTCCCAGGAGCAAAAGATACAAGTAATATGAGCATAATATCTATTGTGTAACAAAGCAAAATTAGACCCAATTATAAGACGTTAACAGGCATTTATAAGGCTTTTTGTTACTTTGGTAAGCACTATTAAGGGCTGAGAAGGGGCAATGAGAAAGCTGGAAAATGGTGTTGTTTACTGAGCAATGCCCTCCAGCTTTGCCACTTGTAAATGATACTGAGAAAGTCCCCAACCAACTAATTGCATTAGTCAATTTAAAAAGCATTGGCATTTGCACTTTAATAAGAATAGCAGTATACCTCAGAGTTAATGCTTTTCATCATTAAGTGGCTACAGTTATTAGTTCCCCAAACACCCTTCAGATGTGCTGGAAGTATTGCAAAAGTATTATTACCCCTTTTAATATGCAAAACTGGAGCAATGAGGATAAACTACTCGCCCATAGCTACGAAGGAAGGTCAGGTAGGATACAGGAGTTCCTGCTGCCAGTCTGTGGTCATGACTCCCTTTATAATTTTTTTCCCAATCTTTGGGTCCAGTCCTACAGCCATTGCTTTCAGACTAAATAGAGGAAGGAATCTTACATCATGGCAGGAGCTTTATTTTGATGTCAGTAATTAAACTTTCTCTTTAGAGATTCCTATCTGTTAAATTTTAAAAGTAGTGTAAGTGTTATCAATGCTCCCTTGCAATCCTATTTGTAACATGCTGTAGTTGTGTTCACTGTAGCAACCATTTCACTGTGCAAATTAGAGAGTGGGGAAGAATAACAACATGAGATATATATCATTTTACTTCTAAAAAAAAGGACAGGTTTTATACGCAGTCATATTATAATTTCAATGGAAAACCATCTTCTTTTTATATAAAGGACATATAAGCATAAGTGAAAACAACCCAAAGAATTAATTTATGCCTTCAACAAATGAAGATATGGAACAAAATATTCTGAAAATACTTGTAATGCCAAAGTCTTGTGAAGAAGTTTCACTTAAAAGTGCTTTCACTGAATACGTTTTTTCTTGTTTTCAACACAAGGATTTTTCCTTTTGTCTTTCAGGGATGGAGCTCTGACATTTACAAACGAACTTTCCAGCAAAATAACAGTTGAAAAAGCCACGTAGTTCTCAAAGCCAAGCTGACCTAATGCAATGCTAGATTGAAGTTACATTTACATGACATGCTGTTTTATTTGTTTTCAGTGGGGTTACCATCTTATAACAACATTTGGAAATGATAAAAGGAGAAGGCGAGGACCCTCTGTCTGTTTATATTAGTGCTGTATATTCATACACAAGAATAAATCAGTTAGTACAAATCTCCTTAATTGTTTTGTAGTTTTATTTATTTGTACTACATTTTATGTATCCTGATGCAGAGAACTCACTTATTAATCATGTAGCAAGCCCTATGGTATATTACTAGACTTGTACGCAAAAAAAAAAATCCAGTTTGCTTGCCGGCAAGGCAGATTACATTAAATCAAATATCTTCTCCTAGAATATTTATTATGAATGGGTTAATATCGCATATGTATTCAACACTCATGGTATTTTTTAAACTCACTTGCTGGTATATGGCTTACATAAGAAGGAATGAAGTTCAGAAATAGGTTTGAGATCCCAGAACCCTTGAAATCTGCTACAGTTATGTAACTGAACAACTAAATCAAGACTTGCTGTCAAGCCAACAACTTGGTAGAGGACTTCCCCATAATGAACATAAGAAGTTTGGCTGTTCTCTTTGTGAACAATCTCTCCAAGGCTTTAAATCCACCAAGAATTGCAATGAAGTTAAGAGTGGGTTAAAAGATTTGATTTTTCCTCAATAGAAAGTGTTGTAATCCACCTCCCTCTGCCAAATGTAGATATTATAATTGATACTGCATGCACCACAGAAACGTAAATGAATTGTCAGAGGGGACTCACATTTTTATATAATGCATTAGAGTCACTGAATTATGGAAAAGTAGGGCTGGAAGGGCTCTCAGAAAGCCATCTAGTTTAACCCCCTACTCAAGGCAGGATAGTCCCTATCTAAACCATCCTGGAAAAGTGGAGAGGTTTAGTTAGCTGTGTTAGTCTGAAGTCAAGCTAACTGGACAGGGTGGAGTTGCATTTTATGGACTAATGCAGAGATGCATAAGCTTCTGGTTAAATGAACTGTTGCTTTCTTAGTCTATCAGGTGTAACTGCCCTGCCTACACAAGTGCTTGCATTAACCTATTCTTAAACTATACAAACAACACTTTTACACAACTATCAGGCAAAATGCTCCAAAACACAACAAATACCCTAACTTTCCACTTGTAAAGCAGGGGGATAAAGGTACTGTCAATGATATACCACTGCTGTTTGTTAAAAGACACTCCAGCAATTCCAGGAAAAGGAGCTTGTTCCCACCGGGCACACCTACCTGAGACAATACTGTGCAGTGGTTACTGCACATTTCTTTAGTACTTGTACAATCAAACACTAAATAAATGCACAGTAACCAGAGTTCCTGCACAGTAGTACCAGCGACCACCTTTTAAGTGATGCTACTGTGCAGTAGCCTAATAAGCACAGTAGCGTATTAACCTTGTTAGTGTTGTGATGTGCTACTGTGCAGTCAGTGTCTCACGTAGACACATCCACTGTAGAGGAAGGAAAATAAACCCACAGCCCATGCCAATCTGACAACAGGATAAAATTCTTCTTGCCCCCAAATGTGGTAATTAGTGTGATCCTAACCAGAGAAACAAGACAGCCATTGCTTTCAGACTACACAGAGGAAGGAATCTTACATCATGGCAGAAGCTTTAGTGAATACATTGATGTCAGTAAAGAGGAACCTCCATGATTTTTATCCAACAGGAGCACTGGCCCACCCCAGTCAAAATCCTCAGCCTTGACTGCAGCCACCCCCCAATGCTTCTGAGGAAGGCAAAAAACAATCCTTCCTGCCTGCATGTGGCAAGTATCAAAGCCTGGAAGCATGGCAAAACCAAACACCCTCTATCCTGCATGGCAACCTAGGAACTTCAAGCACAACGCCATGTATCCAAACTGGAGAGTCAGAGCTCATCTTTGTGTCATCTTAGCCCCTCCATGAATGTACTCCAGCTTCTTAATAATCTTTTATAATCAAGAGGCAAGAGTTTTTGTGAGTGTTAACTTTTCTTGGATGAACTGCATGGTTGGGATAGAGTTAGACAAGCTTTCAGGTGTCATGATACCCTTCCTTGGGTCTCTGGGAGAGAAGCAGGAACAGCAGAAGAAACAGAAGATGGAACACAAGTTTGTGTAAAACTCCATATATAAATAAAAACAGGATATAAAAGAAATGACCAGATAGCTGACAGAAAAGAGAGATGTAATAAAAGCTTGGAAAGTAGAGAGCAGGATCATTTGGGAAGGTCGATATCACCTGTGAAGTGGAAAGATTGTCTGAAGAGAAAGAATTGGGGGCTGCAGAGAAGAAAATCACATTTGTATAGCTCTGGCTGGCAATGACATCTGCATAATGAAACATCACCTTTTATATGACAGTCCCAATTCTAATCTTAGAAGTATGAAATAAATTTCTTCCAAGCTGGGTACTTATACTGAGCTCAACAATTTGGCACTTCAAGTAACATTGAAGTGTTTCTTTTAAAATAAATTCAGTTCAGATGTGTCTTTACCATGCCCTTTGGTCCTAAATTTCTAGGCATCTTCCAATGACCAAATCTGAGTAGTTTTAGTTCTCACTGGATGTGAGTATTTATGGAAATCTAATGTTAAAATACCATGTGTGAATGTCTGTGCCAATGCTAACATGCTCATACAGTCAGGAAACAGAAATAATACCATGTGACTTCTCTCCCCAGTCAAAAGCTAGTAAAACAGCTCAAATTTTAAATGCATAGAATAAAACTAAATAGCAAATATTCAAGAGATATTAAATGTTTACAGATAATCTATGGAGAAAAAAGAGTGGTTAAAATTATTTAAAATGGTTAATAAGTATTCACTTAGCCCAAAGTATATTTTAGGGTAGTGTAACAGAGAAGGTTGGACCTTTAAGTGGGACAGCCAGACCGGGAGTAGGAACCCATCTGTGAAGGATGCATAGAATGGATGCACAGGAAAACAGAACTAAGTTTACCCAGGCACCTACCTATACAACTGCCCCTTCCTAGCTTTTTATTGCTTGGCTTAGCAATCTAGATAATGTCCTTCCACATGTTTAGTTAGTTTATGCCATATGACTGCATGCCCACAATTACAGTCAACAGAGGAGTACTATTCTCATAGAAACATTACTGGATTAACATGGACTTGCTGCCCCAGTCAGTTTAATACCTGCTACTTTGGGGAGAATACTCTCCAGGTGCATCTACATGAGAATCTTTACTGTGCAGCAGACTAACCTCCTGCACAGTAAAGCATTACCATCTACACATGAGAGCTATTTACTGCGCAGTAAATTAGGCTACTGCACAGTCGGCTGGTACATGTAAATGCAATTACTAGATTAATAGTACTTGTCAATGCTGACTGGGAGCAAATTTGTTCTTGGTTAGCTTAGGCAGCAGGGGGCCACAGGGGATGGGGAGCCCTCTGTCCACAGCCCTGGTGCTGCTCAGCTCTCGCTCCCCCCCAGCAGCTGGGAGCGGATCAGCACTGGGACTGAGGAGTGCTCTGCCCTCCATCCTGGCTCCTGGCTCCTGGCTCCCAGCACCAGCAAAGACCCTGAGTCCTAGCCCCCCCCCCTCACTTTCTGATGGGTCTCTGTGCAGTGTGGAGCTGGTAACTCCAGCCCCTGCTCACTTCCTGGGATTCCCAGCTCCTCACCATGCAGAGTGGCTCCACAAGCTACTTGTGGATGTTGAAAAAAAACACAAAAGAAAAATGCACTTAACCAGAAGAAGCAATGCATTTCTTCAATCCAGCTCTGTAGTGTCTATAAAGATTGGGTGCTTTAGCTGGGCTTTTTGATGCTTGTAGGTAAAGCTGATTCAATCAGCTATTAGATAAAAGTGTCATAAAACCCCCACTGAAGCACTCGATCTTTGCAGAAGCTGCAGAGCCGGGTTGAAGAATACGATGCCTCTTCTGGGCATGTGCGGGGCTTGGTGCAGGAATGTGCCAAGTTTAAATTAAAACACTGATTTGGTTTGGTTATTTATGTCTACAAGCACCTACCGGCAAAATGCAAAGTAGGCACCTATGGCTGCAGAACAGTTCCTGGCCAGCTCCCTTCTGAGCCTGGGGACACACCCAGCAGGAGGCCCACCGGCAGCTGCCTCACACCCAGTAGAGCTCCTGGTGAACCTCCTGCTGGGCAGGGAAACCCTGCCCGGCAGTGGGGTCACCGGCAGCTTTATGTTTTGGTGTGCACAGGACCAGGAAAGCTCTGCCAGCTGCAGGGGCAGCTGTGCACATCAGATACCATCCTGCAGTGCACAAGGCCAGGAAACATGTCAGCCATTAGAACTCTCTTGGCCCCGTGGGCATCAGGACTGGCCCCTGAGTCCTTTGCCCACCCCCCGGCTAGTGCACAAGGGAGCCTGGAGCTCCCCCTGGCTGCTGTAGGGAGGCAGTGCAGGCCAGGAGCAGCCCTGCACTGGGCTGCTCCCATGGGTCATGTCCAGATGAATGTGGCCATGCAGTATGTGGCTCCACAGATGTGTCTGTGCAGCCATGTGATATGTGGCACAGATGCGACACATTCAAGGGTTCTCCATGCTGCAAGGTAGCAGAGCAGGGGGAGTTTTTGACCCCAGGAGATCCTGGGGTCAAAAAACCCCACTAAAAATAAAAGTGGGGCATGTGGGGGCAGTGTGAGCCACCCAAAAACAAAGCCTGGCCAGCTGGACCCACACTGTGGGTTCCAGCCAGGCTCCGAGCAGTAGGATCTCTGAGGGATTGCAGCCCAGAACCCCAGGTAAAGCTGCTGAGGTCAGCCTAATGCTGGCTTCAGCCTCCCCTACCCCACCCAGGATAACCTGCCACACACCAGAGGGTGTGTGGCACAGGCGTTCCCTGGGGACAAGTACAGGCCACACAAGGCATGCCTCTGCTTCTTGCCCCTGGGGAAACAAATGTCCATGCTCGTGTGGACTCAGCCATTGGGAGCGAATCTGCTCCCAGCAGGGTGCACATGCTCCTGAGGAAGGCTTTCTGCACAGTATTTTACTGCACAGTAAGCCTAAAGTGTATTAATAGCACATGTCAATGTACCCTATGACTAGCAAATAACAATTCTAATGAGTATTTTTAAAACAGTTAGTAAGTCATCCAAGCAATCCTAAGGCTGCTATCTTGACTTCAACATCAGGGAAGATTTTAGAACAGACACTGAAGGAAAGAATAGTTAAGAAAGGAAGGGAACAGAAAATGGGACAATAAACAACACAGGTTTATCAGGGAATGATTGTGTCAGGCTAATTTAACATCCTTCTATAACAAGGTAACAATTTTCTTTGGTAAGGGAAAGCCTTTTATATATTTTGGTAAGCATTTTATATATTATTTAAGAAAACGCATTTTGTTTTTAAAGAAGCTTTCAATTGTGTGCTTTATAGGAAATTATTGACTAAAGTGAAGAGGATATTACAATTGTGAAATGGATGTGTAGTTGGCTCAAAGGAAACTACAGTGTTTTACACAGAAAAATGAGTTGTCTATCTGGAGAATGGTCCCCTGTGGTGTTCCTCTGGGATCAGTCTTAGGATCCATCCTGTTTAACATTTTTATTAGCAATGTTGATACTGGAACTAGATGTATCCTCTTGGAATTTGCAGACAAAGTTGAGCTATGTGGGTACTGGTAGTATGGAAGAGGACCATATTAGTATACAGGAAGATTTAGAAAATGTCATAGAATGGAGCGTTAGAAACAGAGTGAAGTTTAGCAGTGTGAAGTGTAAAGTCATGCACTTACAGATCTATAATAAAAACTTCATCTATAACATGGGGCTCACAGATTGGAGACCTCTGAAGAACAGAGGGACCTGGGTATATTAGTTGACTATAGGATGACCATGAATGATTCAGCTGTAAGATACAACTACTGGGTATTGAGTTGGGTATATGCAGTAGAGACAAGGTGGTGCTAGTATCACTGGATAAGGCATTGGTAAGATCTAATTTAGACAATTGTGTATAATTCAAGTCACCAGTGTTCAAAAAAGATGAACTCAAGATAAACAACTTCAAAGAAGCACCACTAAGGTGATTAAGGGGCTGGAAACCTTTTGTTATGAAATATTAAAGCAGTTTACTGGGCTTAATTTCGCAAAATCATGATAGAGAAAAGGGATGTAACCACTCTAAGTACATGAATAGCATGAATATTAGGGAGAAGAGCTTTTTAAACTGAAAAACAACACCTGCACAAGACCAAATGGCTACATCTGAGGAGGAAAAATCCACAACAAACGTATAGGTTGGGTGGTGCTATGCTAGGTAGCGCCATATCTGAAAAGGACCTGGGGGTCATAATTGCCCATAAAATGAATATGAGCCACCAGTGGGATGCTACAGTTACATCACTGTAGCAAAAAAAAAAAAAAAATCAGGGTCCTTACTGTGAAACCCAATTAAAAGTAAGAGCAAAATGGTTAAATTCCATTGGAATTGCCCCTGTTTTACAATAGCATAAGGGCAATAAGAATCACACCATTGCTATAGTTCCTAATCTCCCTCTCACATCTTTATACCTTTAAAAATGTTCGTATTATTTAAAAACAAATTCCACTCAAAGTTAGAAGGAAGCTAAAGTTTCCAAAACATATTATTCCCCCAGACTTATTTAGTTTCTTGCACATGTAGAACAATGCTCAACAAATTAACTGGCAGAGCAATCTTGATTTGAAAAGAATGTTTACATTGTTTTGGTCCTAACTTCAGTATATAATTACAAATCGTGACTTTCAGGCCCCAGTTCAGCACCACACTCAAGCATTTGCTTACAAATGAAAGTTAAGCACATGCTGAAATGTTTTAAGGAATAAGGGGCTTTAAAAGGAGTCTGTGAGTACATCTACATGTGCAATTAGTGCACATGAATAAATGCTGAAGTTTATTGCTCCAGAGATTTTTTGCTTCCAGGCACACTGTTTGAACATGCACCCAGGAACCATTAACTCCGGAGCAATCAGCCCTGGAGTTCGTTCATGTGCAGCCCAGGGAACCCAGTCAGAGCAGCCGTGGCTGGCAGGGAGCCCCAAGGATCAGCCTGCCAGCTTGGGACTGCTGCAACCTGGATCAACGTGCTGCAGAGGAGTTGGATGGAGCATAAGCATGCTTCAGTGCAGGGCTAGCTGGCCCCCTGCACTGAAGCACCCTCGCTCCCCAGCAAGCGGGGTCAGCATCTGCATATGGACTTCTGAGCACAAAAAACTCCGCAGCAAGGCAGTACTACCCTGCTGCAGAGTTTATTAGTTTCCTGAACCCTAACATGGACTCATGTGTAGATGCCGAGACATTTACTGCAGAGTTGATTAGTCACATATGCGGGAAACATCTCATGTTTGTAAAAATTCAGGACCTGGTATAATCAATGGATTAATCTCTCCTGGTATAATCAATGGATTCCAGCTGAGGATCATGACAAAGGATCCATATACCCATCCACATTTATTCCCTTCTCTCTTTGCTTGCACTTTTGAGCAGATTTCTCTCCTCCTTTTGTTTTCTGTTTAATCTGTCAATAATATATAAAGTGTGCTGTGGCTTCATATATAATTTATGAATTTTTCTTCTTGAGCCCAGCCAGCCAGCCTTTTTCCCCCTTTTGTTTGTTCCTTTCGCTGACAATTTACCAAAATACATTTTAGGCATAGTCATTGCAGTCTTATTTAGGCAACAAGAGAAACTAGAAATCTTTGTTCTTGATGTAATGCATTACAAACTCATGTTGAATTTGTTTGCTGCTATCATCTTCATGTTCATTTAGCATTACTGTTCTCCGTGCTTCTCTCTTCAATTGATTATTGACCCCTGGATGATTTTTCCCCAGATGCCTATGTTTCCATTTTTTTCCAAGCTGAAACTCATTTTCTTATTTTTATGCCCATGATTCTAATCTCTCCAGGGACCTGTTCCAAAGTCTATTGAAGTCAATGGGAATTTTGGACCAGTACTCTGGTCTCTTTGTATTATTCCTCTTTCATCATCACTGGCATTCACAACTCCACCCTGGTTTATATCATATGGGAATTTCATTAATTTGCTGCTCACTTCTTCTAGGTCATTAGTGAAGATGTTAAATAAAACCATACTGAACATAGATCCTTGCAGTACCTCACTAGAGAACAGAGACCTCCATATAACTCTGTATTTTAATGCTTTCTTTTATGCTTTTGTTTACAGTCCTACATCCATTTGTTAATCCCACAAGATACTCCTCATACCCAAGCCAATTTAAATTAATTCATTTGCTATTAAATATTTTCCATATCCTGAGATAAATTCTTCCTTCAATTATATATGTGCAAACATTGGGTTTGGTGGTGTTGTACACATGTGACTGATGACATAATTTGACCCAGTGGTGTTTAGTTTTATTTTAATTTGGAATTTAAATGTACGTATTTACATTATGTTTTGGGTATTGTCTGTGATTGTATTTAAAGCTCAATTTCAAGAAGGACAAGTTACCTGATCAAGTGAAGATAATATACATTTCTGCTTTCCTGAGATGTGGAATTAACTTTTGGCAATAACATAGTGAATATTATACTCTTCTGCATATACAATAGCCAGAAAAATAAGGTTGCTACTTGGGGTGCACGGACAGAGATTTTGGGGGTTGATACCGATACCGATCTGATTTCTGATACAGCTGTGGGCAGCTGGTAAGTCCATTCAGGTGGAAGGGGAGAGGGAGAGGGAAGAAGCATGGGGGGCAGATCAATGCCCCCCATGGTGAGCGACGGAGCATGGGCAGGGGTGGATGCTGTCCAGCCGGGTGGGGCTGGGCATGGGACGGAGCCACAGCTCATCCAGGGGTTGGGGGGGGTGGCTCCTGCTACTGCGCACATCCAGGGAGGGAATGGTGGGGGGCGTATGCCCCCCGGGTCTGCGTGGAGCAGGCCAGGGAGGGCAGGCTGCAGCTGCTGGCTGGAGCCATGACTGCACCAGTCTGTTCTCAGTGGGGGCTGGGCTCAGGGCGGGCAGTGGTGGTACTGGGAAGGGTCTACAGGGGGATCTGCAGCCACCCCAAATTTTGCCATAGCCCTTTGTAGCCTCCCCCTCCCAGCGCTGCCACCACCTGCCCTGAGCCCAGCCCCCACTGAGAAGAGCCCAGTGCATCCCCGGCTTCAGCCAGCAGCTGCAAGCCACCTGCCCTGCCCCACACAGATCCGAGGACACAGCCCCCCCACCCATGCCCTCCCGGACAAGCGACAGGAGCAGCAGCAGAAGCCACCAGATGAGCCACTGGACAAGCAGTGCACAGCAGCAAGAGCTGTCCCTCCCCCCAACATCCCCAGAGCTGTGGCTCTGTTCTGCACCTGCCCTGCCCTGCCCTGCCCTGCCCTGCCCCAGCTGGTCAGCGCCTGCCCTGGCCCCATACCCTGCCCCACTCCCTCCCTCACCGTGGGGGGCGTTGATCAGCCCCCCCCATGCCCCTTCCCTCCCCACTCCCCTTCCACCACAATGAACTTACCAACTGCATGCAGCTCTCCAAGCTTCTGGGCTGTACTCCTCACTGCCTGTGTGCTGCGCTGGGGCTGTATGCACACACGGGCATTTATCAGCCAAATTATCGGCTGCATGGGGTCAATTTACAATACAGCCAATTTTCTTTATATTGGTGCCAATCTGCTATTGAACTGATGTATCAGTGCTCCTCTAATTGCTACCCATGGCTGTATGTATAATTCTATATCAAAACATTTTATAACCTTTCTCAAACCTGAATTTCTCCCGTTGGAGAATCTTGCCATAGCTTTAATTGAAATCTGGAAGAGTTTGCAGTGTTGGAATCCATAGCTATTTTTTTTAACGTTAGCTGGAAGAACTTCATTACTAGCATTACGATAGTCTGACATACTTAATTTGACACTCTGCAGAAAAACACATTTAGAAAATACTTTAGGTGACAAGTCTGAGAAATCCATGAACTCTGAGTCCAGAATCATAAAAATTACTATTAGAACCACCAACAAATGCTTTTATAATTAATATCCTATATGGGCAGTTAAATATTGTGCTAAATTACTATAAAAAATCTGCATTCCAGGGATAGGATAACTTAGGGAAATGATGATAAATATAGCCTTGTACTTTTAGGCCACTAGTGCATATTCAGTCCATCCCAGTGGTCTTTGAAATTGATTGCTGTTTGGTACTGAACCTAAAATGAGTCAACTGGCTCAGTCCAGCTCCCAATTCAGAGGTACTGAGGTAACAAAAAACCATCACCATGTCTAAATCGTACACTTTGTTGAAGTTGCAATAGAAAATTGAATGGGCAGGGAAGTTTTCCTGTGCTTCAGACTTGTTACTTCCATATAGGGGATGAGGTACATAGAAAAACTTTTGCCCTGCTAAAGTCCATGCTGTGTCCCTGAATCAAATTAGTTATACCAGCAAAAACATACATCAAAAAAAGGGAGGGGGGGAGCCGTCAAATTTGCCTTTAAAAGTTTTTCAAGCTAAAAAGCATTGTGTTTTGAAACTAACAAATGTGTGTAAATGATTTCAGGCCCTAAGATTCATTAAAATAATTTGAAATTTAAGATGCTAAATGCCTAAGACACTTTAGAAAAAACTGAAGGGCTAGAGCCTGGATTCAGACAGGGGTTTATGTGTACTAGCCCCTTTTATTGTGTGTACTAGCCCCTTTTATTTGGAGTCTCTGATTCTGTAAGTTCCACCTAAATGCTTTGGTGCATGTAAAGTCCTGGTCGTTTCAGTACAGGTATATGCATTCTAGTCCTTAGGTCTATGCATAGGTCCATTTAAGCCTATGTGGCTAATTTTCAAGCTCAGTTTCTCTGCTATTTCAAATGTGCATTAATCTTTGAATTTTCCCCAGGCTCATAGAGAATTTGCAAACTAGACATCCTAGCACCTAAAGGACCAGCCCCTTGAGGAGAGCTTAGGTGTAAGCTTAACAGAGGACCAGAAGAGCACCCCCCACCCCCAGCTTTGTGTCCAATAACTTATTGGTAATAACACCTGCCTAAGAAATAGGAAATTCTTCTCATTCTTCCTTGACATGAGAAGGCTTGAGATCACATATTTCCATGACTTCTAGTACTTTCCTAATCACTGGCCCATGGCCCACACTGGATGGGAGGCACTCTTCCCTCCTCCCTCCTTGTTGAATTGGTTCACAAGGCAGCAAAGACTGTATGGGGTCAAAAGGACAATGAGAAATAGGAAGCCTAATTCTGTAGCCCAGTGAGTTGGATACCTCCTTGGAAAAGGGTGAGACCAGAGTCCTGGTTCTTGAGTTTATAACTCAGAGATATGTTGCTTATTTATCACATGCAAGCATAGTTTAAGCTAAAATCTTTCTGCTATGCTAAAATCTTTGTGTCATGCTACTAACATGAAATAAATAATAACTTGCTTTTTTTAATATAAAGAGATACACTTTGCTCCCTATTTTTGCAAATATTGTATTAATCTTCCAGGAGGACTTAATTACCCTAATTATACCCACTCTTATGTTAGGTGTCTTAGCTAATATTTACCTATTTTCTTTAGTCCTGGCTGTTTTTTCCCATAAAAGATTATTTTAATTGTAGTGCCATTGAGAAAATTGCTTGTCTTTGTTTCCCTGCACTTATGGTTTAAAACAGAAGTGTCAAAGATAAGGCCTGTAGATCCGTCCCACAGAATCTCATTATCCAGCCTTGTTATCCAGACTGTCCTGGACACAGTCTATGAGCAGCACCTGTTCCAGCTGGTTCAGGACACAGGCCACAGGCAGCGCTAGCTCCAGCCAGCCTGGGGTGGAATCACTGGCTTAATCCAGCCCATGGGGCTTACCTCATGCCATTCATCCAGCCCATAGACCAGCCCCTCATCACTCATCTAGCCCACAGGGCCATATACCTGAAAGGTGGTTTATATAAGGGTAGGACTGGGAGGACCAGAGTTTGAAATATGGGGGAGCTTGTGGGGACTGAGCCCCCTATCAGAGGTGAGAGCCCCTGGCCTGACCCACACCTTTCTAAGCAGCTGAGGCAGCGGTGGCAATGGCAGTGGCTCCTTCTGGCTTCCAGCTGCCACTGCCACAGGCCCCTGCAAAAGTCCGAATGTAATTCAAACCCTGGGAGAAACCTCAAGAGGTCATCTAGTCCAAACCTCTGCTCAGGACAGGACCATCCCTGATAAAGCCGGTCCAGGCAAGTGTTTGTCTAATGTGCTCTTAAAAACTTCCAAGGCTGAATATTTCACAACCTCTATGGGTAATCTAGTCCAGTGCTTAACTGCCTTCATAGTTAAAAAGTTCTTCCTACTTTCCAGCCTTTATTTTCTTTGTTGCAATTTAAGACTCTTGCTACTTATCGTATCCTCAACAGCCAAAGAGAATAAACTATCACCATCCTCTTTATAACTACCGTACAAGTATTTGAAGACTGTCAGCAAATCCCTCCCCTGCCTCCACCCCTCACCCCCAGCCCCAATTCTGCTCTCCTCCAGGTTAAATAAACTTAGTTCTTCCAATCTTTCCTCATAAATTTTCCTCCTTAGACCTCGAATAATTTGTGTTGCTCTCTGCTCTTTCTAGTTAGGCTC
>NW_017729028.1:20190479-20193169 GCF_001723915.1 Gavialis gangeticus
TTCTCCACACACCTGCCCCTTAACCCCTACTGTTCCCGAACCTCAACAGCCAAAGAGAATAAACTATCACCATCCTCTTTATAACTACCGTACAAGTATTTGAAGACTGTCAGCAAATCCCTCCCCTGCCTCCACCCCTCACCCCCAGCCCCAATTCTGCTCTCCTCCAGGTTAAATAAACTTAGTTCTTCCAATCTTTCCTCATAAATTTTCCTCCTTAGACCTCGAATAATTTGTGTTGCTCTCTGCTCTTTCTAGTTAGGCTCTTTCTAATTTGCCCACATCTTCCTTGAAATGCTGTGTCTAAAACTGGATGCAGCACTCCAAGTCAGGCCTTATCAGTGTTGAATATAGTGCAAGAATCACTTTCTTTCAATTGCAAGTGACAGTTCTGTTAATACAGTCCAATATGGTACTGGATATTTTGTTTGCAATGAGAGCACACTTGCCTCTTTCAGTTTATTCAGGGCCTTTTCTTTACATACTGCTTCCCAATTGGGTGTGTCTACATATGCAATTAATGCAAATGAATAATATCCAGTGCATTTTGAGCTGGAATAAACTAAACCCAACATCACCATCTACATATGTGTTTAAGTGCAGAAATTTACTCCTCCATTGGATAGCAGCCATATATGATGGGACTACCCAACTGTACTATAAATTAGTCTATACTGGCCAAATTACTATATACATGTATCTAGTGGTGCTTTATTGTGCAGTAAATTATTTGACTGCATAATAAAGTGTACATATAGATGTGCCTACTGATCATTCCCCAGCATATATTTGTGCACCTGATTGTTCATTTCCAGAGATCCTGGTTTTCTTTGATTTAAAAAAATCCCCAATTTTCGGTTAAAAAAGTAACCCCAAATCCACATTTTTCCACAATTTAAATGAAACACCACTAATATAAATTCCATCATTTAAATCATGGAAAAACGTGGATAAGTGCAAGTCACTTGCAAATGAAGTCACTTGCAAGTCACTCACAATTGATAAGTCTCTTGCAATTGAAAGAAAGTGATTCTTGCACTTATAACCAGTTGGATCACTTATATATTAGTGGTGTTTCATTTAAATCATGGAAAAATATGGATTTGGAGTTACTTTTTTTTAACTGAAAATTGGAAATTTTTTTTAAAGCAGAGAAAACCAGGATCCCTCTTCATTTCTAAATGCTGAACTTTACACTTGTCCTTGTTGAATTTAATCTGATGGATTTCAAACCATTTTCCAGTTTATCAAGACAATTCTGAATCCTAAACCTATCCTTCAAAGTGTCTGTACCTCAGTCCTGCCTGGTGCCATCTGAAAATTTGCTAACTGCACTCAATCCCATCATCAGAATTGTTAATGTGAATAATGAATAGTACCGGGCTCAGGACAGATCTCCCTAAGAAAATCCTGTTCAGTACCTCATCCCAACTAGAAGTTGAGCCATTGATTACTTTGATTATGATGATCAAACCAGATACTTATCTGCCTTCCTGTACTTTTCATGTAGACTATTTTCCTTCTGCTCCTGAGAGCTGCCTGCTGCCAGGGTGGGCTCCACTACTGGAGCTTGGGTGGGGACGATGCCCCCTACTCCAGCAGCAGGGAACTCCCATCCCTGCACCACAACTGAACTGAGGAACTGAGGCTGAAAGATGAGAATCGCCCAGCACTAGCTCTGTGACCAGAGCAGGGCTGGCGGGGGTAGGACTGTTGCCATGAGCAGCAAACTTGCTCTTGCTTCCCCACACATGTAGACATCTGCCTGGGGTGAATTTACTCTATAGTAAATTACTCTATAGTAAACCTACCCTGGAACATTTGCACAGGTAGATATGCCCCCTGGGCACATTTACACAAGATGCTTTACTGTGTAGCAGACTAATTTGCTGCATAGTAAAACATCATTTACATGTGTGTGGCAATTAGAGTGTAGTAGACTAATTTTCTGTGCTGTTGGGTAGTCCAGTGAAATACAAGTGGTATCTGGCATTGCAGTAAATTACTGAGCTTAAATGTGCATGTAGATGATGATGTTGGGATTAGTTTACTCTGGCTCAAATTGAGCTGGAGTATATTCATTCATATTAACTGCATGTATAGACATGCCCACAGTCACCCAAACTGCCTTTCACCTTTACATTCTCCACTATTCCTTCCTATTTATGAGCAGCTAGTGAAGAAGCGATTATCCCTAAATGGCTTCTTCAGCATCTGCACCTTGACATACTCCACAAAGCTGCTGGATTACCTGTGCACTGCTGTGTTATCATCCCAATAGATGTCATGGTAAAGTACCCCATTAGTACCAAGTCCTGTGATCTGGTTACTTCAGTTAGTTGTTTGAAAAAAGCTTTGTCAACCACCTCCTCATGGCTTGCTGATCTATAGCAGACACTTACCATGACATCAACCTTTACCTTCTCCCCTTTTACCTTGACCAAGAGACTTTCAACAGGCCTACCTCCCACTTTGCAATGCACCTCAAAACAAGTGTATGTCTCTTTTTATATAAAGAGATATATACTTTTATATATAAAATAAAGCCACCTCCTTTTTTCCCCTGCATACCCTTCCTAAAGTTTTTCAGAGCTCTCCAAAGATGACACTCTTCTCCCACACCCACAATATTCCCCCTCCTGAGGAAAAATAAAATGAAAAAGAGGAAGAGAGAACAAGAAACAGTCCAA
>NW_017729028.1:20198169-20214272 GCF_001723915.1 Gavialis gangeticus
TTTTCCCCTGCATACCCTTCCTAAAGTTTTTCAGAGCTCTCCAAAGATGACACTCTTCTCCCACACCCACAATATTCCCCCTCCTGAGGAAAAATAAAATGAAAAAGAGGAAGAGAGAACAAGAAACAGTCCCTAGTGCAGGTATAAAATAAATATATGAGAATTACAGACATGAAACAGACCCTGATCAGGTACACAGCATGGTGCCTGCTTAACGTCTACTTTGTACCTATTGCCTGTCCAAACAGAGAGCGATGGCTTTAGATGTAGCCTTCATTGTACCTGCTCCGATGTTGAACAGACCTGCTTTCATACAGTAGATAGAAACCAGTGGAAGTACAGGTGCTGAACAATAATAGATATATGAAAAATCTGAGCCCACAATTTGCTCACTTCGCATCCAGGTAAAAATAAACAGTTCCATGTCAGTCATGAGAGTCACATGCCATTAAAAAACAACACAGAAAAAATACATATATATACAGATGTGCACATATATAAAATATTTTTTGACTGTCTTATGTCACTGTAAGGTCCTTGCTGCATCTCAGCACTAGCTTGCTTATTTATTGCCTCTTCCTTCCATCACTGTCTTCCTGATGGTACTATTACTACAGCAGAAAGTTACCTTCAGAACTGGTAGTTTGAAATGAGGTTTCTAAAACTGCTTACATTATATCAGCTAATTGTCCAGTGACTGTGGAGAAAAGAAACCAGAACTATGTATTTCAAGTAATGCCCAACACATGGCAAACATCAAAAAAGGAATGCAAAGCCTATGCTAGTGAAGAATGCAATAAATATGGGCCAGATCATAAACACAGCTATAATAAGACAATTGAGGAAGGAGATTTAAAAAGATAAAATTGATTGCTTTGCCTTGACACATGCAGCTTCTCCAGGAAATAACTGAACAAATAAACTTAAACCTATCAACTCCATGTCAGCTACAGCCACATTTTTAATTCAACTGTATTGACTAGATAACATGAAAGAATAATTCTCTCCCAGCCTGGATCAAGCTCCCTCCCCCAGTCTGCCATGTGACATGCACAGAAGCTATCCATGACCCTTGTGGCACACGTGCCACAGGCTGGCCACCCCTGATTTAAACCATGATCAAAGAAGGGATTGTAAGACCCACTGGGAAGGAGGATGTTGGTAGCAGTGCTATTCTTACCCAGTCGAACAATATGCGCAATTCAGAAATTCTAATTCATGTATTCAGGCTAGTGCTATGCAGGAAGTCAGATGTGGATGATTGTAGTGCTATTTCTAATCTTAAAATATGCTAAGGTTTTAATGAACCCTGGTTTCTATTATGCTACTCCTATTCAACCCTATTTACTAACCTTGCTCCCATTTTGTAAGCAGTAATAGGATTCTGGCCATCATCAACATCATGGTTTTCTATCCCAAGTCAAACAATTAGACAGTAAGAAATACAGTATTAACCTGAATATAATACAAGTTCCTCCCTCCTTCCAAATGGCATGGGGGAAAAAAAAACCCTTGGTTTTATAATCGCAGACAATGAAACTTTATTAAATATGTTGTCTATCATTAAACTGTTACTAAAAGCAGCATGTAGTAATAGAAACCAACTATGTAGTTGATTAAATGTAGCCAAGACTGAGTATGACTACAAAACACATGGCCAAACATACTACCTTCATAGGTTAATGAAGCCTATTTAAATTACATATATGATAATGTTCACTGTGCTCAGTCTCTCTCAGTGCCAACTCTTTTCCAAGTCATGGTGAGCTACTACACTGAATACATTTTTACTTCCTCTTCCCTCCCACAACTTAGATGTGCTTTTCTTTCCCATTTCCAGTGATTTCTGTTCTTCACCAGCCTTAAATGTCTGGCAAACATCACCAAACAGGCCTCAAAATAGTTCATCCTGAATCCCTCTGTCACCCCCTCTCTCAGCCTATCATAGTTTCATAGTCTCATAGTTTCTAGGGTCGGAAGGGACCTGAGTAGATCATCTAGTCTGACCCCCTGCCATGGCAGGAAAGAGTACCGGGGTCAAACACATATCACATATGATTAGTGTGGCCCTGCTGTCCACAAGGTGGAGCTGGAGCATGTTGCCCTGTGTCTTATCTGCGCATAAATTTTTGGAGGATCCAAGGACTCTTGACAAGAGCACCTGGTCCCAGTCATGAGTGAGAAGCTAATTAGCACATGGATCCTTTTTGTGGGGTAGGGGGAGGTAATCTGGAGTACACACATGTACTGAGAAGTGCTGAACTGTGGGGTCCCCATGGTTTGAAATGCTGTTGACTCTGATTGGGCCCATCCCAATGAACTATATGGTAAATCCTGAGCCTTTTGTCTTTGCTCTAATATCATGCAAAGTAAGTGCTGCTTAGAAGTGTGTTTATAGAGTACCTGTGCTAAAACTTGCAGCAGCTTCAAAAAAAGTACAATGTATCAATTCTGGATTAACTAAATGACTACAAGACTTGTTTATTTCATGGTCATTTTTCAGATTTTCCCCTTACTTCCATGTGTTCAGGGAGAGCAGGGTCTGTCAGTAAATGGGGGGCAAGAGATGTTAGGAGGGGGAAAGGGGGATACCTGATCACCCCAGATTTATTTTCCTTGTAGCAGTGGAAGGGGGACAAATTCAAGGCAACCCTCCAATGATTATATTCTATACCTGGAAAATTATAACAAACTGATAAATTTTCCATGTATTGGATCTAATTATTGGGGGTCATCTTATAGTCAGGGTCATCTTGCATTTGAGTAAATATGATAAGTCAACTGGAGTTTTTTCTAAGTAGTACATGATTTAGGCTTCAGCCTCTATCATTTACTGAGCCAAGCCATGTCCATTTTGTGAGTTGCCAAGTACATATTAAGCCCTGTGACTCCTGGAGTGCCTCTGATCCTCTTCTCCTGCCCAGACTACCACTCTGCTTTCTGCTCTCTGAGCCCTGCTGTGGGCTCCTGTCCAGCTTTCTGCTCTGGCTTCTGCTCCCTGCCCTATCTTCCTCTGTGCTGCCTGCTTTTCAAGATCCATGTGGGAGGAAGATGTTGGCAGCAGCACTATTCTTACCCAATATAACTACATGTACAATTTGGAAGTTTTGATCCATATTTCTCTGTATTTTGCATGAGAATTAACTGTGATATGTCAAGAGGTATGGATAACAACTGGTACTGAATTCTGTCCCTTTTAACAAAGACCCCAATGCATTAAATCCTTTCTAAATGGCCTTCATGTGAATTCAGTAGAGATCTCTAGTGACCACATTAGAGGACAGAAATCCTTGGTTCTCCTCCAACCTCTGTCACCAGCCTGCTGCGTGCAACTGATTTCCATTTTATAAGCTGAGAGAAACAAACTTACAATGCACACAAGTATATGGTGAGGCTTAATTTTGTATTACTAAAATATTTTGAAGTCCTTTCCACTATATGTAGACAAAGCTTCAAACATTAATGTTGTTAAAATAATAATGTAAATAGACAAAATATAGTTCATTGCTAAAAAGCTTTTACCTTTTTAATTAAAACAAATGTTTCTTTGATAACTCAATCCATTTTATTGAAAAGAAGCATACAAAAGCTGTTTAACTAATTTTACTTGTATACATGAAAAGCTGGTTGGGCATTTTCTGCAGCATAATGTATGTCAGGTTATATAGCCAAACTCTTATGACAAAGTAATGAAAGAAAGATTTATAAGTCAGACATTTACCTCTGAAGTGGAGAAAGCTTTTAGACTCACCCTCGCTTATCAGAAACGAGCCATTGTTGAACAGGAAGTCGAGAAATCTGCTTAAAGGTGCCTGTTTATACTTCATTCTCTTTCCTTTCAAAAGGAGATTTAGAGTTCAGGTACACAAGGATTAGGGTGAGGTTACATGTTACACTTAGACTATACTAAATCTGTGGAACGTTAACCCGTGTTAAAGTTAGAACATGCTGTGAGCAGTCGCACGTTAGATGTTAATACCATTTCTTGCCTGCACAGCTTTGAATTGCCACTAAACAGCTGGTGAGATGGGATGTGGCTAGAAGCCAAGACCCATGGGCTTTATTCCTGCTCGGGGTTGGGGGAGGGAGATGGTGCCTAAAGCAGTACATCCTGGGCTGCTGGAGGACTGCAAATTGCTTGTTTTATGTCCATGGAGCAGATTGAAACTACCCGAACATAAATTAGGTAGCATGGCCCACAGTTAACCCTTCCCTGAGGCGGCATAATTTCGAGATGCTCAGAGAGCATTTAGCATGAGATAACAAGCTTTCATGTTCGGACACTCATGTTTTAAGCACCCTTAGTATGGTCTGAGTGTAATGTGTAACTTCACCCTTCAACATGCATTTGCCCATCTCCTGTATACCCAGGACATCCAATGAAATGAACACAGGGAGGCAGTTATTCATGGTAGTCTAAAGTCAGGCAGAACGGGGAGGGGGGGGAGTTGAAAGTTATAGACTAGGGGTGTTAAATTTATAGCCTGGGGCCAGATCTAACCCACAGTGTCATAAGATCTGGCCCATGGGTCACTGGACTGATGCCATGCACCAGTGCATAGGCTGGAACCAGCATTGTATGTGCTGTAGCCAGCACATGGAGTCAGTCCAGGGCACCGCATGTAGCAAATGCCCCAGACTGCAACGTCAGGTCTACCACATGCACCACAGGCCTGTGTCAGCCCCTGAGTCTGGCACATGCTGCCTGCAATGTATTGACTGGACCCAGCACCATGGGCACTCTGAATGGCATCAATCCTGGTCCAATCCACAAACCAACTCTGGGATGCTCATCCAGCCCGCAGGGCCAGAAGAGTTTGAAACTCCTGTTATAGACTAACAAATTCAGGGATGCATAAGTTTTGCAAGCAACAACTCACTTAATCAGATGCCATGAAAGGACTTGCAGGAAGCTGCAATTCAAATAGAAAAAAAGACTTGACTACAAAGGACATGGGAGATGGGAGGAAAGGAAAAGGGGCACTTCTGAAAGGCAACGGTGGGTTGAAAAGAAAAACAAAGCAGTAAACCCATAGGGACAAAGGCATTATAAAAGCTAGTCTAGGTAATGGGATAAGAATCTAGTCTCTGTTTAGACTATACTTAACACAATCCATTCTGTGGATATTACATATTCATATCTCACAGGGTGTGTCCGGACTAGTACGCACAAGCAGTTTGTGGCATTGCAGACCCATCTGCAGTGCTGCATCCACATGTACCTAATTAGCAGTGCAGAGCAGTTGGCACATAAAGAAAAGTGGGGTGGTGCATGTGGCAGCACTGTGAGCTGCCCAAAGACAGGGCCTAGCCAGCCAGAGCCACACCCTGGCTGCTGGCCAGGCTCTGTGCACCCAGATTGCCACCACTGGAGTCCTGGGAGGCCTCCAGGACCCCAGGTAAGGCTGCTAGGGCCAGCCCAGGTGCTGGCCCCAACCTTCCCTACCTCAGCTGGGGAAACTTGCTGTGAGCCAAAGGACGTGTGGATGGGCATTCCCCTGAGACAAGTAGCAGCTGTACAACCATGTGCTGCTGCTATTTTTCCCTGGGGGCACACACATGTGCGCTCAGCTGGATGTGTCCACAAAGTGTTCAGGAAACTTAATCAGATTTAAAAAATGCCCTGGGAAAGGTATTTTAGGATTTGTGCTGTTCCTGTTTAGTGACAGCCTGATACATCATGTCAGTAGTAAAACTCCTACCAACATCAATACAGGCTCAGGCTCTTACCATTTACAATAAAGATGGACAAACTCTGCAGAGTCTGGCATCTATGAGCCTAAAAGCTTTGGCTAGGGTTCTTGAATAAGACATTTTGAGAGGCAAAATGAAACCAACATTTGTTAAACACCAAGAGAGAGGTTCAAGATACACGTTCCCAAGAAATAGTACCTTATTCAGCAGACATTGCCACTTACTTTTGAGGAAGTATTTATAAACTGCTGCCAAATATAAGTAAAAGCATGATAATCTAGCTGCATGCTTCTTAACACTTGAAATGAATTATGCCCCTCCAATGGGTAGCTAATGGGTTGCTGATGCAGAGGTTCAGAGTTCTCTTACACCAAGCTGGAAATCATGGCTTCTGTGTCATTAGAGAGCAAATGTCAGCAACGGCTGATTTTTGTTACAAACTATGACTGACTCCACACGGAAAAGTTTAACGTGGGTTGGAGCTGGTTTGCACAAAGAATAAAGCAATAGGCATGGCTATCAGAAAACAGGGTTTCTAGAAGCCTGTTCGGGTTGTCTTACAGCTCTAACACGTGGATTGTGGAAATCCATTTCCTGTTCCAGTTACATAAAACTTTCAGTCACACATAATTAGTCCACAGTTTGGCATGATAGCCAGTCATCCAGAAAATCATTTATACCATCTTACTTGGACACTGTACCTTTCTGAATTTTGGATGGCTAATTTCTCTCCAGACATGTATATTTTATGTTCAGTTCTTTTGTAATAACCAATTAAACTGGGCTTCAAGGACCCAATCTAATTAAAACAAAAACATCTGGATACATCTTTGTGTGCATGCATTAGGCTGAAAACTGGGCACAAAGAATAAATGTGTGCAACACAATTATGCTGAGCATGGAGCTACCATGCAAGCTAATGCAAAGGCTTGTTTTTACCATGGCGGGGAGACTGCACATTCTGCACACTCTCCTTCAATAACAACAGCAACATCTGAACTGTGATTAGACAATAGAGGCCGTTAGTGCCAAGGGCCCAGGTGCCAGGCAGTTCCACTGGGTCACTTGATCTGGTGTAAGATTAAACTGGTGGCTGTTTCTGGTCTGGAACAGCTCAATGTCTCTTCCTGATGCCATTGCCAGCCTTTTACAGCAAGTAGATTGTGTAGGAAAGGCTCCAGTTCAGCAGCCCTAGTTGAACCTCCTGGCTCTCTGAGTCACCCCCATTTCATTGCATGGTACAGTACATGGACCATTTCTGAAGGCTGCAGCTGATTGTATTTTACAGCTTCCAGTACACCCTAGGGAACAATGAAGCAGAAAAGTCCTGGGGTACCAGGAATTTTTAATAGAGAGGTCTGGAAATGCCTGGAAATTTTGCAACCCAGCAGCAGTGGAGACTGCCACAGGCTGAGCTTTCACTGGGAGAAAGGCAAAGAGAATCTCCAGCTGCAACTGGTTTGCCTTTTGGTTCATATTGTCAGAGCTGATACCTTCAGCCTGCAAAGGTCCTGATTTAAGTTTCAACTTCAGTAACATTCAGGGAGCCTGCAAGGTATGCTCAGTCTCCAGATGAGGGAATATGTACTAATTAGTTATGTCTGTTCTAGGGTCTGGCCACCAGCTGACAGACACAACAGCTGATCTCTTTGCACCAAAAAAGGCCTTGTGTTGGGGTCACTTTTGGGGTGAGCAAAGGTTGGGGTATGGTTCTCATTTAGATTGAACCAGTTCAGCCATCTCTAGTTACCCACATGTACTACAATATATTCACATAGCCTAACTTGTCACACGCTGAAAACTAAAGTCCAAATACAAAGCCTGCTAGACCCACCCAAACCAATTCTAACCACCCATTTTTGTTTCTGTGGTTCTATGTGATGGTTCCTTGAGTCCCCAAATGATGCCTAATGGGCCCGAAGCATGCTCTGCATACATTACTGAGTTGAAAGGATCAGTGTGCAGAATGCCTCTCAGCTGTGCACATGCTCAGATCCAATCTGGGACTTCCAACCAGGCACATAGGCCCCTGCTACACCTTGTCATGACCCTGTTGTATTTCTGGCCAGGCCAAATGTAGCCAAGGGCCATGAACTACCAGAAATCACTAAGCATAATCACAGCACATCGAGTCGAACCTTGGCATATGCTGCATTTGCCTCTGCACTGCAATAAACCTCTTGATTTGTCCAGTTCCCGTGCCATCTTCCCATTTAAGAGTACCTGGGAGGTCAGAGTAAGCATTAGTTTGAACAAGAGAAACCAAGAGGAATGGAGTGGGTAACAGACAAAGCAGTGAAATGGGACTGGGGGTGATAGGCTAAGTTAATACGGATGTGGAGTGAGTTAGTGCAGGGAGGCTTACAAAGGGACTTGAAGGTTGATAAGCATTCACTGGGATATTCTGGGGTAATCTGATAAGGCCAAGGGTTTGGTATTCCTAGCTAGCTCAAGCCAGGTATCTGGAATGGGTTCTTGCAGGTGCCAGCAGGTGGGGGACTAGGTGGTAGGATGTGTGGAGCTGGTGGACAGTGGTTGGAGGGCACAATGACATATAGCTGTGTCATTACCAAGATGAGCAGAAGGAGCTAAAACAAAGCCAGAATTCAAAGACTGGTGCTATCCACAAAACCATGTGAAGCTGCCATGACAACTTTGGGCACTTTACGACGTAAGTCATACTGTCTCTAGAAGTACTGAGTGATTTCCAAGAGTCTACAGCAATTCTGCAAGGTACATTGGGACAGTCTGAAGCCTACTTCCTCCTTCAACGTCACCCTCTGAATTCCAGATAAGATATGCATGGCATTTGTCCCACTAGCATTGGGGTCTTTCCAGCAGGTGACCTGCATCTGCCAGTTATCAGTACAAACGCAATTTCTAAAGACCCTTTCTACACACAGCAAAGAACAATGCCTTTCCAAGAAACTTTGGCACTCAGAGGAGAACCCTGCTGGCTTTTCCCCTGAGTGTGATGGATGGGCCCTATGTGAATGTTAGGGGCAGAATCCTGTTTCACCTAGTGGATGACCAAAGTGAAGCTTGAGACAAATTCTGAGTTATCCAACTGAATGGGAATTCCTTTTTTTTCCTGGTTATTATGTCCTAAGGCAGGGCTCAGCATTGGTTTTTGGCAGGAGCCAGAATGACCCAGCTTGTGTCTGTGGTGGCCAGGCACTAGGACCTGGCCACCATTGCTGCTTCTCCTTGATACCCAGCTGCAAGGAGAGCTTCCCCTCTGCCAGGTATGGCACAGGCAGAGCTCCTCCTCCTCTGGAGCTATGGCCAACCCCAAATGTGATGTGGCATGGGCAGAAACTCCTGCTGCCAAATGCTGCTGAAAACACAGCTCTGTGGGCTAGAAGCAAAGGCTCTTGGTCACATCTGGACCAGGCTCTGCCCTATTGTGTAGGTTTGGTAGACAGTAGCAAGCTTAACTCAAAGGACACTGTTAAGACAGTGGAATAGACTGCCTGAGGAAACTGTAGACTCTCCATCGGTGAAGTTTGGATAGCCACCCATCAGGATGATCTAGACATAGATATCTATGTTCTACTATGGGTATTTCCCATACTCCTAGGCTTTGCTGGTTGCCCCCTCCCCGCATTTCTGCTACATGGGTCAGGGTGTTTTTAAGCCTTCCTCAGAGGCATTGAGTGTTGGCTACAGCCAAGGCTGGGGATTTCACTGGGTGTGCCAATGCTCCTGCTGGGGCTTACAGCTGGAAGTTACTACCTAAAGGCTCTTGCCCCTTTGTCAGACTGATCACCATATTTGGTATAAGGAAGGAAGTTTACCCTGTGATCAGATTGGTATTGACAGTGGGGGATTTTAGCTTCCTCTATAGCAGGACCTCTACCTGGGATCTCTTGAGTATATATTAACAACCTTTTGTAGAATCAGGTTAGGATGTTACACATTGTGTTGTGTTGGGTTAGGGTTACAAAGAATTTAGATTATGGATCTGTATAGTATAGCTTGGATAGGGAAGATCGTGTCTCAGGCAGGGTATTAGACTAGGTGACCTCTGGACCCCTTCCAGCCCTACTTCTCTTCAATTCTGTGATTCTATAATTTTTTTAAACTCAATTATATTGCTGTTCCATAATTTTTAATCTATGAGGCTACATTATGGAGTAATGTAAAGCTCATGAGTAAAGATAACAGAAGCTGGTCTTTAGTTATAAACATTAGTCCACGTGCATTAAGAGAAGTCTGCCCAGTTACACAGCTGACTATCCACCCTACAATCTATAATCGTATTATCTCCTTCCATTTTGTGATGCTGATACTGAGAAAGGTAACAGAAGTCAGCAATTTAAATTCTTAACATGTAGATCAGCTGGATTATCATCTGGGAAACATTATAAACTTTCCTATTCATGATAATTTTCTATCTGTCGTAAGATCTTAGACTGCTACACACTAGTTCCACTGATTATAAATTACAGGATGGGGGACAGTTCTGCTGAAAATATTCACCTTTAAGTGGCTCAGCATTTGTGTGTGTGTGTGAAAACATATATTTTATATACTTGAGCCTTTATTTCATTGCTAACAGATGCAGCTCATATTGAAGCCAAACAACTGAATGTAACACACACACTCACACAGAAAGTACTCCTTCATCATGTGTAAGAATAATGTAGCTTGCACTCTGTAGTCATGAGGAGTAACAGATGAACTGCCACAAACCAGAACATCCAATTCTATTTTAAGTGGAAACTAATGCTCTTATTAGATTCCTGGACAAGGCAGTTTCTGGCCCCGTGCCTCAGCTCCCCCATCTGTAAAATGGGGATAAACATAAAGATCTTTGTTGCGAAATGCTTTAAGAACTACAGATGAAAGGCACTGTATATAATATAGGTGTTCTTATTATTTGTTTTTTAACATCGGCAAATAAGAAAGATGACAGTTGGTATTATAAAGTGAAAATAGTGGAATGACATAGCAAAAGGAGCAGTGGGTGACTGGGGACCAGTGCCAAGCACCAACTGAGAGGGAGCACAAGGATGGCAGGACTGCTGCTGTCAGCCTAGCTGCCACAGTCCCCACACCTCTTCTGGCCTCTTCTACCACTGCTGCTCATGGTGCTGGCTGTTGCAGCTCTGGGGAAATGAGTACTTTTTAACAATTGTATTTAAAAGCTAGAAAATTCCAGAGAAGCAGGCAGGGTAAGGTAGCTATATGGGATCCTAGCCAATTGTCAAGAGCAAAGGTAGTGTAGCCTAAGTGGTTACAGCACGTTCTTCAAAGCACTGATGCTGAAGTACTCTTGAGACATAAATTGAAAATGAGACTTGGATTAGTCAGTGCTCTTACCATTGACTACTGGTCTTATCACCTGCAGTCAGTACTGACAGCAGAACAATACTCACTAGATTACCTTCTGTTTGGGGTGTTAGATACAGAAAGCACCATCCTAACCCCATTGGACATTTGGCTCAGGTAGACTTTTACCTTTGTTTTTTTCAGGATTACTGGCTTTGCTTGCTTTTGACTTCCGGGGTCCTAGTAGACCCTCATAGTTATAGACCTGGTTTTATTGCTTATAACTGGCCACAGGAAATACAATGAGATATAGTACTATGGACAAGTCCTTCAGGATTGTTCAGTGATTAGGAAGTGCCTTAGCAGAGCTGTGATACAAATGTATGCAACACCTGCCTATCATCCCTCCTCTTTTTCAGATCTTCATCAAGCACTTCACAGAAAATACGAGACATACACTGCCTCTGTGGAGCTCACAAGCTAAGTGATAAATCAGTGAGGACAGGCCCAGAAAGACAATGGTTATAGACAATGGACCCAGAAAGACAATGTAGGAAAGCATAGGTGTTCATTTTAGGATTGTAAATGTGTTGTTCCATTTAAATGATAGGTAAATACACTCCTTTTTGACCCTCTTTAATACATTTATTTATGTCTTGTGAGCACTGCAGCACACAAGGTTTTAATTTAAAAACCTTAAGCACAAGTAGCAGACCTCACCTTTTGTGAATGCAGTCGGGTGTCAAGATCGAAAAGTTCAGCTTGTGCCCTTTCCAAGGAAATATAATACACCCCGCATCTGTGAACACTGAGGTCTGCACACAGCTGCATGATGTTTTATGAGATGTTGCAGTGGCTTCTGCTAGACTTCCTGACGTAAAACTACAAACAACTGATTTCTCCCCCCAATCCCATCCTCTCAAGCAAATGCCTGAGAAGATTTTTTTTTTAAGACAGCAGTGTCCTTTGAACATTTCTACTAACAAGAGCAGCAGTTATCTCAGTATTTACAGAAAGAGCCCACGATCTTGGGCACTTTGAATTTGAGCAGAGGAAGCAAACATCTTAACTTCTATTCAAAACATACATCGTGTCTCTCAATAAAGTCTAAATCAACGTTAGAAGGCAGAAATAAGGACGCTCCATTAACTAGGGAAGCGTGAGCTGACATTTAAAATCTGCACAGTGCTATCTCACCAACCCCATGAAGAACGATACTGTATGACCAGAGGGAGAGTGCAAACCGGAAAGCTGATACCTATATTTACACCAGGGTAACTGCAGCCCTCTATGAGGAAACCTTTCTCATCATCTACTTCTGCTCGAATCTCAACTGTTTCTAACTCGATCCAGGCAAGGGTTTTCACTAAAACTTTCTTTTGTTGAAAAATGCACACACAGTTACAGCAAAAAATTGCACCAATCTGTGCTCACTTTGGCAATTTTCTAAATAAAAAAATCATTTCAAATGCTCATGAAATGTCCCATTGTGATACTTTCAAAACAAACCATTTTCATTCCATTTAAATATTTTAATGTATTTGATCTTTATTTTAGTTTTATGTCCTGGTTGTATGTATAATATAGTGTACTTATATATATTCATTTTATTTATATTTTTAATGTGTTATTTTAATTTGAATATCTTTATTTTTTAGTTAATGGTTTGAAACATTTTCCTTCAATTTTATTTTTTTAAATCCATGAATATAGTCTTAAATAAAATAAAATATTTTAAACTTTTTGTTTCATCAAAACTGTGAAAATTATGTTTTGTGTTTGTGTGCTCGCGTGTGTGTGTATCAACCCAAAATATTTATTTCCAATAGTTTGGAACAGCCAGCACCTGAAAAATCAGTTATTCACTGAGCTGCAAGTTTAACCAAACCATACAAAGGTAGTTTCCAAAGACAGGTCTTACCTCAAAAGGGAAGCATGTAGCGGGGTTTGGGGGGCAGAGTGCCCAACACACCCCCACCCTTGACTTGTATGACGTCAGTATGCCAGGGGCAGATGGCAAGGGAGCTGTGAGGGGCTTAATCCTTGTTGAGGTAGTGCAGCCCCGGCCCCATCCCCACCATCCTCCCCAAGGTAGTGTGCCAACCAAAATGCCTTTGCGTGCCATGCTCTGGCACCCGCACTGGGGGTAGCCTGCACCTGGTATAGAGGATTGTTTTTCAATGTATTTCCATTCATACCTTTTCCCTTAACAACTAGCATACTCAAAAAGGAGTGTGAAGCCATCAGTTTAATGTTTGTACTAACCTAGGGTTGTGGGAAAATGTTAGAAACAGAAGACTTTTTCTTCCTAATCATTGTCTCAACATCAGGCCGGACTTCTCAAAAATCTGTTGACCTGGGCCAGTGCAATAGCTGCCACGGTCTCCACCTTTCACTTCAAGGCATAACCACTCTTGCCAATTTTCTTCTTACATGTATTTAGGAGAGCTGGAACTTTTGTCCCTGTCTTGCAACCCCAGTCTGCAAAGCTCTGTGATGGAAGTAGCCTCACGTTCATACAAGACAGTGAACTGCAGCATGTTGCACTTGCAGAGGCAAGGCATTTATGGGGCAAGGCAGAGGGTGCATGGATTCTGAAGAAACTTGACCTGCCATGAAATCCCCAATGGCTTGTTCTGGTGCCAGCCCTCTCCTGTGGGGTCTTGCTAGTGCACCCAAGCAACCAAGCCCTTTTGGTTTTAAGTATCCCTTGTAAAAATTTACTTTCTGTCCTGTCTGTCCTAAGCTTTAACTTTAGTATGGTTTCATAAATAATACTCAGCCCATCCGTTCTTCTTCCTTTCTTTACTCCTGTATAGAAACCCATCTTGCATCTGTGAGACTCCTTTCCGAGCCTAAGGACACAGTACGTGCCAGTGGCAGAAGTGGATGCTATAAAGGAAGAGCATTGAATTGAATATATTGAATATAGTGTGATCTATCTATTACAGGCTTAGAGATGCCAGAGGAAGCATCTCCAACTGTTTGATTCAATAGTTAATAATAGATTCATCATCTATAAATTTATCCAGTCCCTTTTCGAACTTGGCCATGGTATCTGCCTTTACCACCTTCTGTAGCAATGAATTCCACAAGTGAACTATGTGTTGCATAAAAAGTATTTACTGTTATTTTTAAACCTGTTACCTACTAATTTGAGTTCGGCCCCCTAGTTTTAGTATTCTGGGACCTGGTGAACAATAGTTCCCTGTTCACTTGGTCCACTTCCTTACCACCATAGTCTTCTTTCCAAACTGACAAGTCCTAGCCTTTTTAGTCTCTCCTGGTCTGGTAACTGCTCCAGGACCCCGATCATTTTGGATGCCTTTGTCTGTAACTTTTCTAATTCTACTACATTCTTCTAGAAATGTGGGAACCAGAACTGCCTGATGTAGGTATACCATGGGTTTGTATCATGGCACGATGATGTTCTCCATGTTCATTCTAATTCCATGTTTAATGTTTCCCAACATTGTATTGGCTTTTTGGTTACCACTGCACGTTGAGCTCATACTTTTAGAGAACTATCTATAATGACTCCAAAGTATCTTAACCTGAATTGCAACAGCCAGCTCAGAAGCCAGCATTGAGTACTTACAGGTGAGGTTATTTTTCCCCAGGTGCTTCACATTGCATTTGTCAACAATTAAGTTTGTTTGCCTTTTTTTTTATTTTTGGTCCACTTACTTAACTTGATGGGCTCTTTCTGCAGCTCCTCTTAATCAGCTTGGACTTGACTCCCCTGAAAAATTTGATATTATTTTCAAACTTAGAGATTTCAGTCTGCAGACCTATTTCCAGGTCATCGATGAAAATGTTGAAAAAAGTTGGCCCCAGCACAAATTCCTGCAGGACCCCACTTTTTACCACCCTCTATCCTGAAGATTGACCATTTAGCCCTTTGCTTCCTATCTTTTAACCACCTCTCGGTCCATTCCTATACCAGTGCCCAAGTCTTCATCCCTCTGTATTCAAATCCATCCTTCAAACTGACTTCATCCATGATGCCCACAACTGCTGGCCATATCAGGGGAATGCTGTCACCATCCCAATATAAAACAATCAGCTTGCTGCAAGGTGGCACCATTTTCTTGGCCTCCTCATTTTTGTATCTGATCATTCACCTAAGTTTCTCAGACCAGGGAGTTTGTCTCTCTCTGTTTCTCAAGAACTAATTATATCATATTCCCATAATTATTAGCAATCATCTGTAACTATAATCACTGAATCATTTTATATCTTTAAGACATTTTATGATTGTTGATAGATTCACATACCATATCTCTGAGGTAAGAGCTGTTACAATATGTTACCTATTTTGCAAGTGTACCGCTGCTATTTACTGCTATTATTAGGGTTTCTCTACTATGTATCATAGGCCTTGTAGCACTAAAAGCTAATGGAATTTTTTCTTCAACTCAAATAGTAGAAACAGGAACAGGGAGATGCTATCCCTGCTGCCTATGGGAAATTTCCTGGGCTATGGTATAC
This sequence comes from Gavialis gangeticus, assembly GCF_001723915.1. NCBI lineage: Eukaryota > Metazoa > Chordata > Crocodylia > Gavialidae > Gavialis > Gavialis gangeticus. Next base: position 20,213,629 of record NW_017729028.1, read on the forward strand.
AACACAGGAACAGAACAAAATCCTGTGATAACACACCATTTATGTTCTTGATATCCTTCTTCTACAGCTGGATAACTGAAATACATTTCAGTGATTCTGTCATGGCCACATATCTCATGTATCACATACAGAACACATATTGAACATATGTATCACATATAGAACTTGATAATTTTAACTGAAGGTGCCATGCTTAGATCATTAGACCTGAAATATTCTGAAACGTGGGACTTTAGCACTCTGTAAATATGCTCATCTTCATCCGTTCTCACTAAACTATCGCACTGCTTATCTATTCAAGTTCAGAGAGGAACTTCATCAGGAATCAGAAATAAAGGACACGGCATGATCAGTCGGCACTGAGATGCTGTATCTGTTCCATTTTAGAATATATTGCCTTTTCCATTCGTTTTTCAGTTTTGTGAACATCTCAAGGGTTGTGTACACATGTCCCATTGAAATGCAGTACCAATTGAACATCTATAGCCCTTCCTCAAAACTCCTTTAAATATCCTACCTTTAATACTTCAAATTGTGTCAGTCCTCTCACTCACAAGTAATAGTTTCATAGTTTCATAGTTTCTAGGGTCGGAAGGGACCTGAGCAGATCATCTAGTCCGACCCCCTGCCATAGCAGGAAGAGC
>NW_017729028.1:20214520-20220062 GCF_001723915.1 Gavialis gangeticus
GAATACTCCCTTAGCTGGAAGCTATTTGCCGGTGGCCTTTGTCTCAGAAGATGCAGAAAAACTGTCCTGAGCTGGACATTTCATGTAGCACAGTTTCTGTGTAAATCTTGACATGGACACAAAATCATGGTGGTGTCTAGCTCTGAGACCATTCTACAGCCTGACTGTAAGGGATATATGATCACTCTTTTCACATGTTGCCCTGGAAACAATTTGTCTCTTGGCAGACATTGCATACTTATACAGGAAACTAAATTTAAATCCTTAGGCATAACATCTTGGTCATGCCTGCCCTTTTGTTTGAACTCCTTTAATAAAACTCTTGCCCTCACACTTGGCTGTACTAAATCCAAGTATGATCTTTGCTTCCTTCTCATTATTAGTTCAGAGGGAACACTCTAGTAGTTGTGTGTAGGGTTATCCATTACCTAAAAGGAAAATGTGCCAACTTAGAGCTCTGTTCATTGACTTACTTGATGTTTACCCAAGGATTTTCATGCAACTGGCTCATAATGGCCATGTAATTTGCCTCTTCTGAGCAGCTTTACAGAACTGGTATTCATCATCTGTGCAAACTTCTTAGCCTACAACAGGTGAGTCAGTTCATATGTGGCTGGGGAATAAACAACGGAACAAGGTGGAGTATTTAAAAAAGAAAAAGGTGAATAGAAATTGTGCAATCAATCAAATATATGATTCCTAAACTAAAAAAGCTTTGGCAGAAATAAATGAATGGAAATGTTGTGTACACAAGTTGGGCTGATACCTTGGAAAGTGGTGTCACTGGAAATTTCATAGAGGGGCTAGGTGAGGAGCCTCTAAATGGCTCCCCACCTGCCTGTCTGCTCAGCTTTTCAAACCCAGTTCTTCCTAAATAGATCACGGTACAACATGTTTCTCCACCTTTGTCCAGCAACCACGACAAATGCAGACCTTTGCAGCCCCAGGCTTTGACAAATAAAAGAAATCCTTTTGATAGTTGAGGATACAAGTGGGTTTGAACTCTTGCTATCTAACCTACCAACCAATATCTCTCGTATACTTGTAAAGCAGTAACTCTTGCACTGTTAAGGATCCCACATCGCCGTCTCAGATTGGCAAGCTGCCAGAGCTGTTCTCCAAGCACGAGTGTGCACTAGGTCTCACAGGCCTTGTGGGGAAGGTCAGACCTCCCACATTTAAAAAAGGTCTTTTTTTAACTGATGCTGGAGCAATCCCAGAGCCCTGGGATTTGTAAAGAGAGAAAAAACTACCTACAGGCTACAAAAGGATGGCTTAGGGACTTAACAATACCTCCAGGACCTGGCTCCATGGATGAGGTAGATCCTGGCAGGGGAGTATGAAATCATATATATATATGACTGTATTTTTCTCCCGCATACATTTTCCTCCCTGGTTTCTTCACATAGATTGTAAGGCCAACAGTGCCTGAGACATAAGCAATGTTTTTGGGGGGGAATGAAGGAGTTTTAGCAGTAGAGAAAAAAAAGCAAATTTCAAAACCTGTTTTTTACCAGTATAAAATACTGTAAAAATATTTTGGCAAAAAGGGCAGTTGTTGTCCATCTCCATAATATAGTGAGGGTTCCTTCTTTTTTTGGCTCCTTACATAGGTACCATGGTACATTTACTTAAACCCTCATCAAAATATTTAACACTGTTCAGCGCAAGTGGATTTCACTGCCTGTTATCCTCAGGTGTCACTGGGGACTGGGCGCCACTGTCAGCGTTGATAGGAGTGATGTTGTTTGTGCTACATCCATTATTCAAGCTGTTACACATAAGGAGACCATCCCTACCTCCGCTTACAGTCTAAATAAACAAGGCACACACAGGGTAAGAGAAAGGCAGAAGCATCATGTTACAAATTGAGAATCGAGGGATGGGAAGACTGGGACTTCACAAAGGTCATGAACGTCTCCTGTGAGAGCCAGGAATTGACTCCAGAACTCCTTAATTCCCATCCAGTACCTTAGCTACAAGCAGTGATGATGCGTAGGGGGTGCACACGGGTGCACGTGCATCCCCTGGAAGTGCACTTCCGGTCTCGCTGCTGGCTCGGTGATCAGCCACTGGGGGACCCCTTCCCCCTGGTTGGTGATCGGCTGCTGGGGGAGCCCTCCCCCCCCGTTGGTGATCTGGTGCCCCCCCAACTCAGGAGGCAGCAGTCACCCATGGCTACAAAGCCATTCCTCCGAACACAGATGCAGAAAATAGCAGAGTTCACCAAGACTTTCCCTCCACTGATGTCAAAGCCATTATCACTCTTGAGTTATACACATAGGAAGAAGAGCAAAATCTAGCCAAAAATTTTTCATGGGGCTGCATTCACTGATGTGGTCCCACAGCTTCATGCCACCCCAGTGACACAAAGCAGTCATAACTAACCGGCTTAACTAAACTGAGGATGCTCTGTATTACCAGAGCATCATGGAACTGCTAGAATGACCTAACCTGTGATGTTTTATATTCCCACTTCCCTTTCTTACTGATGATTAGTAACATTCCCAGCTGCATGGAAAATACATTGGAAATAAATAGAAGGAGGAGGAGAGAGTTTAAATACTTGACAGCAACAGCCCAAATAGGTCATAATCTCCTCCCCTAAAAATCAGTGCATAGAAAGTGCTTCACTGTTACTGTTTTACAGTTCCTAAAGAAGCAGCTGGTAATACTGAGTTAGTTCTTGTTAACAACACCAGGTCCATACGCTTCAGCTCTTAACAGAGGCACAGCAAGCTCACTGAGTGCCCAGGGTGTGGAGGGGGAAGGTGGCAATAGGGGTATGCTGACCACTGTAGAGTCAGGGTAGGGTCAGGGTGCAGATGGGAGGTAGGAAAGGCTTAACTTCCCAGCCTGCTGCTGCTGTTGTCTCTGCCACTGCTACTGCAGTTCAGCTCCAGTCCAGCAGCAGCAAACCCATGGGTGGGCTCCCTGAGAAATGATCCTCATGTCCCATTCATAGGGTGACTATATGTCCTAGTTTGGCTGGGACAGTCCCTGATTTTGTAGGCTAGTCCTGGCCAGTTGGTGAAAATTAAAACAAAAGTCTGGCAGAGAGGTAGAGTGGCACAGTGCACCAGGCAGGTGGGTGGGCAAATACCTGTGCTGCTGTGTGGGAGCAAGGCCAGTGGACTGAAGCATGCACCACTGGCCCACACGTGCCTTGCCCAGCTTTTCCTGAGCAGCAGCTGGAGGTGGGGGGCAGGCTGGGCACTACTCCAGTGTCCCAGATTTCCTTAAAAATAGTATGGTCTAGACCCATTCACTACCCCATACTTACATATTGAATGCAGGGCAAAAGATCCCCAGGGGGTGATTCTGGCATTTCCTCCAAGTCAGCACCAGGAGCTGGTGCTCTGTTCATCCTACCAAAGTTACGCTACTAACTCAGAAAGAAAACACTACTAAAATTACGTGGTAAAATCTAGTCTTGGTCACTACTGAACATGGATGCAGAAAACATCATAGTTACCTGCTGCTCACAAACAGGGAAGAATTGGTGGGGAATGTAGTAGTGGATGGCAACTTGGGCAGCAGTGACCATGAGATGACTGAGTTCAAGATCTTGAGGAAAGGAAGGAAGGAGAGTAGCAGAGTAAGGACCCTGGCCTTCAGAAAAGAAGACTTCAACTCACTCAGGGAACTCATGGGCAGGATCCCCAGGGAAGCCAGTCTGTGGCGAAGAGGAGTCCAGGAGAGTGAGATGGCTGTACTTTAAAGAAGCCTTACTGAGAGGCCAGAAACAAACCATCCGATGTACAAGAAAACTAGCGAGTATGGCAAAAGACCAGCCTGGCTTAGCAGGGAACTCTTAAGTAAACTAAATCACAAAAAGAAAGCTTATAAGTGGAAACTTGGACAAACAACTAGGGAGAAGTATAAAAGTATTGCTCAGGTATGCAGAGATGAAGTCAGGAAGGCCAAAGTGCAATTAGAGTTGCAGCTAGCAAGGGACATGAAGGGTAACAAGAAGGATTTCTACAAGTATGCCAATAACAAGAGGAAGATCAGGGGAAGTGTGGGTCCCTTACTGAATGGCAACTTAGTGACAGAGGATGCAGAAAAGGTTGAAGTGTTTGAATGCCTTTTTCACCTCAGTCTTCACAGGTAACATCAGCTCCCAGACTACTGCACCAGGCAGCACCATTTGGGGAGGAGGTGAGTGGCCAAAAGTGGTGAAAGAACACATTAGGGACTGTTTAAAACAGCTGGACATATATAAGTTAATGGGGCCGGATGGGATGCACCCAACAGCGCTGAGGGAGTTGGTCCATGTAACTGCAGAGCTGCTGGCCATCATCTTTGAAAATTCATGGCTATCAGAAGAGGTCCCGGATGATTGTAAAAGGGCAGACATGGTGCCCAGGTTTAAGAAAGGGAAAAAGGAGGATCCAGAGAAGTACAGACCAGTCACCCTCACCTCAGTCCCTGGAAAAATCAAGGAGCAGGTACTCTAGGAATCCATTTCTAAACACTTAGAGGAGAAAGAAGGTGATTAGGAAAGCATGGATTCACCATGGGAAAGTCATTCCTGACTAAGCTGATTGCCTTCTGGGTTAAGATGACTAGGATGTGGATACGGGGAGACCAGTGGATGTGGTGTACCTTTATTTTAGCAAGGCTTTTGATATGGTCTCCCACAATATTTTTTCAGGCAAGCTAAGGAAGTATGGGCTGAATGAACACACAGTAAGGTGGAAAGAAAACTGGCTGGAACATCGGTTTCAGAGGGTAGTAATCAATGGCTCGATGTCTAGGTGTCAACTGGTATCAAGTGAAGTGCCCCAGAGGTCAGTCATGGGGCCAGTTTTGTTTAATATCTTCAGCAGTGACCTGGAAGATGGGAAGGAGTACACCTGCAATAAGTTTGTAGATGACACCAAGATGGGGGCAGTAGTAGATATGCTGGAGGGTTGGGCTAGGATTCAGTGACCTAGACAAATTGGAGGATTGGACCAAAAGAAATGTCCTGAGGTTCAACAAGGACAAGTGCAAAATCCATCACTTAGGGCAGAACAATCCCATGCACCGGTACAGGCCAGGGGCTGACTGGCTGGGCAGCAGCTCTGCAGAAAAGGACCTGAAGATTACAGTGGACAAGAAGTTGAATATGAGCCAGCAGTGTGCTCTTCTTGGCAAGAAGGCTAATGGCATACTAGGCTGCATTGGCATGCCTGTTACCAGAAGATCAAGGAAAGTAATTATTTTCCTCTATTCAGCACTGGTGAAGCCACATTTGGAGTACTGTGTCTGAGTTTGGGCCCCCCCAGTACAGAAAGCACATGGACAGATTGGAGAAAGTCCAGTGGAGGGCAGCAAAAATGGTGAAGGGGCTGAGATACATGACTTCTGAGGAAAGGCTGAAGGAACTGGGTTTATTTAGTCCAGAGAAGAGAAGACTGAGAGGGGATTTAATAGCAGCCTTCAGCTACCTGAAGAGGAGTTTAAAAGAGGATGGAGCTGGACTGTTCTCAGTAGTGGCAGATGACAGAACAAGGAGCAATGGTCTCAAGTTGTAGCGAAGTAAGTTTTGGTTAGA
>NW_017729028.1:20225062-20228247 GCF_001723915.1 Gavialis gangeticus
TTTTAAAGTGTAAGAGATGGTTCAAGGAGCAATGGTCTCAAGTTGTAGCGAAGTAAGTTTTGGTTAGATATTAGGAGGAATTTTCTCACCAGGAGGGTAGTAAGGCACTGGTACAGGGTTCCCAGAGAGGTGGTGGACTCTCCATCCTTGGAAGTTTTTAAGACCTGGCTAGACAAAGCTTTGGCTGGGATGAACTAGTTGAGGATGGTCCTACTTTGAGCAGAGGGTTGGACTAGATGTCCTCCTGAGGTCCCTTCCAACCCTCATTTTCTATGATTTTAAGGTTTCCAATCCATCAACCACATCATTTATCATATGGAGTGACATTATTCTGTATCAGCACCATCTGTAGTTTATATTAACACTAAAAGAGGGAACTGTCAAGCCTGTGGAGAACGTTAAGCTTTAGGGCATTTGTACAAGCAAGGAATGCCCTACTAGGCCTTTAAAACATCTCTGAGAAGAGTAAGGAAGGGAGGAGGAAGTAAGCCATGGACTGAGTTGCTTGCTGCATGGAGGGCCAGGATGTTGTGCTGGGCCAGAGCCAAAGGGGTTCCCCTCCCCGTGCCCAGGACAGGACAGCAGGATTTTTGTTTTGCTTGTTCTACTTAAATGACTGCATTTTATTTGTGGAGGACTGGTTGAGGAGCTCCTTAGAAACCAAAAGTGTTCTGTGGGGAATAGCTGTCTGAAGGCAGACTACACTGACTGTAGAGACACCCAACACTTCTTTTCTTTTGAAGTTTTGTCAATGGATCAAAAATAAAAAATAAATGAGGACTGTTTTAACAAATTCCTCTTCCCATTTCATAAACACCTGTAGAGCTGAAACTCCACTTTTGGACATTGCAAAAGATATATCAACAAACCCTATTCAAAAGATAGTTTCCTGTTCCACGTTCTTTAATTCTGTGGTAAGCTTTAATGGTAACTATTCAATTATAGGTCCCACCTCAAAATAATATCCAATTTCCTACCAGTACAGAAATGACTGACCAAGGGAAAGGATGGACTTTTCATAACTCGGGGTCTTTGCAGTAAAGCCTGGCTATTTTTTTAAAAGGAATATTCTCATCCAGCTTTGGGCCAAGTCCTTCAGCCCACCTGTGTTGGAGGAGTATGTGTCAGATGTCTGTGACAGTCCTTTCTGACTGTAGAGTCTGTGCATCTCTTTAACTGTTCAGACTGCCATTAAGCCTGCCCTGAACAAATTCATATTTGCAGCTTCACATTATGATAATGCTTATATCAATCTCATGCTTCAGGGCTTTGGTTTGTCACCAGGAGGGGTCAAGAACGATTTTCCCCTTGATGTATAATTTGACTTCTGTTTCTCTTCCCCCTCCACTGCTAACCTTCCACAACCAGAATTTGACTGTGGCTGATCCTGAGCAGGATAGACTTGTCCCCTGTGTTGATACAAAGAATCATATCAGTTCTGTCTTCTTCACATGCTCAGAGTTGTATTTATTGCTGTGTTGGGGGTTAGTTAAGAATGTGCCTTCAAGTCAGACTAGTAAGGACTAGTGTGGGTGGGTGTCACCTTTCTTGTCAGCATGGGGCATGGTTTGCCTACTAGTGTCATACTGCTGCAGGGATCTTGATCCTTCCTGACTCACCCCTATCATTGGTTTCTACTTGTGGTGCACACCTTAATTTTTTGAGGACTGAATTTTTTTTATAACTATAGTCCTCAGGGAACTGAGGTCATATATAGTGCCCTCTTAAGTCAGAAGGTCAGAGTAGATGATCTAATGATGCCTTCTTATTTACTGTGAAATCTTAAATACTAAATTTCTATCAAGTCTATTCATTCAGTTTGTTTTGTTAAGGTCCGATGATTGAGGATTATTCTATACAAAAATAGGAAAAACTATTTCATGGTCAAAATCTTCATGTTGTCATTCACGATCCTTCAGTTAGATAGCTCAAAGGCTGTCCCTGCTATACAGCCTTATATATCCCCTTCTTATAGATACTTCACTTACATGATGTCTGAAAGTTTTCAGCGCAGTTTTTAAGAAGATTGTAATACTAATGGATAGGCAGCATCACAATAGTCACTCATGTCTTCCTCTAAGGATGCTAAAATGGATTCTGTAAGCACTTGGCTAAACTCCACGCAGAATGATACTGTTGTTTATGTTTGTTGTGAATAACCCTGACTAATTTTTTCTACCAGATTTTACAATATATACAGAACTTACTGCCTGTGAATGAATAAGCTGTTATCCTTCGGTAACGAATTGTAAATATTTTATAAAGTGGCTAAAGTGGGTGAAAATTTTGTGGGTCTCTGCCATATAAAGATTAATATTGCCCTAACTGTTGAGAAAATTAAGCACCAAAATCCTCAATGGAAAATTATGGCATGTATGTAAACACCACAGGACACTTTCATTTCAATATTGGCTCCATAATTGGCAAAAATTAAAACAAATTAAATCTCTAAGAGTAAGGAATAAACTGGTCTGAAGTTCGTTGGTATGTTGACTATCCTTTGTTCTTTGTAAAATCCCTGGATTGAAAATGAGGTGCCATTTCAAAAGCAAATGTTCCTGTTAATAGAAAGTGCTTTTTGAACGGTACACAATGAGTTAGTGCATTCATGGAGCTAAGTGTCTGAATTCACAAAGGCTGAAAAGCAAATATCTTGATGTGAATGCTTGCCATGCTTCCTTAATATGACATAGCTTCTTTTGACACATTCTTCTGGGCTATTCTTCCTTCTGATATGAGAACCTGAAGCAAGAATAGTCCAGTTCTCCAAAGTACTATGCACTCGTATCTTGTGTTGACTTTAGCTCAGGGCCTTGTTACACAATAATTCTGGGGCAGCTCCTGGAGCTCTTAACCCCTGGATTGTCCATACATTAACACCTGAAACTGGTTTTAAGCCCTGCTTATGCAGCTCAAAGTTACACTGCTCCACAGCAGGATTCTCGCTGATCCATGCTACCCAGCTGGTATTACACTAAGGTATAGCCACTTTAGGCTACACTTTTAAACACCCCACTCGATCCCCTCCCCTGCTGGCTCAGATCCAACCCACTCCCCACCCCCTCTGGACCCCAGATTTTCACTCACCACCCCCACCCCATTCCTTGCTTACTTATGGCTGCCTGCACTGTCTAGCCCAGGGGAGCAGGTAGGGAAGGGTTAACCTGCCTGCTCAGCCCCCACAG
>NW_017729028.1:20228604-20239936 GCF_001723915.1 Gavialis gangeticus
GTTCCCCAGGGACAGGCAGTGCAGGCAGCCACAGATAAATAATGCCCCAGGGTGCTGGGGGGAGGCAGGGGGAACACTGAGGGCTGGGGGGAGGAGGAGGGAACCGGGGGAGCCCCACAGGACAGGGGAAGCCTGCAATGGGAGTGGAGGGATTCTCACCTTTCAGTCCTCCAGGTCCCTGCTGGCCTGAATGTGTGACTGCTGCACACTCGAGTTAACACTAACACCGCTCAACACAGTTTCAGCTCCCAGTGTAATGTGTAACAAGTCAGCTTTTGAGTTGACTTGAGCTCTGAGCTTCTGTAGCTGCACTGCAAGCGTTGCCTGAGCTACCTGACGCTTGCTCAGGTGCGTCTGCACAAGCTGCAGTTGGAGCAGCGGCTTAAATGTAGATATAGTCTGAGTCACCATGGCTAGGGACAGACGTTACACATCACATAAACCAGTTTAAGTGATTGAAAACCAGTTTAAACTTGTAGCAGAACAGAAGTTCAGTGCGCACAAACTGGTTTCAAAATGGCCGAAATGGGTTTAAGATAGACCTGGACAAATGTAGTATCAAACTTAACTGATTCAGGTTAAACCGGTCTATTGAAAATCTGTCCCAAATACCCTCCAGATTCAAGTTAAATCACTGACGATGTGTAGAGGGTGCACACAGGTGCACGTGCACCCCCTGAGCTTGGCAGTGCACCCCTGCAAAAAGCGCCACGAAACTGCCAGTGTTGCCTGCGGGCAGTTGCTGCTCCCCGCTGTCCCCCTCTTGCCACGGACACTGCCGGCAGCATCTGTGGATGGTCCCCAATTGCCACTGGTTGCTGCCAACACTGCTAGTGGCATCTGTGGGTGGTTGCCAATTGTCTGTTGGCACTTGTCACCCCTCCTGCCCTGCTGCCCCACTCACTGCCGCCATGCCCCTGCCACTGTCACCGCCGCCTGCTGGCAGTCACCGTGCCCCCCAGCCTCTGGGGGCACGCGGCATTCATGAGTTAACTCACAGTACCCCAGCATCCCCCACAAACCCCTTCTCTCACTGTTGGTGAGCTAGCCTTGACCCATGCTGTCTGCTCCAACCAAGCAGGGCCAGCCCCATCCCAGGGCTGTCACAGAGCTGAGGCAGCAAAGCCTCTGTTCTGAAGCTCTGGTCCTGCCTGCACCCATCAGCCGGCGGGGCAGGAGTTTCAGGAAGAGATACAGAACGAACCTGTCCAGGGTGGAGGAATCCTCCACTGAGGCGCAGGGATTCCTCCATGTGTGTTGATGTATGGCACCAGCTTGGCCCTGGGCTGGAGGGACTATTCCTGCTCTGAACCTGCAATCATTGGACCATGCTGAGAAGTGGGAGGGGGGATTTCCCTCTCTGGCAGGCCTCCCGAGACCCTGCCCAGGGCAGGGGAACCCCTGCTGAAGCACCAGAATCCCTCCATGTGGACTGATGCCCAGCGCCAGCTGGACTCTGAGTTGGAGGGATCGTTTCTTCCCTGTGGGGGGACAGCAGGGGTTTGTAGGGGGCATGTGCTGGGCAACCAGTCAGGGATGTACCCCACTCAGCTGCATTCAGGTACCATTAGCAGTGGTCAGCAAGCTGGGAGTCATGCTGTAGCACATGTGTCCCCCCTGCCCTCCCCCCAAGCTGCTGGTCTGAACTACTGCAGGCATCTGGCTGCATTTCTGGATTCAAAAGTGAATATCAGTTCACTTCATTATCAGTTCAATCTATGCAGCTTACAGAAACCTGAGAAGATTGAACCGATTCAGCCTTGGGCTTTTTGACTGTCTGTAATTAGCCTATGAGGTTTTTTTAGTACATCTAACCTCCTGAAATTATGCATCTAAGAACCTATCTGCACCAGCATATGTATCTATTTCTACTGCCAGATATGGTTTAGCCTCAAGTGCAAGCCATATTCAGTAGTGCTTCAAAATCTTTGATTAAAATCTGCTTAGAGTAGTTGTAAATACAAACCTTCTTTCTCCACTGGTCAGCTGAAGTCATATGATGTGAAGGCAGAATTTGGCCTACTGTTTCTAGTCCCCATTAGATCCCTCCGACTACAGTGCATCAAAGGAGGATGTAGTTTGTTTCTTCAGAGGAGTACTCCACGATCCACAAAGAGGTATTGGGGGGAGGAGGGTGAAGTGCTGTGGACACGCTTCTTTTTCAGTTAACAGCATTGTGGGAGAAGCAGCTGGGGACTTTCTGGGGGTCCCTGGAACAAGTAAGAATTTCTCCTCTGTTCCCCTCCATGCTCTGAGGCATACCTCCCCCATTTCCACCAGTCCTCTGCCCACCACTTTCTTTGTCCTTGGCTGCCCCAGGGATAGAGGGGAGCTCCAGCGCTGCCCCTGCCTGCTCCAGCTGCACTCCAGAGCCAGGCGCAGCTACAGAAAGCAGCAGCAGCAGCAGCCAAGTGCTTCCTCCCTACCTGGTTCTCAGTGTTTCCTGTTGGTCTGGGGGCAGGCACAGGGGAAGGGAACCTGCCTGCTGCTGTCACTGACTCTAATGGAGCCTGGCTCTGCATGCAGCCTGGCTGCAGTGGGGCAGGAGTGGCTCCGGAGCACCTCTGTCCCCTGTTCATCTGGGGGCAGTGGCAGAAGCAGCAGCAGGGGCAGGGGAGAAGTGAGCAGGGGCTGGGAGGGATTGTGTTGCCAAGCATGGAGAGGATGCAAGAGCAGAGGGAACGTTCTTACCTGATTGAGGGACTTAAAGTCCCCTGTTGCTGCTCCAGTGACATGGTCTTTCCACCCTGGTGTGAGGGAGGTGGGGCCGGGCGATCTGGAAGTTCAGGTCACTGCTTCCACACCCCGCTTTCCAAAATCCTGGCTCCACCCATGGAGATACACATGGAGCTGCATACCCTGGGTGGTGTCAGATTGGGTGTGACTTGGCAGAAGCATAGACAGGACCAGAACAGCTGTTCACTAAGAGGAGGTACAGAGAGGATCCAGGATGCCGTAAGACCATCAGTTTCCATGGGAGGAGAAAGAGTGGAGTCAAATGCAGAGCACAGGACTGATAGCAAACTGCAATAGAAAATAATCTCAGACCAGTATGCTCTGTGAGAGGAGTTAAAAGTGCCTGTAACTGCTGCTCACGGTTAACTGTTAAGAGCCTTGGTCAAGCGAAATGTTTGTTGAACCAAATTCTGAGAGATGCTGAAGACTGGGTATTACTCCATTAAATTCATCAGTAGTCTTACCTAAGTAAATCTTTCAGAATTTGGTCCATAGCTTGCTGTTATAATTATGTTTTAAATGCATAGAGTGCACTGTTGTATTACAATTAACTCAGATTTCATGGTATGTGTTCATTTCTACGTGCGCACGCGTGCGCGCACACACATGCGTACAGTTATTAGATGTTTTGGATTTAGTTACGGATTTTTTGCTTTCCACTTGGTCACAGCTAACAGATTACAGCTCCATATCTAAAATGAATGTGCCTGTATTTAAAAAATTTAGATACAGCACTTTCCACACATTAAAACTGTGTTCTGGTTTCTCCTTTCCTAATGTGTGTGGGCTATTCTATTTCCCTCATTACCCCTCAAATTCATAGTGCCAGACCCCTCTACTGCTGGCAACAGCAGCCTGTGCACTTTGGTGATTTATAAGATCAGCCTCCTTTGGGAAGGGTACATTACATTGGCAGTAAAAGGGGAGGCTGTGCACGTGGAAAACTTGTTTAAACAAATCTGAATTGAAGTTGGGATATAATGGAGGTTAGTAGCTCAACATGAGCTCTGAGTGTCCAGAAAGCTTGAGCTTTGTACATAATGGAAACATGCTTCAGCATTTTGTGTGAATGTTTTTTTTGGTTAAAAAAAAAAGAAGAATACCAAGAAGTGGCTACTATGAGACTAACTGGTGGGGGGGAGAAGGGAGAGGGAAGAATCAAGTGTTTTTAATGCACAGCAGTGCATTTCAGACAGTGTGCAGGGCATGAGGGAAGTGTGTAAAAATATGTTGTGAGCATAACAAGAAAAATTAATGAATTTTGGGGGGGGTGGGGGTTTGCAGCACTAAAAAAACAGATATATTTTTTCTTTCTTTTTTTTTTTTACTTTTAACTTCCCCAAAAAAGGTTGAAATTTTCACCTGTTAAAAAAATTCCCCAAAATATCAACTTTCTTCAAGTGCTGCATTTGCTGGTAGAAAATTAAAAGAAACCACTGCAGGCTTGTGTCAAAATTGAAAAATGTATTCACCAAATAGCTGAGCTGGAAAGGCTCACAGTTTAGATTCGATCATCCAAAAGTCTGAACATTTATCCAAATGAACTGAATCTCTCAAGTCTGCAGTTTGGACTACCACTCTCATGAAAACAAGCATTTCTTGTGAGATTTTTTTTTTTTCAGCCTGGTAAAGGCCAGAAACATCATTTTTATGTTGATATGCTTCCAGTCCTTGATGAGGACTGGAAATACAAATTCAAATCCATCTAGCCAAAGCCTTTGAAATGTTTGGTTGCAGTTAGGTTTTAAATGAGCACATGTACACATGCATATTAATGCGCTACAATAAACTCTGGTGAATGTCACACTGGAGTTTATTGCTCCCAGGCGTGCCTTTACACATGTCTGAAATAACAGCATGTTAAGCTGGGTCAGAGCAGCCCTGGCTGACACAAGGTTTGGGAGGTCAGCCTGCCAGCCCAGGGCTGCTCCCCCTGGCTCACCATGCTGCAGAGGGGCTGACTGGGGCATGAAGGTGCTTCAGCATAGGACTAGCCGGCAGGGAGCCCCCACACTGAAGCACCCTCCTGCCCCAGCCAGCCAAGGCAGCATCTACGCATGTAGTGCTGCAGAATATTTTACTGTGCAGCAGGAGAGTACTCGTATTTACAAGTACTCTCCTGCTGGGGAGTAAATTAGTTTACTCCAGCCTAATAAGGGCACAAACATGAAGATGCAAAACATTTACTGTGCAGCTGATTAGTCCACTGTGCAGTAAAGGTCTCATACAGATGTGTCAAATGTGAGCAAGGACAGGCAGCAAGGTTTGGGCAGGGAATTATTCATTCTTTCTCTTCCTCTCTCTTCCCCTAAAAACAATTCCTCAAAACTACTTTACCCTGCATAAAAAGCTCAAATATCAGTGAGGCTGTCTGGAATTTTGTTATAGGTAGTATTTTTTGTGGCACTTCAAAATATCAATCCCATGAGAAGACTGTCACTGCTATGGTAGTATATTTTGTCACCAGCTCTGTCTACTGAATGTTAATAGATTTTCCTCATCTTGATGTGTGACATATCAGATTGTGAAAGGTCTCACCATCTGTTTCAGGGTCTGCAGGAACTTAGTGGGAAATTTGAACACCATGGTGAGAAACTAATGGAGCCCGATTTGTTTCATTCTCAGCTTCAGACTGACTTCATATAATGTCACACAGAGGCATGAGATATTTAGTTTCTGTTTTTGATACAAGTGCTTTATGTATAAATCCAGATTTCACCTCCTGGCATGCTTGACCCCAGTGGAGATTTGGCTAAAGAACCCTTTGCTACACTGCTACTCTTAGATCTATACTGAAAGGCTTGATGTCCTCAGGTGGAGGGAAGGGGCAAGTGTCATGTGCCTCTGCTATGCTTCCTCACCTGCCAGTAGTGGATTTTCAATGACTGGGCACTGGAGATCTATTCAATCTTTTGTATGGTTCATTCTATGAAAGTGTTACATGACTTCAGAGTTAATTTATTAGTCAGGCAGACTCCCTGGAATAACAATACAGGCACAAGTTCATTTAAACAGAAGAATCATATCTACTGGAAGAGGGAACAGAGGTACTTCCCCTCCTCATGGCCATCAGTGGTACAATTAGGTTTATTTTCTCCTTCAAATCATAGAAAACGGAAGGGACCTAAAGAGGTCATCTAGTCCAACCCCCTACTCAAAGCAGGACCAGGCCCAACTATATCTTCCCATCCAAGACTTTGTCTACAAAGGGTTGTCTTCATGCTGGGAGGGACTCTCCCAACTCCTGAACATCCTCTCCATATTACTTCCTGAGATAGGAGTCTTTTGTACCCAGGAGAAGCCATGCTGCTTACGGGTTGTCTGTGGGCATGTATACATATTTGTGACTGCAGCTCCAATAGCTTGAAGTAGAAATCACTTGCTGTTCACAAGTCTAGACTTAATTCTCTCACCCTGCTCATTGTTTGTATATTCCTGGTGTATAATAGTTCAAATCAATTTGTATTCCAGAGCTGATAGATGACATCTCAGCACTCAAAGACAACTGAGGGGTATATGCATTGGCATCTAAAGCAATTTGTATTCGAATTTAGGTGATTGTTTCTTGTGGAGCCTGCAGGTTTCTCACAAGTTAAACTGTGGCAAGTGAAATTTTGCATCCTTCCTAAAAGCCTTAACAGCCCACAATATTCTGATGTCTTTACTATTTTGTAAAGTGAAGTCTGACACAGTGTGCTGTTAATTTTCACAGCTCAGCCACAGACCTTGCTCCTGAGTACTCTGGCCTCGGAAACCAACTGTGAAACTTAAATCTTTAAACAATTATTGAAGTCTTGAGGTTACAGTGATTCCACATCAGTTAAACTAATTATTTATAAGACATATCACCAGACTTGGCTGCTACTAGGAATTTCTTCAGTAACATATACTTTTTCACATGTTTCACTGAAAAGAATCAATCCCCCTTGATCCTTGACTGTTAGTTTGTTTCCTTAAAAAAAACCCCATACTGTCAGTCTAGCCACACCTCTTGGTACTCCACCACCTCTGCCTTATCTCCAGTACTATGCCACCTTCACATCAAGCTTCCTTCCTTACAGATTTGATTGGCCCAACCAGTAGATGCCTAATCTTGACAGAGGGTAGGACTGGATTCTTAAAATCCCTGGGTACACATAGGTCAGAGGTACACGTAGGTCATGAACAGCATTTCCAGGTTGGGGTTGAACTGTGCTTTTCAGTTAACAGTGGCTAAACCTGCAAACAAGAAGAGATCGTGGTTCAGATAGTATGTGCTGATAGTGGTGACTCTGAGCAGAATAGCGTGATAGGAACTCAGGGATAGGATTACAGGCTGAACCACAAATATGTGAAGTGATTCATCAAATACCAAAAATACTTGGTAATAGTAAGTAATTGGTGGTGGTGAAGTAGTGGTGGACACAGGCCTGTAGAACTATTTTGAACAGTCCTGTCCCAGGAGACTGACACTGCACTGCTGACTTTTGCACTTCAGTACAATCTCTGACCGCCTTTAAATACCAATTCTACCTGCTGCATGCACCACAGGGAGCGATAGTCTTCAAAGGTCTCTGACCAAATTAATGAGAGGACTGACTAGTCCTGCAGTCTGCAGAGAGAACTGACACACTGGACATGAGAATAAAGTACCATTCTGAGCCTCTCAAGCATAAACTTTTGAAGTTATTTCTTTAGCTGTTTGGAAAAAACATATTCTAACTTGCCATGCAAAAAAATAAATAAATGATGGTATCAACACCTTTATACATTGTACATGGCCAACAATGAGGAAATTGTTCCTTCTCTTCCTGGTAAAGTAAATGAGTTAAATCTTGTGGGCCTTGGTCAGTCTTTGTTCAGTCCTTTCATGGGTAAGTGGCACTGGAAGCCTTCTGGCGTATGGACTGAGTAAAATTGTAAGACCCTTAGAATTTGGCTGTATGGGATTATTTCTCACGTGCGAACTGAGTATGGGATTCAAGATTTCTCCTAGAATTGTTTAATTCTGAGGCATTGTTTTAATTGTACACACATGTAGCATTTGGCAGGAAACAGTAAACAAACTTTATTTGACATCTGCTGACCTCATTTAATAATTGCATTAATTCTACTATTGAAAATTAATTAGAGTCCTAGTATGCTCACAGGCCTATACAGATACCCTCTGGTAGCTAGATGCACACATGAAAATTAGCTGATGATGTGTGACCAGAGAAAGTAGGCCAAAACCTGGACTGATTTTTTTCTTGTCTTATTCACATGAATACGTCTTGATTTTATGGGAGTGTTAGAGTTCTGTTGTAGTCAAGATGGTCCAGGAATTATGCAAGAGTCAAGGCTTTTTTTAGGATGATAGATTTTACTGGACCAATGGCACAGTTGAAATAAAGTTAGAAAAACTTTAGAATGCAAAGACATTCTTCTGCAGACCTTGATTTTACCTAATGAGTACTTTAAATACATTAGATATAAGGGATACAGGGCTTAAAATCATGAGTGAGTTATTCTGATAACATTAATTCTGAATATTATTTTGATGCTTATCCGACCACTTCTAACCTTCTTTAGACTGGACATCAAGCTGAGAATTTTGCAAGATCACATAATAGCCAGTACTAGCTGTTTTCTGTTGAGGCTTGAAATCTACTTTGAGAACAGCCTCATCCCATGACATTTTTGGTAGTGAAAACCAGGAATTGGAGGGGAGGGAAGGAAGGAAAGAAAAGAAATTATGCTCAGCAAACATGCAAAATCCTAAAACAAGTGTTTGCTTTGAGTCTGTGGGAAGAGTCAGCTCTCATTTTATTAAAAAACAATTTGGTTTTAATCCTAAAAGCCATTTTCCAGCCTATAAAAGATTTTTTTCTTTTAAGGTATGTATTTTTCTTTTAGGGTGACATGATTGCACACAGACTCATCAGCCAGCGATTTATATTTCCAAACGAAGTGGAAACTGAGCCACAATGCAGTACACATCCAAAATGAAAGCTAAATTTGAAAACTAAGAGGTCAACTTTTTAAGAGTGTGATGTTGGACAAAAGAGCCAAGTTAAAAAAGACAAATTAGGGTAAATGAGTTCCTTTCTCCTCCAGGGATCAAAATAAGTGCCAGTTTATGTATCTCCTTGGGAGAAGAACTGAATTTAAAATTGTATGGGGTTGCTATTTTCATTATTAAAAGACAATAGAGATATGAGCCATGCAACTTCCTTTTACTAATGTTTTACAGTTTAGAAAGCATTATTCTATCTTAAAAAGATATATTTAAACACAACTCGAAAGTAATACAGAGCCATGAATAGCAGAGGAAACTGAACAGCTGGTTCAATCTAAAGGTTAAAAATATACTCCTGCAAGCATTTAAATACTTAAATGACTTTTGTTTCCATGATTTGGACTTTTGAATTCAATGAGACTATTTGCATATGCAATATGTGTCACATAGGTTTGCAGGCTACCTCTTTTCATGAAGAGGTTGGGACTCACCATTAAATAATTTTCTAGAGAAATGAAAGATAAGCTTCTGCATCCTGACATCTTTGATCCCAGGTCACACTGGGAGGACCGTGTGCCTTTGGTTGCTGCCTGTATATATGATCCACAAAGGATTTTTTTTACAAATGAAAATTTTGCATCATTGTGGTATGAGATGCCTACGTATCTATACACCTCAGTGTTCTATACCCCGCTGCAAAGTTTGCTTGCTTCCCAACACAAATTGGAACATGCCTACAGGATTTCATGAAGTGTCTGGCACTATTCGGTAAGCAGAACTCTTGTAGAGGGAGGACGTTTTTCAGGAGCTTGAGGAGTAGTGCAGTTTGGGAATAGGAATGGAAGTTTGAATTATGCCTCACATAGTGGAAAGACCCTTTTAGAGTAAAAGACTTTGCAAGGTTTCCTAGGGTGTATCACACTTGGGCTCCTCAAGGAATGGAGGTCAACAACACCACCAAACAAGTTCCTTATCACAGACCCTACAGACTGCTTACCTGGCTTCAACCTGCCATGCCATCAGTAGGCCTTGCTGAACAGGTTCTGGACAGGTCAAGGTCTATGCATGGCCAACCTCCACTGTTGGGGTCTTCATCACAACCCAGACTGTAGCTGTGGCAAAACACACACCATGTCGCATATTGTTGATGACTGCCTGCTGACCAAGTTCAGTAGTGAACTACAGGAACTGCACATGGCCACTGAGGACGTGATTGCATGTGTAGCCAGAGTATACCCAGGGGTGTGCCCTGTCCACCAGTGGAAGGGATGGCGGTCAGGCCACCTGGGGGCAGTTCCCTCTCTTCTTTACAGAGCCAAGCTGAGACCAAGCGCTTAACTATATACAAATGTATTTCTACAATAAATAAATATAAATAAGGAACATTAAATATTTACAGCAAAATTAATATGTGACATCACATATAATACTATTATACCACTTTAAGGGACTACAAAAATATAAACCAAGTGACTCACAGCATATACAATAATTAACCCCCCTGTACAAAATAAGCATTAACACTTTGGAACAGGTAAGTCAAAGCATCAACACAATAAACACATCTGAGCATCAACTTAGATAACCCAGGTACGTTGAGGTAGAAATACCACAGATGTACACAGGCCACAATACAGGTATGTTCTGATAATAGACAATAAACACATATAGGCCATGAAGACAGATAAACACATATAAACTCTCTTAAGGAGTATACATAACTATATTAACCTCCACAGTATGAAACAACAGTCACAAAATAAGGGGGTGCACTCAGAGCCTCCTGGGGTGCTCCCTGGAGACCCTCCCCCCTTTCAGGGCCCCAGCATGTGGACAAGCCCCTCCCACAATGGAGGAGGGTGGAGGTAGCAGACCCTTCTCCCCCAAGCCCATCTCCCCTGCAGGACCTGCTTCCCCAGCAACTCACACTCCCACTCTGAAGTAGCCAAAGCTCATCCCCTGATGGCCAGTCCTGCAAGGGCCTCTCTCCGGCAGTGCCTCTGGCTCCTCTTGATGGCCTGGTGCCCTGCACTGGACGCCCAGGGTGTTCCCATGGGAGCCAAGCCCATGTTGGCTCCAGTTTCTCGGCCTTACACCGGGGGTTCTTTCCTTTCCCAGGCCCTGCTTTGGGCACCGGGTCTCTTTTAGTTTAATGCGGAGCCACACTGCAGGGCTTGGGTTACTTGGCCTAGAGCCAGGGCTAACTTGAGCAGCCTTGAGCTCCTCCCAGGGTCAGCTCTCCATGTGCTGGTCTGCACATCATGTGGGGCCTGAGCAGCCTCGAGCTGCTCCCAAGGCTGGTTCTTCATGCGCCAATCCACACACTACCTACCCAGCTGCTTGCCAGATTCGCAGGCTCAAGCCACCTCGAGCAGCTCCTAGAGCCTGAGCACTGTGCACCAATCCGCATACCACCAAGGCTCAGGAGGGGTCCCGAGGAAGGTTGCCTTCAGAGCTCTTCTCACCTTGTTGTCCCTCACATGTCTCTCTCTCTCTGTCTCTCCAGCATGCTGAGCATGCTCTCCTTTTTACATGCATCAGGGGGTCCACCTGCGAAGTTCTCCAGACCTGACAGGGTGCAGACGTGAACCAGGTCCAGATTGCTCTTTGCCCACCCTC
>NW_017729028.1:20240325-20244753 GCF_001723915.1 Gavialis gangeticus
CCCTCCCGCCCCCCTTCAGGGAAAGGGCATGGCCTTGCTTTCTCTGGCTTGCTTCTGATTGGCGGATGGGCTCCACCAATTGGAATTGCAGAATCTCGAGCCCACGACTCATCCAGAGCTCAGGAAGTAAGTCTGCTACACGTGACTTGGCGATTACACACGCTGACTGACAGACTGACCTGAGCTCCTCTGGAAACTTGCTTCTTAGATGCTCCCTTCAACAGAGAATGATTTGTCCCCAGTTCTGACGTGCTTTGCTCTGGTCTTTGTAATCTGGTTTGTCTTACCGAAGAGCAGTTCTTCTGTGGGTACATAGATTGAGATTCAGTCTTTGGGGTACCTGGCCATTAGCCATTCATTGCTTTGAAGAATAGGTCCAGGGAATTAAACCAGCATTAGAAGCAGTCTGAGCGCCAGGGATGGAATTTGAGCATAGGCTTCAAGTATTCACTGAGGCCCTATCTATAATGAGAACCAAGGTAGTCCATCCCCTGAGGCTGCAGGGGAACAGGCACCACTTGCAGCAAGGCTGGATCAGTGCTCGAAGCCCAGCTGGCCCTTGTGGGGCATTCGGAGGGGCCAATCCCCTGAGGCCATAGGCAACAGGCTGCCTTAAAGGCTAGGCCCTGAAACGTTCTGTCTGGGCAGACTCAGGTACTTGCTCCTGACCCTAGTGCACACCCTTGCTTCACCTGTTGGATCTCTGGTTGTGACTCTTTATTCCTGGCATATCCTGACCTTCACTTTGGCTCCTGATTCTGGTATATTAGGATTCTGGCTTTGGCTCCTGGTTCCGGTTCTGACTTCTGGCAATTGTGGCCCTGGTGCTGGCTCCTGATTCCAGCATATCCTGACTCTGTTCTTATCTCCTGATGCCAGTTCCAACCCCTGAGATATCCTAACTCCAGCTTTGGCTCCTGATTCCAGGTCCAACCAATGACCTCTCCAGAGCCCCAGATTCATGAGAACCTGGCCCCAGGCTTTGCTTTCATGTCAGGTGACCATGCCTGACTGCCGATGATCCAGTCCCTAATACTAGCCATAGAGAAGTGGGTGGCTGTACACTTATACTGGCTTGAACCTGGGCATTGTTTGCACATACAGTGAATTATGGTAGTCATTTAGGGAAGTTATGAATGCATGGGTAACTGTGCCCATCTTGTTATCTGGGAAGAAGGAAACATATTTTTTAGCAACCTGGAAGCAAGAGAAGGCTTTTTAAAAAAAATGATGCCACTTGGTCACTTCCGCTTGGAGAGGAGACAAAGATGTCAACAACACATCACACCCCTCTGAGTGTGGCAGCATGCTTTTGGGACAATACTTGGTCAGCTCTTTAAATCATTTCTTCCATGTAAGCAGCTTCATTTTGGTCTTGTCTAAGTTCAGCCATCTTCTCTTTATTCACAGGCTAATATCCTGAAAGCATTCTGGTATTATAAGAGTGACAGTGATGGGGAATAGAATTTAGAGTCATGAGCTAAATCCATGAAATCTTGTTATCTGTACAAAAGGCCTTATGAAGATACAAAAGTGAAGACAGGATGGTGAGGGTCATACAGGGACGTCATGTATAAGGACCTGAGGGGAAAAGCAGTTATGTACCTCATACTAGAGAAAAACAGTGGGAGACTGTAACACTGGGCCATCCATTGTTGCTGTTGTGTAAGAGCATTAGCAGAACATGCTCTGCTTGTATGTGCAATGCAGTAGTTGATGGGCACCCATCCACCTGTGGGGTGCAACAGGGTTGGCAAGGCACCCACCTGTGTGTGAGCTTAGTGACCCATGGCCCCTTGCAAGCCCTCATGATGTGTGGACCTGGCCACTTAGAAATTAGACAGCCCTGAAGTACAAAGTTGACAAAAAGGCCCAGTAACTGGATATTCAAAATGATCTCCCAAATGTACGGACTCAAAGGAATTAAGTTGGTCTAATAAATGATATCAGATTCACCCAAAGAACCTTGTCTGCCTGAACCCAAAGGAAGTATTTATACACTTTAACATGTCCTCCTTCCTAATATTGGCTACACCACAGTTGAGCAACACTCAGCGGTTGGTGTCATGTTCTGCCCATGACTACGTTTGTGGCAGTTCTCATCATCTTTACAGTCTGGATCTCTTAAATTCCAAAAGAAAGCTATTTTTGACAACATAAGCTACTGGCCCACATGGCTTCTCCAGAAAAAATAGATTTTAAAAGAACTTGCAGTGTATTTTGTAACAACACTGTTTAAACAAATCATTTTTGTGTTTATAAGAATGTGGAAATTAAGGACAAAATGCCTAAATTATCCTCCTTGCTAGCCTAGAAAAATGTCAACTTTTGAGTCTCACACATCATCAAATCAATGGCACTAGCTTTCTCCTGAGTTCCAGGAGTTTTACAAGCCCAAAGGTATGTTATGATTCTCTGTGCAAAGAGATGGGAAAGTTAAACACAGGAAAACTTTTCTAGGGCAATCAGAAGATCAGTATCATTAATATTTTTCAGTGTCATGTCTCCTGTCTCAGTGGAGTCCTATTTTATGGTTGAATGATACGAAGAACCAAACAAGATTTTATTTAACATATTTAGCCCAGAATTCCTTGAAGGCTTGTACAGGTCAGGGAAATACCCATAAAAGCTTAAGGGAAAACATACTCGGTGTACCTTTTATAAGGAATTTAAAGATCTTTATTTCTGCCCAAGGAGATGGTGAAGGTTGAAGAAATGGTGTTGCTTTTCTAAAGATGAAAGGAACGGTAAATGCATTCTTCATAAACAAGTGATTTTTGTTAAAATTATCAGTGGCTCTTTGACCAAAGGGCACAGTTGAAAATCTTTTGTTATTTGAAGTGCAGCTATGCTACAATAGCTATTTTGACATCCCCCCCTCCCCGCAGTAACTGAGCATCTCCCAATCTGTATATATTTTTCCTCACAAACTCTTTCCAGAGTGGGGAAACTCCCTTTGATCAGATGGGGAGCAGAGGCATGAAGAGATTTAAGTGACTTGCACATGGTCACATAGGAAATCTGTGACAGAGAAAGGGATTGCACTATGGTCTCCCAAGTGCCTGTTAGTAGCTTGATAATTGTATAATCTAAACCACTGGGTCTGCCTTCCTGCAATCAGAGAATGCACTCACACATGTGCTAATACAGACGTGTGTATGTTCACTCAAGTTTCCTTTTTAGTGTCCAGATTAATATAATTTGACAGGCTCTTCAGGCATAGTGCCAACAATTGTTCCTTCTCTAGGTAGTACCTGAATTACAAATATTGTTCATCATGGCTACATACACTCGTAGCGTCTGGCTATCAGTGCTGCCTGGGGTCAAATTTAGAAATTAAAAATAACTGATGTTATAGTAATGGAAGGAAAGGCAAGATCAGAATCGTTATTTCATCATTTAGTTATGTAAATGTATCTTCTCATGTTACCTTGAGTAGGAAAATTATTAGACAATTTGACCAAACTTATATTCCAGGCATACTTGGCAGGGTCAAAGACAGAGGTAATGCTGTCAGTCTTAAAGAACTAAAAATCACCTTTCTTTTTTACACTGTTTTTCATTCTAAGGACTCCCCAAAGAGTTACACGCTTTAGCAAACTAAAGCATTGAAATTGCAGTTACAATGTACTGCCAGTCATCTGCACTCAAGCTGAAACCCACTGAGTTCAGCGCAAGGTTTTGTCTGCATAGAACAACTTGCAGGATCTGGTAAGCTCATACTAGAGCCCTACCCAATTCATGGCAGAAGTGGGATGTGCTACAGCTCCTTTAATCTTTCAGGTTCCTCTGTGCACCTCCCCTTTCACTGCTGATTGGTGGAGGGGCCCCGCTTGCAGCTCGATCCTGATTGGCACGGAAGTGAAAACAGGGGTTATAAACATGACATTGCTTTTGCCTTCCTCTGCTGATTGGCTGAGGGGCCCTGGCGATCCCTCTGCTTGCTGCTGACCAGCAAGGAAGCAAAACTGGTGCCATGTTTAAAACTGTGGTTTTTGCTTCCCTGCCAATTAGGAGTAAGCCTCAAGTGGAGTCCCTCCACCAATCAGTGGGGGTCGGCGGGGTGGAATGCAGGGAAACCTGCAACATTAAAGGAGCAGCAGCACATCTCACTTCTGCTGTGAATTTGGTAGGGCCCTAGTTTATAGGAATCATTTCTCCCACCACCCACATGTGGAAGGAATAAAAGAGTGTTGTTTTTTTCAGAGCCTTCATTGTAATATCCAAGGAAGGCTGGGTGAAGGAAAGGAATATAAAAAAAAATCCTTTCGAACTGTGTTACTGTGTTTTCAAAATTTGTAAAATTTCAACCAACTATGTAGATACCAAAAATGGGGGGGACATATTTTAAGAATTCTTTGCAAGAAGCAAGGACTGTTGTGGCTGATATCATTTATTGAACCAACGGGGGGGGGGAAGGGGGACGGA
>NW_017729028.1:20244899-20263149 GCF_001723915.1 Gavialis gangeticus
TGGGGGAAGGGGGACGGAGGGGGGCAAGGACAGACAAGCTCTTGGGTATCACAGTACTTTTTCTCAGGTCACGCTTTTCAATATCCTTCCCAGTTTATCCAATAAAATGGTATCCCCCACAAAAATTCTTACATCTTGCATTTTTCCTAGGCTCTCACACCTCATTACCCCACTACCAAAAATTCATTCTAATTTCTGCCACTACATTTTCTGAAAGTAAAATTTCTGAAATTCTAGAGTTTGAAGTAGCTCTATAAACAATTGTTTTGGCAAGAATGTGGATAGGAATATCAGATTGAACTGAATTCATGGAGGAATTTAGGGAAGAAGAATAATCATCTCATGGATGACTATTAGCATGGTAACTTCAACTCCAGTCCAGAGTTCCCAGTTAGTATCCAACAGGATATGGTGGCACAGGGCTGTGTCAGAAACCAACTGAAGCTCAGAGTTAAGATGTCTCAATCAGGGTGGTGAGGAGCTTCTAGTATGCCAACATCCAGCTTACTCAGAGAAGAGACGCCTACCTGATAGCAGCATCACCTTCAGTGTACAATATGAGAAGGAGAAGTAGGACCCACTTATGGTTTGCACACTAGCCTAAGAGTTTGGACACTATCCCAGGAAGTGGGAGACTTACATTCTAGACCAGAGGCAGTTTGAACCCCATCTCCTCCCTCTCAGCAAAATGCCCTAATCACAATGCCATTGATTCAGCTTGACCTCATTCTGTTAAAACAAGCCCACTGGTCAACAAAGGGTGAAAAAAGTCATCAGGCTAGAAAAACAGCAAGCAAGAAACATGTATGACTTTGTGGTCCACACAGAAGGGGACTGGTCTAGGAAGGAAATTTCCATTTGACTCTTGCCCTATTTATAATGTGGTTTATAATTTTATCCACTGATTATTCAGTGCAAAATGCATAAACAGTATGGGGCCAAGACCAAAACCCATTGCACCTTCCTTTCTGAGATAGGGCCCCATAGAGTCACATTCCTAATAGCTTCTTCTCTTTCCAGCCCCATACCCCTTTTACTGTTTGCAGTCTAGTGGCCTAGCTTTGATATTCTCAGACCTGTTTAGGTTATGGCGCAGCTGTTAGGATATTTCACTGGGAAGCAGAAAATGTGTGTTCAAAACACCTCTGAAGATAGGGCCTAGAACAGGAATCTCCTACCACCCAGGCAAGTCGCATTACCACTAAGGCTATTATGTTGGTCATTTTCATTATTCTGCTGTTCTTATAGATGCCTCCCTCAAAATGAGCTAGATCTGAATCTAGGCAAGTATGGTTAGCACTGAAAGATTAGTACTTCTCTTGGTGAATCAGCAATTGGCAAGTCTGCGCCTACTCAAAATTGGAGATCTGTGTATCTCTGGATGGATCAGAATTACACTCCTGAGGCAAAATGTGTACTTTTGGGGCTAGCCATGGTAAACATCTTAGAGGCAGATTAGGATCTGTCCACTGGGTTTCAGACAGAAAGACAAGCAGATCCTGTATGTCATAGGCCTTTAAATTTCACATAGTTACCACTGTACTGAACTCAGAATACACTTTCCAGAAGATATCTAGTGTTGATTTGAAGTCATCAACAGATGGAGAATCTTCCACTCTATTGAGAGTTTGTTCCAATAATTAATCACATCGCTATGAAAGAAAGATGATGGCTACTCAGGAGAACTGGTTCTGTAAACTGTACTCACCAGTACTGGAGAGTGTTTATGCAAGTAATCACTTTGAATTCCTTCATTTTGAGATGTTTCTTTCGGTATTATAGATTGCAAGAGAGGTTTACAAAATTGGCCTCTGAGAGCTAAGTTCTGCTGTTACTTCTTTCCATTTGATCAGGTTCTCATACTGGAACTCTTCCCCATAGTATATGGGTGCCTGACTTCAAAATGGTTGCATGGAGAATGCAATAGATATCAGTGAAATGAGCTGGAAGAGACTGCAAGTGATTATCTAGGCCAGCCTACTTCATTGAGGTAGGATCAGTGTACCTAGACCACCTCTGGCAGATGTTTATTTAGCTTACTACTCTCAAAAAAACCCTTATTGGTTCAGTGCAACCATCATTACAGTTAAGAAAGTTTTTCCTAATATCTCATCTAAATCTCCCTTGTTACAAATTAAGACTTTTCTTCTAGCCTTACCCTTGGTGGACTTGGAAAGCAGTTGATCACCATTCTCTTCATGACAGAGTCTATATATTTGAAGACTATTATCATGTTACCCAGCTTAGTCTTATTGTTTCTAAACAAACCCAGTGGCTTTGGTCTTTCTTTGTAGGTCATCTTTTCTATGCCTCTTCTCATTTTTGGTTACTGTCTCCTTTGTTTACATCTTTCTGGAAGTGCAGTGCCCAGAAATTCAGCTGAGACCTCACTAGTGCCAAGTAAAGTGAAATAATTCTCTCCCATGGCTCACTAATAATACTCCTGTTAGTGCATCCCAGAATGAGATTTACATTTTTTTTTGCAACATCTTGCGGTTGACTCATTCAGTTTGTGGTCCACTATAACCCCCTAGAGCCTTTTCTGCAGCACTACTGCTTAGTCAATTATTTCCCATTTTATACTTGATTCTTTTTCTTCCTCCATATGCTTCAGTGTTTGTAGGATCAGACTTTAGTTAGTAGTAAAAGGTATAACACATGGATGATTCCATGGCTAATAGCAAAGGTCATGTCTACACCACCTTCAAGGGGGAGAATGTAGGAGGGTTATTTCACCCTTTTTTTTCAAATACCGTGTATCAGCCCAATTCAAACCTTATTGCAAATGAACTGGCCAGGTAATGAAAATTCTAAAATCCCTTCTGGATATGGATTAAATGCATGTTGGAATGAATTTGTTCAGATGGGGGACACATTTCTATTTCACATTGAATTTGTACTTCTGTATCTGCTATCCCTTGTAAGCTTGACTTGTTTTGGGGTCATGCTGACTGGACGCCACCTCCTGTTTAAAAACTAGTACCCGTTCAAGAGCTATCTATTTGCAGTTGTATGCTCCTAGTCTCATATATCAGCATTATGCCACCCTTATTACAACAACATAGCACCTATGTACATACATGTGGAGCTGTGCAAATAGTCCTGGGGTTTCCTTACCATTTGAAAAGAGGGGAGGGAAGGTATAACCCTACCTCAACAACCACTGTGATAAAAGAAATCTCTGTTTCAGGGAAATAGCAGGCCTAGAAGGTGAAGATACTTTTTGTACAAGCTATTTTCTGATATAACTATTTCAAAAGAGCAGTAAGATCAACACGATTACACTACAATAAAACACTAGTCTCACAGCATTTGGCTATAAGGTCTAAATGTACCATAGTTTGAAACATGTGATAGATTTACTCATCTTGAGTAGCATTAGACACCAGAAGTCATCCTGCTGGGCATATCTACACACATGCTTTACTGCAGAATTGACTAATTAGCTCCACAGTAAAGTGTCACAGTCTACATTGCCCTGCACTTGTATTAGGGCACAGTAAACTAATTAAGTTCTCTGTAAGATAATACTGTCGGGGACAGTACTATCTTACAGTGGAGTCATTAATTGTGATCAAGCACAAATGTAGACCGTGACCACTGGACACAAATTAAGCCTGGTCAGCTGCCACCAGAACCTGGGGTTGACCCCTGGCTGCTCCGCCCCAGCTCAAATTGCTATTGTCCTGGGCAGATGTGTAGAAGCTGCACCTGGGAGCAATGTACTCTGGCTCAAACAGCTCTGGAGTTTATCGTGTAGCTTTAATTGCATATGTAGATGTACCCATTGACTACTACTTGACATCAGAAAGTAGCCCCTATTTTTTTTTTTTAGTTTTTTGCATGAACTTTCTTATAATCTACCTATATCCTAAAACCAAAACATGGATTTACAGATTTTATTGTCCTGACTTGTTGTAAATTATCCTCATGGAAAGAAGCCTTTCAGGTTAAAAAAAAAAAGCCATGTTGCTTTCATTTACATTAAAAAATAGCTTTTCTGTAGTCATTAAGTGAATTATATTACTTGAGGTAAAGCATATTCAAGGATCTACATGTAAATAAAACCAGGCACATTACAACTGGTATTGTGATATTTATCACTGATGGAGCTTACATGATTGCAGAACTATATAAAATCTTTAGGGGTTACCTTAGCTTAATGGTGTTCTTCCTTTTCACTCACCATCCATTTCTTATTGCAAACATCTGCTTGGAAATAAAAAGGGTTTTATATTTCCAAGGGATATATTTGGCTCTAAGAGAACTTTGCTCATTTTATTTAAGAAATACTTAAGTTTAATCAAGTTTTTAATTCCAGAAATATTACAGCCACTCATCTTGAATGACTTGCTACCCAAATCTATATATTTTTAAATGTCACTAATGAAAAAGAATAACGTAATAGCCATTGTTGGATTACAAAGCAGAAAATGAACTTTGCTTTCTCTTTTGATCAGTGCTTTGGCATTCAGTGGCTGGGACTTACTTCTTTAAACCCTGGTGCAATAATAATAACAAATGAACCCTATTACTCTTACTGTTTACTCACTTCTGTCGTGATGTTAGGTACTCTTCACTTACTCCTATAAATTACTACTAATGCAAGGAAGAAATATCTCTGCATGAATACTAGAAAACAAGCTCCTTATAAACTTTACAAGAATCTTTTATTGTGAAATAAATCTAAGCATTTTGAGGAAGAGAAAATGAAGTGCTTTGCACTGACACCGATGAATGCAAAAATTATATACCGTATTTTACTTACTATTGTGCACTAGTAAAATGCATGGCATGCTGTTTTACAGGCAGTAAAATACTCTTTCCAGATGTGGCTTCATAATTCTCCAAAGACTATCATAGTTATCATAAGATTTATGGAGGATAATTTATTAATCACATTTTTTTTAACTTTGGAAATCTGTTTAGTAAGATGAAAGAGAGCTTTAAAAATAAGTCATTTTAACCAAATGTGGATGGCATTATGATATCAAGTTACCTCTTTTGTTCAAATTATTTTTAATGACTTTATTTGTTTTATAGCCTCCACAAGTCAGTACCAACTTGGTGGTAATGATATATCCCGGCAAATCACTAACATTTTAAAAACCAACAAGGAAAGCTTTTCTTCCATACAAAATCAACTGAACTGTGCTATACTATTGTTATAGTTTATTTAGGGATATGTAAGCTACTTAAATTTATTTTTATAAGATTTGAAAGAGACAAAGCTTATAAAAACTATGGCTCACTGCTTTAACCCAGCTTCCTTAATGAAATTTTATAAGTAGATCATGCCTGAAAAACACTGCAAGGAACAAATTCCAATTTAAAATCTGTATTTTACAAGCAAGTTTTTGTTGCTGAAGCAGTTTTATTAAATCTTCGTTGAACACTAAAGGCTTATACCATAGCTATTTCCTCCACACAAGACTCAATTCAAACCATAAAAAGATCAGCGAAAATCACCATATTGACTCAGTGACCTCCAGATTAGGCCCAGAATTTGCATTGTAGTTACAAATTTTAATTTGGAGCCTTTGGCTTCAGCTCTTCCATTGTTTTTCTCAGCTTGTCTCCCACCACCACTGCTACCAGTGGAGTACAGTAATAGTCAATTATATGAGCTATTTTTACTATTGCATAAACACTGTGAAAGACACTGCTCTTCATTTGAGACAGATTCTAGAGGTCAGCTGTATATAACTGCTCGTGTACTTCCATTGGTACTCCATGAGGCCATCAGGAAGAAAGGTAAGGACACATGGACTCTAGTGGCTTCAATAGAAGAATATCTGTCTCCTTCTGCCTCATCTCACTGGTGTAATGGAGTGAATAAACCAGTATCTGAATGAGATTAGCTAACTGGCTGAAGTTGAACACCAGATTGCCAAACAAGACAGAGAAAATGTCAGTAAGCTGAAGGAAGCAATTGGAGGAGCTGACAAAGATAACATCAGCTGGCCTGAATGGAAGGCATCCTTCATTCGTTTCACAGGTTTGCTGCTTGGTGGGCTTGGATGCTCAGGAAGAAGTGCCTGCTAAGAACACTCTTCTTCATCTGCACCTTACAAGACCATTATAACCTTAGCATTTTTATGTAGCTCTTGCTGCAGTCCTACTTGTCTTTTTTAACTTTGAAATTTGATTAGTGTAATGTGCACTACTATACCAATGGGACAGTGTGAAAGCTAAGTGGTTGCCTAATTACTAAATAGAGCTTGCTCTCATGTAGAGAGTACTAGACTCTTGGGCTTCCTTGTCTTCACTCTTAGTTTCCAGGTGACACTTACATATTACACTTGTAATTTTTAATCCCTGGCTAAATAAACTTAGCTAACTGTCTGAAGTTCAACACAAGATTGTCAAACATCCCATTTCCCATGTCATATCGTCACAGTTACAACCCAATGGGTAACTTCAGTTATCAGCCTCAGGGAGCGTATAGAAGTTTGTCACACTCAGTCTACTATCATGGGGAGAACCTGGTTTAAATCACATGACCATAGACTAAGACCAGCATGCATAGGCATTTGCCAGTGCCAGAAACCACTCAGGAACTGGGTTTAAGTAATTTGGGTGGGAAAAGGGGCAGTCAAAATTGGGGGAAATTAACAGGTCAGCATAGGGTGGTGGATCTTGGGAGGCAGGGAGGTTGGTGGGATCAGAAGAGCTGGTGGGTCTGTGGAGCGGTAGTTGTCTATGGGGGGTGTGGATCAGGGGACTAAAAATAGCCTGGACAGGGTTGGGAGGTAGGAAGAACGCAGCCCTGGAGATGGGGCATGTGACTAGGCTTTTCAAGTCCCAGGACTGCACTCCAAATGCAGACAGGCACTGGATCAGGTTAGCCATTCCCAATCTAAAATAGTTCACATAGTCAGGTAATCTCATTTAGATAGGGCCCACCATTTTGGACTAATATAAACCCCCAAATGTCTGCACAAATGTACATCTAGATAAACCTAACCATAGTTAGATGAGTCTAAATGTAATGTCTGTACTTACTCCCATAATTTACCTAGAGTGACCTGGTAGAAAACTATTCCTAGCCTGGCTTTTTCATCTCTGAAACTCATTCCTCCCTTGATCCAATGACACACATACTTACTAACCTTCAGAGAATGTTATAAAGTATAAAAATCTTTTCTTTGAGACCCTGAGTTGAGAGAGAGCATAGAATCATGAAATAAAAGAGTCAGAAACCTTGAGGCTTATCTAGTCCAATCCCCTGCACAAATATAGGATGCGTTATTTTGGTATTATCCCAGCCGCATACTTCTCCAACATCTTTTTTATTAGAACTTGTCCTGACAGAAGTTAGACATTTAAGTTCTATTAAAAGTCCATGTCTAACTACATAAAGCTCATTTAAAATCCCCATTATGAATTACATGATTACTATACTGTATATGTATACAACACTGCATGGGCAGGTCACATGATATTAAAGGATTTTTTTTTTGGTGTAGTACAATGCATGAATCTTAGAAAAGATGCTTTAAATGTTCAAGATTATAAATAGTGCATATATACAAATATGAGGTAACCACTGTAGTCCCAAATAGTTCCATCATGCAACTGGCTTCACAAACATAGTTTATAACTTCCCTGAGCAATATATATGCACACTCATGGTCTTTGTGGACACCGTGTTAGAAAAATATGTACTAGGTTTACACATTTCCGATATCTGTAACTTTACCTTAACAACATTTTAAATTTCAACTAACGAAGCAAATATTTTCCCTTAGAGATTATTTATATATCAAGTGAGAATTATTAAATTCATTCACTTTTGAGTGTCTCCTTAGCCTTCATTGTTCCCCATTCCTAATAAATAGGATCACACCTTTTTAAATAAGATATTTTGCTTTCATTTTATCATGTGTTCCCATCTTCCCTCTTTCCCACCCCTTCATATAGCCCTTCAAAGTTTTTGTTCAGACACATTGGATTATTTCCCCCTTAGGCAGCATCTAAGCATTGCCAAAGGGCTGATTTTTTGGACAGTTGTGAAAAAAATATTTTTTGTTCACATGATGGCTAACTAATTCACTAACTGCTCCTATATCTAAAATGATCAATACTTTGAATATTTTAAAATCATGTCATTTTCTACATGCTTTCAACCAATATTGAAGAAGCTGGAAGTCATTTTATAATCTCAATCAGTAGGTTCTCAGAAAGCCTTATATTCCCAGTTAATTACTCCTTCATGTCAGTAAAGTTTGATCTAAGAAACCTTGTCCTCTAATTATATCACCTCGTTATTTATGATGGAGTCCTCTGCATGAATTCAGAATCTTTTTGATGATTAACTACACTTGTCCCTAAGAAAATGCCTCAATAATTAAAATTTCATTAGAACGGTCATAAACATAAGTATTAATCCTTGGAGTAGCAGTATTACTCTGAAAACTCAGATATTTGGTGTCATACAATCATGAGAATCATGTAATAATCATGTCAGTTTAAATTATTTTTTTTAGAGATAATTTTAGAAAAATCCCTCTAGCTTTTGTACCTTTGAAGTTCATGCAGTATGGCATATTTTTGGGTTTTGTTTATTTCCTTCTCTTTTTTCTTTTTTTTCTTTCTTTTTTTTGTAGCTATGAGGACTAGAAACTTGCTTTGTTAATGTAGTCTGAGATTTTCTAACAACTCAAGAAGTTTTGGCCATAAGAAATCACAAAATATCATGAAACTTGCCATTAAAAAATGAGAATTGGCAACACTGGATCATTCTTCAGCTAATTCAACAAGATCATCAGACTATTAGGCATAGGTAAGAAGAAGAATAAGCAATTTTGGCACCTAATTTCAATCCAGCAATCTAGCTTGGCCTTGAACCACAAGCCATAATAAGTTGCAAAGTTCCTGAGTGCCTACGCTTGAGTTTTTGAGTAAGTTCTAGCTGTCTAACACTCACAAGCTCTGTTGCAGTCTAGATTGATGCTGAGGTGGGGCAGGACATGATGTATGCTTTGAATACACATGACCCACACTGACAACACTGAATTCAGCTCATAATGATGATGGCAGTTGTGTTCACGAACCTAGTGGCTAGAGTACTTAGTGGGAGACTTGGGTTTCAGTCCATCTCAACTTTAGAGGGTTCAACCCCAAATCTCACATTTGCAGAGTACTCTAATCACCAGGGTATGGAATAGATAGATGGGGGCACCTTCTAATCCTTCTGTTAATATTGACCACTGGGCAGCCAAGACGCAAAACTTGGGGGCCAAAAGGAGAAAAGGCAAGAGGGAGGGTGCCTCTGTAGCCCTAGGGACAATGGCCTCTGTGAGGTGGGAGTTCCATTCCCTGGACTGTTTATATATTTTAAAATAAATGGTCGTTGAGTAAAGACCAGAAATAATCCTGAGAGTGGGAATCAGAATTGCAGTCTATAGAAGCGTGCATCTTCTTGGTGGTTCTTTTCGTAATGGCTCTTGCCTTCATGATTGCCCAGTGACACAGCTCCAGTTGGAGGGACAAGGATTGTCCCCCCACCCAAACTAATCTGTAACTTTGTGCCCAAGGTAGTCTCCTAAGATGTGAGCTTGAACCCCACATGCTGCAGTGAGCCTAAAAGCTTGGTCTTTTACCTCCTTTGTAACTGCTCTAGTCTGGCCCTGGCTCTTCAAAACATGCAAGTAGTCAAATCGCAAAAGGGACACTCTTGAGCTTGTTGCTAATGTACATACTTAAGGTTTTTGCAATATTGGTGACAGACTGCTTACTGCTTGTCAGAGAAAGACCAAGAGATGACAACAGACCTTCACAATGCCATTTCAATATTACCTTGCATATAAAATCTGGACTGAACTTTGAACACCTTTCTTCCATCTCCTTAGCTAAAAAAGTATAAAATATGAACTGGGTGGTTATTAGACAAATCTTCCATGGACAAAGGGATATTTTTAACAAAAGAATGATTGTATCCTAGTTAAAATTATTTTGGAACCATCCCAGATCCAAGAGAGCAATTCACAATTCTCAGGATAGCATGACCGAGAAAAGGCAGGCATTCTTTTAGCAACCACGTTGGAAGCAGATCAAGTAAACATGTAGTTGGCTTTAAATTCTGTACTATCTCAAAAATGTCAGACAAGGATACCTGAGAAAATGTTTCTAGAATATCCTATAAAAAAAAATCAAAGATCCACTGCCTTAACTGATAAACAGCTATATCTTAACTTAGCAACTGTATCCAAAAAGTCTACAAAAATTATTGCAACCTGTCCAGAAGGGAATAAAAATGTCCTTGTCTAGTCTCTCACTTAAGAAGCTTATCTTTTACTTACAGAAGAGGACATCGGGGTGATTCTTTACCATAGAGATAATCTCCTTGCTTTGCCAAGGTTTTACAATAATCTAACATTCCCAAGCTCTCCTTCAGAAAGGCTCTGTTAGTCTCCCAGCTACTCTCCTTGGATTCAAGGCTAGGATATTACATGTCATTAAATAAGGCATATAAAAAGGAGAAAACCAAGGATAAAACAGCCTCTGTGTAAGGGTGGATCTCTGAATTTAAAAAATGTGAATGCCAACAAAGTTGTTGAGGATGGCACAGAGGGTATTGTTGCATTCCCAAGGAGCCATCTGTCATTTTCAGTTTTTATACTGAGTTCCTTTTGGAAAAAAAGTAATACTAGCACAATCCCTCCTGGGCTTCTGTAACTTTCCTTCCTTTTAGAGGTCAAAACTCAGCTTGAGGTAAGGTTTGTGGCTTCTTAAAATTCTTATTAATACCCTTGATTTTTTTCACTTGTTTGTGGTTGATGGAGATTTAGAGGAAGACAGTGTTGTGATTATCATTCTTACGATAGGAAGGACCTGTTCATGTTTTGCCACTTTATTGTTACAGCGATAGAGCGGTTGAATGATATACCAGGCTACAGCCTTGAACTTGGTGCCTCAGCCCCAGCTATTCAAGCCAGGCCTGCAACCCCACAGCAGACTACCTGAACGGGGGTGGGGGATGTCCTGCAGCCTTCATCAGGGCGTAGCCCTCTGCCCACTCCCTGTTACTGGAGTAGCTGGTCAGGGTCTCCTGACCCTCTACTTCCCCCAGAACAGTGTCTGAGCAGAGACTGGAAGTATCTGGGTACTAAGGCTTAATTTGGTCCTAGATTGTGTTGCTGTTCTCTCCAGCTTGTGCTCTAACTCTGCTCCCTGCTCCATCTTCTTGATTTGGCTTGCTCTCTGACTCTCCTCTCTGCTCGACCTCCTGGCTTCACGACTCACCTTTTTCTTAAACCCTGGTCTTGGATTGCCCTCCTGGTTCCCTGACCTGGATTGTTGCTGGATTCTGCTCACTATCCTGGTCAACACCTAGATACCTGGCTGGCCCCATACTGGCTACCCAGGACCTGGTGTGACAGAATATTGCCCTTCCTAGGGTGAGCTTTATGTTAAACGTTTTTTCTTATAAATCAAAACCTCTAGGGGAAATGAGCCAATTAAAACATTGACACTGTGGTCCATGTAGGAATCTCTCTGAAGTTAATGAAAATACTTCCACGGCTTTGAATCAGGCTCTTTATCTTCAAGGTCTCTGACAAATTCAACCAAGGAGGTCAACTGGAAAAGCAGAAGAAACCACAGTGAGAGCACTGGATAGAATAGCTCAAGGGGGTATATGGCAACTGCTCTGAGCTGAAATGCTAGAATTCATCAGATTATATTTTCTGGTTATTGGATGTGCTCTGAACACAACATTCAGTGATTTAAGTTCGACATCAATGTGAAACAAGTACACAGATTTTTGCAGTAATTTTGATGAAGAATGAGCCTTTCCCACTTACAGGAGCATTAAAAATCATTTTGCAAAGGAAAAAAAAAGCGGAGTCAACCGTTTAGAGAATGGTAAGATAAACAGAGGACTGAAGGGCAAAGCTGTTTAACTGATTAAACAAAAAATCTGTGAATACTAGTTTGAGTATTTATAGATATTCACTGTGACTTTATTAATAATCCTTTGTGTTTCCTTTCCACAAGCATTTGATCTAGCAAGATGTTTGGAAAAAAATCAAAGTGAACTAGAAGGTCATGCTTAAACCCTACATTCCAAACTCACTGAAATTTCTTTTCAATATTTTTGTTTGAGGGAATGACTGAATATTCAAAACTAGCTCTTTTCTTCGGTGGCGCTTAGGCAAATCACATCATTCCTGAAAGGATGATGACCTAAGCTACCCTAAGAAAATGCAAGACTCTTTTATGCCATCTAAATATCTTTATGTTAAAAGTTTGAAAACTTGAGAATACATTAGGTAAAAATGAAAGGGTCTAAATAATGCCTTTGCTGACCTAAATTTAGCCCCATTTGTTTAGGTAACTAAACCAAGTTATTTAGGTAAGAGTTGTTTAGCATCTGGAAACTCATATCCAAATATATATGGATATGAGAAATTAATATCACATTTAATTTCTACAATTAAGATAGTGATTAAAAGAATTACTCACCAATTTATATTATTTGTTTTCTTGAAATTGACAGCTGAGTAGCAGTAATGTTGTGATCCGTACTCAATTCTTATGATTTTACTGCTGTAAGTCAATATGAAAGACTCAAACAGTAGGAGAGGAGCATCTTTACTTAATTTATAGATTTCATTCAACCAAAGGGAACATTTTTTTGCTTTCCTGGGAGTAGATTGCACAGCATTCTGCAGTAACTTTTCACACATGTTCATCTCTATTCATAATGGTGTGAGGTTTCTCATCTCTCTGCCGTCTTTTAATCATAATTTTCTATGAATCATGGAATGTTTCCATTTGAAAGACTGCAGAATCAACATCTGCAATGTAAAAGACCTAATGCAGCTGGTTTGATTTTACTTAAAGATTAGAGATGCAGAGAAAGTCCTTATATTCACTCCTGAACGATTTATATATCTTTTGCAGCATTTTTACTATATCCATAATGGGGAAGGCTCACTACCCTACACGTCCCAGTTCCTACCACCTTGGTAATGGTCACATTGTACGTTTCTTAAAAGAAAAGAAAAGACAAGACAAAATACCTGCAAAAAAAAAATAAGATGGGGAGAGAAAAAAATGCTGTGGTATTTCACAAATAGCACAAATGTCTTGATGTAAATGTGATGTTATTATTTTTATAGTACCTTCTACGTGCTATTTTGTATATTTCAATAACTTATATTAAATTGGATCAAAGCCTCACTGTGCTTATTCCCATGAA
Source organism: Gavialis gangeticus (assembly GCF_001723915.1). Taxonomy (NCBI): domain Eukaryota; kingdom Metazoa; phylum Chordata; order Crocodylia; family Gavialidae; genus Gavialis; species Gavialis gangeticus. The sequence continues at coordinate 20,258,107 of NW_017729028.1, forward strand.
ATAGTTCATAATATGCAAGGACAAGCCAGATACGTATGAGAGAAAGGACTGTTTTCTGAAGAGCAACTGAGGCACAGAGCGATTAAGTGACTTACTCAAGGTGATAGAGGGATTCTGTAGCAGCGCTAGGAATAAACCACCTCTCCAGAGTCTTATTCAAGTGCCTTAGCTACAAGCTCATCATTCCTCTCCAGAAGATCAGCCTTAGACTCATTATCATTGTCTAGTTGACCTGTTTTTTCTATTTCTATTTAGAACTACTATTGCGAGTTCTAAATTAAGCTCCATATGACCGATTTTTAAATGGGAGAACAAACAAAAGACCTAGACAAATGACACTTTCTGAGTCAACAGTTAATGTATATCCTTTTAAAACCAGGATTATTTCACCCACATTGATATAGAATTTCTCCTGAAAGAACCAGGAGTAAAACTGTAACCTTGGGACTACACCTATTCATATAGGTGCTTTACAACACCTACCAATTTAGGTTTCATCTGTTTGCAGACAGCTTTCCAGAAAACATACGCCCAATTTTGGACACCAAATTTTGTGTGTACTATCATTTGTATATTTGGATATTCAAATTACCACCCACAAATTGCATATATGAATACAGAGAACTTAGAAGCATTTGGGATATGCAAATCATACAATATTTTCTGCACACTTAGAGGTGAGTTGAAAATTTGGGTCAGAGAGAGAGAGAAGCAGCAAATATTTATAAATATAAAGCCCCCAAAATTATATACTTGTGCTTACTGTATGGAAGACATAATTATTGGTGTCCATATATAACCTTACATCTCAGATGCCACGTCTACATGAGACACATCAATGCGCCTTAGCCTAGTTTACTATGCAGTAAGAGCATGCATCTACATGTGCTTGCCCCCTCTGTGCAGTAAAAATGGCTGATCACAACTAAATTTGATACCTTCAAATACAAATGCAAGTATCAAATTTAGTCTGTTCTGAAATTGTCTCAACGATGTATTTCATTTTGCTGTGGGATAAACTCCTCAGCTACTCACAGGATGCACCATGAGAAGGTATATCTCTTGCATCCAACTATATGCCATTGCAAATGTATTAGACACAAATGGCAACTTTCCAGAACCAGATAGGAATTCTAACAAGGTCATCAAGTAGAAAACCACATCCATCCTAAAATCACCAACTGCAAATAAAAACCTGACAGTTCCTTTCACTTAAGAGATGAACACGACAATATCCCACGTTAAAACAGGCAAAGCTCCTCGCCCTAACTACATTTTTCCTGAACCCCTCACCAAACTTGGGCCTATAGCTATGGGTCTATAGCTATGTGTATGTAGCTTTCTGTCAACATGGATTGCAAGATACCAACATTTTTGGTGCAAGACCAACATCATTGCAATACAGAAGCCAGGGAAAACCAGGGAAAGACCCAAAGTGCTACAGACCCATATCACTTCTATTGGTGCTCTCTGTAAACTCCTAGAGTGGCCTATCCTGAAATGGGTCACACCAACTGTTGACAACAGCTGCCACATGAGCAGGCAGGTTTCAGAAGACAAGACTGTGTGGCAGCTGTTACAACTGATGTCAAGAAAGCCTTTGGGAATTGAGAAAAGGTTGGAGTGGTTCAGCAGCCTATGACAGTCTGGCACCCAAGCCTTCGGTATAAGCTACTTACCACACTATCAGACAGAAGTCTGGTTAACTTTATCATGGGGATGATCTCAAATCCGTCCTTTTGAGTACACTCCGAGTACATCACGTGGGAAGACAAGTCATCACAAGAGACTCAAGGAGTACCACAAGGCTCTGTCATAGCTCCCACTCTGGTCAATATCTACATGGCAAGCTATGTAAGCACCACATCAACCAAATACATGTATACAGATGATTTGGCACTTGCTGCTGCCAGTGATAACATATTATCAATAGAGACCAAGCTGAACCATGACATGGCACTCATAGCTTCCTACCTAAAACATTAGTGACTGAAGTTGAATATACAGAAGACCACCTCAACACTTTTTCACCTGAACAATCATGCCATGAATGCCAAGATAAGAGTTGTTGTGGATGGGAAAGGGTTACTGTTCAAGCAGACACCAACCTACTTGGGTGTCACTCTAGATAGAAGCATAACCTTCCACCACCACTTGGAGAAGTTGAAGCACAGGGTAACCTCAAGGGCAGCAGCCATTAACAAACTAGCCAGTACAACATGGGGAGCTGACTTGCCTGGCTGTCTCTGACAGCAGGGCAACACCTGCTCCCTGCTGCTGCTCACCCCCAGCAGTGTCTCTTTGCAGATGCTGTGATAAAGTGCCACACGGCTCCCAGTCCCTGGCCCTGACCCTGCACTGGGTGCTTCTAGCAGGGTCCAGGGCCAGCATCACAGGGACAGCCTCATGGGGTCCCAGAGAGCTGGCACAGGACATCATGTCTTCACAATCCTCCCTGTCAAGCCCTGGCACCACCCATTTATGCATGTCTGTTCTGACCACTCGGGCCACCGCAGGACCCAGGAGGAGGTTGTCAAACTTGTGGCCCTCCAGGTCAGTGCTGAGGTGCTGAGGCAGTTTGTTCAGGGTGAGTGCTCGAACACCCACATTTATGAGGCCCTGTTGGGTGGTATGTGTGAGCAAGGGTTGATGTAGCAGTGCTGCATTAAAGTCAAAGCCTTGCAAGCACAGCGGATGGCTGTGGCCAACTACAATCATGAAACTGGTCATGTCCACAAAATCATCGCCCTTATGTGGGAGGTGACCTGAATTTTGGCATCCTAGGATCCAGGCTGAACCCCTGTGAGTGTCACCAGTCAGGCATGCCTGCCTGAGTTGCGGTTCTATTCTGACCCCTCCAGTCACTGGAGGAGGGGGCCACCCCCTTGCCAAAGGGGAGGCCCACTCTGAGCTGCCAGTCTCACCAGTCCCGAGTATGTGGAAAGTCCTGCACTGAAGAAGTGCCCTCCCAGTCCCTGCCCCTGCCTCTGCCCCTGTCCCTGGTCCCGGCCCCTGCACCTGGCCTTGGCCCCTGCCACTGCTCCCTGCCTATCCCACCCACACTCCCCTAGTGTCTGGTTCTTCTCACTACAGCAAGCAGAGAAGAGGGACATAATTCAGAACTTTATTCAGCAGCCCATGTCCCTGAAGCTGGGTGGGCAGGGGCCTCTCGTACCCCAAGGAAAGCTTTGATGCCAGTGGTTATGTCCTCCTTGGCAGCTGGGGGCAGCGATATGTAGTGGCAGCTGGGGGCAGGGACATGTAGTTCAGCAACAGGGTGCCCTCCAAGCAGTGATGGCAGTTGTGGGGCAACTCAGGCACCATTCGCACCATCATAGCTCAGGGTCCCATATTAGGAGTGCAAGTGTGCCTGGGGCACCAGAAAGATCAGCAGCAGGGCATGGTGGCTTGGGTGCCCCTCAGTCTGCACAACCAGCTCATCACACATTGCTTGGGGAATGTGCAGCAGGGACAAGTTCAGGGTACAGTGGCAGTGCTGGTGGGGAGGCCCTGGGGCACCTCCTGAGAGAGGCTCCCAGTAGGGAGGGTGGGAATGTGGCCAGCCCCTCACCCCAGTTGTCTGGGTGCCCTGAGCCCTGACATCATGGGCTGGGTGGCAGTGCAGCAGAGTGGGTGGCCTGCAGGGGGAGTGGAGAGTGGGGTCTGGATCCATGGCAGCAGGTGTTGACAGAAGCCTGGCCTGTCTCACCTTGGGAAGGGGGCAGGGTAGGCAGGCTGCTGGTGGCCAGCACCCAGCAAGTCACCAGCTCAAGGGGAGCAAGTGGAGATGGGGGGATCAGATGATGGCCACCTGGACCCAGGCCTGCACAGCTAACTTACCATGGTCCTTGGGCACCTATGCATGGCCAAACCCCGAACTGAGACCGAGCAGCACAAAACCCCTGATGAAGCGCATCTTACCTCTGAAATGTTGCAAACTCTCACCAAAGGCTTCTGTCTCTTGCCTCTTCAGGGCCAACATCTGGATGTGGAGGAGAGCCCACCAGCTGCAGTAGGGATGCAGGCTCCAGGTCACTGCCACCCAGCAGTGGAGCCTTCCAGATGCACCGCCTGTGCCAGCAGTGCACACTGGATAGGAATGTCCTGCTCCAGCAGCTGATGGCAGTGGAAGAAGGGTGGGAGGTGCAATTGCAGGTCTGATAGGCAGAGGATATAGCCCAGGAGACCACCCAGGAGGAGGCACAGGACTGGGCACAGTGGAAACACTGAGTGCAAATGGAGGCCCTGGAGTGTGAGCACGTTGTGCTGCTCCAGCAGCAAGTGGCCCTTCAGGCCCAGGTTGTGGAGGCTGAGGACACTGACCACGGGACACCTGGACACTCTCCTGGGCCTGGTGGTCCCAGCCATGCCCCCTATGCCCAGCCTGCATCCACGGCCCCACAGCAGGGTCCAACCCATTGCCCCACAGCAAGTCCCCATCTGCGCATAGGAGGAGGTCCTCTGGTGTCTCCTGCCCACAGGAGCCCCTCATCCAGCCCTTGCCCTGGACTTGCCACCAGCACCCTGAGCCTTGCCCCTCTGCTCTCTTCTGCACCACTTGCCTCAAGTCCTAGACAAGTCTTATGGGGACACTGGCTCTGCAGTGGGACAGCCAGAGAGGAGCTGCCTACCCTCAGGGAGCACTGTACCAGGTGGCCACAGCATGAGGCTGGCACCAGTTGGAGCCACTGCAGCCCCCAGGCCCACAGGAAAATATCCTGAGGCTGGGGTGCTGAGCCCTGCCCACAGGTTTTGCCCCCCAAGCTCCCGCACCCCATGGCCCCCCACTCTGGGACGGAAAAACAGAGATGTAAATATTTTTAACATTGTAAAGTGGGGTTTTTATTGTTGAGGGGTGGGAAGGGTGGTGGAGGGGCTCTGTCTTTTGAGCAGGGAGGGGGGAAGGATGGGGGTGGGTGTTGTGAGGGAAATAAAACTTTTTTTGTTTCAAACCTGTACCTGGCCTAAGAATGGTGCTGGGAGTGTGCAGGGGGTAGCGGGTGTGTGCATGACAGAGCAGGAAGGGGAGCAGGGAGTGAAGGA
>NW_017729028.1:20268149-20276687 GCF_001723915.1 Gavialis gangeticus
AGAGGCAGAAAAGGATCTTGGAGTCATCATTGATGCCAAGATGAATGGGCAGGGAGTGAAGGAGTAAGGGGCTGGCCAGGGCCTCCCACAGATGGTGCCCTGGGCCCCACTTCTGTGTTCAGATGGAGCCTGGGTGGTGGTGGGGGAGGGGGGTGCTTTCTGGGGCCAGCAGGGCCAGCACCATGGCCAGCTGCAGTGCAGGGTGCCTGTCATCACTGCTAGGGGTGGGGCTGGAGCACCAATTGGTGCAGGGAGGCGGGATGAGCAAGAAGGGAACTGCTGCTTGCTATCCATGGGCATATAGCTCCTGGGCAGAGAAGGGGCTGGTCAGGGATCAAAGGGTGGGGCTGTGTTTCCAAGATGGCTGCCAAGAGCTGACATCTTGGGTTGGACCCTGGAGATCCCCACACTCCCCCCCAGTGGCCACAGGGACACATGGCAGGGCTTGAGGGACTTGCCACTAAGTTTAGCACAAGGTCTTTGCACATGTAGACACCTGCCAAAATTGCTTAGTGTGCATTAGGCTCAATGCTTAGTAAATTTAGTCATGACCAATTGGACGTGTAGACATGCCCAGATTTTCCCAACCTTTTAGCATACTCATACTATTGAGCATGAAGTATGGTTGACTGCAGTCAGTAGAAAGACTCAGAGACACTACATTTGGGTTGCAGTTACCTGTGGAGATATGGGTTTGGATCTAATGAAACGTGACCCACAAAACTGTTACTGAACTCTCTGAAAAGTTGGACTTGGGAACAATTGTCAAAAGTTTGTGACACCCTACGGAATTACAACTAGGTTGTGGATCCCGTGGTTTTTATTGGCTAGTAATTCTTAGCAAAGCCTACTGGGAGTGAGAAGTCTGGGCCCTATATATAATGGGTTCCACACACTGTGAAGGCAGTAAGAGGAGTGGCAAAGCTACCAGAAGGTATGCAGTGAAAAGGCAGTAGCTGATCCAAGAGGTCAGAGTGAGGAGAAACAGCATCTTTAAAAGAGAGTAATGAGTCTGGATTGTTGACTGCAGTTGAGGACCCATTCCCTTACAGAGATCTTAGACTGCCATGAAAGGTAAAGGATGGCAATCATACCCAAGGCATTGTGGGTATGAGGAACTTACAGAGAACTGGAAATACAAACAACCTAATGTAAACAGCGGTGAATATTTTTAACAATAATTTCTTCATTGCTGACTTCCCTTCTGAGGTGGTCAGGTCATCTGGCCCCACCTGGGAGAACCTGGTGACACTCCCGTCAGCTGAGCTGGCTGTAGATCAGGTTCTGTACTGGAATCATTTCCCTGCCTGTTGAAATACACCCTTTTTTGCATGAAACACGTCTATTGTTTAACACGACACAGCAATAACTGAGGGCAGGAAATGAAGAATAATGTCTCTACTTGAAGCAGCTAATTATATTTTTGTTGATCTACTGTTAAACTTTCTGTTATCTTTGGCTATGCAATTTTGTATATCTTACTTGCAGTAAGGTTTGCTGGTGGCTTCATTTTGGCCTGTAGCATGTGAATGAACCATCTGTGGTATGCTTTTCTTTATACACTGCTTGCCAATATGGTTGTGTTTTACATAAAGTTACCTTAAGTTATTAAATGCAGGGTTGTTTTCAAGCTCAGCTGAGGAAGAAGGCAGGGCAGGCTGGCACCTCAGAAACTATCTGATTCAGAGAGGAATTAGCTTTCATAGATGGTTGTCATAGCATCTGATTAAGTAAGCTGTCATCTACAAAAGTTTATAAATTAGTCTCTGAGGTACCAATCTGCCTTGCCGTCCACCTAACTTCAGACTAACACAGCTAACTACTTCTTTAACTCAAATCGGATAATAATTATAAACCATTCAGGTTTGGCCAAGCAAACTAGATGTAAGGACTGTGGTAGGCAATGTTGTCTAGTGGGTAGGCCACCCGGGGAACGCTAAAGACAGGAGCTGGAATCCAACATACCCAATTCAAGAGGGAATTTCAGATGCAGAGTCCAAGCCGCAAGCCAAATCTGGGCTCTAGAGACAGAGTCTGAGTTACCAAAGCCAGGAAACAAGTTCTAAAATACAAGAAGAATACTTACTAAAAAGAATCCAGAAGCAACGTTGAGCAGAGTCAGAAGTCGGAGAACCAAGTGCACAGGATCCAGGGAAGCTTACCACAGCAGATCTACACAACGAATCGTTAGCTGGTCTGCAGTCTGCTGCTATAGGTAGACTTAAATGGGGAGGTTGCTCTCCCCAGAATCCAGTTAGGAGACCTTAAAAGTGGCCAACAGGTCCATGAAATAGGGTGGGACTATTAGAGCCCTTAGCAGGTTTGCTCAGCTGACCAGTTAGTGCTGGCTGGGCACCTGGTAGGACCCCTATAAAAGTCTATAAATACCTGGTCAGCTCAGGGTCTAGCATCATTTCTTAAAAGCAATTATAAAAGGTCATTGTAGAGTTGATCCAAATCAGAGTGCCTGGATTATTCTAGTTGGGTTGTGAGTGGCCACACTGCAATGCTGTACCTGAGTTACTGTGTCCTCATTCATGCTGCCCTTGCCTGTACACAGAATTTTGGGGAGTTTCTGTCCTACACTGGGCTAAGCCACTAATTCCCTCAGTGAAATGTGGAAGGACATAACTACCTTCCAGTGTCATCTCATCATATACCAAGGACTATTGTCACTGGAATTATCCACCCTATGTCAACGGTAGGTGGGTTATAGCCAAGTGAAAGTGGCACTTGGACAGTAACTGATACCCTAAGCAGAAGGAACAGCTAGCCTGAATTGAAACCACAACCAAACTAACGTGAAAGGGATTTGTTCCTCAACAAGACAAGACTAGAGGCAACACCAAAGGGAGCCCAAGTTGCTTTGGAAGTGAAGACAGGCATGCAGAGAGACATGAGGAACAATACTGGTATCACACACATGCAGTCATAATCCAGCAATTTCTGAATGAATACTACAGAATTGTGCCAAAACTATTAGTGGACAATAAAAAAAGTCAGGAAAACTCATATGAAAAGTATTCACTTGAATATACCACACATTAAAGGACTTTTCAAAAAATTATTATGGGTGAGAAACAGCTCTTTAAAATATCAAGGTTGAAATGTGAAAATCTTGTCAACTTCCAGGGGGCTCTGTGCATACTGCTTTAATTTTATGAAATTGGATTTTCCTGTCATGATCAACCTGTGATATTATATGGAATTTTATCAGACACACAGGACTATTTGAATGAAAAAAAACACGTTTATTTTAAGGCTTTTCATAGTTCAAGGTACTGCCAGCAGCTGAAGTAAGTACCTTTGTTCCAGACTGCAGAAGGGGAACAAGGGGCTCCTATATATGTGCAGAGCTCCAAAATACTGTAATTACAGCACATTGGAGCAGACTTGATTAACTGAGTCTGCTGGAGCATGATAATTACTGCACTCCATCAGACTCCAGCATCATGTGTATCAGCATGCACACACTAAAAAATGGCAGTGGGGATGCTTTAACTAAAGCTCATTTGAAAGGCTTTAGTTAAAGCACCCCTGCTGCCACTTTTCAGCGCAGTGACTGATACATGTGAAGCTGGGTGCTTTAATTAGCATGGTTCTTGGAGCCATACTAATTAAAGTGCCCCCCTACGCCCTTGAGCACATCTATAAACATGCAAGAAGACCACTTTGTGCTCTTAAGAGGGCAGAAGAAAAATTCTTTCTGTCACTTTGAAGTCCACGGTTTGCCTGCCAAGCTTCCCAGCCTGTTCCCACCCAGCTCCACGCTAACAGAACTGAGCAGGGAACAGGCTCACTAGCCTCTCCCCCCATGTGGGGCAGGGGCTGGGAACTGTCCTGGTCAGAGGCAGGCCCCAGCCCCATGCCCTAATCAGGTGATCAAGGCACAGGACATGGAAAGAGCTGTGGGGGTGGAGCAGGTCCCAGTCCCCTGCCCCAGTCCACTGGTGGGGCAGAGACCTAGCTACTAGCTACCCCACTGGCACATTGGGGCAGAGGACTGGGGCCTGCCTCTCCCCTAAAGCTCTTTCCAAGTCTCCTGCCCCTGACTGGGGAGCCAGGCCCAGGAGCTCCCTGTTGTCAGGGCAGGGGGAATTCTCCCTGCCCGGCAGCAGGCAGCACCTGGGGGCAGAGAGCAATGCCCCAGCTCCGGCCAGGAGACAGCTCTGCTCCCTGCTAGCCCCTGGGCTATGACCCAGGGGCAACGTAAAGCTCCCCCTGGTAGTATTGAGGGCCCCAAGTATCAGGAGCAGTTTGCTGGCATTAACAGGAAATCTGCTCCCGGTTCCCTGTATGTGTAGACACCTGCCTGGGACATCTTACTCTTTATGATGAAATGTAATCAGATCTGCTAACAGGCTTACGGATAAAAAATAAGGGAAAGAAAACTAAAGCAAACTGTTGCCTGGAAGAAATTTCAGTACACTCTAAAAATGGTATAGATGCATTACTAAGCATAGCTACTGCTATTTAAAAAGTGTGAAGAGTAACTTAATACTGGCAACAGCAGCAGCAGCAGTCCCTCAATGCAAGGAAGACAGTCTTCCCGTCAGAGCCAGCTCATCCTATTCTGCAGAACCTGCGGCTGCAGGGGGCCCTGCAGCCAAGGGACCCCACAGGCCGGGTGGAGAGGCTGCGGCCTCTCCCGTGTTTGGTGGTGGCTGCCATGTTTGCAGTGTAGCCGGCCCACCTACCTGGCGGGTTGGATGTTTGCTTAAGTATTCTGGCCAGAAATCCTGGCCATCACCCTCCTCCTATGTCCAGTGTGCCAGGACATTCATTTACCAGTGTAAGTGTGCCGTGGAAAGGGGGCCTCGCACAGGCTGATTTGCCCCAGGCCCCACACCCTATGATCATCTCTGCTGATGGATCAGGGGGCCCCAAAACTATATCTTGCAGGGGGCACCAAAAATTGTGGGCTACTCTGCTTTCAGTAGACAGGGAAGTCTTTGGTGGGTCTGGAGATGACTGAAGAGGCTAATTGAGATCTTCATATTTCACTGCAGAGATGGCATACAGTTCCAGAAGGAAAGAGTGGATCCTGGTGATATTGGTCACAGCTCTTTCCTTTTCTCCTCTCTTACCTATTTGCCTCCATAACGAGGCTAGTTGGCTCAAAATGGTCAATGTCTTCTTGCACTTCACAGCACCACTGGGGACAATTCAATGCTCTAATCTCCCAGGTACTGATATTAAAAACACATTTCTTCAGATTGGCCTTCTATTTAACAAACTATGAAGATCAACTCAATACCATTATAGCAGGCAAGGAGGGACAGGCAAGGAAAAAAGAAAGGAAATTGTTGCCCTACATATAAAGGAGATGCACATGTGTTCTAAGGTTCATGACAATGCAGGAGTTAGGCCTTTTGAAAGCCTAAAGGTCAGAGGGAAAAACAGCAGTGGGGATTTCACAGTGGGCATCTGCTATATGCAAACAAGGAGAAAATCCAAAAGGCCAAGGCACAATTTGAGAGGCAACTGGCAAGGCTTATAAAAGAAAATCAGAAAGAACTCTAAGTATGTCAAAAGTAAGAGAAAGACCAAAGAAATGATAGGCCCTTTAGTAAATGCAAAAGGCAATCTAGTTATAGATTTCGCAGAGAAGGTCAAGGTATTTAATGGCCTTTTTACTTCAGCTTTCAAGAATCAAGTCAGCTACCAGATGACAAATACAGTTGGCAGCAAAGATAGGGAAGGAGACAAGCACCCTGGAGTAGTGAAAAAACAGGTCAGGGATTGTTTATAGAAGCTAGATATTTTCAAGTCAGCAGCATGGGTCATCAAGATTATATTTCAAAGTGCCTAGAGGAGAACAAATTGATCAGGAACAGCCAGCATGAATTCACCAAAAGCAAGTTATACCCGATAAACCTGATTTCCTTCTGTGACAAGGTGACAGGGTCTGTAGCTAGGAGAAGAGTGGTGAAGATAATAAGCCTTCATTGTTATCAAAACTTTTGACACTGTCTTCCATGACGTTCTCATTAATTAGAAAATACCGACTAAAGCACGGTACAGACTAAAGCATGGTATCTACCATGATACCAATGTGAATACTTAACTAGTTGGATTGTTGTGCTTAAAGAACAGTCATCAATGGCTCAATGGGCATATCTACATGTGCATCAACGTGTCATAATTATGGTGCTTTAAGTTTAGTACCTATAATAACAGGTACTAACTTAATGTGCTGTGATTGGCACAACTGTGCAGTAGTACCAGCGTACATCGTTTGCATGATGCTAATGTGCAGTAGACTAATTCTACTGCACATTAGCGCATTGGCACAGCTTTCATTGTGATGTGCTAATGCACAGTAGAATTAGTTTACTGCACTTCTAGTGTCTTGTTTAGACTCAGCCACTGTCTAGTTGGGAAGAAGTATCAAGTAGGGCTCCCCAGGGGTCCATCCTGGTTCTGGTATTGTTTTATATCTTCGTTAACAATTTGAAAGATCAGATTAAGTGCACACCCAGCAAATTTTCAGATGACAGGATAGGGCTCAGATCCAGAACAACCTGGAGATCTGAAAAAAATACTCCAAAATCAAATGGATGGAATTCAGCAAGAATAAGGAATAAGTGCAAAGTCCTGTACCCAAACAATTACACAAATAAAGACTGAGCAATGATTGTCTAGACTGCAATACTGTAGAGAAGGACACAAAGGTTATAGTAGACCATATGCTGAATATGAGTCAATGGTGTGCTCTTTTTGCAAAAACCACATACTGGATTTTATTAATAGAGGTGTCACTTGAAAATCAAGGAAAGAGATTCTTCTGCTCTATTCAATTCTGCTGAGGTCTCTCAGTTTTGGGCCCCCACTCTTTAAGAAGGTTGTGGACACATTAGCCCAGCAAAGCACTACAAAAATTATTAGAAGTGTGACTTACAAGGAAAGGCTGAAAGAACTAGGATTATTATTTAGTCTGGAGAAAAGAAGAAGGGGTTGATACCAGTCTTAAAATATCTGAAGGGTACCTATAAAAAAGATGGAGATAGACTATTCTCTATATCCATAGGGGATAGGATTCAGAGCAATGGTCTTAGACTCCAGTAGAGGATTAAGGAAATTTAGCTTGGATATTGGGAAGAAGTTTCAACATACTGATGCTGCACAAAACTGAGTTGTGACTGGTTCTAGACTGTATTGAGGCAGCCTTTCCGAAAAACAAGCAGCAAACCCAGACTATTTTATGCTTCTTCCATGATACGAATGCCCTCAGCAATCCATCCCACTCCAGTTTAGGGGTAACTTGCCTATCTCTCCCATAGCAGCTGGCAAACCGGTGTCACCATATCAAGACTCTGCGCAAGTAACACACATCTAAACTCCAAAAGAGACAGCTTAGGAGATGCTCCTTGGTGCCTTCCCTCTAGTGCCCTTGAAGAGAGCCTTAATGTGTTTGTTTGCTCCATGTAAAAAAACATCTTCAGAAAGAACTAATGATTCAATGGTCTCAGAAATAAAATAAGCTTCAGGGAGACAGCAAGCCACAAAAAGCTTCCATGAAATAAACTTGCATCAGAAATTGCTGAGCATATAAAATACAAGACACCTATAAACATTATTTGGCAATGTTATCTGTAATAATGAGAATGATTTGTGCTTGCTGCTCTTGGAAGCTAGTGTGCGGCTCCTGTTGAAATCAGTGAAGCCACAGTTGTCATTAAACAGTCAGGCTGACCCCTGATAAAATGTCATTCTCTTGTTAGGATTAAGTTATTAAGACTTTGGTGATGCTATTATCATGATGGTAAGTGACTCTTTTGATTTAAGTGGCACAAGATAAATTATATCTCCCACATAAAATCAGAAAGAAGAAACCAATGAAAAGTAGACTATATTGTATACATTTGTATCTTAAGAGCATACATGCTCGTCCCTTGAACCCTCAATATTCATTGCTGGCAAATAAAATAAGTAGAGATAGAATAACCAATCCCAGACTTAACTCCAAATTGAAATCAAACCTTTCCAAGGTTCAGAAAGTTTGGTTAGACTTTTTTAATTACTAGCTTTTCAGTTCTGGAATCTGGTGTACTCTAGATGAAGAAGTATTGTAATCTCAAAAGAAAAGCTATTTCTGATGTACTTCTGCTATGCAAGGAGTTTCATAAGATCTCCTGCCAAGTTTTACAGATCAGGAAGGTAGTTTCTTATCCAAGCCAATAATCTAAACATAAAGGTTCCCCATCATTAACTACTATTGATTGCCTTTCTCCATAGTCAACATAAAAAGATGCTTTAGGGCTACACTGTCTGCTGCCTTGCCCCCATGGTAAACATCCAAGGGATGAGAATGGAGCCTGGAAGTCAGAGATACTCACTTCATGAATCTTTACCTCTTAAAAGAGGTGCTAAGGCAATTGGACCTGAAGTGGGTATGTTCAGCATCTAGACTTTGGTGTCTCATAGTTTCATAGTTGCATGGTAGGGTCAGAAGAGACCGGAGCAGATCATCAAGGCCAACCCGCTGCCATAGGCATTAAAGGATGCTGGGGTCAAACGACCCTGATTAGGATGCAG
>NW_017729028.1:20281687-20281918 GCF_001723915.1 Gavialis gangeticus
AGCTGCATTGGGGGTGAAGGCTTGCAGAAGAGAGAGATCCAGCTCCGTACAGAAACACAGGTAACACAAGCAGCACATTAATAGAATTACCAAGATCCTAGCCCTAATAAATGAGCACATCCCAAAATAGCGGGCAAATCTGGTAACACTGTGGATACATGACAAGGTGCGATTAGCACTTGACCACATCCTCACATTGGTGGCCCATGTTCATCTTGAAATCAATAATGA
>NW_017729028.1:20286918-20287461 GCF_001723915.1 Gavialis gangeticus
CACACTGGTGGCCCATGTTCATCTTGAAATCAATAATGACTCCAAGGTCCTTTTTTGCCTCTGTGCTGATGGAGAAGGGAGTTCCCCAGCCTGTAGGTGTGGTGCTGGTTCTTCCTCCCCAGGTGCAGTACCTTGCGCTTGTCAGTGTTGAAACCCATCCTATTCTCATCTGCCCACCCTTGTAACCTGTCCAGGTCTAGTTGTAGCTTGTCCCTGCCTTCTAACATGCCCACTTCTCCCCACATTTTAGTGTCATCTGCAAACTTGAACAAGATGCTTTTCAACCCCTTGTCCAAGTCGCTGATGAAGATGTTGAACAGTGCGGGCCCGAGAACCAATACCCACATCCCTCCAGGTGGAAAACGACCCATCCACCACCACTTTCTGGGTGCAGCCCTCCAGCCCATTTGTGACCTATCTGACTATGTAGGCATCAATGCCACAGTCGTCTAATTTTTTGGTTAGAATGGGGTAAGAGTTAGTTTTACCTCGATCCTGGGCAAGTTTTTGAGAGAATTATTCTGGCGCATATCCACGAGGGGC
>NW_017729028.1:20287621-20308498 GCF_001723915.1 Gavialis gangeticus
GGGACCACATTGGCCCTTTTCCAATCCTTTGGCACCTTGCCAGAGCACCACAACTGCTCATAGAGCTGTACCAGGGGTCCCGCAGTGTCCTCTGCCAATTCCCTCAGCCCCCTTGGGTGGAGATAATCTGGACCTGCCGATTTGAAGACATCCAGTCCCACCAGAAGTTCCCTGACCAGATCCTCTCTGACCCTGGGCCCGGTTATGCCTCTCCTGAGTTCATCCAGGATTCTGGTGGGGGAGATGTCCCGGTCTCTGCTCAGAAATATGGAGGCAAAGAATTTGTTAAAGAGGTCAGCTTTATCATCTGGTGCAACCACCAGCTTGCCAAGCATGTCCTGCAGGCGCCCCATGTTACCCAGTGCCTTCTTTTTACTTCCTATTTATTTAAAAAAGGGCTTCTTGTTGTCTTTGATCCGGGTCGCTAGTCCCAGTTCTGTGTCCACCTTAGCCTTGCTAACAGCACCCCTACAGTCTCAAGCAATGGAGGTATAATTCTCCTTGGTGATGGCTCCTCCCTTCCATTGGGTGTATGCCTCCTTTTTAGCTTTCAGATTATCCTGAATGCCCTTGGTGAGCCATGGGGGCTTTTGAGCACTCTTGCCCCCTTTGACTAGCATTGGGACTGTTGCCCTTTGGGCTCGGAGGATCGTCTCCTTAAGGAACGACCACTCATCTTGGACTCCTAACTCCCCTCCCCTCTGGGACCTCAGTGCCTCCCCAACTAATCTTCTTAATTCATTGAAATTGGCCCTTCTGAAGTCCAGGGCTGCTGCCTTGCTGCAGGCCTTTGACACCCTGTGCTGGATGGTGAATTCCAGCAGGTGATGATCTCGTGGTGTTCTTTCTTTCTTTCTCATCGTGTTCCATCTCTGTTCAGACTGTGCCATGTGTAAAGTGGCACCGTCCCTCCCAGAGTCATCTCCTTCGACCTTCTCCTCCAAGGCTGCCAGGGCCTTGAATCTGTTCCCCAGTTGTATCTGAGGAGCCACCTCCACGCTAGCCTGAGCAGCCCTCATTCTGGTGGTCACCTTCTTCCATTCCTTGGCTGTGCATCTCTTGCGGGAGGTCTGTCTGTTAGAAGACTGATCCTGCAGAGAAAGGAAATATGTGTCAGTCTCATCCTCCACAGCCCTGGTTCCCCTTAGCCTGCTCACCTCAGCCTGGAGCTCCCTCACCTGCTTCTCCAGGGCCCAAAGGCAGGCACAAGAGGGACAGTCAAAGGAGCCTCCAGACCCCCCCTCCCAACCATGGCCTCTGGGTCCCAGCCAGGCAACCCCCACAGACGTGGGGGAGGGGCTTCTGGTACCACCATGGGCTCCATCTGGATGGAATTAATATCTCTTCTAATTTATAAACGGTGGAAGCTTGAGTCCTGATATGCTGTGCTTATCCCTCAGCTTTGTATGGAGCCAGGAAACTAACGTATATTTTGACCATAGCAGCACATGTGTACTACTGTAATATGCTCTGCACAGGCTCTTCCCTTGAAAACCATCTGCAAGCTCATGTAGAATGTGGTATTCCACCTTCTGACATTTGCAAGACATTGGCCACTATTGTCCTTTTGCTTTACCTGTGGCAGGTTAAGATGTTATGCCTTGTGGTTGTGTCTGTTGATTGTGTTGTTTCACTAACAGGTTAGATAATGGATTTGATTGGGTGGTTTGGATAGGAATGATCCCGTCTCCAGTGGAAGTTTGGCCTAGATGACCCCTGGATATCCCTCCCAGCCCTATTTTTCTATGATTCTATGGGGTGAGTCACCAGGAGTATGTAACTCCAATGCTCTAGCATCTGCCGTGGCTCCCAGTATCTCTTTGGACATAATTCAAGGTTCTGGTTCTGACCTATAAGACCCTAAAACAGTCTGAGACTTACATACCTATGAGGCCATCTTCACCCTTATGCCACAGTGTGACCCTTAAGGTCAGCAGAGAGCAACCTCCCATGAGTACCATCAGCACACCATGTCTACTTGAAGAAAATGCATGAGAGGTTGTTCTCCACAGTTGCACCTCCACTCTGGAACTCCTTTCTGCTCGGGGCTTGTTAGAGTCCAAGCCTGGACATCTGTCATCAGCTCTGTAAGAACTTCCTATTTGGGCAGGTGTTTACTGAACAAAGCTGGTACGAGATCCCGTTTAGAGGGGTCTCTGTTTTACAATGATGTTCAGGTTCCCTTTTAAGTTGTTTTTGTTCTCTAGTCATTCTTCGGTTTTTAAGCGTTAAGTTATTCTGTTTTCTTACTATAAGCCACCCTGAAGCTTTTTTTTTTGGATGGGTAGCATATACATCAAACAAAGAAGTAAAATACCTAAGGGACCACTTTCTCCCTTTAGCCCCACCATGACCCCTAAGCTCAACTGAAAAGAACCTCCTGCAAATACCATCAATACATCATGTCCACTTGAAAAAAAGTGTGCAAGGCCATTCTCCACGTCTGCTCCCCCGTTCTGGAACTCCTTCCCTCCTGAGGCTCATCTGAGCCTGAGTCTGGACATCTTTGAGAAGCACCGTAAGGCCTTCCTATTTGGCAATGCATGCAGCAAATAAAATCAGATCAAGATATCAGTGGCATAACCAGGGCAAGGTAACTGGGGCAGCTGCCCCAAGTGCTGAATCAGGGACAGTGAAAGAAAACTACTGATACCACAGCTGCACAATCTGCACCAGTGGCTCAGAGGTAACCAATAGTGGCCAATGCCCCTGTCTGAAGCAGCTGCCTGGGTGCCCAGCCACATTGTTACACCCCTGCAAGATAGTGGATAGTGTTTAGGGATCTTTATGCTATGTTAATATTTTAGTACCCTTTTTAAGTTGTTTTTTAAGTTGTTTTGTTCTCATCCCTCACTTTTCTGTTGTCACTCCCCTCCTTTATAAATTGTTCAGTTCTCTTATTGTGACTGCCCTGAGCCTCTGTAGGGAAGGGTGGCATATAAACTAACTAGCTAACTAACTAACTATGCAACCATATAAATAAATACATCTACCTATATGAATTGTGAGCGAGATGGGATGATAGTTAAAGTTTAACATCATTAATTCCCACTAGCTTACCAGGTGATATTACTTACAAGGCTACGTTTTGATCCATGCACCATGGTACCACTGCATCCTTCTTGGAGTTCCAGATAAGGTGAGTTGTCTTAGGCTTTTAATTCATAATGAGGAAATAACATACTGTATTAGTTTTATTCCTAACTGTTCTTAAGGTTAACCAATGGACCCACATTTTCCAGTGATGGTCTCTTTGTGTGCCTAAGAAAGCCTCTTTAAGCCCATGTTCACACAGGTTTGGGGCATATGCAACCTGTTATTTATGTGTGCAGTTTCAGCGAAAAATATCATGTATAAAATGGCTGCTTGAGAACTAATGGTGGCTACTCTGGAGCCTTATTAAAATATGTTCTTTGGTGTTTACTAGTTTGAATGGTCCTCTTAGTTTAAAGTTTTCATCAGTGAAGCTGTATTTATGGCTTTGGCCTCTTGCCATAGCAAAAGCCTATCTAATTCATGATCAAGGTATTTAAAAGAACATCAATTTACCTTGAAAGTACTTTATCCAAGATTATATTATAGCCTATGTACCTTTGCAGAATTTTCAAGAGTCGATTATGTTTATCAAGGACATTTTTATTAGACACCTAGGATTTTAGGGATCCATGATATGCATGATATAAAGACATTTGCTAAGGTTATGTAAGTTGCTTTTGGAATGGGATCAAAACATAGTCCAAAGCTCCCTACCCCCTTACTTACAGAGCTGCTGTTATTGTATTTAAGTTTGAATAAACTTTTCTCTGGAAGGTGATTGCTCACAGCAGTTAATTTTAAACTTGCAGGCTTAGATCTGGCTTTATGTGTGTGAACAGGCCTGTCATCATACATTCCAGGTTACTCTCAGAAATGAATGTGTCTTTCCTCAGTGTTTCTCTGTGCAAGGGCGTCAGACATTCCTTCTGCTCTGCATTAATCCAATTACTAAACACCTGCAGACATGCAATAACAGTTTTGGAGCCAAGTCCCTTAGAAATGGTTTTATAGGAGAATGTAATCTGCTGTCCTGCTATCAGGAGTCGCGTTACACACCTGCCAAGTCCTGAGCTAAAAAATAACAATCAGAGTCCTAATTCATTGCAAGAATGTTTTGGGGGCACATTAAAGAGACAAAATGACATGCTTTTTAATTTCACTGCCATGGAGTCCATTAACCATTCTGAACTTCTAGCTAATTTTATTAAAAGCCAATTTTAGAACTAAATTATTTATGATAGGGTATGATAAAAATAGACTACTCATGGCAACTTAGGCAAGTTCCAAAATATCCATTAAAGAGAGTGATGAATCAAACACATATAGTGTCATTCCAATTCTCTTCTTAGAGCTTTATCTGACAATTGCCAAAATGAACATCAAAGTGGAATGAATTTTAAAACTATGAAATAATTTGTTTTTCTTGTGCTATTCTTTTTGTTTTCTCCCCAAAGATGTCTTTTTCCTGTTTTTTCCCTTTTCTTAAAAACTACTTATGCTTTGCATAAGTTAAACCAAGCTTCTTCCCAACAGAAAAGATATTCAAAAGCACAAGAGGCAGTTGAGTTCCAGCCAAAAAGATTGAACAGTTGTTAGGATGCCAACCTAGGACTTAATGACCAGATGCAGTTGCTCTCTCTATGACTTTCCTGTTGACCTTGGCCAAGTCATTCAAGTCAAGATCTACAAAAGTATGCTCACATTGACCCCATGTTGTCATTGGCTCTGGGGTTAGATGTTGGCCTTGTAGGCATAAAAGCAAAAGTTCAAGACTGCTTATGGCATCTCCTGGCTAGGCAGAGGGCCCTTCTCAGTTGAAGCTAATTATTTTGGGCTTTCCTTTGTGGCTGCAGGGAACAAAACTAGGAGCAGTGGCCTCAAGCTGAAGCAGATGAAATTTAGTTTGGAGAGTAGGAGGAATTTACTGACTATGAGCTACCTAGGGAAGCTGTTGAATCTCTATCTTCGGAAGTTTTCAAGATCAGGTTAGTCAGACACTTGGCTGGAATGGTTTAGTCGGGGATGATCCTGCCTTCAGCTAAAATAAATGACCTTGTGAAGTCCCCTCAATCTCTACTTTCCCATGATCCTATGATCCCTGCCATTGCTGGTGAGTGCTACTTTTGATCATGTCCTGCCCCCATTCCCAAGATTGTAAATGCCAACCCAAGAAAAGAACACCCACCAGTCTGGTGCTGTCCCCACCACTTCCAGGCCACCAAAGAAAGAGGTGGGGGGAAAGGGGTGGCTAGCAGGGGAAACTCCAGAGCTTGACTGCTTCATTTCCAGATTTGGCAACATGTACAGGAACAGGTAATCGTGGAACAACTAACAGAAGCACTCGCTGGGACCACTGGGGATCCAGTATTGGATATACCTACAGGAACTGAAGTGGGATGCTGAACATCCTCACACCTAAATGTTAGGCTTGGGCTCCAGGATGACAATTCACAAACCTGAGCAAAATACTTAAGGCTACATCAGCATGGTAAACTCACCATGTTCAGTAGCTGCCCCCTTAGGTTTGCTGTGCCACTCTGGGTTGGCTGTCCCAACCGAGAAACAGCCTGACCATTTCTGGGTGGTGCCACAAGTGGATGAATTGGCCCTGTCACCCAGCAATGATGATGGCTGTGCAGACCTGGCTAAGCTGCTTTCAGTTCTGGAGGCAGCCTGAACAGAGCAGTGTAGTGAGTTGGAGGTTACCACCAATAAGCTTACTGTCAGACTGTGCATAGTAAACATGGTCTAAATTCTCTCTGGTTTAAATGAGAATGTTTAAGGATGCAGGAATGGCAATGGGATTCATAATGCTCAGCATTTTGAGGGCACAGTTGCCTGAGCCAGCCAATAGAAATGCAGAAGAGAGGTGTCTGTCTTGAATTCCACCTTTCTCCTAGATACATGTAGCTGCTTGGTATCTTGTGGAAGCTTTACCTCTGTGAGACTGTGAATTACAGCCTGAAATTCCACCTAGATTTAGGCACCGAAGTCTGAAAGTCCACCTACACTTAGGCACCAAACACATTACCCCTTTGTACAGATGGAAGAGGGTATTGCTACTGCACACCTAAACCACTTGCCCAGGAAGTGGAAACTCAGCATGCAGTGGTTCGACTATTAGTCTTTAGCTTCCCAGGGGAGTGTGTAAATCACTAAACCATGAAATAAGCAGAGATGACGGGACCATCCATCCCTCTTGTTAAAGCTGGGCCATTTGGTAGCAAAAAATTCAAGATCCAGAAGTAAAGGGAGAAAAAAGCAAAAGGGTAGAGCCCAGCTCTATGCACAAGAGGGGAGCCCTGGCTCTGAAGCCCATCAAGAAGGCCATTTATCAAGCAACTATTAATGCAAAAGACATAATCAACCCAAAACCTAAGACTCCTTCCTTCACTCAGCCCCAGTGAAATTCCCTTTGGCTTCTGATGAGAGTCCTCACATCCTAATTCTAAACTCCCTTATGCTGAGGAGTGGGGTAGAAAACCCAAGTATCTTATTTTCCTGCTGTCTTCTCTAGCCATTAAGCTATTATGCAAAAGTGCTTTTCAATAAAAGTGGCCATGGCAGTTAAACTTGGTGCTAAGGGGACTTAGGCTTATGAACATTTAGTTTGTGAATTATAAACAGGCTTACATAGAGCATAGACCCTGAGATGCTTAGCTCAGCTGAAGTGGCAGCACTTCTGAATATGTGCAAGGTGCCCAAGTCAGGTTTTTTTCAGTAATTTAGTTCCTTAAGGAGTTTCAGTTGCATAAGTAGATCGAACAGGATTTATATGAATCACTTCCTCATCCTTCAGTGCCTAAATATTCTGCAAAGGCCCTTTATGGGTGTCCAAGATCCTTTGTCATTCTTATCTACCACCTCTCGGTAGTTTCTTCATATGGAGAAAAAGGATAATAAAAATTGTGTGTGTCACAGAAATGTTGGTGTTAGACAGAAATATACAATTTGTGAGGCTGTCTGATATGACTGTAAATCAATCATATGAGCATTTAATATTGAAACTCCCAATAACTTTTAATAGCAGTTAGATTCCTAAATATCATATTAAGCTTGCAGTAGCTAATGTATATTTCTATAAGAAAAAAACTATGTTTAATAAAATGTGAGCCAAAACCTTTTTTACTGTCATACATTCCATTCTCTTCACTTAAACAAGACTGAGCCCTAATGTTATAACTAGAAATGATTTAACCAGTGAACCAAAGTCCACTGCAGTTGTTGTTAGGATCCCACTGAATCCATAGGGCTTTTGGTCAGACCTTTAATTTTCTGAGCTACTCCAGTGGCTGATTCTCCAGTGCTTTGTCCCGTGCAAAGTAGGTACAAAATGCTACTGAATTGGAACTCCTTGTGCACTTTCCATGGTGAAGAGATTTTACACCCGTTTCAGCCAGCTGTAAATGACTATAGAAGGCGCAGAGGAAATTGGCCCTCTGTGTGTTCTTCTCTTCCTATTTACTTTTCAATCACAAGCAATCCACACCTATATAAAACAGGTGTAAATTAGAGGGGAATCTGACCCTCCTTGTGACTAGGGAGGAACTAATTCCCAGACCTATAAGGGAAGAATTAAAAATCCTGTGTCAGTTCAAGATGTTAGATTCATCAGGCGAAATTTAACCTTCATCCTTTATTGAGCCAAACTTCTCATCTTCTTCTCAATGAGATTATTAACGTGTATTTCTAACGTCTGTTTATTCCATTTCATTTCATTAGCAACCATTCCAAGTTTAGGAATGCAAACCATGCAAAACTTCAAATACAGATTTGCAAGAAAATATTTAGTGCAATCCATATATATATTATTCCTGTTTTCCTTGGCAACAAAAATGCCACAGTGATGATATGTACTTTGTTCAGGAAGAGAACTTGGATTTGACCACGAGTCACCTGCACTTTATAGCATTGCAGTCAGTGTTAAGGGCTATACAGAATAGTCCTTGGGGGTCTTTTGCACAGCTGTAGACAAGACAGCAGCAGAATTTTAGCCAACAAGAGCATTCCAGATCTGCAGTCCTGTGTTCTAACCCCTCCCAAACAACTTTACATTCCCCCATCCCATATGTAACCTTCAGCCTCTACTCGAAGCTAACCGCCTGACACTAACAATAGTAGTCACAAGGAAAAGTAACCTCTGTCATCCTAACAACTTTTGAAAACTAAAATGCTTAGGATGTGATTTTAATTAAAATGCACATTGCCTGACTTTTCATTCTCCAGAAAAACATCTCTCTCTCAGACAAAGAGAGAGAAGTTTGGAGTGTCCATTTCTACTCTCCCAGTTTACTGTCAGTGTTGCCACTGTACAGCCTGATTTATTTCATTTATACAGTTTTGAAGAAAGATATAAGTAAACAGATAAGGGTTGTTTTTTCTGTTTGGTTCTGTTTTCACAATAACGTTCGACTAAACTGTGTTTTGGAAAGAAACTAGCAGTAGATTTTTTTTTCTTGTCATTTTAGGATGCTTTTCTGCCTTCCCATGAAAAGAAAAATATTTTTATTACTCTTATATTTTTTCACTCCTCTATTAGGGTTTTTTACTTAGCATCAAGATATTTTAATTTATTTCATGAAACATTGCTTTGATCTCTGTTAGAAAACATAGCACAGAAACAGCAACAGTTCCGCAGCTGATGATAGTGCCTACCTTTTATGTCACACTTTCCATCAGTTCTGAAAGTACTTTACAAAAGAAGGTCAGGGCCAATCTCATCATATCCATTTCTACCAAGAAAAAGTAAAACCAAAACTAACGCTCCTTTTTCCAAGTTATAAGTGTAACTAAACTAAGAGTATAAACAAGGACATTCAAGCACTGCTGTTGCCTACATTATATCGGTATAACAACTCTGGCCTGCCAGAAACTATAGTTGCAGAGAAACAATCAAACATCTGACTGTGCAGGGTAGGGATGTACATTACAGACTAGCTAAACTGGAGATGCATAAGCTTTCATGAGCTCAAGTTCACTTCATCAGACGCTGTGAAAGGACATGCACAGAGCAATCAATCAAATAGAGTGATCTGAATACAAAAGACAGGGCATGAAGGAGAGGGGGCCCGTGCTTGGAGAGGCAAACAGGTAAAAAATCTATAGGGACACAGCGGTCACAGCAGTTAATCCAAGTAATGGGCTAGGAATCTATATTCTTGGTTTGCACCAGAGGTGTCAAACTCATCTGGCCCTGCAGGCTGGATGAGTGGCATGGGACCAGTCCATGGGCCAGATCAAACCCACAGATCCCCACCCCACTCGTGTCAGATCCAGTGCACACGTTGCCTGCTCCAAGATCCAGGCTGCATGCAGTACCCACCGTGGCTGGTCTGAGATCCATGCCGCATGCAGCATCCCCCCCTCCCTGCTCCCCCACAGCTGGTCTGGGACTGTGCTAGTCCATCTGGAGTGGGCACCATGTATGGCACAGACCTGGACCAGGCAGAGCAGAGCAGGGGGCATGCCACACATAGGTGGGATCCTGGACAAGCTGGAATGGATTCCAAGATCAGTGTGGATCCCAGACCAGCTGGAGGGAACGTGACGTGAGGCATATCCCAGGCCCTGCCTGCAGGACTTGTCCAGCATGAGCTGTGTGCTGTGTGGGTCAGCTCAGACTCAGAGGCACTACCTGGGGCCAAAAGATGGGGTTCTACTGGACAGATCAAGCCCGCAGGCTATATCTGTGACACCTCTGGTTTAGACCATAATTAACAGTCTAATCTGTGGATGATTGCTTGCTCTTTGTTGGATAGACTACTCTGTGCATGTCTGTTCAGACAACCTGATGAAGTGAGCTTGGGCTCACAGAAGCCTATGCATCTTTGACTTCTTTAGTCCATAAGGTGCATCTCTATCCTGCTTTCTATCTGACTTTAGACTAAACCAGCTAATTACCTCCAACTGTGCATATTCCAGCCAATGGGCATTTCAGGTAGTCTAAATACTCATTTTTATGCATACTGCAGATATTCTGGACTCTCAGGGAACTCTATCTCATACATGAACTTAGGGCCCAGAAGTCAATGGAATTTGGCTCTTGATTTCAATGGGAGGACAGTTACGTTCAGTGCAGCTCCTAATGTAACTAAAAATAATACAACTTTGTGGAGAGTGCAGTCCCCAGAAGGCAAGATATGTTGTTCTCCTGCTGGGCTGACTGATTCAGGGGAAAGTCAGTCCATGGTGCAAAGGAGAAGGAAGCAAATAGTATATCTGTGGCATGCCTGGGAGATACAGAATCTCTGGGAAGCAGGTCTGTATTTCCACTCCCCACTGGGCCTGAGCAGCCTGCAGGAGTTACCACAGCTCAAAGGCTGCACAGCTGGAGTGTGTGTTTTCAGCCTTCTCTATTATTAAATAAAATAAAAAAGCTGGGTATTTCTTGGGGATGAAGTCTCTTGCCTTCTCTACTGATAATTATGCTACTTTCCTATCTCTGGTAATGCTGTAAAAGACATGGATGGGAGGACTGGTTGTGTCCCCCTGTCATTCTTTGAGGTGCTATGGGTCTACTCCAAGCCCTGTTATATAGTTTTTAAATGTATAATTTTTTTCGCTAAGAAAGGGAAGAAAGTATATGTGTGTGTGTATGTGTGTTGGAAGCGAATTTCAGCCGCAGCATCTCCTTGTCTCTTGGTAACAGTTCCCTTTCCATCATATTCAGAAAAGCCATCCCCTCAGAACAAACCATAGCCGACAACAGCCTCCATAGATGTGCACCTCAGAAAACATAGATGCTTGCATAGGATCTGCAGCTGTAGAGGAAGGAATGGGCCAGAAAAGGACTCTTACGAAAAATAGTCAGTTGTGTTACCGTGAACTGGATGGGAAGTTTTATTAGCATCTAGATATACCACCTCTCCAGAGAATTATGGTTTATTGCCAGCACTGCTGAGTTTTTCCTTTGACTTTTTAAAACATCATGTTATCATTGTAAAAAATCATTGTAAAAAAAGAAAACAATGAAAAGTGTACTGATTTCAACCATCTAAAATTTAGATTTTAGATTAAAACTATACTGTGAGCTCAAGCCTTTGGGTTTTTTCCTTCATTTACCATTGGGCATATTAGAAGGAAGCATGCTTGAGTCTCATGTCATCTGCCAGTCTCAGTTATGTCTGAGTAAATGCAGTATACCTAAAGTTGGCAGAGGATCCTTGCTTTCCGAGGAGAAGGGACCATTGCATAACATTTCTTATTTACAGTAATGCCAAGCATGAAAAAAACAGAGTACCTAAGAGACAATGAACAGTAAAATAGCTAATAGACTCACAAAGCACTAATCATTATCACATAGGTGGGTTTTTCATGCTGTGGCTTTGCAGACTTCTACGGGGGAGTTACTTCTGGGCAGAAGAAAGGAATTCTTAAAGGTTTTTGTCCAAAACTGGCAAACGGGCAATCAAATGCAGTGTCACTGAGAGAACAGAAATTCGAGTTCGTGTCTGTAGAGCATATTTAAAAATGCTAGGCCAAGAAACAGGGATAAATATGCAAGACTCACACACCTGCCTAGTTTGCTAAGTAGTCTGGTACTATTAAGCACTATTTACTCTGTGGAGTTTGTGGATGACACTATCTTTGGCCCAAAATTATTTCATGTCAGGTGTTTGCCGAGGGTCACACACTCCTACAAAATGCAACATAGTGGATTTAATCCGGTTCTCGCTGCAATCAAATATAGAGTTCATATTGACTTCACATGAGTAAGGTTAGACATATTTGCAAGAAAATGGCCTTAGAATCAAGAACTGGATGACAGCCCAAATTCAAATGCCCACCCACAAAAGCATTTTCTTGAAATGACATCATATACTGTCATGTCACTTTGCAGCATTTCACAGTGTATGACCATCTGCTGTAGTACACCATAATTCATTAGCTATTAAAGAAACAGTACCCAAGTCACTTTACAACTTAAGTTTCTGTTCAGTCAGTCAACAGATTATTTACTTGAAACTGACTGTGATGAGTAAAGAATTAAGAAACAACACATCAGAAGATAACTTAGTAATACATAAAGCTGAATTCATTTTCAGTATTACTAAAAATTTGTAGTGTGATACAAAAAACCCTTAGGGAATAGGGAGAAACTGGGTGCATCTACAAGAGACACTTTACTGATCAGTAGTGTGGTTTACTGTGCAGTAAGCATACACATCTACACGTGCACAAGCTTATTGTACAGTAAACTTCACTACTCATGTGTAAATTTGCAACCTGCAAATGCAAGTAGCAAATTTACTCACAAGTAGTTACTGTGCAGTAATGCATATGTAGATGCCAACTGGGAGCAAATTTGCTCCTGGTCAGCCCTGTAACTAGGGGGAGAGCCTCAGGCTAGTCCCAGGCTCCCAGGGCTGGGAGTCTCTCCTGCCCCAGGGCTGGGCTGGATTTATGGCAGCCCCAGCCCCAAACCGTTAAAAACCTGAAGTCATTTAGAGCCCTAGGACACATGTGCAGGAAGCCTGGAGTGACTACTGCGCCCTGCTCCCCTTGCACAGGCTGCAGACTACCTGTGACAGCCTGCCTGCACCCTGGTGCTGTTGCCTGGTACCACAGTGCTGTGTGGCTGCCAGAGCCATGCTGTCAAGGCCTGCAGGGTGCTGCAGGCTCCTGCCAGGCTTGCCAGCACTCAAGCCCAGCTGCAGGAAGCTCTTGACCACTGGGGCCAGCTCCTGCTGACTGCAGCCAAACCCCAGCAGCCTGCCCGGACTCTGCAGGTGCTGTGGGACATTGTCTCACCATGTGGCTGCTAGTCCCACACTGTGCCCCTGCACTGGGCACTACAGGCAGCTGCCCAGGGCCAGAAACATAGGAACAGCCATGCGGAGGCCCAGAGAGCTGGCAGTGGCGGCCTAATGGTGTCATTGCTGACACTACATACCACCTCCCAGGACCCAACTGGTCCCTGGAGGAGACTGGCAACCTCATGGTGCTGTGGTGTGAGGTGGAGGTACAGCGGCAGTTTGCACATGGCAGTCACTCCAACACCTACATCTATGAGGGCTGTAAGGCTGGATGTGGGTGTGTGGGCACTATCTGTCAGAATGGCAATGCCATATCAAGATCAAGGCTTTTTGATCACAGTGTGTCACTATAACTGACCACAGCTGTCAGGCAAGGAGTGCCCACAAGTCCATGCCCTTTATGAGGGGGCTGAGTGACATGCTTATGCCCCAGGACCCAGGCCACAGCCATGCTGTGTAATGTAGTATGGGCACCCTGCCTGAGCCCCTACCCCAGCCTGGCACCCATGGTAATGTGTCACCAGGTAAGGGCCCTTGGGCCCCAAGAAGCCTGTCCTGCCAAACTCCCTGCCCTCAGCCTCCACAAGCACCTGCCCTAGAAGCTCCAAATTCTCAGCCCCAGCCATGAGGCACAGCTAGCCATGTCCACCAGCAGTGCCAGCTCCTCCCTGGGGGGTGGGCTACCCAGGCACCCAGACACCACGCCTCTCCAACTGATGAGTCCACTGGGAGATGCTCATCATTGCTGCCAGGTGGGACTGACCAGAGCCTCTGGGCATGCCAGCCCCACCCACGTAATAAGCCTTGCGCTGTGGGGAGAGCCCTCCCAGCTCGGGGCCTTGCCCTCAGCCCCTGCCCCCCTCCCTGCTTGGCCTTGCTCTCCTGGCCCCCGGACTTCCCCCCACAGCACACAGGGAGCTGGGAGACAGTACAAAACTTTATTGAGCAGCCCATGTGTCTGCAGTTAGGTGGGCACAGGGCTCTCACATACCAAGGCATGTGTTGATTCTGGCATCTATGTACTCCTCAGCTGCAGGTGCTGGGGATATATAATGCAGCCACAGCTAGCCCTCCAGGCAGTGGCAGAGGTTGTGGGGCAGCACAGGCTTGCCCCCCACACCACTGAAGCACAGAGTCCTATGCCAGGTGCACAGGTGTGCCTGGGGCATCATGGCCCTCAGCAGCAGCAGGATGTAGTGTGTTGGGTACCCTTTGGTCTGCTCAAACAGCTCCTCACACTGCACCTGGGACACATGCAACAGGGGCATGCTCAGGGCACAGAGTGGCCATGGTTGGGGGGGCTGACCCTGGGGGCACATCCCTGAATAGGCCCTCCGTGGAGAGGTCAGGGTCATAGGCAGCTCTGTATCCAAGTTGCCTGGGAGCCCTGTACACCCCAAGCCAGAGTAACATGGTCTTGGTAGCAGCACAGGAGATAGACTGGCCTGCAGGAGGAGAAGGAGATGGGAGAGGGGCAGGAACCATAGGCGATGCATAGAGGGGACACGGTGGGGCCATATGCCCTCCCATCCCCGAAAGCACTGGTGCACCCCTTGAGAACGAGTGCTCTGGCTGGTAGGGGGCATGGAGAACACTTGTGTCCCCCCTGAAATTGGCTCCGCTGGCAGGATGTCAGTGGCAGAAGTGCCAGCAGCAGAAGTCTAGGCACTTCCACCGCCACCGGGCCACATGCAGAAGTGCTGGCAATTCTGCCACCCCATGCCACTGGTGCACTCAGCGACCAGCTGCTGGAGGACCCCCCCCGGTGATGCCCCACTGGTGCCCCTCAGACTTGGAAGGCACCAGTCACCCATGGCTGGAGCCATGGCAGCAGGTAGTGCCAAGAGCCCACTGGCCCCTGGGGAGCACGCAGGGACAAGGGACTTGGCAGCAGCTGCCTAGGCCTGGGCCTGCCCAGACAACTTACTATGGTCCCTGGGCACCCGTGCATACATGACCCCCATTGTGAGGCCAGGCAGCACATGGGCCCCTGGTATAGACCATCTAAGTTTCATAGTTTCATTGTCTTACCTCAGAAATGTTGCGAACTCTCACAAACAGCTTGTTTCTCATGGCTCTGCAGGCCCTAAAGCTTCATGTGGGGGAGAGACTTCATGTGAACACTCCTCTTAGACCAGGTGGTGTTTGGTGATGGCTGTGGAGGACCGGCTTGCAGATGTGCAGGCTGCACACAACTAAAAGTGTGGCCGTGCACAGCCTTTTCAAGGTCACACACCAGGAGAGGATGGGGCCAGAGCCTGGTATGGGCTCTGCCAGCTCTGGGGAAGTGCTCTGCTCCCCCGCATCACAGCCAGGGAGTGGAGCACTTCTTTGGAGCCGTCAGAGCCCGCCCCAGCCCCCCACCCCAGCCTCCATCCCTGCCTTGCCTCAGGGAGGAGCCACTGCCTGCCAGCTCTGGGACACTGCTCCGCTCCCCTGCATCACCTCGGGTAGCAGGGAGGCACGTGGCATCAGGGCCAGGGAGTGGATCAGTGTCCCAGAGCCAGCAGAGCCTCACTCAGGGCAGGTAGCAGCTCCTCCCTGAGGTGAGGCAAGGCAGGGATGGAGGCTGGGGCTGGTGGCTGGCACAGGCTCCGCCGGCTCCAGGGAAGTGCTCCACTCCCTGGCCCTAATGCTGGGGAGTGGAGCACTTTCCCGGAGCCAGGGAGCCTGCGCCAGGCTCAGGCTCCAACCCCTGGTCACCAGCCCCTGGCCTCAGCCTCTGGCCCCAGCCTCTGGCCCCCAGCCCCAACCTCCAGCCACCACCCCCAGCTCCAGCCCCTGGCCCCCAGCCTCAGCCTCTAGCCTCTGGCCCACAGCTCCCAGCTCCAGCCCCTGGCCTCTGGCCCCCGGCTCCCAGGCCCTGGCCCTCCCAGCCCCCGGCCCCTGGCCCCTGGCCTCAGCCCCTGAGCCCTGTACCCTGGCCCCTGGCCCCTGGTCCGTCCCTGATTCCTGGCTTCCAGCTCCAGCTTCTGGCTCCTGGCCCCAGCCTCCAGGCCCCAGCATCCAGCCCCAGCCCCCAGCTCCAGCCTCCGGCCCCTGGCCCCAGTCCCCAGCTTCTGGCCCCCAGCTCTCAGCCCCCTTCGGTAAGTGTCCCACGCCAGACTGAGGTGGTGCGCTCACAGACCGAGGCAGCGCACACATGGACTGAGGTGGTGCGCTCACGGGCCACTGCTCCTTAGAGGGAACATTGATGACCACCAGGTGCTGGACACCATCTTGGCCCTGGTAGTCATCTTCATGCCACCTAGTACTCTGACCCTGACAGTATCCCTATCTGGTCCCCAGCAGCCAGCTGCTGCCCGTCTTATGGTCCCCCACCACCCAGGCCCCCTACTTGGGCCCAGCCCTCACTTTCACTGACACAAACTCCACACAGGCATGGAGCTGGAGCTGCCTGTAGTAGGGCTAGGACCATGCACCAGTCCTGCTGGCACTGGCCATCTACTGTTGGAGTGGCAGCCACCCATGCTAGGGTACCAGTGGCTGCTGTTACCCCTGGGTGAGCCCGCACTCACCAGGCTCACCACGGTATGCACACCTGCAAGGGAATGGACAGAGGCTGGGGTGTAAGCCACTTATCCCAGGTCTTAACCCCCTTTGTGCCCACACTCCTTATCTGCCCACACCAGAAGACCCCCCACATAAACCACATTGTAAATAGTTTGCATGGGAAAAAGGGTGTTTTATTGTTGGTGGGTGGGGTGGGGTGGGTGGTGGAGGGATTTGGTTGTTGGGGAGGAGGGGCATAGACTCAGTTTTTGGGGAGGGTGGGAGGAAAGGCGTCTGCCTGAAAGGGGCAATAAAGTGTTTTTCTAAGAACTGTCTGCAGTGAGCATGATGCTGGGGATAGTGGTGAGGTGGGGACTCTATGGGTAGCTGTGCAGGTGGGCTATAGCAGGGAGTGCAGGAGGAGGTGGTTGGCCAGTACCTCCTGCACCCCATGCCCTGGCTTTTGCTGGCAGGTGTCTGGCTTAGCTGAGGCCTCAGTGGGGGTGGGAGCCACTGCTGTTGTTTCCATTACAGCTGGTCCTCCCACTGCCAGGTGTCCTCCACCCACTGCACCTCTACTCCCCCCAGGGCTTGCAGATGTTATGCAGCATGCAGGCTGTAACAATGACCTGGGGGATGTTGGCCTTGGTGAACTTGAGGTGGGCTGTGAGGGTGTGCCTTGAGGTGGCAGAAGGTGCACTCCACCAACACACGGGTCCAACCTAGGCACGCATTGAAAGGAGTCATGTGGAGGTCCAGATGGCTGGTGTAGGGATGCATGAGCCAGGGGAGGAGCAGATAGGTAGGGTCCCCAATGAGGAGGGGTGGAACCACCACTGCGCCCAGCTGGAAGTTCAGCACCGCCGGTGTGAAGGACCTACTCTGTACCCTGCTGGCAGGGCAGAGTTCCTGAAGACACAGGCATCATGACACTTCCCCCCAGCCAGCACTCACATTGGTGAAGGTGCTACAGTGGTTGACAATGGCCAGGAGTACAATGGAGTGAAAGCCCCTCCGGCTGTAGTAGGGGCAGTTGCTGTTGGGTGGGCAGGTGATGGGGATGCACTGGGGGACTTCCATCTAGGAACACATAATCTGCATCCCTGATAGGGTTCAGCCAGCAGGATGGGGTCCAGGCAACAGCTGAGCAGCTGTGGTGGTGGCCCTGGAATGGTGCAGTGTGGCCAGGCAGGCAGTTGCTGTACATGAAGGAGCTGGCAGGGCCCAGACACTCATATGCCAGCCAGTGGTCAGTGTAGTGGGCCATCAGGGGCAGAGTAGAGGCCAGCAGGATCCTGGGGCACTGGGCATCACTGCCAGGGGTAGGGGCAGGAGCAGCCATGGTGCAGGAAGGCAGAGAGAGCTACTACATGCTGCCCCTATGCTGTGTATGCTGTGCTGGTCTTGGCCAGAAATGCAGAAATGCTGGTCCTGGCCAGAAATGCAGCTGGGCAGGGATCAGGGAGCAAGGCTGGCTTTTAAAAATGTCCTCTAGCTTCAGGCAGCTGTGGCTGGAGCCTTCAGCTCACCCTGGTGGCAGCAGGGGCCCATAGCAAGGCCCCAGGAAGTGGGAACAGTTTCCTGCCATTAGCATCAAATCTGCTCCCACTTCTGTGCATGTATAGATGCCTGCCTGGAAGCGTTTACTCATGAATAGTTTATTTGAAAGTAAACTGCTTCCGTATCAAATGCACATGTAGACACACCCATTGTGTATGTTTGGAAACATGCGGTGCCTTGAGCTATGTTTTTAAGGTTCTTAAAGGCAAAGTGCAGCATTAGTGGAGTTTTCAAAGATTACTTTGTTCTATAAAAACAAAGGATCAGAACATTGTAACAGTGTTAAAGATGTGTAAGATAAGTAACTTTTCTAAATCACTTAAGCACTTCTGAACATTTTTTAAATGTGACCCATAATGCCATAAATAGAGCTGGCAAGGAAATCTTGATGTAAATGAAATTTCAGTGTTTGTTTCATTCCTTTTCTCATATTCTAGCCAGATCTAAATATAAATATACATGACAGTATAAGCCTAGTTTAATTTTCTATTGTCTCAGTCCCAATGGCTTCATGATAAGCAGAGGCTTTAAGTGCTTTGCTGGATCGAAGTCAAAGTGCTCACCACCTTGCTTTATTCATGCATGTGTGTATAATTATATTTATATTATATAGGCTAGAATTGTACGGTAAACTTGCTGTTGATTGACAGGAAGTGGGCACTGAGGGAGAAACAAGTTTATATACAGATCTGGATTGGGGCTACAGCCCCTAGATGGAGTCATGGACCTGTCCTTCTTACTGTGCTGTGTATGGATCTGGTCTGTGGGGGTGTGAAAGGGGAACAGAAGAAAACGGGGGTTTTCCCTGATTTCTCCTCACCCAACAGGCAAAATGGTGCAGGCAGGATGGGCTCTGGCATGGCAGTTCCACAGCTGCCTGAAACTGTGGATTAGGGGAAGAAGGGGGCAGAGCCTGAAAGAGGAGTGGGCGGGAAGAAAATGACGCAACGTCCATAGAAGAGAGAGGACCCAGGAAGCGGCCAGAAAATGCCACAGGGGAAGATGAGCTGGGGAACAGAGGCTTGGAGTGGCTTGCCAAAGGGCCAGGACTGGAGATTCACCCCAGGAGAGTGGGATGAGAGCTGGGAGTCAGCACGCAGACAGAGCAGGCTGCAAATGGCAGAAAGCAGACCCACTTGTGAAGAGTATGGCTGGGAAGTCATGTGTAGCTCGTCCATAGAACTGAGCCCACTGTGCATACCAGCAAAGAATGACCAAAACTAGAGAACAGAAAAGCCCAACCAGGAGCTGCAGAGGGGCCCAGAACACAGCCAGGACTGGCAACATTGGGACTCTGAGGTAACCCTCAGGTAAGAGTGGGGACAGGAGTCAGGAAACAATGCAAGCCCTGACAGGAAGACCCCTTATGGTCCTGTAGTGGGCTGGGGTCACGAGGCAAATCAACTAGCAGGGAGCAATCCACGTGAAGGGTGAAGGCCTATCATCAAGACAGGACATGAAGTCCCAGACAACATCAAAGCCGAGGCTGGCAGCCACAAAGGGAAGGGACCCAAGTAAAGACCCTATTGGGATCAAAGGGCATAGCAATACCCAGGCTGGCCCTAGAGTTCAGTTTGGGATAAGAACTCTATCCACGAACGTATCCCAGTGGAGGCTGGACATTAGAATATTATGTTAATTCTCCTAAGTTTGTGTTTAAAGAACTCTTCTGATGCTATGCCATGATGAGATTAGTCACCAGAACGTTGGGCTGAAATAGCTAGCAGCTGAGGAATAGCCAATGGCTGGAGAGCATCTCTCCCTGGCAGTGGGAGGTTTGGGTGAGGAGTGATCACCTGCAAAGAGAGAGCCCTAGGACAACAACGCCCAGTCAGGCCCTGGATGTGGTAAGGATGGGGTAAAGGGAAGGTTGGAGCCCCATGAAGAAACCAACGAAGTGAGATCTCATGAGGCTCCTGTGGGTACTGTCTCCCAGCAAGAACATCAAGACGTGGCAGGAGAACAAAACCACGCACAGGATTCTCAAGATCTCACCCTGATGTCACAAGGAGGTAGAGTGTCAGGCAAGAAAGGATTGAAGCTGTATAACACCTACCAGCAACAGGGAGGTGGATCACAAACTTACCAGGGTTGGTTCTCTCAAGCTTACTGTGGTGCTGTGGTTACAGGTGGATTAATTAGTTTGGGGTAGACCAACTGGTACAGTCACTCAGCTAATTACCCCCCTAGAGAAGCATAGTGTGCTTAAGGATACCACTGTGAGGAATGATATGTTTACCCTCTCACCACAGAGAACCTGAGGAGATTCCACAGGTCTTAAACTAGGTGCTTGTCCTTTAATATCAATTTGAGCTGTGATCCTATCAATCTAGAACAACAGTTTTTAACCCTTTTTTTTTCATTTATGGACCCCTAAAAAATTCTGAATAAAGGTAAAGACTCTTTGTAAATTTTGAGTGGACCCTTTTGAATGGTAAGTGTGGGTATTTACATACTTTTGATAGACATCTTGCACAGATCCCTTAAACAAAGTCTGTGGTGGGGGTTGGGGGGTGCTAAAAATAACCCTGGTCCTGGCAGATGGGGGAGAAATCTTCCATCCCCCAAGCCTCCCTGATCTCCACCCTGGTAGCCTCCCTGATCTCACCAACCGCTCCTGAACCCCACCAACCCCCCTGCAGGTCCTGCCTGCCCAACTCTGACACTCCCCACAGGCCCTGACTGCTCCCCAATTCCCTTGATCCCACCTGGAACCTGTCCCTCAAACCCCCCAAGCCTCCCCCACTAGCCACCCATCCTTACTTACCTTAGATTGGGTGGCCATTTTTAACTGAATATAGCCTCCCTCTAACCACCCCATCTAACTGAAATTTGGTTAAGTTCCCCTCCAGCACAGTAAAACTCAGGCTCAGGTAACTTAAACATACCAAAACTAATGCCAGACAGATTGAAACCCTGGACTCTCAAAGTACACAATCTCACACTTATTTAACCCATGTATTGCGGTGTTCAGGTCAATCTGTAGTAAAACTGACCCAGCATAGGAACTTATTATATATAAAATTATCCATAT
>NW_017729028.1:20313498-20351362 GCF_001723915.1 Gavialis gangeticus
TGAATGTCTCTATGCAACCCCAGACCACTCTAGCTGCTGTCTGTAAACACCTCTCCCTTGCCCCTACCCCCACTGCCAAGCAGAGCCTCAAGAAAATATTTTTTTACCTTCATTCTGTCTTTCAAAAATCAGGTGCATATTTTATTCAGGGGTGTTTTTATATATGAGAAAGTACAGTAACATCCTTTTCCCCAGGTCAGTAGCCAGGTAGATGTTATAGCTGATTGAAAAATAATATTTCCTACCAAAGGTATCAAAAGGAATGAACATTTTCATGTTTTCTTTCTTAGAAGTTTTCCAGTTTCTCTACAAAATCCCCCCATGTACTTTTGTTAAAAAATGCGGGAAAATCAACAAGATTAAACCATATTGTAGAAAATATATATGATGTGAAAATTCATTTTATACTGGAATTTTTTTCTTATCAGCTCTAGCAAGCACAGGGCATTTTTATGATCCTTGGGGGTTCCATTGGTATAAGCCTATTGTTCCTTATTTCCTGTCCTAAGCCATTATGCACAATGTTACCTCTTCTTTTGCTGTTGTATTGTACCCTAGAGTTGGCTGAATTTCAGGACTGGACTGAGTGAGGTGAGTCTTAGACAGTTTATCAAATTGTAAGGCATCTGTAGGTCCTCCCCAATGAAAGAAAATGCATCTTCATTCATCTGTTGGAGGCTTCATGGATCCCTGAAATTCAGACCCATTTTCATTCTGCTTGAATTCATATGGCTCAGGGCGAGGTAAACCAAGGCCAAAGAACAATGATAATCCAGATCCAAAGCTGAAGACCCTTGTTCCAGTGTTTGGCTTTTTTTTACAAGTCTCCTGAAATTTGAGATGCTTCTTAAAACCCCAATTCCTAGAGTAATATGATTCAGCAGGCACTGCAGCTTTCATTATTGAGAGACTGACCTCATGGTTGTGGATTGAAACTTGAAAATGTAAAACAAGTAGAGGTGCACTGATACGTTGGTCCGATATCAGATTGGCACCAATATAAAGAAAACTGACTATACCAGAAGTAGGCCTGATGTGGCTAATAATTTGTCTGATTAATGCCCATGCAGTCACGCAGCTGCAGCACAGCACGCAGGCAATGAGGAGCGCAGCCCGGCAGCTTGGAAAGCTGCATGCAGATGGTAAGTCTGCTGTGCTGGAAGGAGTGTGTCGGGGGGGCAAATCAATGCCCCCCATGGTAAGGCAGGGAGTGGGGCTATGGCTGAAGCAGTCGCTGCCCAGCTGGGGTGGGGCGAGACGTGGGATGGAGCTTTGGCTTGTCCAGAGAGCACGGATGGGGGGGGAGCTTCTGCCACTGCGTGCACCCTGGGAAGACACGAGGGGGTGCCCCCAGATCTGCATGCAGTGGGGAAGGGCAAGCTGCAGCTGTGGGCTGGGACCGAGGCTGCACCAGGTTCTTCCTGCTGGGGGCAAGGCAGACTGCAGCTGTGGGCTGGGGCTGAGGCCAAGCTGGGCTCTTCCTGGTGGGGATTGAGCCAGGCTGTGGTTGGGGTGGACAGTGTCAGTACTAGGAGGAGGCTATGGGGGGTCTGCAGCCACTCCTAATTTTGCCAGAGCCCCACCATAGCCCCCCTCCCAGCGCCATCACTGCTCACCCTGAGCACAGCCCAACCCAGCCCAGCCCCTTCCGGGAAAAGCCCAGCACAGCCCCTGCCCCAGCCTACAGTGGCAGCCCATCCTGCTCCACTTCACGCAGATCCAGGGGGCACCCCCCCCCCATGCCCTCCTGGCAGTGCGCTCAGTGGCGGGAGCCACCCCCCAACACACACACACTCTCCAGACATACCATGGCTCCATCCCACACCCTGCCCTTCCCCCTGGTGTCACTCCCCCCCTCACCACAGGGGGCATTGGTCTGCCATCCTGCCCATGCCCCTTCTCTCCCCCTTCCCCTTCCACCACAACAGACTTACTCACTGGATGCAGCTGTATCAGAAATCAGATCGATATTGGCCAATGTGCCTTTTTAAAAAATAGCTATTGGTATTGGTCCCCAAAATCTCTATTGGTGCCCTCAGTAAAAAGAGTACCCTCAATATTCAAATCCCAGAATGCACAAAAGGGGAAAATGCATTAACTTCTTAAAATCACACTTTTGGAATTTTTTTTAATGCTTGGATGTTCTTGAGTGTGATAATGGATGAGAACTGTGTGTCTAAACCAACCCCCTGAACCAGACGTGCATCTGGATTGTTCAGAATCCCAGTTTTCAGTCTCAAGCTCCTTTGAAGTCCATGAACTAATCAAGCCCCAAGATGTAGCAGTTGTATTAACTAAATTTCAGGACAAGTTGTACTTTGAGGATGGACTTCAACATCTTTTTCTGCTACATGGTAGATGCAGATCAGCTTTTTTGATGGATGAGAATGCAGTGATGTGGAGACTGAGTGTATTTAATGTAAATGGTTTCATTTATACTCCCCCCTGCCCTGGTTCTTGAATTAAAGCAGTTAATACAACACTGGAGGCTGGGGTACACTGCAGGGTTTCTGCCACTTCCATAGTAATGGATCCAGCATATGCTAAAGGAGGTTTCTGTAATAGCATAGCTACACCGCCTTCTCAGGCAACAGAAGTGAAGCTGACAGAAGTACTCTTCTCATCCATATCAGGAGATTTGCCAACACTGCCATGTCATCTTGGGAGTATGATTGCCTTAGTGGAGACTAAGAATTTATCACATAGAGATTAAAGCAGAAAAAAACTACATTTGCATCTACACCCCTACATCGTACTTCCTCCAAAAAAGCCATTCATCCCCAAATTAACAACAATAGAGCATTCCTTGAAAGCCTGAACACTTCTTGTGTACTAAAGAAAAAGAACTTGCAAGACTATGTATCACAGTGCCATCTGGTGATGTATGCCATGGCTTTTTTTGTTGGCTTATAACATAACTAAGGGCTTTCAGGCAAGTTTTGTCCACCTGCATGACAGGACTGAGAACAAGCTTTAACTGTATTAACGACTGTCCCTAAGTAGAGCATAAGTGAACGAAGTGTTTGTGGGCTTCCAAATTCTCATAATCTGCTGCTTTTAAAAGTGTTTGCCACTGGGGTAGCATTGACAATATATTACCTGCAAACTACGAGATGGAAGGGTTGATGGAAATGCATCAATTTCACAAAGAAAGCCACTGTAAATTAATAATACCTTCCATTTCTCCTTGCTTTAAAAAATGAAAATGTCTAGACAATTCACTCCTTAATTAAAGAGCCAGAGACAGCTTTATAGTTTGCTGTTGGGAAGCAGATGAGAGGACCAAATGCATTGTCATCCTGGGATTTGATATACACTTATTGAATGTGAGCAGCTTCCATCCACTAACATCAACAGGAGTTGCTCATATTCAGTTACTGCCTATCTGAGCATTAGGTGTTTGCCTCGGAGCAGGATGAATGGAGCTAAGCATAGATGTCCATGTCTCCATACAGGAAAAGAAAGTGAGTTCTGCCTTTACAGAAAAATTGGGTGATGAAGTGAATGAGGATTATATTATAATAACAGTGAGTGTTGGATTTCATAAAATCATCAGTTCATAAGTTCATGGCTTAAAACCTGGTTGTTCAGTATACCCCTGATACAACTCCAAAATGAACACTAAGGAAAGAGCAGGACCTTTATATTTTTACATTTTTCTCTCTCCATTAATAAAGATTGGTATGTGGAATATAAATCCAGGAGGAAAACAATTGCAATAACACAACTGCAAAAATAATTTCTTAAAAGCACTCATCCACCTGGTATCCACATAATAAAATGGAAGTTCAACAGAGTGAATGCATTTTTAAAAATGAATTCAATTGTGTACTACAAAGTGACTTGAATGTATGAACTAAGGGGGTAAGTGAGAGACTCAGTCTTTACAAAAATCTCTTGGTAAAAAAAATATCTCTTCCTTCCCTCTTCTCCCCCTGCTTTTTTAAATTAATGTAGATATTCAACAACCACAACAGAAGTTGTTCAGTGAATAGAAATAGAAAAGCCACAACAGCATCAATGTTATCCATGTTTGCAATACAAAGGACAATTAACAAAGATCAGTGGAGGTTTTACAGCATAGCCTCAGTAGATCCATCAGCTCTCCTTAGGATGAGAGAGTAATGAATAGTCAAATCTAATTAATGTATGTGAATAGACTATGGGACTGGACGGAGTATGGACCCCCTCATGAACATCCAAATCCGGGTCCTTATAGGACTTTGAGTCAAGGTATCTGGGTTCTTTTTCTGGCCTGATTAAAAAAAATAATAACAATAAACCTGCGTGACACAAAAAGGCACATGACCTTTTCCATTTCCCCATGTGAAAAATGGTGATCATAGCACAAATATCTACACACTGGGTACACCTGCACGAGACGTTTTCTCCAGAGCTGCCTAAACAGCTCCGCAGTAAAGTCTCAGTGTCTATACATGTGGCCCTATTAGACCACAGTAAACTAATAAAGACTGGTGTAAAGTAGTACTTGTAAATACAAGTACTGTCCTACAGCAGTGTTATTTTGTGCACAGCAACACGTGTAGATGGTGGCAGGGCTGACTGGGGCACAAGGGTGCCTTAGTGCAAGGGCTGCCTGCTGATCAGCCCTCACACTGAAGCACCTTCATGCCCCAGCCAGCCCCTTCACATCCCACTGAGCCAGGTCAGAGCAGCCCCAGGCTGGCATGCTGACCCCTGGGCTGCTCCAGCTCTGCTCAGTGTGTTGTGGTCCCAGGCACATGTGTAAATGTGGCACCTGGGAGCAATAAACTCTGGTTTGGTATGTACCAGAGTTGATTGCTTCACATTAATTGCACGTGTCAGATGCACCCAGTGTTACTTAATCCCAATGCTCATGGGTTCCTATGAATCTCTCCAGGCTCGTCCCATCAGTATCCTTGTCATCAGATGGTGGAGGGCATGACAAATTCACTAAGACTTTTTTGACAGGCCCTGAAATCCCAGTGGTCCCTCCCCCCATTCCCTCCATCTCTTTGGGGCTCTGATTTCAGTACTGCAGCCTTGTAGGGCACATCTACAGCACTCAAAGATCAGGCTTGCTGTGTTTGCTCCCTAGGTCCTCAAGTGGTGGCAGTGTGCCTGAACTTGTGTCCTGCACCTGACTCCATTTCATCCTCTGGCAGAGAAACCCTTTCTAAATTCTAATTTTATTAGAAGTAACATACTCTCGTGTTGGCAAAGAAAACAATTCTTATCAAGCCTGAGAATATACATGCCCTGAACCGCTCTGCCTCCATCAGTGTTATATAGCCTCTTCCAAACGGTCCTCCCTCCTCATTTCTGACTTTCTCTTACTCTTACTCCATTCTTTTGTTTGGGGGATGATTTTCACCAAGGATGTGGCAATACCCCTGGTTTTATTAAGTGTTCTATTAAAGGCTTAAATCACAGTGGTTATGACTGAAGTTTTTACTTCAGACTTCTGTTCCATTATGTCCAAAAATTTAAAAAAAAATGAGAGGAGGAGGAAACAACAAAGTATTATTTCCAGAAAATAGAAGAGTAGGGGCTAGTTAGATGCCTCAGCTAAGGCCACACCCACAGCAGGGAAAATCTTTTCAAATGTGTGAGCTAGCTGTGTTTAAATCTAAGGTTTTAGAACCAATTTTTTTTCAAGTGCCTTCAATTCATAAACAAATAGGTTTGGAGGAGACATAGCGAATAAGCATGCTAGTTTAGTAATTTTGGCATAAAATGTCTGCTTTCCAGGAACCCAGAAAGCATGATTACTGTGAGATTCACAGACTTTTGTTGTACAGTTTGTGCTCAGATCATCTGTTTCCAGATGTCCTTTTTTGTTGTTTAAAATGCTACAAGGATAAATGATCTTGATTCACAGAAGGATTTGGTTGAAGTGAAGAGAAGAAAAGAACACATACAAATATAATGATTGTTTTTTCCTCTTTATGGCGGAAGGTCACTATTGTTTATTTGCATGATAATTTATCTGGAATAGCACAAGTTGTTTTCAATGATTGAGCCACCTGTACAATGTTATAAAGAACATGTAAAAGATGACTTCCAGTGTTAGCTATTTGTGTCTAAAATGCCTGTTTATCTGGTAGGTAATTGGCAGCCTTTCTGTAAATAATTTGAAGATATTGATACTACGGTCTCTGGTTCTGCACAAGAAATGTCAATGCATAGTGTTAGCTAAACATATGAGCACACATTAAAGAATTCCTGTTTCATTTACCATCAGAAAAGTATTGATTTTGGAGTAATTACACTGGTTCTACTATTGACAGCACTTGTGTTTGCTCCTGTAACTGTAGATACAAATGCAATGTAGATCTGGGTGTATATATGGATCCCAATTAGTACAGTATCTGAGCACCTTCCAGGTATATACAAATAGAAGTAACAGCAACTCATGTTTAGAGGTGGACCCAGTGGGGGTGCACTGGTGCCCTTGCACCACCTTTTGATTCCTGGTCCATTCAAAGTTTAAAGATCACTGCCTAGCAGTGGCAGTCACATTTGTATTCAGGCAGCAGTGAGGGAGTCAACTGATATAAAGGCTCATTATAATTTGCTTGGTTATCATCTTTCTAAACTCTCCATTTCACAGGTGGTACTGACCCTCTTTCTTTTGAGATGCTTTTAAATGGTTCCACTACTCCATTTATACTTCTACAATGTTGCTGTCTATCAGCTAGTCCAACAACGGACCTCCCATTTCACAACCCTGTGGACTGTTTTTTACCTCTAGCTATGAACATTAACTCAGGTGTGGAAATATTAACTCAGATGAACATTAGCTCAGGTGTGGAAATCACTCTCAACGAAACACAAGAGGCACTGCTCAGATGCTCAAGAATGCTTGATTTTGTTTTATGAATCTGAAAAAAGAGATGTACTTGTAACAATAATGAGTCCAGGACCAATGAAACAACACTTTTGGATTGTTTTTGCTGTTTGTTGTGTTTTTATATATAATATATGATATATCAAATTAATGCACATTCCAGTAAGATTTTCCCCCTCCAATCTTAACCAGAATAATATATATCTAGGACCTTACTTATTAGTAAAGCTTTTAATTTATTTTTAACTGGAAAAAAATGTGTGTTGTGTTGTATGTGATAATGCACTACACCATCTACCACCCCCCTTTATTATAGATCCACCTGTGCCCATGTTCGTTCCATTCTTTCACTCCTGGAAATGAGGATACATAACTTGATTGGATTTTACTAATTGTTAGGCTAAATCTAACTTCCCCCCTTCTTTAAAAAATTTAAAATGCAATTTTGAAATGAAAAGTCAAACTTTTTAAAATATGTACCAAAATAAACTTTGACTTTTCCAATTTTTTTCTTTACTTGAACAAAAAAATCACCAACTGTGATTAATTTTATAAATTTAAAAATAACTCCATTTTTGTGAGGAATTTACTGATCACCAAAAATATACATCCAGGTCTCATGGTAAAGATGTTCTAAGTAGAAAAACAACTTAATAATCAGCTCCTCTCAATTATTTTATTGTTTTAATTTCGGGATATTACTGATCCTCTAGAAACACAAGGTGGCCTATTGAACAGAGCCCTGGACTGAGATTTAGGCACTGTTTTGTATATGGCTCTACTATTGACATGCTAAGTTACCTGGAGCAAGTCACTTCACTTCCCTATGCCTCAGTTTCCCCACCTGTAAATCTGGCATAATATCATTGGC
Organism: Gavialis gangeticus; assembly: GCF_001723915.1. Taxonomy (NCBI): domain Eukaryota; kingdom Metazoa; phylum Chordata; order Crocodylia; family Gavialidae; genus Gavialis; species Gavialis gangeticus. The sequence goes on from NW_017729028.1 coordinate 20,321,202, forward strand.
AATGCGTAGAGGGTACACGCGGGTGCATGTGCACCCCCTGAAATGCAACCCCTAAAAGAAGCGCCGCTGATGCTGCTGGCAGTGCCTGTGGGCAGTCAGTGTTTGCCCCCATTCCCCACCACCAACACCACTGCATCTACCTGTGGGAGCTCCCCGTTCACCACCGCCACACCCTGCTGCTGCCACCGCCACCTGCAGACAGTCGCTGTGCCCCCCCAGCCTCAGGGGCACGCATCGTTCAAGCATAATATCCTTCTTTTTGAAAGAATCAGGCCCAGAGCTGAGCTCTGAAGATTACAGTACAGTTTAACAGCTAGGTACTGTAATTATTGAAGCTTTGCCTCTTTCCAACGTGGGTGATAAACTATAAGATTGACCTCAGCCTAGGAAGGAAAATTAACTCAATGGAATTTTGATGAGGCCTTCTGTAAATACCTTCTGTGAATGTGAGATCAGCTCAGGAGCCTGTAGTTTGAATACCAGCTACCATGTAGAGCATGTTGCCAATGGATCTGCAGAACATTCACCCAAGAAAAGTGTGTGGTATATTTAAAACCAGACTGGGAGTGCCTGTCCAAGTCTCTAACAGTGGCTCCTCTATTCTGAGATGCTCTGAACTGCTGAACCAGTGGTTAAAACATGCTCCTTTTTCCATAGGTCATACCCAGAGGTGGCCTCTGAGCCTGAAAATCCAATAATATGACTATTGACATCCTCCCTCCAATTTCTTGTTTTTTCATCTAAATTTCTAGTGATGGGCTAGATTACATCAGAAGAATATCTATGACAGTGGTCCATACCAGCTTGTCCAAAAGCAAGTGCAGGAAACCCAGTCATGGGAAGGTAAGGAATAAACTACCACAGGAAAATTTTCTTTTCACCCAGCATTGCTTATTTACAACTGAGTTATTACTTAATAGACCAATGGCCTGAAGCATAAGGATTTATATCCCTTCCGGAGTTCAGTGAATTTCTGACAGTACTGACGTCAAACAAAAGAGTTTCCATTGACTGTAACAGATCCAGCAATTACCCTCCCTCTCTTATTCTAACTGTTGTAACTCTGATTTTTTCTTGAAAAAGAAACTTGAAAATGTAAAACCATTGTTGCTGCCAACAAGAGAAAAGGCCATATATTCCACTCTCTTATATTCTCCCTGTTTCCAGGCATTTGCATTAGAGCACTTAGTGTATGCATCAGTACCATTATAAAAGACCAATTTTGGTGCCACACAGTGTTGGTGAAGCACTGTCAGAACTGTCACCATTATTTTTACTGCTACACAGTAGTGGGCGCATCTACATGTTCATTAATGTGCTTTAGTTAATGTGCACTAAATCTACTGTGCAGTTAAATTATGAAGTTCTATGAAAATGTGCATTAGCCTGTCTTAATGTGCATTAACTATAGAGCACAGTTTTTGGGTGCCTGTTCATGAGCATAGAGCGTGCTCTGACACATAATTACAGCATTTCGGAGCAGATTTGATTAATCGAGTCTGCTGGAGCATGGTAATTACCACACTCCAGCAACCTCCTGCGTCTCATGTATTAGCATCCCTGTACTTCCAAATGGTGGGGGGGGCACTTAAGCTAAAGCTTATCAAATGAGCTTTAGTTCAAGTGCTGCGGCTGCCATTTTGAAGTGTGGAGATGCTAATATACAAGACACTGTGGTGCTTTAATTAGAGCGGCTCTAATTAAAGGGCTGTCTCCCCCCACCCTTGAAGCATGTGTTAAAATACCCTTTAAGTGACTCTTAATGTGCATTAGCCTATTTTAATGCGCATTAACAAAATAGCATATTTTAGTAATGCTTTAATGTGCATTTAAATAGGCTGATGCACATTAAAGTGCACATATTGTGTCGTTTTCTGATGCCAGTATCAGAGAGAGCAGGAGAGAAGAACAGGAGAGAGGGAACACGAGTCCCTTCCTATAGGCTTTCTGAGTTTTATGTCAAGGATGGAAACCCCAAGTACAGCAGATTTAATACGCTTCTTACATTTAGTAGCTACAAGGGCTTTGCTAAGAGCGACCCCAGATTTACTCAGATGTAAGTTAGAGAAGGATCATGTCTTGTACTTTAAAATGTTTTTATATTCTCCACAGAGTACAGAACTTGGAGAACTTTGTGAAAACAAGCTACTGTAGCTGACTTGCCAGGTAGGCAACCTCTCCCAGTGCTAGTTAAGGGCTGATCCAAATAAAATGTTTCACACAGCTATGACTGAATTGCACTAACTCAACTAATATCAACAATTACATCAGAAAACTGTGTTTACTTTGGTTCTGTGCCACAGAAACTGGGCCCAAAATGATGTTGAACATATGCCTGTCATTGTTGCTTATGGGGACAAATAATTTTACAGGTGGACCTCAGCATTCCTTAGCTTTACTGTGTACACTTCTTATGGTAAAAAATGTTGGAACGTGGTGCAGAATTTATGGAATTATTTTATTTATCCCTTTTAAAGTGATCAAAGTGCAAACGTAAATTTTCAGATGAGAGAGAGGGACCAATATGATCAGACTTCAGCTTCACTTCTGCCTTTGTTTAGAGAAAAGGGCCAAATCCTTTCCCTGGAGCTACAGCTGTTTATGTAGAACCTATAGCTGAGGCTCTCATAGTGGTGTAAAGTAGGAATAACTTCTGTGAAGTCAAAGGAGCTTCATTAGTGTAAACAAGTACAGGAAGATATCAGAATCAGGCTTATTCTTGGTTAGTTAACTACTCAGAAATTGATCCAGACAGCCAGAAGTGAGGGAAAATGCTCTATTTAGCCAGACTGTTGGTTCAGACGTCATACAATATCATTTCAGTCTAGAATTTTCACCACTACTGCCAAGAAAATTAAACAGAAACATTGCATGACTTTTACTTGCCTAAGTATAGCCATCTTGTTCCAGTAACAATTACCAGTATAGGACTAAAGGAATTATGAACTGGAGTCTTCATTTGAAACTACTTGACTCTGAGACTGGAAACAGACATTGATTTTGTGACGCCATAACATTCTTATGGCAGCACAAAGCAAAAGCAAATAGACAGCCATACTGTTTGTCATCCCATAAATGCCCCAAAGGGAGTAATAATTTGCGTAGCTTTATTGCGGCAGATGTTTATTTCCCTTATGGCTGGAGAGTGCAGGCTGCCTGGGGCCGCCCAAACTCTCTAGCCACCCTGGGCAGGCACTCCCATGGCTTGAGAAGCCCAGTCCTGTGAGCTCTGGGAATTCCCACGCAGGATCAGGCCCTTCAAGCTCTGGAATCACCTGCCTGGCTTTGCCCACTTACAGAGACATGCCCCCAGCATCTCCAAGGTTCATCTCCATAATCAGGGAAAGTCAGTGCTCCCCAATAACAGAGACATGGCTGTGGACATACCCCAAGTCAGGTGATCCACTTCATGTGGCAACATATATTTATACCTTGAGTAACATAATGGACATGATGAAATTTAAGATGGATCCACTTTGTCAGTGTCTTTTACATACATTTAGGGGGGTTACATTCATACTGTGGTAAAGGGTGATTTAAAAACATATAGGCTGCCTTTAAACAAAATACCACTGATGCCTCTTTAATAGACTGAGGTGGGTATAAGCCTCTATAAATATAGTATGTGAGTCCTTCTGCATATAAGGTACATTACACTATTTGTATGCGGTTATAATATGGCCTTTTTGGATCCTTTGAAATAGAAACTCTTTTAGGTGTAAGCCACTTATTTATTAATAAAAGTAAGACCAAATTTCAGGTGAAACTTTCCCAGATTTTTGAGAGTTATTTAACCACATATAGACATGATAAAACCTGTGCATATTTCTAATTAATCACAAGTTCTTGAAAATTCAGGGGTTGTGTCAGCTGGGTCCATCTCTATTAATACAAGAGAGAATAAATTGTGTATTAATTGTGTTTGGTGAACCCCAACACCAATGTCCCACCAAGAAATATGAGTAATGAATATCCATTTATAATTACCTTTTGCTTGTGGCTATTGTGTCAGTTGTCTATTGACCCTATAGTAATTTTGTCTAGTTCACATTTCTCCAATTTATTTATGAAAAGGTCATGTGGGTCTTTATCAAAGGCCTTGCTCAAATCCAGATACATTATGCCCACAGAATTCCCTTCATCCACTCAAGTAGTTACTTTGTCAAAGAAGGAGATCGGGTTTGTTTGGCATGATTTATTCTTAATACGCCCATGCTGGTTGCTTGTGATCAGCCTTTTCATTCTCCAGATGCATGCAAATGGACTTCTGTATGATATGCTCCAGTAACTTTCCTGGTGTCAAAGAGAGGCTAACCAGTCTATAGTGCCTCCTTTTTACCTGAACTTTCACATGTGAAACTAAAATCAAAACAGAAAAATTTCTGAAATTCCAAAGGCATCAACACTTTTGCAAAGCTCTTCAATTCATGGCAGCAGCTTCAAACATTATGGTTGACCTGTTACAAGACCAGCAGCAATTCATGCATTATGCTCTATCTAAACAGAAAGCTAGTAAGAATGCTGTCATGAATTTTTCCCAACCCCATAGTAAAGAGCAAAGGCATTTAAATAACTCAGATGAGTTTTCAATCATTTATATGCTTATTCAGATTGAATCTCTAAATCCTTTTGAGATTTCCCTACGGTTGTAGCTCTATGTAACCGGTTAACTCTGTTTAACTAGGTAACTCAAATAACAGGGCTCTTTAGGATCTTGAAGAAGTCACCAGCATCACACCTCAAGTCACACGGTGGGTAATTATTGATCCTAAAATACCTTTTTGTAAGAGTGGAGATGTTTACCCTGGTGTTGAGGCCCAAATCTGACTTGGGTCATTGGCAAGACACCGAGAATGAAGGTAAGTCAGAATACATTTCAATATAGTATTCTTTAAAAATTCTTCCCATTAATTGTTGCTTAGCATTGCTGTGCATGTTAAACTGGTGTAGAAGCAGTGAGTTTTTTAAAGCTGATTGAACTGATGCCTAGATAATATAAGAGACATGAACATTTTCTGCTGATTTGGGGAGTTTTCAAATTTGGTTGTCCAACCCGAGACCGTAAGGCTTTTTCAGAAAAGGGGATGAACTTCCTTAAGTTTGATGAAAGTTAAGCATCTCCTTAGCTCTGAAAATCAGGTTACAGGTGGCTCAGGGTGAGCCAGAAAATGAGACCAACTATTAGTGGACACTTCTGAATATATTGACCTTTATATCTACAAGGTGCTCAGGGATCCTCAGATTAAATGTATCATAGACATCCAAGTATTTTTATAATTCATAGAGGTCACTGAACAAGTCCTTTGTCAAAATGTCTAAAAGAGGTTGCTGGCAGCTTCTTTAGCATTCAAACTCAGGATACAGCCAGCAAGGGACAGGGAGGGTAACAAGAAGGGTTTCTACAAGTATGTTAGCAACAAGACAAAGATCAGGGCAAGTGTGAGTCCTTTACTAAATGGGGCGGGAGGGCAACCTAGTGACACATTATGTGGGAAAGGCTGAAGTACTCAGTGCCTTTTCACCACAGTCTTCTCAGGAAAGGTCAGCTGCCAGACTACTGCACTGGGCAGCAAAGTTTGGGGAGGAGGTGAGCCGGCAGCAGTGGTGAAAGAACAGGTTAGGGACTATTTAGAAAAGTCAGATTTGTACAAGTCCATGGGGCCAGATGGGATACACCCAAGTGTGCTGAGGGAGTTGGCTGATGTTATTGCAGAGCCACTGGCCATCATCTTTGAAAACTCATGACAATCAAGGGAGGTCTCAGATGATTGGACCAAACCAAACATAGTGCCCTTCTTTAAGAAAGGGAAGAAGGAGGATCCAGGGAACTACAGACCAATCAGCCTCACCTCAGTCCCTGGAAAAATAATGGAGCAGGTGCTCAGATAATTCATTTATAAGCACTTAGAGGAGAAGAAGATGATTAGAAACAGTCATCATAGATTCACCAAGGGCAAGTCATGCCTGACCAACCTGACTGCCTTGTGTGATGAGATGACTGACTCTGTGGATGTGAAGAGAGAAGTGGATATGATATACTTGACTTTAGCAAAGCTTTTAATATGATCTCCCACAAAATTATCGCAAACAAGCTAAGGAAGTATGGGTTGGATGAATGGACTGTAAGGTGGATAGAAACCTGGCTGGGCTGTCAGGATCGGAAGGTACTAATCAATGGCTTAATGTCTACCTGGCAGCCAGTCTCATGTGGAGTGCCCCAGGGGTTGGTCCTAGGCCCAGTTTTGTTCAATATCTTCATCAATGACCTGGGAGATGGGAAGGAGTACACCTTCAACAAGTTTGAAGATGACACCAAGCTGTGGAGAGTAGTAGATAGACTGGAGGGTAGGGCTAGGATTCAGAGAGACATAGACAAATTGGAGGACTGGACCAAAAGAAATCTTATGAGGTTTAACAAGGACAAGTACAAAGTCTTTGTACTTAGGACAGAACAATCCCATGCACCAATACAGGCTGGGAACTGACTAGCTAGGCAACAGCTCTACAAAAAAAGATGGGCAGTTACAGTGGACAAGAAGCTAAATATGGGCCAACAGTGTGCCCTTGTCATGAAGAAAGCTAATAGCATACTGAGTTGCATTGATAGGAGCATTGCCAGCAGATCAAAGGAAGTAATTCTTCCCCTCTGTTCAGCACTGGTAAGACCATATCTGGACTACTATGTCCCGTTTTGGGCCCCCTACCACAAAAAGGACGTGGAAAAATTGGAGAGAGTACAGTGGAGGGCAACAAAAATGGTTCAGGGGCTGAAGCACATGGATTCTGAAGATAGGCTGAGGGAACTGGGCTTATTTACTCTTCAAAAGAGAAGACTGAGGTGGGATTTACTAGCAGCCTTCAACTACCTGGAGCAGGGTTTCAAAGAGGTTGGACCTAGACTGTTCTCGGTGATGGCAGATGACAGAATAGGGAGCAGTGTGCGCAAGTTGCATCAAGGGAAATCTAGGGAGTCTGGGCTCCATGTCACTTCAAGTGACATGAATGCCAGGCAGGGCCCTGCAGAGCGGGCAGGGCACAGCTGTAGTGAGTACATCTACACTCACCCCATTCTGTTACTTAAGACCAAGGCATAACAGGAACAGAGAACAGGGCTGTCAGTTAATACCTCTGCCACTGGAAGGCCCCATCCCTTGCCTGTGCTACAGTTAGATATTAGGAAAAACTTTCTCACCAGGAAGGTAGTAAAGCCCTGGAACAGGCTACCCAGAGCAGTTGTGGAATCTCCATTCTTGGAGGTTTTTAAGACCCAGCTAGACAAAGCCTTGGCTGGGATAATCTAGTTGGGGATGATCCTGCTTTAAGCAGGGGGTTGGACTAGATGTCCTCCTGAGGTCGCTTCCAACCCTCATTTTCTATAATTCTATGATTCTTCCAGTACCTCTATTCATCCTATTATAAAATCTATACCATTTGCAAGTCTAAGATTACATTTCTTTCTGCCTCCAATCAACAATGAACCTTCAAAATTTTCAAGTACATCTGACATCATTTGGTCAAGAAAGTGATTGAAAAAGAAGGAAAGAAGAGGCAGTCTTGTCTTACACCAAAGTTAAACTCAAATTTTTCATGCAGAATACCCCCACCAGACAGAATTGATACTGTTTCTGCAGAGCAATTTGGTGATGTTCCTAATCCCTAGACTGACATGTTCTGTTATATTTATCCATACAGCTTCATGCCAAATATGATCAAAAGATCTTATAAAACTTATAAAGTTTAATAGAGCTCCACTTGGTATTCAATATCTTTTTCACAGGCTACTCTCACATTACAAATCTACTTAGTTTTGCTACAGCCCTTTCTGAAACCCATCTGTTCTTCCACTACTATATTTTCTACCTGTAGAATTATACCAACATACAAAATGAGTAACATAATGATGAGTCAGGCCCCTGGGCATTATCTTAACTTTTCAATCATCATTGACATCTTCATGAACTGGACAAAAATGTATTCCCTCTAATTTTCTTTATTCATATACAGGGTTCTTTCTCCTAGGAGACAGGTGCTTGTTATTTATTATTTGTATTACATCATATGCATTTCATTCAGTAACTCATTTATGTAAAAAGGTTGAACTAGTCCTTTGAACTCCCATCATAACCCATGTCACTGCCCTCCTAGGTGACTGTCTTAACTACTGGGCAACTGTCATGCTTCCTCTCTCTGGCCCAATGAAACTTGAATTCTCTGCTAGAGTGACTTCCATTTTCCTGGTGCTGGCACCATTGTTGAAATCTCTTTGCTTCCTTGCCTGATGTACAATCTTCTGTGCTAGAGACAGCTAAGCATCTAAAGGAGTTCTCTGCTTTGAGATGAGGTCCCTTCCACCACAGAACAGTCGGTGACCTGGTGTTTTAGAAAAGTATCCTGAGAAGTGACGTATGCGTTTGACCTCCCTCAAACTGAAGAGAAAATTTAACCAAGTTTCCAACTATTTAAATATTTTAATCACAATTCTATCACATAAAATGTGCTAGCACCACCAGCTACCACAGATGCATCCAGAAATGTATTTTTTGCGGAGACTGGTCCTATACATATGAGTGAGGTGCTCTTAGGGGCTTGTCTATACCACATGGGATGGTATTATGAAGAAACACTCCATGTTACCCATGTGCATTACCTCTTGAACCAGAAGTAATATATCTTCTGGACCAGGCCCTGCAGGCAGAGGAACACCTAGCTTATGTATTCTGTTTGGCTTGGGCATGAGCTAGATGCTGCACTGCTCAGCTGTGTGACAAATGGGGCAGTTCTGGGCATATACAGATGGGTTATCATGGACTCCTAGAGCACTTCAAAGTAAAAGACAAGACAACTGTGACATCAGTTAAGCAGGGAGTTTTGTGTGTCACACTTCTGGACACGGGAGTCTATATTCCGCTTAAGTCCTTTAATAGATCTAGCTAATTTCTATGGAAATCAATGAGTCTTAGGTGGTTTTGGAAACAGTAACTTTACTGCTTTATGGCAGAAGTCAGCAAGTGTTAATCTTACAAGTTCTTTTTCTTAGCACGTGATCAGTGTATGGACTGGAATAAATACTCTGTGGGTGCATCTACACATGAAATGGGGGTGTTGGTTGTAGCCGTGTTGAGAACAGGACTGTCAGTTAAAACCTCTGTTCAGACAAGGGTCCTTGGGTAAATGTGATGTTTTTTATTAGACCAGCTAAATTAATGCAACATAATAAACTCCAACCCAGTTCACGCCAAAGTTTACTGAGACCAGGCACAGCATTTACACATGCTCCCAGGGCCACAGTATGTTGAGCTGGGGTGGAGTAGCCCCAGCTGGCAGGAGGCCCAGGGGGTCAGCCTGCCCACCCAGATCTGCCCTGACCTGGCTGAACATGCTGCAGAAGGGTGGGCTGGGGCTACAGTGTGGGGCTAGCTAGCAGGAAAACCCCACGCTGAGGCACCTTCACTGCAACGCACATGTAGAAGGGGACTGGGCTGGCTGGGGCATGGAGTAAAGTACTCCACCACAGGATAGTACTTGTATCTGGCAGTAGTATCCTGCAGTGGAGTTAATTAGTTTACTCCATCCTAATAGCACCATACATGTAGACAGTGATGTTTTACTGAAGAGCTAATTAGTCAACTCCACAGTAAACGTCTCACATAGATACACCCAGTTATTGTTAGATTTTGTCATTTGGGTTCATGTGGACCTCTTTGAAACAGCTGGAGATTTCATCCTACCTTAATCTAGATTCAACTGGATTGGATTACGTTCTGGGAAGGTGGCAGTAGTTTTTGTGCTGAGATTTCTACAAGAGGTATTTCCTGCATGCTTTTCGGAACTAACTATGTTAAGTGACTAATATAGGATAAATAAACAAGTTGCTTTAAAAAAGTCAGATTCTACATTACAGCATCCAAGTCTTCCCCTAATAAATTGCCCTGCAAGGCTCCCAAACTATGTTACCATTTGGCAGAGAGATGGTGGAACTATAATTTATTTCTCCCTGTTCTAAATATGCACAATTAGCATTAATGTTCAGCAGAACACATCAAAAAGAGAACGGTTCTCCACTTTAGGACTAAGTTATTTAAATAAATGTCCTGAATCTTAGAACAGATCTGGATTATGGGTGTTATTTGTTTTCTTGTTTTTATTCTTTAATTTATAAAATAGATGACAGCCCACTCAGTAGAAATTTCCCATCAAAACCAGTATGAAAAAGAGTTATGGAGTGCATGGTTGATTAGATGGTGTGCCTGTTGGCAATGATGCCTGTACTTCATAATTAATGGATCATTAAAAAGGGTCCTTTCATACTTCATGCAACATGTATGAAATTGTGGCCCTCCAGCCAATGCAAAGAAATAAACCGCAACTTCCGGAGACACAAAATAAGATTTTCATCTAGAACACAGGAGCGAGTGACAAGCTTCTGTTAAATGCACAGGGATAGTTTTCTAATTATAACATATATTCATTTAAAAGCCCTGAAATATGGATTTTTTTTTTAACTTCTGTTGCGGTAGTGTAAGTATGGGTGGGTGAGCAGAGCACGAGCCCCGTGTGCTACTGTAGAAAGGGGCCAGAATGGCTCCACTACTGTAAGCAGCAGCAGCAGGGTGCAGAAGCAAGCAGGGGCATGAAGCCCACACCACAACAGCAGCAGCTAAGGACTTCAGCGCTCATCACCCCTGACCCACATGCCCCAACAGGGTTTTCCCAGTGTGCAAAAATGTGCTAGTCATGCCTCTGTTCAGTTGTTATTCCAGCTGAAATTGGGATTTTATACCAAACGTGAAATCGAAGAGCATTTCTGATAGAAGAGATACTGTGAGGTTTGTAGGTAACTCCTGTCTAATGTATATTAGGAAGTGTTAGACTTATTTATGAAATACCTAGCATCCCTGGAGTTTCAGGTTCAGATAATGACAAGGTCACACCAGCCATTTGTGGATAACTAAGCAGAGTTTTGTGTAGGAAAACCTGGACTCTACTGCTTTGGGTGCTCACCTGGACAAGAGAGGGAAGAAGTATGTTTTAGTCACTGCTCCAAAAAATATCCAAGATTTTATATTTACTGAAAAAGTACATGGAACCCAGATATCTCTACCAGCTACGAGTTATAAAAAATAATGGTTCACTCTTCCTGACTGGCCCAATACATGCATAATTATTCCACCCATGCATATCTGTACTTTGTGGAGAGCTTGGTCCAGTAGGTGTTCTGTGATAATACCTACAAACTGGACCCTGCAAGCCAAATAGCTAAAGGAAGGAATTACATGGAGCATACTATGCTACCTGGTGCTATAGTAAACCAGTACAGACATGCCTGATGTAGAACTAGCTATAATTTCCCACTTAGTCTAGGCAGGAACACTTATGAGGGACTATCATGTTACTAAAAACACTTAGGGAAGGACTATTTTGTTAATAAGAATGGATCTTAGCAAAAAAATCTCCTTTACCTAGTTCACAATTTGCTATATGTTTCTACTTCTGCTCCACAGTGGGATGTGCACTAATACTATGGTATATGAATGATTTGTGAAACCTTCCAGGATAAAATGCCCCATATGAAAACCCACTTGATTTGTTCCACATAAAACCTGTTATAAAGTCACCAGTACAATAATGGATGTTGCTCACCTGTAATTGTTCCCATCTTTGCTTTTGTACAAGGAGCAAGGTTACTTGCTACAATTTCCCCAGTCTCCTGGAAAACAAATGTTATTAGGATGCCTGAAGGAGTAAAGTATTCAGGAATAAAATGTAATGAGAGGCAAGCAAGACCTCATTTTTTTCACTTTATTCATCAAACAGTGCAACATGTTACAGTGATTCGGTATGTGCACTTTGCAGTGTTTCCCATTGCCACACATTTGAAAGTCCCACATTATTCTCTTCATCTGCCCAACAGCTTGGTTACACATGCTCCAAAGATGGGTGGAGTCCAGATTCCTGGCTACTTGAAGAGGCCACATCCTGTTAGCTGCACAATCTTCATGCTATTGGCCACTGTGAAGATGAATGGACTCCTGGGGTGTCTCAGAATATTCTTTACCTCTGGAGGATTCTTGTGTACAAGGGACAGTATCCAAAATGCTTTCAGAATATAGAAATCAGTTGGAAATTTCTTGGGAAATTTCATTGAAAAATGATGTGTCCAGCGGTTTAATTCTGGAGGAGAATCAGCATAAAGGCTTTGTTATATTGCTGTTTGTCAGAGGAATATACAAGGAAGGTGCAGGTCCGTTCCTTGGGCTGTTCATAAAACACAAAGATGATGAATGATCATGTCTTGATTTGTATATTAAAGGAGGTCTATTGCTACTTCCCTAGGCCATCATCTACCACTGAAGGCAAAGAAAATAAATCATTTTAAAGCTATATTTGATGTGTATTATTCTAACAGTGTGGTACTTGCCTTCTCTCTATTTTGTCATGGGAGAGTCTTCAAGAAACTTTTGAAGCCCCACAAATGCACACTATTTAGCTTTCCTCCTTAAACCATACACATAATTGGGTAGGGAGGCCCCATTTTGGAATCAGAAAATGAAGAGTGACCTGATTTTCTCTCCACCACCGCCAGCCTTAAGGACATGGTACAACTGTACCCCAATTTCACTCTTCTCTCATAGGCCCTGGCCAGAGCAATTCAGGCCAGGCTCTGAATTTGCCTGAGTGAAAAAACCTTAGTCTTTGGACAGTTTCATGCATGGCTATGTTTCATTTTCACAAAGAGGTCATGTATTCATAGTACAGGCTTTCAGCATTTGCAAAACTTCAACTCCAGTATTTTAAAGTTGAAAGTTTACTCTGCTCCATAGTTATGTACCGTTCAAGTCTGCACTCCTTACTCAGCCAAAGCTCCCTCTGGAGTAAATAGCAGGGGCAGTTTTAATAAAGACTGTCAGACCTTATCCTTAATTAATTAGTCAAGGCTGACGTTTATGAGAATCACTGGTATCTGGTGTACCAAAGGACTTAGGTTCATATCCCTGGGGTGCAGCAGCATATAAACCTCTTTCTTTACAACCACTAGCGATGACAATTTTTCTCTTTAATACAATTCATTACTTTGTGGGAAAATACTAGAGACCAGTGATATGGGCTGCAACTGAAAGAAAAAAAATACAACTCTCTAAACAGTAACAGCCCAACAACAATTTCTGCTTATTGCCCGTTACGGTTAGTAGGCACCTACCGTATTAAACTGTGTTTATGACATTCAGAATTCTGTGAACCTCCTCCTTTTGCAATATCCATTTGAATGACACAAAGAATGGTGGAGACCATTTTATACAGTTATTACTGGGCTACCATTTTTAAGAGTAAGGCGGTTACTATAAGAATATTTGTAGGGATTTGTGCTGATTACCAAGAGGAAGTAGACAAAGTCTTTCCATTTTCTATTTCCTTTCTGGGAGAAAGCAGTAGTGTAGGGCTTCGCCAGTCCAGTACATGCTTAATTGCTGTTCTTCCTTCTGTAGGTGAGTCAACAACCAAGCAAGGAGATGAGAGAAACTAATTCCCCAAAATTATGTTGCAATTGTTCGTAGAGTAGTGTGAGGGACTTTATGCAGATGGAATAAGCCACTGAGTAACATACAGATTTCGTGAGATGTTACGTGAGATATCACCTGCTAGTGGATTGCCATGACAGAAACTCTGACACTTATCCAGGGGTCTAAAAAAACCAAAGTTTAGAAAAGTGGCAGGGCATGGTCCCAGACTGTGCCCTGAGGCAACCAGAGGCTGGGTCCTCCACGGAGATGCTCTGGCTGCCAGAATGTCTCCGTGGTTGGCCCCTCACCCTGGTGCTGAAACGTGCAGCCCCAGGCCATGCGTTCAGCACATGAGACTCTGCGGGCACTTTAATTAATGGCTCTCAGAGCTGCTGTAATTAATACACCCCCCACCCCATCTCTGGAGCACTTGTAAAAATGCCCTAAGGTACTTTCCCAAAGAGTGGGAAATCCAGGTTCTAGGCCCTTCTCCCCTAGATACTGGGAGACTGAATCTACACCTCCCACTTTCCAGTTTAACCAGCTTCCTGTTGGAACTGAGCTACTGGGTGGCTGAAAGGGAAACATGTAGGGCCAGAAGGAGGGCAAGCTAGATGGAGCATGGTTCACTGAGATGAAGACTGTTCTGGAGGCAAGGAGGTTCTGACTCCTGACACTGTCCCTACTGGGATGGAAGCGATTGTACTGTTATCCAATTTATCCATTGACTGTTACATTCAAATTCACCACTGGGGCTAGTGCTCATTTCACTGATCCAAATTCCCTTTGGTACTGCATAGAACCCATGAGTACTGATATCAGATGAAAGGGACATTGTGAAATCCTAACGTAGCTACCAGGTCAGAACAGACTGTAAGGACATTACCTGATTATGAAATCAGTGGCACATGTTGGGAGGTTTAAGTACTTCTAAATATCAAGTTCCATAAATGCCAAAATATTAATTTAGGAGACTAATTTTAGGCCCCCTTCTTTAAAAATCTTTGAAAATCATGATACTGAATATTCAGATGATTTTAAATCCTATCCAAGTAGAGAAGTACTCTGGAACATTAATTTTAATTGTATCCTGATTTTAATTTGACCAATATACCTGTTAGTTTTATGTTTACTGGGAAAGGGATGACCCATTTCTCCTTTTCTTCCACGGCTTTTTCCCCTTGCCTTATCCATCATGTACATTTCCCTGGGTCCCTATTCTCTTTTCTTCATTCCCTCACCCCATATCACAGAAGGAACCAAAGACATGGATTGAAACAGAGGGTGAAGGAGGAGCATCGTGGAGAAAAGGAAAGTGGCCAGAGAATGGGAGAGAATCCAGGAGAGGAACTGTCAGCTGCAAATTCCTCAAAGACAGACACGCAGAAGAAACGAAGATGGTGAACTAATGCTGCATTTACCCTTTCTCCTATAGCCAGAGGGTGCAGTCATAGCTGGGGATATTAAAGAACTGGAGGTACCCAAAGGGCAGCTCTCTTTGGAGATCTGTGGTTTGGCATTTGGACTGTCTGCAGTCTTGGCTTGCATGGGTCTTCATGACCCCACACTCTGCCTAAACTTTATCCCCATCAAGAGGTTACGTAGAAACCACAGCCCACTCAGAGCTGCCGCGTTCTGGAACACATTGTTCCTTTCTGAGAAGTTTGGCAGAGGACAAGAACAAAGGAGTCATGATTATTGTTAATTATATTGTAAACAAATAAGAGCAGTTTCTTAGTTATTTCTGTCATATATATATCTATGGAGATTTTATATATATATATATTTATATATATATATATATATATGAGATTATTCTGGTCAAGCACATGACATCCAAGGAATTGTGCCTTCTTCAAGAATCATCAGCGAGCTGTCCATTGTCCAGTTTCTTTGTCAGTGGGAAAGAATTGTTTCACTTTTTTTTTCTTTTTTTTTTTTTGCAGCTGCTGATATGCAATGGGCCAGACAGAATAGCCTGTTGGGCCTCATTGTCTGAGTCAATTGGGCTCCAGCTGCAAAGTTCATCCCGTTTCATCTCCAAAGTTCCTTAACAGTGGTCTGTGTTCTCCCTATTGCCCAAACAAAAATATGTATAAACTGCTAACTCCCTTCCCCTCAAAACCCTGATGTAACAGAAAGCTGCACACATGGCGCTAAGTGTGCTGGAGCAAAAACATGCCTAATACATGTGAATGCTGACAGTACTCATTATGAATGGACATGATTTATGTGCCTGTCAGCAAGGAATCAATCATGACAACAGAGTCAACGGCAGTATCAACAACAGTAGCAGGACTGGAGGGTCAGAGCCAAGATGGGATAGTCCCTCTCTACCACCTGGGGGGAAGGCAAAGAGATGGATGAAGTAAAATACATCCATCCTTAAGGACATGCTAAATTTTAATACATCTCTTGAGCCTTGATAATGTCTTGTCATGTTTCTTTGTTAGGGGGATGAGGAACGGGTGACAAGTGGGCACATATGAGAAAGCCATTAGAGATGGGATCTGAAGGCACAGGAAAGGAGACAGTCCTTCACTGAGATACAAATGTGACATCCAAGATATTTCAAGGGATCTTCACATGAGACATTTGTACCAAAGCATGTAATAGATGATTTTCTGTGCTAGACAGATGGAATATGTATTTAAATCTGAAACAAACTTTTACCCCACTGACACAGAAACTGGGATAAAATAAACAAACTGAGCACAACAGTTGTATTCGTTCTATTTGTATAGATACTTATAGAGCCTGAGTACGTTATTGAGATGCTTTGATCATAATGATGCCTAAAAACTTGTCTGTTGTCTCCCCCACCAAGGGCCATTTACTGGGTCTAGAAAAGAAGCAGTTACCATCCAAGCTAAGTACAAGGTAGAGCAATTGTTTTTAATTTTGCCCAATAAAAGATATCACCCAAACTCTGTGCCTTTCATATATTTTAAGAAATAAAAGTGAATGTAATAAACAGTAAAAAGCAAAGCGATATTCTGATCCAATTACATATTGATAAAAGCTAACAACATGCATAGTTACCTGGTGGCAAATGTTAAGACAGGCTTTGTTTGTTTGTTTTTGTTGTTTACTTGTTCAATGAAAAGATACTATAGGTAATTACTGACCTTTAATCTTGATGAAGATTTCCGATATTTACTCTAACACTAACAATCAATAGCATTTTTGTGATACCTGATGACAAGTATAAACAAACAAAGCTGAACTGTGTGGACTGCATGCAATAACCATTTTGCTTGTAGTACTTAACAGCCCTGTTAGAGCATCTTATTTGTTCATTCAAATGCAAAACAAACCTTGCTATGTCCGCTGTTATATACCAAAGCAGAACCATTCTTGAAAAATGAAGCATAACTTGACGGCATCCTGAACACTAGAGTGCAGATTTCAGGGGCCAAAAGGACTATTGTGGACATCTGTTCTTACTGCCTACATAAGGACACAGGACCCAGTAAGGTGTGCATCAGACTCATAGCTCATTTGAATTACACTAAAAGCCAAGTGGTCTGAAACTCCTACATTCCTATCCAAGAGGTCTGAAACTCACTTAATCTGCAGTGGGTTGCCAAATTAGGAAAGAATTGCTTTGCTGTTTGCTGCAGTTTTCAGTTCAAAGGGCACCACTTCTCCAGTCCTTTGGGGCTCATTGGTGGTCCTGGAGAATCATCACTCTGAAACAAAACCTGTAGCAAACAGGGGGAAGGATGTCAGTGGTTCTGAGCAGCTGTGTGCTTGCAGCTCAGTATATCCCTGGATACTTTGCAAACCCTGCAAAGTATCAGGGTTCTCCTGTCTCACATATCCTCTAGAAAGACATCCAGCTCTGCCTTAATGCTTTTCAGCCATGGAGAATCAATCACATCCCTATGTAAGTTATCCAGTCACTCAATTACCCTCACTGCTGAAAAAATTGTGCCTCGTTTATAGTTCAAATTTGGGTATGAGGCTATTGAGGCAAAACTCCCTATTTACAAAGCCAGGAATTTCTTCAGTGAAAATATACTTGGGATAGAGAGTGTCATCAGTAACAGAACATGGAAATCATTTTTTATAATTATAATAATAAAAATAAACCTCTCTCACCAGACTGGATACACCTTGAGAAAAGAAAGTCAGGGTACACTTTGAGTTGTTTGCTTATTATAAGCCGCTCTGAGCCTTTTGGGTACCACAGGATATACATCTAATTCATGATTAATTGATTAATTAATACACTGGTCTGTAATTATTACCAAGGATCTGGGTTTTCTGTTTCCCACAGAAAAATGAAAAAAAACACAGATTTTCCCCCTGGACTGAGAAAACCCCTGACTTTCCATGTTAACATAGGAAGGGAGAGAGTTGAGCAGGGCTGGGGCTGGCACGGGGCTGCTGCCCAGCTGGGTGGTGTGTGGCGCCCGGGGCCTGGAGCCATGCACAACTGCAGAGCCCTGGTGGAGAGCGAGATGGGGCTGCAGGCAGCTCATCCAGGGGGTGGGAGGAGTGAGGCTGGCTCCCCACCACTGCATGCACTACTGGGGGGGTATGGGCAGCACGTGCCCCCCAGATCTGTGCTCGGGGTGGGTGCAGGCTGCCCACTGCTGGCTCAGGCTCCCCGCCCTGCTGCCCTCCCTTGGGGTCTCTGTGGACAAATGGGAGGATGCAGCACAGCAGACCAGAGTGGGGCTCCTTGCTGCTGCGAGCCCTGAGCCACCCTGGTAATGTGCCCCCTGTCTGCCCAGCAGCAGCGGAGATGGTGGGGCAGAGTCATGCCCCTTGCTGCTGCTGGGTGGCTCAGCACCTCATCATGGCAGTGCAGGGTTCCCAGTGGCAGCATCGAGCTTCCCCACCTGGTCCTGCTCTGCCCTGTCTCGCTAGGTCCCACCCGCTAGGCCACAGAGGCCCCTGGGGGAGGGCAACAGAGCAGGGAGCCCAAGCCTGCAATGGGCAGCTCACATCTGCTCCCCGCATCAGGCTCCACACTGGCTATACCACCCATGGGGGAGCAGGAGCCACGGTACAGCCTGCTGTCTGCTGCAGCATCCTCCACCTCCTGTGGGTGGCAGCTGCGGCGCAGGTGCTGCTGGGAAGCGCAGGGGGCTGTGAACCCAGGTCCCTGACCTCATAGCCCTGGCAGCTGGGGGTGCCCTCTGGAAGGACCGGGGTTTGGAGAGCAGCAGGTAGGCAGTGAGGGGCACCAGCAGGGCTGGGCAGCTGTGGGTTGGGAGAGAGGGGTCTGGACCCGCATCCTGGTAAGCAAACAGGGCTGTGGTTTTCCATGACAAAACCCCCAAAATCAAATACCAAAATGTATAGGTACTTAGAATTTATTTTATTACAGTGATTGAGGCACTGGTAGGTTTCCAAACGGCTTTCAAACTGTACATATATCAATAAAACAGTTGATACCTGTATAGTGGTGTTTCATTTTAATCACAGATTTGGCAGTTTTAATTAGAGAACTTGTGGTTTTGATCAGAGAATTTGTGATTTTTAACCAGAGAAAGCCAGGATCCCTGGTGATTACCCAATCCCTCCTTTTTATGTATGTGAAACTGATTTTCTTTTTACAACTAAAATAATTGATTTTTGTGTTAACACTCAAAGCTGCCTGTCTGCTTATAGTGAAGAATTTAAGTTTAATAATATCTAACATCTTTCAGTTATTATTTCTCTTGTTTCCAAGGCATTGTTTAGGACTTTCTGGCAAATTTACCAATAATAAATAATTGACGATATTATAATGCTGTGCGTGGGGCTGTACCAAAAAAAACACTACTTTTCCCCTACGTTACAGTTGGAAATTTTGCTTTGGCAATACTCTATTGAATCCAAGTTTCTCTAATCATGTATCAGGTATAAAATTAACTTGTTCAGTCCTGGAAACAACACTGAAACTGAAAGGTTGTTTCCTGTGTATGCCTGGCTGGATTTCTTTTTAGGGTTTGTTAACTGATCTCAGACTTAATTCTTTGGAATCTCCTATGGTCAACAGACTTACATATTTCTTATTGTAAAACTGTATGGTATATTGAAGGTTAATGTAGAATTTGGGTTTATAATTGAGACCTTGTAAGACATTTAAGGAAGACAAGTCTTTATAATTTTTTAGTAAGCATGGACCATTTAATAGTAGCCAGGGAGAAAAGATTCCTTTAGAGCAGTGTTTTTCAGCCAGGTGCTACACAACCCTGGGTTGCCTTAAAAACCATCCAAGGGTGCCATAGGGTAGTGGTTCTCAACGTTTTTTATACCAGGACCCATTTGTAAACATCAATGGTCAGTCCTGACCAGTAAATAGTTTAGATTGAAAACAGCCCTTTGGCCCTGCTAGTGCCCCTCACTCGCAACCCACAGTCCAATACCCCCCACTCATGAACTGCTGCCCCCTGATCCCAGCTCTCTCCCAGAGGGAAGGTGGGGTGGTGAGTATCATGGGTGTCCTGAAGGGACTGGTAGTGGTGGCAGCCAGGCCATGGTGGCAAGGTAGAGCTGTGGTGCAGTGTGCAAGCGGCTCGTGGTAGGAGGTAGTGAGGAAAGCATGCCCCACCCCCCACCCCATCTCATCCATTACTCCTCATGCCACTGGTGCTCCAGCTGTTCCAGGATTTATGGCAATGGCAGCAGTGAGTCTTACTGCGCTGCTCCACCCTCCCATGCTGGGAGCCACCTGCTGGGCCACAGACACAGCTCCTGCCCATGTTGGTGTGGACAGACTGCAGTCTCATGCCCACTATGGGTGCACAACTATGGTGGGGCACATACCCCTCCACCCAGCAAGTTGCCTGTACCCCATCCTGCCTCCCTGACACATTGTCTATGTGTCCCCCCCCGCCCCACAGACCTACCCATGGGGAGCTACAGGAACTGCTCTCTACCCTGCCTGGTTACCATGTGCATGTGTGCGCCTGCACAAGCATGTAGTGCCCCCTGCCTGATTGCCCTCCCCCCACTCCACCCAGCCCTAAGCAGCTTCTTGCAGGCTGGAACTCTGCCAGCCTGCAAGGGGAAACCCATGCTTTCCTGTATTTTTCTGTGACTGTTTGTGACCCTTTCATATATTCTTGCAACCCACTTTTGGGTTGCGACCCATGGGTTGAGAAACATTGCCATAGGGAGCCAGGCAGTGTTAACACTGGTAAGTATACAAACATGATTCACAAGTTAAACCTGAAGATTTCAAACAGGAATCCATAGTGTTAAAAAACATTCTGACTGGTTGTGGGCTTCAAAACTAAGAGATGCAATTTTCTGATGGGGCCTTGAGTATCAATAGGTGCCAAACGGCGTCTAAAGGTGTCTAAAACGGCGATGAACCACTGCTCTGTGGCCAACAGCAGAAGGCTAGAGATCCAGAACTTCTGGTTTGACTCAAGTCTCGACTTACTTTTGCAACAAAGTGAATCCAATCATTTCACCTCAGATCTACAAAGCAAATAATTATCCTTATTTTACATATGGACAAAACAACAAAAAAATTACCAAACATTTTCAAACATTAATACATTTAAGCACCTAAATAAAAGACTTAGGGCAGAATTCAATTTTCTCCTCACATCTAAATCAGGGGCGGGCAAAATATGGTCTGTGGGCCAGATCCAACCTGCCAGGCCATCCTATCCAGCCCACAGAGCCCCTAAAAAGTTTAGAAAATTAATATTTATCTGCCCCGGCAGCCTGTCAAAGCTGACAAGTGCAAGGGGCAGTAGGACCACGGGAAGCCTCAGCAGGACTGAACAGCCCAGCCCTGCCCACCCCCAGCCATTTCACTCCCTTCCTGCCCACCCTGCTCTGGCACCATGTGGCTGCCGGCTACATCGCCAGACCAGGGAGCACAGGGCCATGCCAGTGTGTATGTATGCAGGCAGGGACAGTATGTGTGGGCTGTGGGGGCGGGGAAGGCAGGGACTGTGTGTGTGTGTGTGTGTGTGTGTGCACGCACGCGTGTGTGTGTGTGTTTGTATCTGTGTGTGTGTGGGTGTGAGCGCGCATGTGCACAAGTGGACAAGGACAGCATGTGTATGTAGGCAGGGAAAGTGTGTGCGTGTGCGTGTAGGCAGGGACAGATTGTGTGTGTGCATTCATAGGCTGAGTCCCACATGCACACTCCACCATATACATGCACCCACAAACCTATACCCACCCCCCACAATATACAAAAGTAAAACTTCATTTTAAGCTACTGTGCCATTACCTCTATGCAGACTCACAAACACATGTACATTGGGACAAAAATATTTTTTGAAACCAAATTAATGAATGCTGTAGAAGTTTGCTTTTTAAAATATAATTTGGTATTTTCCTGGTTCTGAGATGGCAACACTTCTTCCTGAAAGGAGTACTTCCAGGGACAAGGGGAGGGACTTTTGGTGGCAAAGGTCAGGAGTTAGGGGGCAGGACTTCTGGTCACAAGCTGGCAACCGGGGGTGGGGCATCTGTCAAGGGGAAGGGCTACCAATACAGCCCTTGACAGCTTGCCAAAACTCTGTAAGTGGCCCTCTGCCCAAAATAATTCCCCGCCCTGATCTAAATGAACCTGCATTTTCTTTGATTATCCAACAAGATATTGTAGCACTAGGGCAAAAGCACCTCTCTCCCATTCTCCTTTTGATCCTGAGTCATTGCTCATTGAATTTAAAAACCAGTGGATAAATAGCCATGGTGTGGGAAAGAGTTTACTCCCCTAGAAGTTTAACACTAGAACGTAGACCAGCATCCATCTCAACGAATCACAAAACTAGTGATTCACTTTCTCATCCCCCTACATATCTCTCTATCTTGGCTACTGAGGGGGCCAGCCTCCAAAGAAATGCTGGAGAAGACACTAGATAATGCCTGACCTGTAGTGTGGTAGTTAAAGCCTTGTCAGAAGAAAATCAGAGAGATACAGGTTTAAATCCCCTGGGTGCATCCCCATGAACAGGATCTCCTGGTGTCAAAAAAATATACTGCACAGCAAATTAGCTGTGCAACATGTGCCATGTGGTTTGTGGCACTTCAAACAGCTTTGAGGCACCACAAACCACATGTGCGTGCTTGTGGGGACCCTGCCCTGTGGGAAATGAAACCTATAATTTAAGTCTCCTGATTCCTGAGCAGGTGCTCTAACCACTAAGCTAATGAGGTTAAAATATGAGAGGGCCACCCTCAACCTCTACAGTCCAATAGCTGCTAGTTTAAGTTTTCTGGCCAGCGGAAAGCACATTTGTGACTTGGATGCAGGTACATATCCAGAATGGGTGTACATACATAGATGCATACATTCCTGGCCTGTGCATACCTTCCTGACCATAATCAGTATACACATTCACATTTATGTCTACACTACAAGGGAAGTAGAATCACTACCTGGATGTAAGTGTCAACAATGCCACTTGGATAGAAAAAGAGAAATACAATTCTACTCATAGGGCATGACCATTCAAGCATGGACATGTGTATTCCTGGGGACAAGTGGTAGTGACACACCTTGTCTCCCAGCCAGCGCTGCAATGGAGCACTCTTGTGCCCTGGCAGCCTGTATGCAGCACATTGAGCTATGTTTTAGCATCCCCAAGCTGGCAGGCCCTCAAGGCCCCTGCTAGATGGGGTGCTCTGACCCGGCTCAATGTGTTGCGGTACCAGATGCATGTGCAAACATGGCACCCGGAAGCAATAAACCCTGGTGCAATAAATGCCAGAGTTTATTGCTTTGTATTAATTGCACGACAATGTGCCCAGTATCTCCCATTCTGGTCAATTAACTTCTCTCTGAAGACACAAAAGCATTTCTTTTAGCCCAAGCATGGCTGATACTACCAGGTCCAGCTTATTTTCACTAAAGTAGGAAACTCTTATTCCACATGCTATAAGGGTGACATCTTATATCTTTGGCTTTTCAGTCTTCCAGTTTGTTTGGTAATGAAAGATTGGTTGAAGATACGAGCTGCCACTAAGAGCTGTGGAGATGAATCTGTCATGGTAAGTGAAACATACAGTATCCACTTACAGACAAGCTAGAGTAGACATGTTTGACTGTGATGGATAACCTTACTGGATCTGCCTTAGGCACCTAGTAAACACAAAGACTCTTAAGAAGACTTCACCCAAACACTCTCCATTATGACACAACTCATTGTGTAAGTATTTCAGTGATAGATCATGGGTAATTCTTCTCTTGTCCCATAGTACCCCTCAACATGTACATACACTTTTAAGGCTACCTAACAAGCTGCTGATCTTCATCAAGAAAATTGTACAGAGGCATATTAGCCCTTATCTACACTTGAAAGGATTTGTCTATATAGCTATACTGAGATATACCAGCAAAGTCCACTAGTGGAGTTTTTGTAAGTCTCTACCTTAAACTAGTTCTCTAGATAAAATAAGTTATATCAGCAGAAGGATTTGTTAGTCTGTATCTGCTATGGGGCTTTTAACTACATAGCAACTGAGATTACAAAACAGCAGAAAAGTATCAGCCCCCTTACTGACATAATGTTTAAGCATTTACAAGACCTGTGCATTGAAACACAGGCCGGTAACAAGGGGTTATTTTTGCCCTTGGCTATGCCAGTGTAAACTTTGAGTAATTCCATTAGTTTTAGAGAATTGCTGCTGGTATCTTTAGTTCACCCCCATTGGTTCCAAGATGCAGCAGCTGCACAGATGAATCTCCACTGGGCAACAAAAGTAGTCTTATGTACACACGTCTGGCTGTGCACCATTTGTTTGTAAGCATATCAGTTTTACATTTTTATTCATAGGGGGAAAATAAAAACAAAGAAATAAAGGAATTGTCCAAGAAGTAAGAATGGAGTCGAAATATGTCTTTGGGCCCTTTGTGCCCAAAAGCTGGTAAAATGCTTCCCCAAACTAATTAGCTGGTCCAATAAGAGATAGTACCAAACATAACTTGCTTCTCACATTTTCTTTTAGCATGCCAGTACTTTAGCCCTAAAAAACTTTATTCTTGGTATGTTACAAAAGCTCCAGCCTAGGTCTTGAAGAATGATATTTATAGCATCATGGCATTATCTACATAAATAGAAAGAATGTAAATTTGTTACTATCTATGTGGGTATGTATATAGGTGCAACAGAGAGAAAGGAATAAATCAAGTTCTGACACCGTGACTGCTGACCTGTGTGACCATGGGAAAATCACTTAGACTCAGATCTTCAAAGGTATTTAAGCACCTTATTCCCATGGAATTTAATGGAAGGAAGGTGCCTAAATCCTGTAGGTTTTAGTCTCTTTGTGCCTAAGTTCCCTTTTAAAAATAAGAACCTTTTAAAAATAAGAACAGCACTTCCCTGGCTCACAAGGCTGTTTAGGGATAGATCTATTAGATTGTGTGACACTCAGTGCATGCATCTACAAAAGACATTTACTGCGGAACTAACTAATTAGCTCCACAGTAAATGCCTCAGCATCTGGGCATGGTGCAGCATGGGTGCAGGAAACTAATAAACTCTGCATCAGCGTAAATACACGTACTACCCTGCTGCAGAGTTTTTTCATGCCAGCTAGCTCCACACTGAAGTATGCTCCTGCTCCAGCCAGCCCCTCCGCAGCACACTGAGCCCAGCTGAAGCAGCCCTAGGCTGGCAGGCTGCTCCAACCAGGCTGCACATGAAGAAACTCTGGAACTGATTGCTCCTGAGTTAATTGCTCCCAGGCACATGTTCAAAACAGCACGCCAAGGAGCAAAAACTCCAAAAGCAATAAGCTCCAAAGTTTATTCACATGCACTAATAGCACATGTAGACACACCCAGTGAGATCTGGTGCAGTCATATAGCCTCTTGGAGCTATATTCTGTTCCACCTGTCACGCATCTGAGGGCACATCCAGATGAGTGTGCACATGCAGTTTGCACAGGTGCAGACCTATCTGCAACACCGCAAACTGCACATGCTGCACATGCAGGAATTTGCAGCATGGTGTGTTTTTTTTACACCAAGAGATCCTAGTGCCAAAAAACCCATGGCAGAAGAAAGCTGGGTGGCACTCATGGCAGCAGCGTGCGCTGCCCAGAAGTGGAGCCTGGTTGGCCAAAGCCATGCTCCATCTGCCGGCTAGGCTCTGTGCACCCAGATCGCTGCAGCTAGAGCCCAAGGAGCCTCCTAAGATCCTAGGTGGAGCCACTGGGGCCAGCTTAGGTGCTGGCCCCAGCCAGAGCAACTTGCCACATGCCAGAGTATGCATGCACAAGTGTTCCTTGGGGACAAGTAGCAGCAGTATAGTTATGTGCCACTGCTATTTGTCCCCAGAGTAACATATGTACACATTCATTTAGATGCACTAAGGGTGGAATTTAATTTCCCTTTGCACAGAGGTGGAGTGAAATCTGACACACAGTGATTAGGGAACTGTTTTGGGAAGTGGAATCCCTTTGGGCTAAGGAAGGTACAGAGCCAAGGTCTCCCACCTCCTAGATAAGTGAGATAACCACTGAGCTATTAGACACAAGATGTAGAGCAGCAGCACCAAAATCTCCAAGCTGAACTATGTGCAAGTTGGTATTCTTCAAGTATGTGTAATGCACTGGGGCCCTCCTGGGTTTAGGCACATCTCCACCATCCACCTGGACCATAATGGAGCTTATGTGATAGTTAGATGTCTCAGGAATCAAAATGGGTGACCTCTGAAAATATGCAGAAACCCAAATATAGGCACTGAAGGAAGTTTGCATTCCCAAATGGATGTACTGTTGGATGCCTACTGAGTTTTGTGGACTCGTGGAGTAGTGACAATCTGGATCACACTTGGGGATTTTAGATACCTGAATTCCACCTATATCCCAGGCAGGCACTATGGAACTATCTCAATCTGGTCCTCAGTTTCTACAGTGGCAGTGGCTATATTATATATAAAAATGCTGTGTGGGTAGTATGTGTTTAGACAGGTTTAAAATCTATGTAAAAAGCCAAGGAATAATCTCTAGCTGGGTCAAAATTGCAAGGAGGGGTGGGTTCAGACCAACTTCCAAAAGTTGATTCCTCAGCCAGAGATTTTTTGGCTAAATCTTCTGCAATTTCCAGTTACTATTACTTCTGGCTCTAGCCATTAAAAAGATGAAAAGAGCCTTTCTCTAGAATTTCTTTATTTCACAGCCCATTCCCAGACACCAGAACTCAAGAAGTTCCAAGTTTTTAAGAACCTCAGCAAAAAGTTTACTTTAAGTTTGGTTCCCAAGGCCAGGTGTAAGTTCTGGGATAATGTAAATTATTGTATTGTTTTCCAGGCCAGTCAGCCTGACCTAAAATGGAAGTGTAATAAAAGGGACTATAGTCATGCAACCTGGAAACTCATCGTATTTAGTAGAGAATTCTCTACATGACCGTATGAATTTCATTCAGTATTGACAAGATGTTATATAAAAGACATTTGCTTTCTTTAGGACTCATGACTTTTTAAAGGTGCAACATAGTATGACTAAAAACATAGAGATGTTTTCGCTGACCTTTTTCTTAACTCTTTTTAAAAATAGGCATGATAATAGTGCATTACTAGTTAATACTGACCATACTGGAATCATTCTTTTACCTCAAAACAACTGGAGGATATTTTTGCTATATATTTATTCCTAATTTTTTAAAGATGCCAGCAACCAGGTTCATATCCTTTTGCTGAACAAAGAAATTCTATAACTTTTATCATGATATATAAACTTTTTCTTATTTACAGTGATATGGCTAACGTAGAAGCAGCAACTTTTATCAATATCTGTCTCCTTCAGGTTGATTGCTTCCAGCTCTTTTTCCTTTTTTTACTATTATTTTCACAGGAACTTACTACACAATTAGGACAAACATGTAACAAGGCAATTCTGTGCCCTGGACAGCAGCAGCACAGAGGGCAGTGATGGCTGCTGGGCCACCACCAGTGGCAATGTAGCTAGTTGGCAGCTGCAGCAACTGTATATTTATGACCCCCCCTTCCCCCCAGCCAAGTGGGCACCTGGACCTACTGCCCTGGTTGCCCCTCCTTAGTTATGCAATTGCTGATGGGCACTTATACTTCCAGACAATTTGAAATGAGTTTGAGAGGAAGATAGTAAGCAAAGATTATCAAAAGAGTGACTGTTTTGAGCTTAAGAGGTTGATCATAGGAAGCTGCAAAACCTAACATGGTAGGAGCTAAAAAGAGGAATTAAGGGGAGTGCATACCCTAATTCAACAAGGTCCCAAAGCCCATGCTGATCTTTAAGCTAAGGATAGTATAATGTCCTTGCCTGTGCACATGATTAAAGTTGGGCACATTTTTAAATGCCTTACTGAATTAAGGCCATATGAAGCAAAAGAGAGAGATAGAGGAGACCTGAGCAGAGAAGAAAGAAAGTCAATCCTTAAATATTTGAACAAATTTGTTATGGTAAAAACATCTAGGGCAGGTCCTGATGAATGTGGGTGAAGATAGGCAAAACGAAAATGAAAGAAGCAATGAAGGTAAGAAATGAAAGAGGAATAGACAAGCAGTTAGGCAGTGCCCACAGAGAGGAAAGAACAACCGTCACATTGTTACATCTTGTTTTGAGGGAAAACTCTTTTAAGATGTTTCAACACAAAGGAAATGACATGGCGGTGCTATTTTATAATATCCAATGTTAGTAAAATATTTATTAGTATAACCATGGATTTACTTCAGCAGAGAAAGAATAAAAATAGGATCTAGTGTGATAACTATGCCTGCAGTGAACGTGGGATATCCTAACTACCAAAAGGTATTATTTCGACCATAAATCTTCCTCTCTCATATGGAATAACTTTTAAAAAATCAGCCTGACTAGCACCAGCAACTCGAGACTTCATTATTTAGGCTATACTATAACTAGGCTGCATCAGTCAGACAACTGGTTCAAGTTAAGAGACAAGCATGTCCAACAAGATAGCACTTCTCCTGCATTAAGCTACGTGCCCGAGCTGTGCTAAGTTTCGGAAACTGCTTCCTATATAGCTGAATCTCCAGTATGCTGAGCAGTAGGATGCTGGCACAGTGTTCACAGTCTGGTATGAACACTAGGAAGCCGTAGCAATATTGGTCAGTTCTTCATAACTTCATTTCCCAAACGTTCATAATTAAACAGTTTTTATTTAAGTAATCAGCGTGAAATCCTTAGCTTTGTTTTTGCAACCGGTATTGTGTTTATGGAGCCAAATATTGAAAACTTTGATACTGAATACCTTGTATGTGTTAATTTTGGCAATCTCTAAAGATTCTGTAGATGCCTTGCTATGTTACCACCACCCACTCTTCAACCCCCCTGGCCATCAGTCCCTCCAAACCACTGAGATGTGTTTCTCTTTTAATACTTTCTTACAGTATTTCTCATGAAAATCACAGGGAATCGTGTGTGATTTCAGCAGAGTGAAACTTGATCTCAAAGTGTCTGTAGGACCAGAAGTTTTTAAAGAAAACATTTCTTAAATCTTGTGTTCACTGCTGCTTCAGCAGGCCAATTAGACTTGATGGGAATTCGAGAAAGCTGTCGCCAGGCATTGCAGCAGGAATAGCAAACAAGGCCCAAAGCAAATAAACGAATGGGCAAAGTGTGGCCATCCTCAGAACCTCCTAGCTGATGACCTTCTCTTCTTTGAAAGCGGGATGACTGCGGTACTAGATGAAGGAACTCCAGGTTAATGAGGTTTGACATTAGTTAACAGCAGCAATTACTACACAGCAATTAATCAGGGAAAGTCTCCAAACAGAAGGAGAATAAATAAACGGGCAGCAACATTCTGATCCATTTACCCCCTTAGATAAGGACATGGTCCAGGTGTCATGCTGAGGTGGAACTAATCAGTCTTGCTCAGTTTCTCCCTGGAACTTTGTGTCCCTTCACACATCCATCTTCCTTCCCGGGGAGACAAACATGCATTCACCAAGTTGCTAACAACTCATCAGAACACAGGTCCTACAATAAATCAGGGCACAAAAACACATTAAAATTCCTGTAAGCTAGCCCCCTATTTTTTAAAAGATTTTCCACAGGCAAATAACTCATTCAAATTAAATTATTATTATTCTTATTTTTTTTTAGGAAACTCAGGGCCATTTTCCACATTTTATTAATGTTTACTGTGTACACAGAATTATTTTTCACAACCACAAGCACCAAAGAATCGCAGCTATCACATTTATAGGTAGCAAGTTTGCTAGCTTGGTCCTTTTGTTGGGCAACAAGTTTACATTGTGTGATCTCCACAAACACCTGCAATGAATGTCATGGAGTATATGAGGACTAAACTGTGGCTTTGCCTCGTGTGCTGGGGATGAGGAAGAATGAAGTGATAGTTATTCTACCGCAAGAGGAGACCTTTGCATTGTGACCCTGTCAGTCACAATATAGTGCCTGGTTTCTATCCTGCTCCTGGGGGAAGGAATGCATGCCAGCTCTGCACCTGGCCCAGATTACTTCTATTCCCATGTGCCAACTCATCTGTGTTGGCTGGTACACTAAGGAAATGGATCCAAGATTTTGACCACTCCCACCTACATGGATCAGGATAACATGCTCTCCCCGCACCAGATTCAAAATGCATAACCTACACAGGGAAGTAACAGGATATCTTCAGCTCCTTCCTTTCCTTGGGTGGACATGTTGTGTGAAACCCAAAATATGTACAGACATTTTTGTCCAGCTCATATGACAATGTCAGAGGGCTGGGGGGGGGGGGGG
>NW_017729028.1:20351501-20355813 GCF_001723915.1 Gavialis gangeticus
GGGGGGGGGGGGGAGAATGAAGCCTGTATAATGTGAAAACACTAATCTCCATAGCTAGTCATATTTAATTCACAGAATTTACCCAAGAAGGCTAACTTGCTCATGGTAAAATATTATTAATGATGTTGGGTTTTTTCCATGCATATGTCTACTTCTTCCCCATAAAAATATCCCTGAAATATTAAAGCATAACATAAATGCTGCTATATTAGTCTAATATTCTGGGCAATACAGCTTTGATCTAGTTCAGTACAAAGCTTATTCTGTTCAATGCAGATAGGTTTAAATAGCTCTGACCTAATAAGCCCTCTTAAATAACTCTCCAGAAAATCACAATTACATAAATACCACTTGATAGTTTAGATTTTGTTCAGCTGCCAACATGTTTGTGGGGAAAGAGTGAGTAAAACTTTAATTATAAGAGGGTGGTTGTTTCCAAATATTATTCTGAAGGTAAATTTATAAAAACCTGCAAAAGTAGCTAAGGCCACTATGGAAAAGAAAAAATAAAGGAAGAACAAATATAACCAAAAATAAATATAGAAAACTAAGCTATGAAAATGAAGGGTAATACATTTAAATTGCTGTACTATGATTTCCAATTAGATGTGGAGTATACTTTCTACTACTAAATTAAAGTTAGCAATATACAGTAGTGGGAACTATAATATGTAGTGAAGACCATAATATGTAGAAAGTCTGTGGGTGAAACTCTGGCTCCATTGAAAACAATGGCAAAATTCCCACTGACTTTAGTGGGGCCAGGTTTGTACTCTGTGGGCATGTCTACACATGAAATTAATTTGACTCAATGAACTCTGGTGTAGTTCACACTTGAGTTTATTGCTCCTGCGACTGCAGCACATGGAGCCAGGGTGAAGCAGCCCTGGATAGTAGAGGGCCCTGGGGGTCAACCTGCCAGCCTGGGGCTTCTCCAGCTCAGCTCAATGTGCTACAGAGCAGCTGGCTGTGATATGAGTGCTTCAGTATAGGGCTAGCTGGAGGCAGCCCCCACTCTAAAGCACTGGCCCAGCCAGCCCTATCAGCATGTGCACTTGCTTTGCAGTGCACTAAATAACACTGCCGTAGTACTTTTGTCATGCAGTACTACCCTGCAGCGGTGTTTATTAGTTTACTATATCCTCATAGGGGCACAGTTGTAGACAATGATGTTTTACTGCAGAGCTAGTTAGGCAATTCTGCAGTAAACATCTCATGTGAACATGTTGTGTGAATCCCAACATTTGTAGACACTATTGTCCAGATCATATGACATAATGTCAGAGGACTGGGGAGAAAGGAGTGAGGCTTGTATAATGTGAAAACACTAATCTAGCAACCCTTCAGATTGTGATACTTTACTCCACAGCTAATTAGTCCACTCCGCAATTAAGCACATGTGTAGATGCAGCCTGTATATGCAAAACTCCCCTTGAATTTAACTACTGAATAAAAGTTGCTAGTGCTATTTTAGTGTTTATATTTCTCATTTATAAAGTTTATTGCTAAATAGTGTATTATTTTTATGGACTACATAGCAAACTAGACAATACACAGTAAAGCTATAGACAAGAGATAAGCTCATTAAAGTGTTCATTATTTACTACTGAATTCATAGTTTCAAAAACCTTCCATGAGAATTCTTCCACTGACTATAGCTGACATATGCAAGATCTGCGCTGTTTTAAACAGGAATGTTATTTGGCTTTCAACCTAAAATATAGTATAAAGTGCACCCTCTACTTTTTGTTCTACCTAAAAAAATATTAGAATATAGTACAATTGTTTAAACAAGTGCCAAACTTGCTTCAGTTTTCTGATTGCTTCAGATTTCCTGGGTGCACCGACATGCATGATTAATGTGAAGTATATCATGCTGGAGTTTATTCCTCCAAGGCACACTGTTTGAACATGTGCCTAGCACCACAGCATGCTGAGCTGGGCTGGAGCAGCCGCAGCTGGTAGGGGACCCGGAGGACCAGCCTACTAACCTAGGGTTGCTCCAACCCAGCTCAGCGTGTTGTTGAGGGAGTGGCTGGAGCATGAGGATGCTTCATGGTGGGGCTAGCCAGCAGGCAGCACCCCCATTAAAGTACCCTCATACATCAGCCAGCCATGTCAGCATCTACATGTGCATTGCTGCACAGTAAATAATGCTGCCACAGGATAGTACTTGTAAACACAAATACTAACCTACAGGAAGTATTTATTAGTTTACTGCAACCTAATAAGACCTCATGTGTAGATGCGGAGACTTTACTGTGGAACTATTTAGGCAGCTCTGCAGTAAATGTCTCATGTAGACACATTCCCTGAGAACTTAGACAAGTCTTTTAGGTGTCTCCACTTGCATGTTGCAAGGCCTAAAAATTAGGCACCTAGACTTAAGAAGCAAAAGTAAATCAGTGGTCTGGCAG
Source organism: Gavialis gangeticus (assembly GCF_001723915.1). Classification (NCBI taxonomy): domain Eukaryota; kingdom Metazoa; phylum Chordata; order Crocodylia; family Gavialidae; genus Gavialis; species Gavialis gangeticus. The sequence goes on from NW_017729028.1 coordinate 20,353,919, forward strand.
TGCAGTCACAAATGTACTATGCAGTCACACGGGGTCAATGAAAGTACCTTACCCATAAGAAATCCTAGTTTTCTTTTTATGTAAAAAGTTCTGACAAACACTGAACTTAGAGATGTCTTTAAAATATCTGTGAATGTTAGGAAATGATTTCTGTATATTTTGTCACACAAGTAAAATGAAGATCTCTCTGATGTATCAAATTTTTTACAAAAAATACAAACTGACACTGCACAAACATATGCAAAAGTTTGGTTTACGTTGTTATTTAATCTTCTTCATCCCTGATTACTGATGTGGGGGGCATGCATTTTAAGACTGATTGCAGAAATTACCCCATAAACAAAAATAACGTCAAGGGGATGAACTATAAATCAGAAAGATACTGCACAGTCCTGATGTATAAAAATGCGACTTTTCCAAGCATTGTCTCTGACAGACTTTCAGTTTAAATATCTGTTATTTACTTCTTGTCAAACAAGTACATGACCAGTAGATTTTACAGGTCAAAAATGTTCAATAGTACCCAATATAACTTTGCTCAATGTACAGATACAGAGTTGTTTGATCACAATCAGATAGCAGTGGAGAAATTGCTTGCATTGCCTCATGTAATCTGATAAAATAGTGCAATAAATTTTACTACAGGTTGGCAACAGGAAGGGCTGCTTCAGGTCAGGTCTGAGGTGAATGGCACTTTACAAGGACTGAAGGAAGCCTGAGGTTATACAGTCCAGCTATAAGAGAAGTGGAGTGGAGACAGCATAAAGCCAGTACAGAGCGACTTTAGGAATCAGTTTTTTATGTCTTAAGGTTCAGCTTTTGTATTCTCGGTCTGAATTCATAAGTGACATACATCCAACCAAGCCAGGACACATACAACCCAACATTACTTTCAGTTTTTATTCATAAAAAGCTCAGAAGCACATTTGTGATGATGTCAAGTTGATATATAAGCATTGGGGAAACTATACTTGGCCTCCATGTCATAAGCAACAATATCTCTTGCATGAAATTCTTGGCCACTTAACTCATCCTTGCAAAGATTTGGCATGTCACACAGTAACTGTAGTTTTAGAATAATCCGTGGGGGTGCATTGAACCCACAGCACACCTTGAAGCACCTAACTTAGACACTTAGTTTTTTCACAAGGAATGAAACTGGAAAGGATTCATACTGTTACTGGAAATCTGGTAGGCGCACCAGACAACAAAGCTAACCTCTCTAACAATTTCTTTGCCTCCATTTTTCTGAGCAGGGACCCGGCCATCCCCCCACCACCGGGATTCTGGACGGTCCCAAGGGAGGCGCAGCCAGGCCCAGGGTCAGTGAGGACCTAGTCAGGGAACTTCTGGTGGGACTAGACATGTTTAAATCAGCAGGTCCTGACTATCTCCACCCCAGGGTGCTGAGGGAATTGGCAGAGGTCATTGCGGGACCCCTGGCACAGCTTTACAAGCACTCATGGTGCTCTGGCAAGGTGCCAAAGGACTGGAAAAAGGCCAATGTGGTCCCCATTTTCTAAAAAGGGAGGAAGGAGGACCCAGGAAACTACAGGCCAGTTAGTCTTACCTCGATCCTGGGAAAGCTCTTTGAGAAAATTATCCAGGAGCACATCTGCGAGGGACCAGCAGGGGAGATTATGCTTAGGGGCAACCACCATGGGTTCATTAGAGGCAGATCCTGTCAGACCAAACTGGTGGCCTTCTATGACCAGGTCACCAAATCCTTGGATGCAGGTGTCGCAGTGGACATAGTCTTTCTGGACCTCAGGAAGGCCTACGACACTCTCTTACCCCATTCTCATCAAAAAATTAGGTGATTGTAGCATTGATGCCTACATAGTCAGATGGGTCACAAATTGGCTGGAGGGCTGCATCCAGAGAGTGGTGGTGGA
>NW_017729028.1:20355838-20368337 GCF_001723915.1 Gavialis gangeticus
ACTTGGACGAGGGGGTGAAAAGCACCTTGTTCGAGGGACAGGCTACAACTAGACCTGGACAGGTTACAAGGGTGGGCAGATGAGAATAGGATGGGTTTCAACACTGACAAGTGCAAGGTGCTGCACCTGGGGAGGAACAACCAGCAGCATACCTACAGGCTGGGAAACTCCCTTCTCCACCAGCACAGAGGCAAAAAAGGACCTTGGAGTCATTATTGATTCCAAGATGAACATGGGCCACCAATGTGAGGACGCAGTCAGTAGGGCCAACCGTACCTTGTCATGCATCCACAGATGCATCACGAGCACATCCAAGGAGGTGATCCTCCCCCTCTACACAACATTGGTCAGGCCGCAGTTGAAGTACTGCATCCAGTTCTGGGTGTCGCACTTCAGGAGGGATGTGGACAACATGGAGAGGGTCCAGAGGAGGGCCACTCGCATGATCGGGGGCTGCAGGGCAGGGAAGGCCCTACGAGGAGAGGCTACGGGACCTGAACCTGTTCAGCCTCCACAAGAGAAGGCTGAGAGGGGATCTGGTGCCCATCAATAAACTTGCCAAGGGGGACCAGCAGGCAATGGGAGAGTCCCTGTTCCCCCAAGCACTACCAGGAATAACAAGGAATAACAGCCTTAAGTTGACTGAGAGTAGAGTCAGGCTAGATATCAGGAGGCGCTACTTCACAGTCAGGGTGGCCAGGATCTGGAACCAACTTCCAAGGGAAGTGGTGCTTGCTCCTACCCTGGGGGTCTTCAAAGGGAGGCTAGATAATCACTTTGCAGGGGTTATTTGACCCCAGCATTCATTCCTGCCCATGGCAGGGGGTCAGACTTGATGATCTGCTCAGGTCCCTTCCGACCCTACCAACTATGAAACTATGAAACTATGGACAAAAGGCTGATTCCAGGGTCACTGGAAGAACTGGAAGAACTGCATGAACCGCCTTGGAACAAAGAGCAGGCATCACATGCCTGGAGCTCCCTACCGGTGAAACTGAAGTAGATGTTCACACTACAGTATTTAGAAAGCCTTCAAAACCTCATAGTGTTTGACTTACTGCTCAGAAGAAACAAGGCCACAGATATATATCACTCAGCATTCTCCAGCCCTCTACCATTAGCCCCATTCCCTAAACCATGTGGCAGCAGCTGTCATAGAATCATAGAAGTAGGGTCGGAAGGGACCTTGTAGATCTTTAAGTCCGACCCCCACTCCTGAGCAGGAGAAAAAACTGGGCTCAAATGATCCCAGCTAGGTAGGCATCAAGCCTCCTCTTAAAGACCCCCAGGGTAGGAGCCAGCACCACTTCCCTTGACACAACTTCCCTGTCAATTCTCTCCTGAAATCACACTTTGTCTCTGACCTCTCTCACTACGTACCTAGGTTGCAAAGTGTGGGAAGATGTTCATACTAAAGATTGTTGAACCATTTGTTCTCAGATCACACTGTGCACTGCCCTGCAAGCCAGAGCCCCCTCCCACTTGCAGTGATACAACTCCATGGGGGCAGATCCTGCCCTTTGTCATTAACATGTAATCCCCAATGTTGACATGACTTATATTGGCATAAATCCAGATATGCACCAGTGTACATGATTCATTTGGCATAAACTTTGGGTAAGATGCATAACAACCTTGGGAGCAAGAGCCAGAAATCAGGGCCCCTCGTCTGATCTCATGACTCAGATTCTTGGCTGCCCAGTTTCAAGAAGAAGGGAATTAAATGTGTTCATAGTCATGTCTGTCTCACAAGTTAGTGATCAGGCTACTCCACTGAGATATAGTTGCTGTGGGCTCAAATCCACCTCAGGCTAAGAGGAAGTCTAGAACCCAGGTCTCCCCTCTCCTCAGCAAGTGCTGTAATACAGTGGTTTTCAAGCTGGGGTCCACAGACTACATCTAAGTGGTCTGTGAAAGATGACTAAGATCAAAATATGTGAATACCTACACTTACATTTCAAAGGGGTCTGCACCTCCATTCAAAATCATTTAGGGGTCTGCAAATGAAAAAAATATTGAAAACCACTGTTCTAATCTGTGCCTGGAGGTAGCTGAAGTTCTGCCTATGAAAATGAACTCGAGGGCTGTGTGGTTCTGCACCAAGAGTAGAATGTGCCTCCATGGTGCATAAGCTATGTGCTAATTCCCCGTGAAAATTAGGAGGTCTGTACCAGAGCCTTGCACAACATCAGCAGCAGCTCACAACATAATCAGTATGTCCATGTATCTACCAGAAATACCTCTTCCGATTTGTTTCTTCACAGCTACATCACGCTGGTAACTTGTAGTCATCCTGTGATCAACTAGTATACTTAGGTCTTTCTCCACCTCTGCTCTTAAAAATGTCCAGGGGTGGACATAAACAACTTTTTAGGTAGCTTGTTCAAATGCTTGATTACTCTCTTAGAAAGTTCCAATTAATATCCAACCCAGATTTCCACTGCTGCAGCTTGAGTCCATTGTTCGTAGTCCTAGTTAGAGTATTTGTGGTCTCTTTTAGATCCACATTTAGCAAACAGCTTCCAGCACTCATGCTGTTGCAGTGTGCTGGTTTCTCTCTCAGTTTATATTAATCTCCAGGCCATGAATTATAGTGAAAGATCATATCAGTTCATTTCTGCCATGTCTGATCGCTCACCATTATAGGTGAATATACTGGAAAGATGAATGTTTTCCAGTGGTTACTAGGCTTCCATTGAAGCTTACAAAGTAAACACAAACATCATTATAGCAAAGCATTATCTTCAGATTTGTTTGCACAAGATCCCAAAGGTCCTTTCCAAGACACATATCCAATCTGTGCTTCAAAGACAAAGCACATGAATTGTAGACTAAGCACTTAAGTGATTCAATAGGCCTGTTGCTTCTTGTAAGAATACATTTTCAGGGAAGAGAGAGAATGTATTTAGACTTTTAAATGAATGTAACTCTTGTTTAAAAGTCAAGACGTGACTATTGTTTTATTTTCTCTGTGTGATATTAAGTTGTGATTAATGATTATGTCATAGATGCTTAAGTGCTAATTAATTATCACAACCTTCTGTGTATCTTGGAGTAGGAGACATAGGTTGCATAGGAAAAAAATGGGTAAAAAGAACTTGAAAATGTCATTATTATAGATTTTGCTAGAACATGAATCTTTTCTTCAACTTAGAGAAAATATAAACCAGACTAAATTACCGATATCTTTGACAGTTATAGACTATTTACAGAGTAGGAAAAAAGGTGAGCAGATGCTATCTTTGTTCACGTTCCTGGAGCTGATGGTGGGAATCAGCTTGATTCCTGACAGAACACAAGTTGCCTTGCAGGTCCTTTAATTTCACCCAAATGCAACTGTTCCTAACAAGATTTTGATCAGAACCTATATCCTTTACGCCATATACCTGACTCTCCTATAAAACATCAGGGGATGTAAAGATGAAGTATATGGATATCTGCACTGGGTACGGAGGCCACCATTTTGTTTTGCATTACAGACATGGGAAAATAGAATTATGGAGTAAGATCTAGCCCCTAATATCAAATAGTAATAATCTGCATGTAAACATACAGAGAGACATCCTCTTTCTTTAATATAATTGTTTCAGGTGTGTCCTTTGTTGTTATGAAAGATATTCCATTAAAGTTCTAATTACAAATCTTTAATTGTTATGGTTTTACTTTTTGTCAAAATGTCATTTTTGTGGAAAAAAAATTGCAGTTAAATTCTCTAAATTGAACATATTCCGTGTGTTTTTCTAAAAATGTCAAATTTTTACAAAAAGAATAATTCAAAAAAAGGTTTGCAAATTGGTTGACCAGCTGTGTTCAATCATCCGCTAGGCCTGTAAATTAGAGCTAGCCACACTATTCATTGTGAACAGGTTATTCAATACACTTGTACCTTTTGTTTTCAAATTGTCCGTGAATCATTCGCTATTTTAACAAAAATGTTATTCATAATTTTATAAGCCTTGAAGGGCACACTCTTACTTAAACTAATCTAGCAATTATATTTGTTTCAAACTTGAATGGTGCCTAGCCCAAGGTCAGGGAGAGGAGTAGAATGACTGAAACTGGGCAGCCATACTAGAGGATGTGAGTAGGAAGCCAAGAACTGCATGTACAGGGAGCCAGCATTATTATAGTTAATTGAAACTGTATACTTTGCATAGGTCTGTCAGGGTTACCAACTGTCTATCAAAAAAAGAAAAAGACTAGCTGTAAAAAAAAAAAAAAAACCTAAGAAATAATGAGCTTGATTGAAGATCAGTTGCTGGAATGAGACTGCATGCAAATGCTGATGGACAGAGCAGAGTAGCACCATCTTGTGTCTAATCAGTAGTGAAGCTCAGTGCCTTGTAGGGTGCTTTCCATCATGTTTTGTGGCCCACAGATGCCCCCATAGCTCCTTTTCCCCCTTCAGCTTTATGCTGCTACTGCATCCTGTTGACCTACAATCAGTTGCTTGCCTCCAAGATAGGCAGGGCTGCACAGTCCTGGAAAGTCTGAGGCACTGGGCAAAACAGGGAGAAGAGTAGCGCAACTGGGATAGGGATAGCAGGACCAAGTTAGGGCTGTGGGGATCAGCATGGTGCAGGGTGTGGATGGAGATATCAGGGTGTTGAGTGAGTAGGGGGCCCCCTGAAGTATAGCAGCATGGTGCCAGTTGCTGCTTCCCAGGACCTGGCAGAAGGACTACATTTACATCATGTTAAACATCTGTCATTAAAAGAGTTTTATATCAGTTAAAATTTGCAGATTATCAGTAAAAAAAAAAAGTCTAGGTTGGCAACTCTGATCCATGTGTAGTGTAATGTGAATGTTACCCATTCCATGGGAGAGAGGATGACTAACTGGAGCGATGAATATAGGCTGCTGACAGATGTGGAAAAGACAAATAAACCAAAATGTGCTTTACTAGAAGAAGCAGTATGTTACTTCTACCCATGCTGCAGTGTCTGTACAGAACAGGCGCTTCAGTGGGGCTTTTTGGCACTTTTTTCTAAAGCTGGGTCAATCAGCAATTAGCTAAAAGCATCACAGAAGCCCCAATAAAGCGCCCAATCTATACAGATGTTGGGTGAGCTAGGTCCAACTAACATGATGCCTCTTCTGGGAATGCAGAACTCAAAGTAAAGAGATGTGGGGGCGGGGTGGGGGAGAAGGTGTGGTTTGTTTTGTTTTTGTTGGGGTTTTTTGTGTGTCTGTAAGCAGCCATACTGTACATCCATATATATACCTTTAATTGGGACTGGGAGGAGAGGAAAACATTTAAATTTGAATTAATTGGATTTTTTAATTTCCCTTTGTTTGTTTTCTACTAATATATGTACAGGTGATGCCTTTTTAGATCAAAAGTTTCACAGAAAGATAGTTATGTTAACACTCATGCAATTATATATATGTAAAAGCCCTTTGCAATACAAATAGTGAACCACCTTGAAAGCACTTCGTAGGGTGTAACAGGGAGACACTGCCCATTATGGAAATGTTCAGGAAAAGCACCCAATTTGTTGAGAACTTTCTGTCGGACCCATGGAACTGGGTGACATATTGACTGTTTGCTCATCCAGGACGCTAAATACCCACTATGGACTTTGGCAAAGTGTCCATTACTTTCTGACAGTGATGAGATGCTCAAGCAGATTGAGATAACTAAAGGCTTCATTCCCAATTAAGTCTTCCCGGCTGGTGGCAGACAACCAGAGATTGACAACAGCTGTGTGGAAACATTGTATAAAGGACTGTCGGTGCAATCAGCTTTTCCCCAGAAGGGAAGAGGAGCTGAGGCTTTAGACACCAGAGACAGCAAGCAGCCTGCACAGAGGCACAGGCAAGATTCGCCAAGAACTTCTCGTTGAGAGAGAGATTCGCCAAGAACTTCTTGTTGAAGCGGCGAGTGTTGGGCATCCAACCCATTGGAAGACGAGTTGCTGATTCATCCGGACGATTGCAGTTCCATCTGGATCTGTGACAGGGACGTTACTGCTGTGAATTGATAAGCGGGGTGGGCTTGCAAACACCCACCCAGTGAGTGTTTATTGTGGGACTTATATGTGAATTGGGAACATGTAGGGAGAGCCGGCTGAGGGACCTATAGCTGGCAGCTAGCCAAGTTGCACTTCTTGTGAGTGGGCAATGTTGATGCTCATTACTAATACTAAGTGAGCACTCCTCTTGCGTGGTGTCCCCCTTTAATCACTCCCATCAAAGTCATTGCAGGTGAGATTAACACCAAAACGAGGGAAAACGAAGCTATAACATCTTGTTGTGTGCCTTAGAAGAACATGCTCACATAGGGTTAAAAATCATCCATTAAAAAGCTGTATGATACAGCTTGAGTAGCCAATCACAAAGAACAAATATTTGATTATGAATGGCTTATAATGTAAAGTATTTTGACATTTACTGAGGAAAAGTGCTAAGAGCCATTTGATATTGTTGTTCTTGCAATAAGAGGATAATAGCTGTAATAAATAGCTCACAAGCCATATCCATAAGTCGAAATATATTTGCATCTTTTATTTGTTCAAAAATAATTATATTTTTTAAAGCATAAAGTCTCTTCACAAATAATTTGCAAACATGAGGAGGAAGCAACTAAATTAAATAAGTTGTTCCCTACAAGTAGCCCCACCAGCTTTAATTGGCACCACCACAGAGGTCACTGAAGACATCACAGGATAACAAGTTCTGATCACTACCAAACTGAATGGATTTCATTTAGGCCCTTCCTACATAAGTAATCCCATAAGCTGCTCTGGGTCTTCGTTTTCCCCTGTTTTGTAAATCTTTTAAAACATAGACATAGAAACAAAGGCCCATATCTAAAGATGTGTGGAAAACATAGGAAGGAGAAAAAAAAAACCTTAACAAGTTTGAGCCAGACATGTTACCACATGGTTTACATTACAGCCCAGAGTATTAGGGCTGGACCACCACAACACACAAGTGGAAGTGTGAGTCTGGGAGCCATTGAAGTTTGAACATGGAGAATTTTCCCAGTGTATCACAATTACAGAAACATCTGTGCAAAATAACTTTGTGCTGATCTGCTGTGAAAATGGAGTGTTCTACAGCCCTCAAGACTTCTAATCCCTTGCTTGTTATCGGGTGGTGATGTATAAAGCAGTCAGCGGTGGGTTCAGAAACCCAAAAAGGTTTCTTTTAAGTTTCTTCCAAGAACACCTTTTATCTTTCACTTGTACTTATCAGTTGAGATTCTTTCATGTTGCATGTTTAAACTACTAAACCTTTAAAAGAAAACAGAAAGTATTTCAATCCAAACAATCTCCCAGCACATAGAATCCATATAAGGGCCAAACCCCTTGCTGGTGTAATGAACACGACTAAAGGCCCATTCCAAGGTTCCAGGCCAAAACACAGTTTGCAGCTGGCCCACAGTTAAAGGAGGACATGAAGGTGAGACAGAGCAAACAAGGGGCTTGAGAAAGATAATACAGTAAGAGAAGTAAAATGTTAGGTAATTGCTCTTTTATAGCCACGAGTGAACTGAATGCGTTTGAAAGTGATAGCTCTAGCTCCAGCCAGGAATAGCACAGAATAGTACTGTGCCAACTAGGTCAGCGCCACCTTTCATATACAGGGTTGGCGGGCACCTTAGACTTCAACAGCAAGTCAGCAACCCTGTGAAAGAAGGGGCAAGCAGCAAAGAAGTTTTATTTCGAGCAGGTAGCTGAGACTCGGGGCTTCCTGAAGCTATTATGGAATGCCACTATTTATATACTACATTGACAAGGCCTGTACCCAAAGTCCTGTCCCATTCCCCCACCATATTCAACCCCACGTTATTTTGTTACCTGTATAAATGGGGGCTCTAGAATTTGCAAACGGATGTCAAAAATTATTCTTATTCAACTTCCAATTAAATAAATGAAAACACTCACTGATTTCAACTGATGTTCAATCAAGCCTAATAGCAGGTTCATGGGACTAAAATCTGCACCCAGATGTTTCGAAATTAATCTCTTCCTGCCTGCTTGACACTGACCTGTCAGTAAAATAGCATCATGAGTCCACTATCTCATTGATAATTTGCTCTCCTTTCACTGTGCAAACACTCAGTACAATACCATCTTGCTTGGGCATATGGGCTAGGGACAGACGTTCAAAAAGCCTGAGCCTGAATTAATTCAAGCTTTTCAAGTTAGTCTAACCTGGCTAGTCTAAATAACTTTGTAACTGTACAGGCATCCTAGAAATGCAGGCACATGCCTGCAGTGGCTTAGGCTAGAAGCCAGGTGGGGGGAGGAGGGTGATGCTAAAGCAGCCCTCCCTTCCTTCCATAGCACTGAGCTGAGGGGGGGTATGGCCAGGCCCAGGCAGGAGGCTCTGATTAGCCCAGCAGGGAATTGATAACAGTGTTTATCACCCTTAACTCAGTGTTTATTATCACATTAAGAAAATAACAAAGGGACATTACCAGCTACCTGTTGATTCTGCCTGTTGATTCAGCACAGACCATAGCCAGCATGTGGTCTGCTAGCTAATACATAGACACCTGTCCCCAAGGCAGAGGGGAGGGGGGAATTCCTGCTTAGCAGGGAGTTGGGGAGAAGGGTGAGCAGCCTGCAGTCCCTGCTGGAGCTACAGCCAGGGAGCAGAGGGGATGGGACAGCCCTGCTGTGAAGCAGAGAGCCCTGCCCAGCCCAGCCCAGAGAGCATGCCAGGATGTTGGGGGAGTCTGATTTATCTTAAACTAGCGAGGGGTCTGAGACAGACATTTCATAAACTGGCTTGAGCCAAATCAATTAAGATTGATACTACATTCAACCAGGTTTATCTCAAATAGGTTTCAGCCATTTTCAAACTGGTTTATGTGCACTGAGCTTCTGTTCTGTTACAGGTTTAAACCAGTTTTTGATCACTTAAACTGGTTTATGTGTAATGTCTGTCCCTAATGAAGACAAGCAGGCTAGCAGGTTCTCCAGGATACACTCTCATACATCACCAAGTATTTGAGGAAGGATGAAACTATTAAACTTTCATGGTTACCTTACAGTCAAAAAAGGTTTTCATTTTGCATATTTGCAATGTATGTAGAACTATATGTTCAGCTAGATACAACCCAGATGTCAATAAAGTCATGGATGCTGGATATGGCAGAAAAAGATATTTCACTTTTGGCAAATTCTTGGGGAGTAAAATCTATTATGCTACAGCTGAAATGAGGAAATGAGGCTGTATGCTACAGCCTGCCCTCAGGAAAGACATATTCCAGGTAGACCTCAAACCACAAACAGTAAGGTTTGCACCAAACAATAGCTATCATAGTTTGACTCTCTTACCTAAAAAGATGTCTTTAAATCAAGTCTTACTAAAATGATTCCCTCAAATACTGAACCAACATAAGATCTCTGCAACATGTAAGCCCCAAGAAGATGGACTAAGAGGGTCTCTGCTGTTCCACAGCTGCTGACTCCTCCCGGGGGTGAATTGTGAAGTTAGTGGGCAATCTGGTCTTGTAATCCTTTCTTGCTTTATGAGAATTGTGAGGAGAGAGCTTTTTGGCTTTTCACTACCCAGTTAAATTCCCCCTTTACTAGGCCATATAATATTTTATGCATGAAAAATCTATTGCATAAGAATGCTATTCCCAAAGGTTCATAACTTTGTCAAAGTAAAGCAAATTTTCACCAAATCACTTCTTCCCAACAAAGTTTATTTCAATGCCAAATTACAAGCCAGATTTCCTGCAGGTATAAATTGGCACATCTCCAGTGACTTTAATGGAGTTTCAGCCATTTATGCCAGCAAGGAATTTGTCCCTTTATCCTTTTATCCTAACAACTTTGATGAAAGATGTACTCAAAGTAGTATGTGAGTTGTTTTTTTTTTTAATAATGGGAGACTAGTATTTTTTTTAATGTTTGCCTGCTCCTTTGTAAGAATAGTTGGAACATTTTTGCATGACCTAAGCACATGACTTTTGAGAGTGAATAATGAAAAATGTAGATGTCTGTAAGGGATCAAAAACAAGGGGTTGAAATGGAGTTACAGAACCTTAACTACAGTATTTCTTGTTTCTCCAGCTAATATAATGACTAAGTAATAAATCAATAAATGTTAACTAGACAAGGTTGAGTGATATCTTTTATTAGACCAACTAAATAGTTGGAAAAATAGTTCTTTGCAGGCTTTTGGACACAAACACTCTTCTTCAGACGTAAGGAGAGTTTGCTGGTGTTTTGTGTGCTCTGGGCATCACCCAGCTGCCCTGGGCATGGAGTTGCCTAACTATGCCTCTGACAGTATGATTGTTCATAGAAGAAGGCATAGAAGACCAAAATTAACTTGGATTATGTTTCATACTATAGATCTAAATGCTCTGTTGCTCTGCCTCTCATATAATCCTTGAATAATGTTGCAAAGGGAGTGCAAAATCATTGTAAAATGCTGTCATTCTGATATGCAGCTTCAGGACAAGAGAGATCAATGCTTAAAATATATAAGGGTAGGATAAATCCCCTTCTTATTTCTCTTTTAAATGAAAGAGCAAGGAAACTGAAAGAGACAATTGTTCACTTTACTATGCCCTTTCTCTAATTAGGGTTTTACTGTATCATCGTTTTTTCTATGCTGCAAGGATTGTAAGAAAAGCAAGTTTTAGATAAGGGTCTTGATTCTTCTCCTAGCTACAGAAGTATAAAATCAGGAGTACCTTCACAGGAAAAACCCAATTCTGAGACGATATCCATATAGGCAATCACTTATAGAACCATTTATTCACCCATAAAGACTTCACTGCAGGATAAGAGCCTACATGAAAGCTAAGTTGAGGCTACCATCTTTAGAAAACCTGGACACTTACGTCAGACAAACTCTGAATATTTATTGGGAAATGTTCATCCTTTGAAATGGGAGTTATGGAAGGGGTAAAACTAGCATAGGCAGAATCCAGATCGTAGCTTTTGTTCTATAGCTAAACAACTTCTAATGGGGCAAAGTTTGCACATATTTCAATAGACTACCAGGTCACGCCAAAGGTAACCTGTGCTCTTACTGTCCAAGGCCCTTAGCAAAGAGTCAGCAGATTTGCTGTAGGAAAAACAATCAGAAATAAGATTCTGTTAAAAAAATCCCATTCATCTAACTACAAAGTGAGTTGCAATAAATACAGTATTGAGAAACATAATGGCTTAGCGGGATTTTAAGTAGTGTCTGTATTCTCACTACCTCCTTACCCCGGCTCTCACATATACATACACACACATGCTGTCCCACACTCTCCATCGTGCTGCTCAAAGCAAACACTGGATATGATGGACAAACACTGCAAGCACAGATGTGTCCATTATAACCAGCATGAGACATGCTCATGAAGAGCACTGTCACTTCTGAAAGTCCACGTGTCTCCGGCTGAGAAAAAGCAGTAGGGTGTGAGAACAAAAGAAAGCAGTGTTGTGATTAGGGCAGGGCTAATGGTTCATTAACAGTATCCAGGGCCCTGGGTCTGCAGTTTAGAAGTTAAAGATTTATTTCAGAATTAACTTGGGCTTTTATTTTATTTTTTTTCTCTCATATCTCCCCCCTCCCCTGTCTTTGGACAAGGATTTTAGCTTTCACCTTTGGCCTTTCATTTGATGGGTCCTAAAATGTGTGGCAAATGAAAACACACTGAGCTATTGAAAACCATCTTTCTATTTCACTCTGAAAACAGTAAGGGGGAAATGACATGGTCCTGGAAAATAGGAATTGTTCTCCATCCTGGAAACCTCTGCATTTTGACCACTTGACTGAAACTAAAAAGCATGTCTTCCCTGCAGCATGTGCCTGGTTCTGGGCTTCTAGAAATTAATGGCTGAAATAACCAAGTCTCCAGCTATAATACGGAGCTATCCACAGCACATATCCTCGTAATGTGCCTACGCTGACACTGCCATTATTAGTATTTGGTGCTAAGGCTCCTGGGAACATAATCCCAAATTCTTAACACTTCACTAGTTTAAGTCACCATTGAAGTCATTTTCAGTTAATGAAAGACAGGCATGTCCTTCCTGAGCTCCTGCATCCTTAGCCTGAGAAGCATCCTTAGCCTGCCCACACATTTAACAGTGTCACTTCCCACTCCCATCCCCATTCCTTGCTGTTGTCCTTTCCAAATGGTGCCAGGTCAAGAATCTAGGCTAGTCTGATGAGCTGTTTCTGGAGTGGCAGCAGGGGTCGTGCCAGCAACAGTTCCAGCTCTGACCCAGGCCATGTGGTTTCATAGTTTCATAGTTTCATAGTTAGTAGGGCTGGAAGGGACCTGAGCAGATCATCAAGTCCAACCCCCTGCCATGGCAGAGAAGAGTACTGGGGTCAAATGACCCCAGCAAGGTGCTTATCTAGCCTTGTCTTAAAGACCCCCAGGGTAGGAACCAGCACCACTTCCCTTGGAAGTTGGTTCCAGCTCCTAGCCACCCTGACCGTGAAGTAGTGCCTCCTGATGTCTAATCTGAATTTACACTCTGCCAGCTTGTGACCATTATTTCTAGTCACTCCTGGTAGTGCT
>NW_017729028.1:20368736-20390306 GCF_001723915.1 Gavialis gangeticus
CCTCTAATGAACCCGTGTTGGTTGCCACTAAGCATAATCTCCCCTGCTGGCCCCTCGTGGACATGTGCCAGAGTAATTCTCTCAAAAAGCTTACCCAGGATCAAGGTAAGACTAACTGGCCTATAGTTCCCTGGGTCCTCCTTCCTCCCTTTTTTGAAGATGGGAACCACATTGGCCCTCTTCCAGTCCTCTGGCACCACACCAGAGCACCACGAGTGCTCATAAAGCCGTGCCAGGGGTCCCGCAATGAACTCAGCTAATTCCCTCAGCACTCTGGAGTGGAGATCATCTGGACCAGCTGATTTAAATACATACAGTCCCTCCAGAAGTTCCCTGACTAGATCCTCCCCGACCCTTGGCCTGGGTGTGCCTCCCCTGGGGCCTGAGGGGGGCCCGGTGGGGGGGGCTGATCCAGTCCCTGCTCATGAAAATGGAGACAAAGAAGTTGTTAAATAGTTTAGCTTTGTCGTCTGGTGTGATGACTAAATTTCCTAGCGTGTCTTGCAGGGGCCCTACGTTACCCCATGTACCTTCTTTTTGCCCCCTATGTATTTAAAGAAAGGACTTCTTGTTGTCCTTGATCTGGGCAGCTAGTCCCAGTTCCATCTCCACCTTGGCCTTCCTGACCGCCCCTGCATCCCCGAGCAACTGCAGTATAGTCCTCCCTGGTGATGGCCCCTCCCTTCCTGCGGGTGCATGCCTCCCTTTTAGCTAGAAGACATTCCCAGATGCTTTTGGTGAGCCATGGGGGTTTTTGTGCCCTCCTGCTCCCTTTGATCCATGTTGGGATTACCTCACAGTGATGGCTAGAACCCCTGCAACGTGCCAAGTGCCCCATGCCAGAGCCAGAGCTCCCATTGCCACATCCCCCATGCCATAGTGGCAGCTCTGGCTCTTGGTCCGGCTCCAGCACGGGGCACACAGCAGTGGCCAAGAAGCTGGGGCTGTGACAGTGGCAACAGGTGAAGTGACTGGGTGGTGACTGGAACCAGATGGAGCACTCTCATTTGCCCTCCTGCTGCCAGACTCCATGCCCCACCTGGATTTTGCCACAGGTCACAATCCCTGTTCATGCCTCCCTACTTGTGGTGGTCTGTCGGGAGTCCAACATGCTGAAACCAGTCTGTAGATTTGATTTTTGACACCCTTGTTGTACTTCGTTCATAAAAGTGGGGAATACAACCCCTGTCTGCCCTCTAGAAAAAGAGAACACACTGTAAACATGCGTACCAGATGGAGCAAGATCATCCTGTTATGACATAATTTATGGATCCCAACAGAACTTCAATGTGAGATAGACAGCACACTGTTCAGCATCATCCAGACAATGGCACATTTGGGATTGCAAGTCACACTACAGTACTTCAGGTGGCATGCCCCCCACTGTGCAGAAATCCTATGCACAATCCATGCCCAGCTACTGTCTCCTTCAGAGCTTAAGTAGGACTTTAGTGTATAGACCTTTTGCCCAGGGGAGAATTTCCCCCTAATGTTTATTTTCAGCAAGCATCCTGAACAGATAGCACTAAACCTAAGGGCTGAGAGTGTAAGCCATTTCTGACTAGCAAACCTTAGTTTAGAAAACCTGTTTTATTTTCCTAATAACTAAATGAACTTCCTGTACTAGCTTCATGAATGGAGATTAATATGCTGCTGGGATCATTGCCCAGTCACTTCTGCCAACACAGGAGCCATTCCACGAGACGAGTTCCTCTGACTCCTGGGTAAGATTTCAATATATTTCCATTTATAAGTTATAATCTTTCCAGCCCATGGCTAACTGGTAATATACTGGGCCTACAGGAATGTAGAAGCAGAAGCAATTTGCCATACTAATTCATCTGCCACAGTGGCAGCATCAAAATATCCCCTTTTAAATATTTATGGATAACTAAATCATCCCCTGTTGCAGGGAAGTATGTAATAGTGAGAGAGTCTGTCCTTTGCATCATTCTAGTTAAGATGTTAAATTCTAAATGTATCTTAAGGAAACTTCACTAGCAACATTTTGCACAGCACACTCTTTCACATCTAAAGCCTGGTCACAAACCTGGACAATGCATCACTTAGTCGCTGATCCTGCAGGCAAACCCTTGGGCTTCCATAGAGCACCAATTAATTCAATATGGAATCACAAAAGTTCGGGGTTCTGCTGGTCTGGAAAACCTTGAAGATTAAACCTTAGTTATCATTTGACTGAGCTTCCCCTTTGTAATGAATTGTTCTTCACAAACCAATCCCTTCCCTAATGGGAGCAGTAATAAAAAAATCACTGTTTATAAACCCCTTTTATCTAAAAATCCCGAAGTACTATGCAAAATGTGACACCAATCCTCCAAATAAATACCAATGCTTTGCTGTAAACCCACGAGTAATTTCACTGACAGTTCTTGTGAGGAAAGTTATACATTTTGGGTATCACTGTGATATAGAAAATTAGTGGATAAACTGACCTACCTTCTAGTAGCCATAGCTCTAGTACATTTGTACAGTGTTTATGACCAATACTGCCCAGCATGTACTGAATGTGGATACTCCAGGATGCCCATTAAACACATTGAAAAATGCAAGCTGATTACATAGGCAGCTTTTTAATGAATAGGATCTATAGATTTCTTTCTCTAGAATCTCATAAAATACATGGAAGTCTTAATTATAGCTGAAGTTATCTGAACTATTTTGGCCTTTGATTTTATAATACAATATGTAGTTCCTGTTGGCGTAATAAACCAATAAGTTTAGTATTTGTCATAAATGAGTTAAATTTATAAGGTTATCAAAATACCTCCGAGTTCCTGTTAATGTTTAGGAAACATTTCTGAAATATTTTAGGTCTTTCACCAAAAAAAATTGCTACACCTTGTACTGAGCTTCTATTAGACCAAAATCTTAACATAATCAGGAGTCCAGCTTCCTGCACCAGTCAAACTCATGGAAATATCACGTATGTGGATGCAACAGGTAGAGGAGAAATTGAATGATACAAGACCACAACTTCAGCTATAATTTATGGCTTGGCGCTTGGTCTGACCTACTCAGATTTTATAGCAAGGATGCCTGGACCTAAAAACCTTGTTCGAATGTAAGCTATCTGGAAGGGCTGGGGAAGAATGGTTGGCCATTGTGTGGGCCTGCTGATAGCCCTATAGATCTGCACCATCAAGCTGATAGGGAGCTGGTATACTTGTTTCATATGGTTGTTGAAAATTGATATGCAGCTAGTGCAATTTGGAGTACTGCTACAAAGTGCTCATTGCCTACATTTGCTGATCAAAACTCTGCTTCATGCTGCTGCTGTAGCTGTTGCTTTGGGGTGATGATCATTATAAATCCACATGCAAAGAGAGAGGTGTTAATCTAACTCAGAGATAATGAATACATTAGGGCTGCCAACTCTGTTTGAATCTATTCCGGGAAGTTTCATCACATGATGTAATGACATTAATGGCTTTGCGTCAGGAAGGCAAATGCACATTACTATAACATTTTAAAAACTAGCTGGAAAACTGGATAAATCAGATTCAACATTTAATATTTATCTTAACGTTTGCCCTATCATTTATCTCCTGGGTGACTCTCCGCAGTTTCCTGGAGATTTATCTCTAATTCCTGGAGACTCCAGGGCAATCCCGGAGGGATGGCAACCCTGGAATACATGGATGACAGTCATAAAATGCCCACAGGCATGCTCTGCTGGTCAGCTAAAGGTGGTTAAAAACTGCCCCTTTTCACCAATTCCATTAGCATTCCCTTCACTGGTGCCTGCAAAACCCTGAACCTACACAACCATCTTAAAAAAACAAGCCATGGTGGGAACTCGAGCTTTAGTTACTGATATTATATTACTAAGTATGTGAAATGAAGAATCATCTGATTCTACTTTTAACATATATAAAAATATGATAACCAAAGTTAAAGAATTGCCTGGTAATGTTTTGTTGTTGTTTTTTTGACAGAAAAACAGTAAAATACTCCTGTCAAAATACTAAACACCACATAAAGGAGTTACAGATGCTGTACTTAGGTGGATTAGCTAAAGTATGGTATAAATGCTAGTTTCTTGAAACTCTATCCCCAAGGCGAAAATATAAAGTTCCATGGTAGTTATTTTTTTTCTGCTCCTCGACAAAAACAGCTTCAAAAATATGATGCACATGAAGTGTTATATTTTTAAACTATGTTGGCTTTTGGCTAAGTATATGTTTTCTATTGACATTCACACCATCATCTGAGATACGTTAATTTAGGATAGGCATCTACTGTAGTCAGCTGTTCACTAGAATTTATACATGCATACATCCAAGGCCTTTCATTCCCTATAAGCCTGAGGAACATTGTGGATATTGGCTATTCAGCACTGCAGTTGGTCAGCTTATGGTAGGCTGTTTTTTCATTTCAGTTTCTGCAAGTCCAAACCACAATGATCCACAGGGGGATTAGAGCATATATTAATGAGTTCTCGTGCCCCTGTGAATTTCTCTTTCTAATTTGCCAGAATTTTATGTACCCCCTCAGTGACCCCAGAAGTGATATTTTCTTCCATCTGGTACAGTTGTTTCATGTTAATACATTGGTTTGAATATAAAACATAGGAATGCTGGTTAGCACAAAACCTAATGAAGGCTTGGGATCTTTATTTTTTTTTCCTTAAAGAATGACTCCACTCGTATAGTTCAATCCAACACCAAAATTTCAGATGTTACACATGAATACATTTCAGATGTTCAAATCTGAGCCCTTTAAGTCAGGCAAATAAATCCATACTCAGGAACCTTGTACTCTTGCCTGAGCACAGAGGTGTAACCCTCGGGGCCGTCCTCTCCTGGTTGCCTCACTCCTACTGCAGACTTATCACTGTCAGTGGTCTCGCTTGCCATGACGTGATGGAATATGATGACTAGGGACAGTTTCACCAGTGGAACAGGCTCCCGAGTACGTGGCCCTTTTCTGGACAGGGGTCCGCACAGCCCCCATCCAATATTATTCTAGTTGCACCTAGTAGCTCTGAGCTTGCTATTCAGGGCTTCAGGCTTCAGGCACAGCACAGCCTGTTGGAGGCTTGTAGCTGCCAAGCTAGACCGTGTTGCTGCTTATCCGTCTCAGCAGGCACTTCCTGGCTGAGCTCAGAGCCAGTACCGTGCACCCGACATGACCTATGCCAGCATCTCCTGGCTGCTCTTAGTGACTCGCTCAGTCTTTGTGCAATCTCTGTTCCTCTTCTCTACAATCCAGCCCATTTCCCAGAGTCAAAGCTGAGCTGCAGTCATGAGCAGCAGTCTAATTATGGGCGTGTGTGCTCTGTCAGGGTTCACTTCACCCAAGACTGACACCAGAATCACAACTGAAAGCAAAATAAAACAAACACAAGTCTGGGAACTTACCTGGTTCCTCCATACAACATCTTCCATCATCCTACGGCAGCCAGCAATTTCAACTCTTTCCCTGATGCTGACTCCAGCTGCCTGCCTTGGCCCCAGGAGCGCCCTCCCTTTGGGCTCCTTCCGCCTCTCTCCTCTCAGGTCTGGATGGCTCGAGCCTCACATGTTGTGGCAGTGGGTCACCTGAGCCCTCCACTTCTGCCCTGAGTAATTCCCACACCCTACACTTATATGGCTTCTGCTGCCTCAGCCTCAGCCGCACCTGGAAGTTAATTAACCTTGACCATGTGATGAAGGTAAGTAGGTGAGCATGCATGTGTGTGCGCATGTGTGTGTGGAGCAACAGGAACTGAGCACAGAGTGGGGCAAGGGACAGGGAGGTGCTGACCCAGGAACAAACAGGGGAGGTCATGTCCACATTGCAGTGAGAAGGGAGAGGGAAGCTAGGTGGTAAGAGAAATCGGGGGAGAGCAGGAGCAGGAGAGACAAGCAGCGAGAGAAAGCTCTGAGTGTCTTCATCTCCCTAGCAATGGGGAAGAGGCCCTATTACAAACCTAAACAATTAGCCTGATTTTTCAAAGACACTGAATGTAAAAAATGTTTAATACACAAAAGCGCTGGTTAGAGACTGACTTGTATTTCCTGCTTCCAGTTAATTGACATGGGGTGGGAGTTTCTTAGGACTGGGTAGTGGCCAATATCTATGGACTGCAATGGCTGCTGTTATACTGTTCCCATCAAAACAAGGTGCCATGGAGACACAGTTAGCCTATTCTTCTTCAAAAGCAGATGACTTCTACTTAGATTTTTATTTGGACAGTCGTTTCCATTCAAATAGCTGTTCTCATACAGGGAACTGAGTACATATTGGATGAAACTATGGACTAGTGCTGTTCCCCATGCAGAATTCCCATTAAAGGCAATAGGAATGAGTGCATTTTTGAGGCAGAGTTCAGCCTACTGTTCTCTCTTGTTGAGAATATATATTTGCTTACCTTGCTTCCTTGTGACCTCCATCTGAATAATTAAAAAAAAAGGGTACCTTTGTTCTGAGGTGAATGAAAACCCCAACAATGATAATGTCTACTAATGTAACAATTAAGAAGTCTGCTAGATGGAAAAGAAAAAAATAAGTATATGGTAGACACAAAAATGAGTAAGTAGATAACCATATATGGCAATATGTATAGGCTAGACACTAAACATATTTGGCAGAAATGCATGTCAAGAATCCTTATCCAGAGCCAAAGCCTCACACACAAAAAAACCAAATTTAGCACAAGTTTCCCTATCCTAGTTGCATGCCAAGTATATTTTTTAGATACATCTGCTCCTCCATCCCATTCATTCATCACTAAACACATCTCAGGAGGGTTTATGTCACCTGATTTCATGACATGAAGCTTATTCCTCCAACAAATGTATAATAATAAAGCACATTGCTGAGTATTAAAATGTGTTACTACATGTGGCACACATCTGTGGTACATGACAATACACTTCACTCTCATACAGGAAAACAAGACAGCTAGCCTTGCAAAATCTATTCTGTCCATCTTTAAAACACCCGTTTCAGAAATGCAGGTGCAAAGCAGCATACTTCTATAAACACTGACCATAATGGGTTGGTCACCAGTGAGTGATGCAACTGCTCTGGACACACGGCACCTTAAAAGAGAGGTAACCAGTATGGAGTGGCATGGGCATATACCGGTAAGCTTGCTGACTTAAGTGGCTTATTGGTGACTCCTCAGTGCCAAGGCAGTAAGTAATGCAGTTACACTGCATGTGTTCTGGATGCGAGCCATGCTTCTTTGTGGCACTCTCTAGCACTGTGTGGAGGTGGGATAGCCATGCCCTTAAAGTGCTTCAAGGGGAAATTATTCCATTACATTGTTCTTGGAGCTGCCACTGGAAAGTCCATCTAAAGGAATCACATCTTATTGGGACAATTCCAGGAGATCTTACTCATTTTTTACCCTGTATGGTAGTTTTTTATTCATTTTCCATTTTGTTACTATCCCCTTCTTTCCCATTGGCGTTCTCTCCTTTGTTCTTTTGTCACAGCCTCATTTAGGCAGAACACCAACAGAAAAGCACTCAAGCCTTATGTTTAACTCAAACATGGTTCAGATGATTTGAAATTAGGCAAAATGAGTTCATTTATTTCCCAAACAGCCCTGTTTACTTGAGATTTGCTCTTACACACTGTGAGCCAAGTCATAAACATGAATATTTGATGCAAATGCTCTTACGGCCCATAAACTGGGTATGATGCTAAACAGCAGTGAAGAAACTCTGAAGTTTCTATAGTATCCAGTTAGCACAGAAGGACCAACAACTGTGACCATTGATTACAAAAAGGGCCAGACTTTTACCCTTCCAACTTTGATCTGATTTTAGATATGCATCGTCTATCTCCTTCACTGTCCCTCACAGCAAGAGGGAAATTATTTTACATTTACATACATTAAAAATTGCCAAGAAATATGTAGTTACTAAAAATATTCCTTCACGAGGGTTTGATTATTTTTTGTTCAAAGACACCATCCAGATTTCCCTCTTATTTCTTTCACTAAAGCCCACAGTGGTGATTCTCTTCACAGTAGTTTTACACCGCACAATCATAAAATCATAGAAAACTAGGGCTTTAAGGGACCGCAAATGATCATCTAGTCCAACCCCGTGCTCAAGGCAGGATCAGAAGAAGCATCAAAACTCCATTTGCTCCAATGATTTTTTACTGGTATAAGTGAAAAAAGAACCAAGCCTGTTGTTTCATTCATTTTGAAGTAATGTTTACTACAGCCTAGATTGTTAGGTCCACATCTTCAATCATTTCTATCTGTGGGCTCATATAGGGACATTCAAGTTAATTCATGGGTGGATTTAAAATGGATTAGTTAAACCTCATTAAACTCCTACGTGGATGTTCTTTTTCAGAATGTAACTTGGCTTAATTCAATTCATCACAATTCACTTTGAAAGTGAATTAAGCTCGCTCAACTCAAAGCGACTAAATAATTAATTTAATTAAATTTAATTGATTTAATGCAGTTTAATAAATCTACCTTAAACATTCATTCATATCATCTTTTCTGTGTGTCCCTATGTAGAAAAGCTCTAGGGTACAAGTACATAAAGTGCAATGTTTTCTGACCCTTTCAAGTTGCACCTACAGAAGTTATATGCATGTATGTATGATTTCATGCCTAAATACCTGGTTGCTCATGTTGGGTGTGATTCTCCACTGCTGCACCTCTGATATACCACCACTGATTCACACCACTAACAAATTCAAAATGCTCTTAGGCTTGATTTTCATTTCCACTGAAATCTGGTAGTGTAATGAGGCCTAAAAGAGAGTGTATGTTTCATGTAGACTCTTTAAGGCCCCTGTAATGCACCAGGAGAGGTAAGGGGGATCTCACATAGCTGAGAGTCAGACCCCCGCCATTCTGATGAGGTGGAGATTTACACTTGCTTTGTACATAATCAGCTACACAAGGTGCATCAGGCACTGGAGAATGAAGTCCACATTCTACAGGCGGAACACATTTGTCTTATGTCACTATAGTATGTAGAGTTGCATCAGAGATGTTTTTCCTATTCCAATATTGTAATACGTGTTTGAAAAGGCATTCATAATTTACTCATCATATGTAGAGATGAAAAAGATCATGGAAAAATTCAAAACAGGCTCCAAGATTTTGGAACTAATCTATCAAAGAAAAAACCCCCAAGATATTACCAGACACAGGTAACGGATCATTCAGGTTCACCATCTGCAAAGGATAACATATAGAGTAGATTGCTCAATTGCCAGTGATAACTGCAGCCATAGAGCTATCACCTTAGTATAACCAGATGTAACCTCTGTTACTGCAAGGGAAGGCAATGCAGAGAATCTCATAGAGGCAAACTGAGTACAATTTGCATAGTGGCTAACTAAGTGAGTACTCTGTTTTAATGCCAAAGACACCCACACATCTGTTAAAATGTTAATAGGAGAGGTTCCTATATGCTTAGAAGACCTGATACTGTGAATGTGTCACACCCGCAACTGTAGTTCATACTTTAGGTATTCCAAGTACCCGGCACTTGAAAAGAATTAAGACAGCATAGTGCCATTATTCAACACCAATCTAATACAGTAATTTAAAGTGATTTTGAAGTCAATAGGCTTCATTCTTCTTTACATTAAGAGCTTTTACACCATTCCAACAATGTAAAGGATCTAACTAATATTTTACTGCTTTTATGTCCATTTAGAGTGCCCAAAGGTGCAGATAAAAGTGGCAATTTTCACCCAATCTGGCCATAGAAAGCAGTTTATAGCTGTGACCAAACACAAGTGCATGGCTGCAGACAGCTTCAAAAATGGCTGATCGGGTGAAAATCTGACCCCTTTTTGCATGAGGGATGAGGTAAAGACATTTCAAAATATAGCATCTTTCGTGACTTGTGTCTGCTGAGCTCCCAGCCTGGAGCTGTTTTCAGAATGGGAGGTGGGAAAGGTAGTGGGGGGCGTTCAGTCTGGGGGGGTTTCAGCCCCCCCCCAAGGTATGGCAGATGTATCGGATCCCCCAGCTGGGGACCCCCAAGAACGAGCTCCCTCTGCTGCTTTCCTGCCCTCCCAAAACAGCACACACTGGCAGAAAGCCCCGGCAGTTGCTATGGCAGCAGGCTCCCAGCCCACAGCGAGGTTCCACTCCCCCCAGAACCAACAGCGAACTTCTGTTTGGTCTGGAGTAACAGTGTAACTCAGAGCAAGTTGCAAAAATTGTTCAGTTACCGCTGGGAGCTGCACTTCTCTCTGCACCTCAAGTGTAAATAAAAATTCAGGCCCCTGGGGGGTCCACAGGCTCATTATTGTTGTTGCTGCTGCTTTTATTTATCTTGGGGTAGCAGCTAATGAGCTAATGGCCCCATGCAGGGACTTGGGGCCTCATTATGCCAGACTCTGTACAAAAAAAAGTATTAAAAAGAGGTTAGTGCGTGATTAAACATATATACAAACAAACTTGGCTCATGCCACAGCAAAGTGTACAGTAAAAGAGTCCTAAAGACATGGTAAATATTTGCAAGCTGCAGGGGATATCTCTACAGTGGTCCAACCACCATAGTTCTGGGTTTGGTGCATACAAGTTTTAGTGAGTCGGCAAGACACGCTCAAGACTGTTCACCCAAGTCGCATGAGGACACATTGTAGATATCCCAGAGTAAGAAATGCTCAGGCACTATAGTAATGGTGACTATTTAAGTACCTCAGATAGACTGTAGGATATTTAATTCAGAAAACTCATCTTCATATGAATAATTATAACTTTAAAACAGGCTTTCTTGTCTCTTTCATTCTTAAGCAAGTAAGAGATATTTTGCTCTGTGCCACCGTTGCAGAAAAAGGGTCCAATTTTGATGTCACTTATAAATCAGAAGCAGATTAGCTAGAGTCATTGGAGTTGTATGTCCATAGAAACAATGTCAGTGAGACATGAATAAAGTTCAAGATTTCAGTTTCATTCATTTATTTTCCTATTCCAACTAATCTGTCCAGAGAGTGAAATGATCCTTGGCTGCTAACCAAGCTGGAGAATATTGAAAAGATCAAAGGAGTACCAGCACATTGCTGTATTTCACAGAATATTGTATATTTGGCACAGGAACATCTCTGATAAGCATTACAAATATCTTTTTAATGGATATTTTATTCTCTTGACAAAGGCTGTTTGAGATTTGAAAGTGACACAAAACTAATTTATCCCAGCGTGTAAAAATGTAATCATCTGATAGAGAAATAGCATTAATTTTACCCATTCATGTAGCACTCTTTAGATTAATCTTGGGATCCTCCTTGAACATTATACAAAAGCACAAATTAACTGACTTGGAAAGAGGCAAGAAAGGAGCTAGCATGCAGATGTTTTACCGTTAGCCTGATGTTTCTTAAGACTAGTCCATTTATTCCATCTTCAAAAACTTGTTCTTATTTTCTTTAAATGAATTCCATCTCATAACTTTTTAATAGTTAGTGAATGTTCTGTTTAGCACATACTTTGATCCATTATACTAATTATTTTAATTTATAAATCCTCAAACACATTGTACATATGTATGATCACACTGTCATGAAAACAATTTTATATTTATATGATGCCTTTCAGCCAGAAGGATCACAGAGCAAATTCATACTTATACATTTATAAATTATGGCCCAGGATGAATGTAATTATGGAACCATTTTTGCCTTTGTACATATATTTCCAATTACATTCCTTTTTTTATTGGCAAATTACTGAAATTTTTCCGTAATATTGGTCCTTTTCTCCTCTTTTTTCTTGTTAATCAGAATTTTATGCTGTGTCTTCATTGTCCCTGAGCTCTTTGTTGTCTTACCAGGCTACCCCTCTCAGGATTTTTGTCAATGACAAAATAAGTACCAAAAAACAAAAAAGTAAGGATTTGAAGATCCTAGGAGAAACCAGAGCATACTTTCTTAATGAGTCTGCTCTGAACTGTAAACAACATGGAGATTTGTTTCTACAGACAAGAGATTCACCTTGAGCTAGTTTCATAGTGCTTAGGGTTGGAAGGGACCTAAACAGATCTATAGGTACAATCCAGAGAAAACAGGCAAAATGTTATGTAGCTAAATGCTTCACCTGGGCCAAATCCCAAGACCTGTTTCCACAACCCTAGAAACTGCACAAGTTCCAAGGAGCTTCGTAAATAGGCTCTCTATATAATGTATCGCATAATGCTAAGGATAGTCACACTCAGGGCATAAAGGGGAACAGAGGGTACGTATCATAATATCATAGGGGTAGGTTCCACAGGGGTCTTCACTGCAGTGTGTTCAAAATGAGGCAACTTTAGTCTGCGCTCAAGTTAAAATACACACACACATGCATTTGTGCCTTTAATGGTTTGCTTGTTTTTGTTTCCTTGCTTTTGTCAGAAAGTCATAATTCTTTGTGCGAAAACAGAACCTTTCTGTAAAGACCCAGATTTCAATTTTAAAATGATTTAGCATGGAAATTTTCCATTATTCCTTTCCTTTTTACCAACCTAGAGAGGCTCTCCATGAATCCTGAGTCTTGTCTCTTCTAGAGCTATTCCTCTAAAGGGTTTTCTACTTCAAAGCAGAAGAAAACCTCTTGCAGCTGACACATGAAGAGAGGAGGGAGGACCAAGAAAAAGGTCCCTTGGCCACAGGTTTCTGAGCCAAAAAGGATTACTTTTGTTGGCAAGGAGCCCAAGACAGTCACTTGCAGAGTCTGTCTGAGAATGCAGTTGGAAAGAGAAGCACAAATGGCCCAACTTTATCTATTTAATTTTTGATCTTGTTCTGTGAGCCTTGTGGCCTACTGAGCCTTTTCAATAATCAATCAGCTAACACTAGCTTTCCCTTTCATTTTCTAGGATTGTCACCAGAATCAGAAAGTCAGGGACAGATGTATAAAGTCAATGCCAAGAGAGGACATAGAGTTTGATGACTACAGAGTAGCTACATGTTTGTCCTTGAAAAAGTGTTTCTCTCTGGATCTCACGGAAACTCATTTACTGCAGATCATGGCCAATGTGTGTGGTCCAAGTAACTAGAAGGCCTTGAATTTGGCTATGTAAGAAAAAGACACTGTGATACAGCCATCTCTGGATGAAAAGTGACTTTTTTTAATGTTGTATGTCAATAGCACATAGGTTAAGAGTTCTAATTTAACCAAAAGGGCTAAAGGCCAAAAAAAAGTGTAGAACTGGAAAAAGGACAGCAAGTTAGAGGGAGGGTGGCCTTGTCTGTTGGATGCTGCCCTAAAAGGGAGCGGGAAGGACCCTGGGTTCCAGCACGTGTTCCTGGCCCCACCAGTGATTGTTCTGCACCCTGTATTGAATATTCATTGAATTAACAGTAATCGGATAGTTTCTTCTGATTGAAGGCAGAGATCAGGGACCAAGGCACATCCCAGGACTTCTTCATTGTCCACTGAAGTTGGAGTCTTATACCATCACTTCTGGATATCCTTTTTTATAACGATGTGATTTCTAGTCCTTGTTTGTCATGAGCTATTGGACTTCTAACATCACTGGTCCAGGACTGACCACTTCACCTCAGATAATTTGTAGACATGTTTGTACGATCTAAAATTGTACATCTTATCACAGTATTAGTCACTGTCACTTTTACTTGCCTTTAGATAACTCAGTCATTTCAAATTTCGCCACTTGTTTAAGAGAGTGCTAACTATTTAAACCTTGAAAATCAGCAAAGCTACATGTGCAGTATATGTGTATAGAAACCTTTTCATCTTTGGGCTTAACATCATCCCTGTTTAGTGAAGCACGTGCCTAAGTTTTGTTGATTTCTGTGGCACCTGAATGAGACTTAAGCAGGATGCATGCTTAAGTGCTTTTCTGAATAGCAATGGACTCATGCAGATCTGTCAATGTTTTGCTGATTCAGGGATTCTATCTGTAATTAATATCAACATTATAACCCCTACCAAGACACTAAGCTCTGAAACACACTGAAGCCTGGATAAAATTGCAGTGTGCATTGTTTAAATATTTACACAGTACATCAAAACAAATGAAATCGGAGATTCCAGCTCCAGCATGAGCTGCAATCCTGTGAGAATGGGGCCTACTGTGTCATGCCACTTATTTTCATTTCTTTGATTTTTTTTTAAGACACTTATGGTGAATTAGTAATCATGAACAGGGGACAGAGTCATACTGTTTGAAACCTCCAGTATGCCTGGAAGTAAACAGACATCTAGTACAACAATTTAGAAAGGACTGTAGTGGAATGGATTATTCTGAGAGCACAAAGACTGAGAAATCACTTCCACAGCTTAAGTTCATGATTATAAGGAAAAGAATTAGGTCTTTTCTCCTTGCAATAAACTCTATTAAGAATATCAGGAAACAATCACTTTTGTATAAATTTTATATAGTAAGATGTGAGTCTGGGTATGGATACAGTGGTTCATTGGAGTGATGTTTTACATTTATGGCATTTTAACAATCTGTATAAATATTGAAGAGTCCTTTCTAAAAATGATAGTGTATTCATGTGAATTGGTCAGTGGTTCGGTGCAACATAGGTATAATTTGCCATGCTATATTAGAAACAAGTTACTGTGTTACATTAGAAATATTGCAGTCTTAAATAAGTTCATAAGGCACTGCCAGACCATCTTTTGATACTACTTTATCAGAATAATACATCAGAAGAAAGAGCATCTCTTCCAACCTATTTGTCTTCAAACTTCTCATCACAGCATCTGGGTAGCATTGAAGGCTCCCATCTTGTACTGCCATCCATAGGAGCACAATGCAAAGGACTCCAGTGGACACTTATTAAATCACTATGTTAGGTGGAATTTGTATTTCCCTTGGGCACCTAGATGGAAGTTTCCAGCCCTGTTACCAGCATTGTGGTTGATTCTATTACCCGTGCAATGTGGACACGTAAACTTGTGTATATAAACTGAATCTGCACAGTAATTTATACTCTGTCCATATACACACCCCAATTGTGGATGCGTAAGTGCGCACAAGTCATGACGATGTGGTTTTGGGCAGCACCCCCATACTTTACAGATATTAGGCACTAAAGGTTATAGGAATAGATTATTAACCTGAGAAGCAGCAGGAGACCCTGGTTCTAGGCTCCCTAAGCCAGAAGGGGTTTAAATCTACAGACTTCTGTGTGCAGAGTTCAAACCACCACACGACTCCCCAGAACCCTCTCATTTTTGTTCTGAACCACTGCACCTTGGATGTAACAGTGGATGAAAAGCATCCAGAGCCTGTGGTGCAGAAGTCTGTACCCAAATGGGACATGGATCCAGACCAGAACACAAGAGCTGTTCCTGCCATGGGCAGCAGCCATCAGTGAGTCACACACCTTCTAGCTTGCTTCCTCCTGGCCTCACATCTCTCATCTCGACTGCACAGGGAGCCAGTTTCTGCAATAGGCTAGATTCTGCCTAACCTATCCAGCCCTGGTGCTTTAAAACAGTGTATGGGAGAAGTCAGAAAGATAATGGTTCAAAATCCCCCTGGATTAATGGGTGCTACAACTCAGGTCTTCTGCTTCCCAGGTGAATGCTCTGAACATTCAACCAAACATGCAGGGACCCTCCTGGTGATCTGGAGCTTTTTGTAGCTATATTTTCATGACTTACACTTACCAATCCACAATGTAGCCAGGTACACACATGATCAGTGCACAATCTACTGCACATGCTCAGTCTACAAGCATAAACTTACATGTCCACCCTGCATAATTAATGGCATTACAACCTGTGCATAAGCGCCAAAAATCTTGTTGGTCTAATAAAAGCTATCATCTTTACTATGAGTCCTGATTGCCTTTTCCTCTAGACCAATATGGCTACAACCTGGATACCTAGTCATCCCGAGTCAAATTCATGACTAGCATAAATCTATTGACCACACTGAGGTGTACATTTGTCCTCTTGTACAAAAGCTGTGTGGACTTTATGTTTTACTTTGTACCAGGCCTGCGTAATCCTCTTTTAGTCCACAGGTTCAAACCCCCTAAGTTTCAGAGAATTGCTGGAGCCAAGAAAGCTGAAAAACTCAAAGCAAAAATTCAGCTGGAACAATTTAAATTTGTCAATTTTAAGCGTAGAAACTTTGTGAAATCCCTTGCCTGGTTCTGGATTTTGTTACAAACCTGTTATTAGGCACAGGTTCATTGAAAGAATTGCTAAGGTTCAGAGTCCTTTCAGTGAACCTCTCTCAGACCATTATGGTGACAGCCAATGGACATGTATTTCCTTTTCTAGCTTTCACTGCCTGGCTTCATGACAGTACCATTCTGGTGCATTGCATTAAGGCTTCTTATTCCTATGCTTTGATTTGCAGTCATAAGGAGGCTCTCCGCTCTCAAGTTCCTAAAGAATATTCTGATTTGGCACAGTCTCAAGTTCCCCTTTTAAACACAAACATTATCCCCCAGGCTTTGGCACCCTTCCTGTTTTCTCTTTCTTCCTTTTCTCCTCCCTTCTATCTTGCCGCACCTTTCTCTCTCTCTCTCTCTCTCTCTCTTTTACTTTCTCAGCGAAGAAAATGAGCATTCCTAGAAAATCAGCAATTAAACAGTGATAGAGCTTAGCTTACAGTGATGCCAATGTAGAACTTTATAAATAAAATAAAATAAAATTGCTAATTCATCATAAGCACACACATTTAAAAAAAAAATCGAGATTCTTTGCACTGGTGCACTGTAAAATTTCTTTTTTCTTAAACCATACGCCTATGTTTCCTTACTGTTCCTAGGTTAATAATGACACTTCTGTAAGGCTTTGTTTCAAGTAAGGCATAGCTTGGATTTTCACCACTCCACAAGGCATTGTGTTGTAAAGTGGCACAAATCTTTCAGACCAACCAGGTGCTCACACGGAGTATGTTGACTACTGTAACCCTTAGAGAAGCCACAATAAGCCATCGGTATCAATCCAACTAGCTCTGCTCACCAGTAGTGGGAAGACAATCCCTCCAGTGCCTCTGGCTGTACTGAAAATGAAGGAATTAAGAAATGCATTTTACCCAACTGTTGTTATCTGGCTGGGGGGCTAAGAGATTTTTGCCCTCGTCCTCACTCATCCCTTGCACATGCGTGCAATGGTTTGGTATAACTCCGTCCTTATCTAAAAGGAAGCCTGCAATCTTTATTCCATGGATGTAAAGAAGTTGGGTGACACCCTGGTCCCACTGAAATCAATGGGAGTTTTGCTATTGATTTAATAGGGTCAGAATTTCACCCTCTGCTTCAATGGAAATTTTGCCTGAGTGAGGGATGCAGAATTCTCCCAAATACTTTTGTTTTCTCTGAAAATTTGTAGTTATATTTTATAGACCAAGCAGACACCTT
This sequence comes from Gavialis gangeticus, assembly GCF_001723915.1. Classification (NCBI taxonomy): domain Eukaryota; kingdom Metazoa; phylum Chordata; order Crocodylia; family Gavialidae; genus Gavialis; species Gavialis gangeticus. The sequence goes on from NW_017729028.1 coordinate 20,386,017, forward strand.
GTAAAAAAATCTTTTTTATTCTTTTTTTCTAAGTATGGTTTTCTATAGTAGCTAAATGATCCTGTCATATGAATATAGGAATTATATTTGCATTATAACATATATATCTCAATTTGCACACCCATCACATATAATTGGAGAATGCCAAACATTTTTTAAAGTTATATTTTCTTTCTTAGGAACTAAAAAACTGGCACAGCTTGGTTCCTTCAGCATTTGTTATCAACATTTATACTTGGTGACTTGCCTACAAAAGACTGATTGCTATGTTTGTGACAATCGTAACAGGGGGTTTCACCCCTCTTACTGGGAAGAGACAACAGAACAGAGCAGCAGGGCTAGGCCCTTGTAAGGTGAGGACATTTCAAGCCAGAAAAGGTGAAGAGATGCAGTTGAAGACAAGCTGCAGTTCCACCCCTCCTGGAGATTGCACACTGCAATAAGGACCATCTGTAATGGCCTGACCGGGCAGGGTCAGGTGATGAGAAAGGGGAGGCCCCAAGGCATAAAAGCTGGTCCCTGGCACCCATGGGGAGAGAAGAGCGACTTGGCAGCGGACCCAGGACTGATTGCCCTTAAGAGGGAGAGGGGACACACCCCAGAAGTTGGTTGATAGTGCCCTTGGGCACATGGGGAATGGACCTGAAGACATATGAAACACAGCAACAGTAAGCTACATGTGTGTTTTTTTCCCATTGTTATCTTTTTGGGGCCCAAGAGGGCTCAGTTTTAGGTTTGAGATTTTGTTTGGTGGCTGAGAGGGCAGGACAGTATGTTAAAAATCTCTGTTGTTAACAACCGGTGGAATGGGCACAGCTATAAAGGGTGATGTGGAGGTCACATAGCAGAGAACCAAGACAAAAGACTCAGTTGGAATTGACCCTAAGCAGGTTGTGAGTGCTTGTTTTGAAGCCAAGGCAGCAGAGGCCAAAAGCCTGAAGACCAGGCCCTGAGGTTAATTCATTAGCCAATGGAGCTGAGGGCTCTAGGTTCAAGACCAAGAATAGAGGCAATTAAGACTGTTGGCCAAGGCAGAGAGGGACCTTGCAGGCAGCAAGGCTGAGACCCTGGACAGGGGCCAGGACCCAATCACTGATAGTGACAATAAAGATGAAACACTGAACTGACGCCTGGCTTAAAATCCACCCCGCCCTGTCTGGGATGAAGCAATTTACTGCAAACTGTTTAACATCAAGGCATGGCAGGATAGTAAGACAGGGAGAGTGCAGAGCCAACAGGAGACAGAAACCTCAGGATCACCCATCAGTGGCGACCTGCAATAATGATTTATATGGAAAGGGAAGCATAGTCCCATAATATAGCATATTAAGCATATAATGAGGACCAAAGAAGACTACTTTACATTTTTCTGGCAGCCGGAGAAGCTTTGGCAATGGAATTTAAAATGACCTTAACATTCATGTTTAAAACATATGTGGTAAGTGGCCTCAGCCCTCACCCTACTCTTGATCTTTAGAAGCAGTGAACATAAGATAAAGATCTGTTGTGGTTCTTTTCTCAGCTCTCTATAACAATTCATAAATAGGTCAGTTTTAGCATGTTTATATAAGTTGATTCCCCTTCTGGGAATGCTGGGCTGTGATAAACAGTTCTTTCTAATTAATTTGCTTTTGTTAAATAGCTGGGGATTACTCTTACAGCTAAAAACATTTTAAATAAAAGTATCTTGTAAGTCAAGACAATGTTTTCTGTCTGTTGCTGACAGATGAACTGGTAAGTGCCCAGTCTTGTTTCCTTTAAAACAGAGGCACTTCGCTTTAAATATTGCGGGTTCTTCCTTGAGATTAAATGCCATATAGATCCAGAGAGCACTTCTTGAGCATAATGACTACTATCATGAGTAATACTAATCACATTTAATTAGTCATAGAGGCCAATGGGACTGCTTTGAATAGTAATTACTATACTGAAAGTGTTGATAGAATCAAACCCCCTTTTCTTGTACTTCTTTTAGAGAGAAATTGCTTGGCATATGGTTTTTCATACATAACTTTTGGCACAACTTGTCTCTCAGTCTGATTTTATTAATGGCCCTTTATCTGTATCAGTTTACAGGCAATTTATGGAAACAAAGATATTTTTGTCAGGTCAGACCAGTTTTCTCTCTCTGTTATTCTGCCTCTGCAACGACTGGCACTAGATACTTCGGAGGAAAGAGCAAGACATCACAGAACAGGTAGTTATGAAAGGGAAATGTGCTCCTAGGTTTCAGTTATCATCCTTAAACAGTAGCTACAAAGTAGAATCTCTTCCTCTCATCTCTTACCTTGTCTTTTCTCAGAATAAATAATAGAGTTTGGTGTATCCTATGTAACCCGGGTGCACCCAGGTATGTGCTCCTCTCTTCCAAATAGAAGGAATAGGTGGCTAGGCAGGAGAGCTAACAGATGGATCTGTAGCTGTCAATCAGTTCCCTCTGCCCCCCACCACCCCCATAGAGTCAGGCCAGGGCACAGAATATCTTAACTATATATAATTTATTTATAAATATAGGTCAAAAGATTAATGCACATATTTACAAATATACAACTTATCTATACTAAGAGCTGAATCAGAGGAATATATTAATGCTTACCTGTATTGATTGATTACTTACCTGGGTCTTATTTGTGCGTGTCTGTATTAATTCATAATTTACCTGTTCCTGAGTGGAACCCCGAGGGTAGTATACATATAAGTTACGAGTTAACACAGGCAGGCACAAATAACACACAGGTAAGTAATCAATCAATACAGGTAAGCATGAATCAAAGAGGAACAAGTAGGTAACAAGAGGGTGGCAGGGAAGAGGTCTCAGTGGGGATTTCAGGGAGTCATATACATAGACACAAACCAACAATTATCAACCTCACAGTAACAACAAAATATGAGGTGCTGTCACAAAATTTGAGGCGCACAATAATAGCAATAAACTGAAGTTATTAAAGGATCCCAAGGCCCAGGATAACCCAAAGGAACTAATGGGGGAATCCTGAATACCCCTTGTGATCTCTTACCACCCCATAGGAGAACATGTAAACTCAGTGGGTTTCCCTGGCTAGGTAGGGGAGACTGCCCCTCCCCTGTGCAACCCTTTCCCTGTAGCAGTCACAACTCTGGGGTAGGCCTAGATGAATGGTCCTTCTCAGGTTGAGATGCTCCCCACATGCGGGAACCTACAGGGCTCCTGGATTCCCCTTTTGGCTGCTGGTGGCCCTCTGCACCATCATGTGCACCGAGGGCTTCCCCTTCTGCTGATGGTTTGAGGCCCAGCCCACCTCATGCAAGTGCCAGGGCTCGGCCTCCTCCTGGATCCTCCATGCAGCATTGGCTGCACTGCATTCTGGGGCCTTCTGGCCCTGTGCATCATCACGTGCACCGAGGGCTCTGCCTTCTGTTGGGGGCTGGAGGCTTGGCCCGCCTTGTGCAGCATCAGGGCTCGATCTGCACTCGGGCCTTCTGGGCAACGCTGATTACATTGCGTCCTGGCCGCAGTCCAGGGGTTAGGGACCTGAGCCATTGCAAACAGCTCCCTGGGTTGCACCAGCTTCACGCACCATTTGTGCACCAAGGTTCCAGCCTCACACCGGGGCTTGCAGACTTGAGCTGCCTGGCACCGCTCCCAGGGTCTTGCGCGGCGCACCAAGTGCTGGAGCCAAAGCCAACCACCACTCCCCGCTGCTGCCAGAAGTCTTCAGGAGCTCTTCAGAGGCAACTGCATTCACCCTGCTGGGCAGTTCTCCCAGCCCTTCCAAGCTCCGTTCTCTTTGCGGCCCCCCGGTCACATCTGCTACATGCTGGGCATGCTGCTCCTTTTATTCTCAGTGCTGTCAGACTTGCAAAGTGCAGGCTTCAATCAAGTCTGGGGCTCTATGCCCTCCTGCCTGCCCCAGGAAGGGGCGGGGCCAGCCGCTTCCAGCAATTACCCGATTGGCAGTCGTGCTCCACCAATCACAACAAAGCTCCTCGAGCCCAGGCATGCAAGGATGTATCAGTAAGTCCACCCCACCTATAATAATTTCACTACCATGGCTCTTGCTGCTTGGTATCTTTACCAGAAGTTTCAGGAGAGATGACAAGGATGTGCACCAAACCTGCCTCCCCAGAAACTGGCACAAGAAGCAGGCAGGAGATCCCACTTTTATGTAGAAAAACATAGGGGTTAGTGTCAGAAGCCAATGAGCCAAAGAAAAGGAAAAGAAAAATTAGCACTGTGGTAACATGTACTTAGCACCTTAATTTCCATTCCCCGCCCCCCCAACACACACACACACACACACACACACACAC
>NW_017729028.1:20390540-20409504 GCF_001723915.1 Gavialis gangeticus
CCCCCCCCTCTCCCTCCAGGTGTCAGAGTTTCATAGTTGTTAGGGTCAGAAGGGACCTAAGCAGATCATCTAATCTGACCCCCTGCCATGGGCAGGAAAGGATGCTGGGGTCAAATGACCCCAGTTGGTGGCTGTCTAGCCTCCTTTCGAAGACCCCCAGGTTAGGGGCAAGCACCACTTCTCTTGGAAGTTCGTTCCAGTTCCTAGCTGCCCTAACAGTGAAGTAGTACCTCCTGTCCCCAAACAAGCCTTTACTTCCTAGAGAGCTCAAACAGCTGCCTGCAACTGCCCCCAAGTCTGAATTCACCTCCTTCAGGCCACAGTCCTGGCTGACAGCCAGCGAGGTCTGCAGCTCTACTGAGCACTCCTCTATGTAAACTTGACCAGGTTCCACGTGCATAATGTTCTCTCTTTCCCTTGCTTCAGCCTCAAATGTCTTCTTTCTTTTTTCCTTGCACCCCAGCCGCTTGGGGTTTCTTGGAGTTGTAGGCCAAATTGACAGTCAGTATAGCTCTTCACACTGGTTCCTCCTGCAGTTGCACAGATTGGGCATGTCGCCATGAGCAGGAGCATGCATTTCCCTGGAGGCAAGCAGCAGTAGCACAAGATGACACAATATGTGCCACTGCTGCTTTTCCCCAGGAAATGCCCATGCACACATGCTCTGGGACGTGATATGTTGCCCTAGGTGGGGTGGAGAAGGCTGGGACCAGCACCTGGGCTGACCCCAGCAGCCTTACCTGGGGTCCTATGGGCCACCGGGGGCTGCAGCTGTGGCAATCCAGCAGCACGGAGCCTGGCCAGCAGCTAGTGTGACTTTGGCCAGGCAGGCTCTGGTTTCCAGCAATGCACACTGCTGACATGTGTGCCGCTCCATTTTAAGGTATACATTTTTTTACACTGGGATTTCCCGGTGTCAACCTCTGCCCCTCCCCGCTGCGCTACAAATTAGCAGCATGGGAAATGACTGCATTTGTGACGTGGGGTGCGGCGCTGCAACCAGGTTTGCGACTCCACACACCACATGTCTGCTCTCATCTGGATGCACCCATTACATTCACCTTACAGATGAAATGGGCCTAGGACTCAATCATTTCTCAGATATTATGGATCTGATAATAAATAGTCATTGGGTTTCCTTGACTGTCTATCTGAGTTTAGATTGCCTATGATATGGAAAAGTTCCCAGTTCCAGGGGCCAATAGTGAATGATTTCTCTCCTACTAAGTGAGCATACTCATAAAGGAGGAGGCCAGGATTTTTATAGACAGATATTCCAAAAGCCAGGGTACAATCATAATTTAATGACTGATTGTATACTAAGCATACAATGCATTAAAAGAAGAGATCAGCTTTCTTCTTAGCAGGCACCAACTAGGGGAGAATTGCAAGGACACTGGTGATGGGAAATACATTGGGTTTCTGATTAGTTTCAAGATAAGCAGTCACTGGTCGCATCTACACAAGATGCTACTGTGCAGTTATTACTGAGCATTTGTTTAGCACTTGTATTAGCAAGTGCTAAATAAATGTGCAGTAACTCGAGTTACTGTGTAGTAGCACCAGTGAACGCCTTTCAGTTGACTCTACTGCACAGGACCCCAGGACTGTGCAGTAGCCTTATAACACTGCACAGTAGCATATTAGCACTGTCTGTGCAGTACTTTTCTACTACTTTTTCGCTATTGTGCAGTATTTTTCAGTGTCTTATGTAGGCGCACCCACTTTAGAATAAAGCAAGTGTTGAGAAGAACAAATCAGTGCATCACCTTTGACAGTATGCCAAAAGACCAGGGTCATTCAAAGAATTTTTATCTCAATGCTAGAAGACTGGAGCAACCCAGCTTGCAAAATGAACAACCAAGAAGGCCCTTGATAATCTGTCCTTCTTAATGGGTATCTTTATGGCAGGAGCTCAGCAGTCTAGCTCTGCAGTAGAGGGATGAAAGAATAATCCATGTAAAGATACTATCAAAGCCAGATAGCAATGTACACAAGGAAAGGAAAGGAGAGGAGTCATACCCTGACTTTTCTAGTCCCCAGCGTACATGAAGCAGTAGTCTAGACTCAGGGCCAGCCCATGCTATCCTGAGGAACCTGCAGCCACAGGGGGCCCCGCAGCCACAGGGCCATGCCCCACTCACCCCCTGCCACCTGCGCTATGTTGAAAGGGCTCGATGCAGGCAGGGAGCCCCTTCCCGGATGAGCGGGGGAGGAGTTTCTGGCTCTGCTTCTGCCCCAGGCCCAGGGAGCGAACCCAGGTGTCCCCAGCACGTGCTGCCCCCATCCTGCATCCCCCGCAGCACAGCTCACATGCGCGCAACCCAGCCCTGACTATTATATTTTACTGAGTTTATGCTGCAAATAACCACAATTTTGATTTTTTGATGGATCAGGGGGCCCCAAAACTATATCCAAAAAATCGTGGGCCAGCCCTGCCTAGACAGTGGAGATAGCTCCTTGGATGCGAGTGAATCTGAGCAGCAGAGCCAATGAGAAGAGCTCCTGAAGCTCAGCAAGTGTTCACCTTTCCAAGTATTCTTTTGTTCTATAACAACCGCTGGAGGGTTTATAACTATTACCCTTTGGGAAAATAGTGCATCCATGAGTCACATTTGTGGTTTGTACCCAATCAGTTCTATGCTTAGCAGGGGTACCTACCTGGCTACCCTGCAGCTGTCTTCCACTCATGCCACATGGAAACAGCCTCACAGCCTAAAAGAAGGCTTGCGGGTCCTCCTCGGTCCTCTTCTTCCAGTATTTTTTCTGGAATGAAGCTAGTTGACCCAGGATCTTCCTCTGAAATATAGGCTTTCTACAGGCATATTAGTAATATAATGCCCATACATTCCATTTATCTTTCTCACCCACTACAATGAGTCTCATAAATAATTATATATGCAGCAATTATGCACTGCTATAAATATAAATACACCCAACATGCTTGCTGTACATGTATGTGTCCACACTGCACAAGCAACAGAATCATAAACTATGCATAAATGCTAAAAAAATAACCAAAACAAAAAACCACACTTACTTGCCTGGATAAGTACCATTTATGTGTACAAGGTGTAACAGAATTCCAGCCAAACAGTCCAGGCCTCTCTCTCCATACTGAGCACACACTATTTCAGTATTCAGTGTCAATCCCGGATGCCCCAAATTGCCACTTTCTTGCCAGGCCTGAAAAATGACAACAGGGATCTCCAGAATGAAGTGCGCATCTCTACAATTTGAGCCAAGGTGACAGACTCCACCACAGGAGGTCATAATGGACTATCATTCTCTGTAGGTTGAGGGCAGAGGACAGGAAATGTTACCCACTGCCCAGTGGGTTACTCATGCATTGTGGCTATGGAACGCAGAAAACGTTTACAAATAAACCAACTAATTAGGAATCAAATATATAATTCTGCTCCTGGCAGTTCCTTCCACTATTTTGTCTCTTATCTTTAAATCACTCGTTAGAGCAGACAGCAAGCTGGAGAGCCAAAAATAAAAAAACTTCAGTATTCAAAGTTGAATTTAAATCCTTTAACATGATGAAGATTTTTTTTTGAGGGGCAGGGGGAGGGAGGGTGGCAATACTTTTTCCAGCATTTGTTTGATCCTCACGTAGTAGTGACTGTTTTACATCTGGTGTGAAGGGTTTGCCTTTGTTTAAAAAAAAAACAAAAAACTGGTCTCATGCAGCCATCTGTCACCAGCACAATGTTAGGCTAGCTAGCCCATGAGTACACTGATTAACTCTCTCTTCGTTGTGTCTGGTCATAGGCAGATTAGTTCCAAACGCTGCAATCTCCGCTGCCAAAAGGCCTGTTGGCATTCCAGTCCCCAGTTTCACAAGAATAAGGAGAAGATGAGAGCTATACTTGTATCCAGCTTGAATCTGGCCAAGTTGAAATAGGAGAAGAGAATACACCACCACCCACACACTGTCTGTAAGAAGGAATTAAATTGTAATTGTTTTATTTATGTCATCTTATCTTTGGATGTTTCTGCCCTGTATATTACCAGAGCACCCATCTGTCTGTTAGAGCTGGGAAAATAGCGCAAAGTTTTTTAAAAAGAAGAAGAAAATACATAAATATCCTTTTGACTTATTTAACGAATGTGTTTGAGCCATACTTTCCATGAATTTCATTGGCACAACTGTTCACAAAGATTATTTTCCAAGGTCACATGTGTGAGCAGTCATGGAACCCAGAGTTACAATTTCCACAAAAAGGGACTGTACTCCTGTTTGATAAGCCTCGATGCAACTCACATATCTAATCAGGAAAAAGAAATGTGCAGCCTATCAGACCAGTGCCAGCCAGCGAAGCTAATCCTGGATATTCAGAATCTCCATGCAAACAATTGCTTCAGTTAAAATATTTTTGACAATATGAAGTATTTAATACTTTTAAATAATATTTCCATATTTCATTTATTTGACTATTTTATATATTTTGAAGAATTTTTGTCTGTGTAATTATTTGGTAAGCTCTGATTCCAGACTGAGCTGAAGAAGTGCCCGTGCAGCCTACATCCCAGCTGCCACTTACTTTTATTAGATATTTAATGAGACAATATATAGCCAGAAAAGAAAAGTCCTTCAGCCAGGAAGCTAAGGGACTGGCTCATGGCATGGCCAGGCCCCAGCAGGACACTCTGATTAGGGAGAAGTTTAAACCCCCACCCTCCCTGCACAATCCCAGGCTTTTCCCCGCTCACTGCTCAAGGGGTGGGAGTGTTGCCAGACCCCAGCTCCTGGCTAATACTATCAGGCAAAGGGGAGGTATGCAGTACATGCATCTGTTGATAATACTGGGCTTTTCAATCTCTTTCCCTGCTTCTTCATACTGTCTGCAAACCTATCAGGCAAAGGAGCCAGTAGGGATCTGATAACAGCGTTTATTAGCCTGTCAACAAAACAAAAGCCTCTCATTAGTTCAAGCTCTTCTTAAACAGCTTTTTCCAAGGAAGGAACAGAGGGACATTACCAGCTCCAAAAAGCCCTAAGTGGACACTGTTGGGACAGTGGACTCTGTCCCATGCAAGCATCAACAAGATCGGAGGAGGATGAATTCCTCCACCCAATTCTGCCAGCAGTTGGTGGAACTATTCTCTTTCTCAAATCCCTGCAAATCAGACAAATGTTGTGGCTCATGATACAATAGGACAACCTGATGGTGATAACATACCAGCTTGGAAAGAACTTTTGTGAAGCCATGGCCCTGAACTAGCAAGGTGTTTAAGCACATGTGTAACTTCCTATGTCTGAGCAGTCCTATAGAAGTCCAAGAAGCAGCTCAGTTATGCAAGTGCTTACGTGTTTGCATAGAAGAAACTAAACATTTTGGAGTTCAGCTAACTCCATAATTTATTAGAACCACAGTTATGTAATATTTCATCATGTCCAAATTCAACCCTGTTATGCAGACTTTTTCCTCCTCTTTTTCCCCTTGTTTCATGGGCATCTAAAGGACACTTGAGCATTCCTATATGATTCTGCAGAATTCTGTTCAGAAGCAAAAGCCCACAGCAAATCTGCATTGTACTCCTGTAAAGTCCAACTAGATAATGCAAGGATGTTGCGATTATCAACGTCTGGCAGGGACAAAGAGTAAGGAACAAATTTTAAAGAGAAAAATAAAACATTAATTTTTATCAGTGCCACACTGAACTAGTTTATAAATTCAACATAAATTCTCCCTCTAATTGAGACTTTCTGCAGGATTTTACGTGCACTCCAGAGTGAATTTTTAACAGAAAATAAGTTGTCATATAAAAGTAGTCTTTTTGCTTTCACATGTTGCTCCTGACTTATTTCATGTATCTAAAGATTTAACAAATAGCTCATGCAAGTAAATGTCTGTCTGTGAGTTGCTTGCAAACTGTTTCTATCTATTTTAGCTGGTCACCTGAATCACAAGATTTTTTTTCCAGTACATACTTTTGGCTCTGATTCAAGAATATACCTCTGTTGTGGGGGGGGGATGGGCGAAGGGAGCATATAAGCATACGCTACATTTTAAACCTGTGGGGATTAAGCACATGCTTAAATTATTTCATTAATTGGGGCCTGGGTATCTAATACATTTTCAGTAGAAGCCTACTGAACAAAGGCAAGTAGGAGGCAAGGGACCCTTAAGTGCAATGGACTTGCATGTGCATCTTCCAAAAAATAAGTGTACTAAAGCCCCTAATCTTTTAACAGTTCATGAAGATTTTCAATAATAAATTGGCACTGTCTGATATGCACTGTTGGAAAATATTATAACATTAAAAAATAACAGCAAAGCAGCAACCATTTGCAAAATATTTGTAAATCATTCCTGGGATTATGATGATCCATTTTATATGTAGCTGAGTTACTGCAGAATCCTAGACCATCTCTGTAGACTGCATTAGTATTTGATAATGGGGAGATAAGATAGTCTTTACATTCTTCCCCATTTGAATTCTGACACTGGTGTCCATCAAGCTACACTAATGCAAAGTCTAGTGTAGAAAATGAAAGATGTGACTTAGATGAGAAATCTTATCCTTGCTTCCAAGAAGTGCTAACTCAGCTGCTGCAAAAGCATGTCCCCCCTTGTCTGTGTTTAGGCTTTGTTGTTTTACTGGCTGCTAAGTCGGGTGGCTGAATTGGAACTCAAGCCCTAGAAATATTGTGCCATAACTCTCAGCTAAGCAGAAAATGAAATGGAATGTCTCACTATTTTAATATTTAATGAGAAACTGTGGCATTTATTTATCTTTAACCAGACTTTGCTTATGACCTAATTTGCTCTTTAAAATAGTGGAAGCTGGAGTACCTAAAGAGAAAATCCTAGAGGGGTTTCATTTTTGTGCCTACTTGGTTGGATCTGTTACTCTTTTTCTTTTCCCTTTTTCCTGGCTGGCTATCTGGGTGAATTTGTTTTAGATTATTTTCAGATTAACTAAAATTTCCCAGAGGCTGCTGGTATTTGCATTCAGTAACTTCAGTAGCAGATATAACACTAAACTAAATATACCATCCACTGAAACTATGAAGTTACTAGGAAATCAAACACACGTTTCCTACAGATGTTTGACCTGAGGCAGATCAGAACTGTTGAATCCACCTACAGGTCACTTTCCTCTCCATCTGGAGATCTGCAGACACAGGACTAAATGCAACATTGATTTATAGACTGGGTAGTTCCAGTAAAGTCAATTATCAATCTTAGGTTCCTGAATTTAGGTGTCCGTCATTGTGACCTGGTTTTCAAAAGTACTAAATGCTTGCAGCTCTCAAGGATTTCAGTGGGATTCCTAAATGGTCAGTGACACTGAAAATTATGACACTTGTATTTTGGTGTCTAAATCTGGATTTAGAAACTCAGCTTTGGATACCCAGAATGTTAATCCATATTTAGATATTCAGGCTCCACCATCCCTGTTTTGGTTCTTATTTCTTAAAGACTGTGGCATAGATCTGTCTTTAACAGCTGCACATACTTCACAAACACATTCAACACCTTTGTTTGACTTGCTCTAGGCTTCTGTGTGGACAGGAATTCATCCAGATATATTTGTTCTCTTATCCACCAGTGCTTCCTATCCAGCATCCTGTTGACAAAAGGCAAGACCATTATGCTACATGCCATCAAATTCGGCCACAACTACCAACACAAAAGGGAGTCCTGTCCTTCTGATCTACTTTTAAACAGGTTCCTCTTCCTCTTTTGGCAAGGCCTCCAGCATGGGCAACCTGCCTAGTAAATCCTAGTAATATAGCAAGGCTTTTGACATCTTAGAGCAGGGGTGTGAAATTATTTGGGCTGGAGAGCCACTTAGGGAGCTTTGGTGAGCTGTCACAGGCCAGGACACCACCACCCATCCTGCCATGCCAGGTTAGCACCCACCACCCCCCTGTAATAGCTCACCAAAACTTTATAAGTGGTTTGCACTCAGCCCAGTGGCTGGGATGGGGCCATGGGCAGGGAGCAGCATCCAGGAGCAAGGTGAGCAGGCAGGGCTGGGATTACAGGGCCATGACAGTACAGGGCCAGGGCCTTGGGCAGAGCCGTGATCAAATCCCCACACCCCCCTGTGATGGGCACTGGTTCCACAGGCAGCAGCATTGGGGGAGCAGATTGCAGCTCTGCTCCAGGCGCCAGCCCCATGCTTTCAGTGCCCAGCAATCCCGGGGTCTCCATGGAGACTGGCTGGGACCTGCACAGGTAGGGCACACAGCTGAGCAGATGGGATGGGGGCCACAGGCAGGTGGGGAGTGGCATCCAGGAGCAGGATGGGCAGGTGGGTCCAGGGCTGTAATCAGGATCATGGGGCAGTGACAGCACAGAGCTGGGGCCTTGGACGGAGCTGACATTTGTTCCCCATACCCCCTGCCCGTGGAAAAAAGGGACATGCAGGCAGTGGATCGAGGCTCTGCCCTGGCCCCTTGCCCTCCACTGTCACTGCCCCATGATCCTGTTCCCAAACATCACTCCCTAGCTGCCTGTGGCCCCATCCGATACACCTTGCCTGTGCGAGTCCTGCCCCCAGTGGTGGGTGCAGGGCACACAGGCCAGGGTGCCCAGGCAGCAAGGCTGGCTCCAGCAGCAGTGGCAGCCAATGTTGATTGTGGTGAGGAATATTAACGACTCTATTCTTGCCTTTGCTCAGTTTTAAACATAATACAGTACAATTATGCCAATCTTTTCACATGCTCATCTGAGGTTTTAAAATAGAGGAAATACCCAACAGGTCATCAGGAATGCCTTCCTCTCAATTTTCGCAATGAAAAAGCCTACACCCGATTCATTACTGAAGCTACTTCCTTCCCCATTTTGAAAAATTAAATTTTCCTTGTAGCAATTCGAAATAGTATTATTAATCCACTGAGGGAAATAAACAGGTGAAAGTAAATATTTCCCAAGTGCTGGGGAAGCACTACCTGTTTCCTAAATCATATCTAAGTCATCACCATACAAATGCAAAAGGGAAAACCATTCCTTTGGCTGGACATGCACTTGTGCTAAAGCAGATATCAGTAATGGATGTTTGGCTGAGTCGCTTGAATTAAGGATTCATCAAATGTACAGCTTCTTAATTATTTATTGGTTCCTGAGCCCAGCCAACAAGGTCCTCAAGACTGTATATGAAAATCCTTTCCCCTTAACCATGATAGGGCAGAATTTGGCAGAAGGCCAACAGCCAGTATTTGCACCACTTGATGGGTGGTGCAAGCTCAAAGTGGTGGCAAAGAGCTGAAGAGACTGTAAGAGGAAAGCTGCTCAAAAGAAATATGCTAAGGAGAAATCTAAAGTAGATACAGGAAAAGTGAGAGACAGCTCCAGTGAAAGCAAGGGGTGAATGCTCTTGAAGATGTGTGAAGTCTGGATCGTATTTCTATCCCACCACACATAATCACTCTCTCTCATTTGCTTTTCACAATGATTCACATGAGCCAAGTTTTATGTGTGCGAATGTTTGTGGAAAACAATTTTAGGGCTCACAGCCAAGATTTATGTAATCATATAATAAAATGAGTTTTGCAAAGGAACAAAATTCATACTGAATGCAAGAGGAAGTTGTTCATAAAGCTCAGCGTATACAGTCACAAAACAGAAACAATAACACTTACTTTAGGCATCAAGTCACCCACCTTGATTAGGAGGAAACCCAACCCCTGTGCAGAAAGCCCACACAGAGGCCTTGTAAAAGAGTGGCCTGACCCTTTAACTATGAAACCCAAGCAAGGGAGTATATAGATATGGGTCAGGAAACTTGTGAAGAGCTCAGAGAAACTTTCTGCAGGAGGAAAAGGTTTGAGACTTTCCCTAGAACACAGAGAGAAATGCCCATGGACCTTTGCAATCTTTACCAGCTCTGAGAATAACTTTGTTGTGCGATCCTGTATTTACAGTATTTTTTGCTTAAATTAATAAACTGTGGCCTGAGGCAAAAGTGTAAAGGAGATTGTGGCCAGGTGTTGATCCAATTACTGGACTGGGGAACAGGACCACTAAGTTCCACTTCAGCCTTTATGGTGTGTGGCCTAGTGTCTTCTTGTACCACCCATCTGAACTGCTTCCCTGGTTGGTATGCGAGGAAGGAACAATAGCACTACCTATTCCTTCCAAGTTACACACACAGTGGGTACATCTACATGTCCAATTAGGACATAGCAATAAACTCCAGCATAGTTCATACCAGAATTTATTGCTGTTGGGCACCATGTTTATGTGTGTGCACAGGACCACAGCACAATGAGCCAGGGCAGAGCAGCCCTGACTGGTGGGAGTGCAGGAGGCCAGTCTTTCAACCCTGGGCTGCTGTGTCCTGTAGAAAAACTGGCTGGGGCATGAGTGTGTTATAATGCAGGACTAGCCAACAGGCAGCCCCCAAACTGTAGCACCCTTGTGCCCCAGTCACCATCTCCATGGGGCTTTTGGTGCACGTAACTCCTCCACCATAGGGTGCTACTTGTCCCTGACAGTACTACCCAGTAGCAGAATTAATTAGTTTACTGCACCCTAATACAGGCACATGTATAGACAGTGATGCTTTACTGCAGAGTTAATTAGTCAACTGCACAGTAAAGTGCATGTGTAGATGCATGCAGTGTGTGGTAAACAGGCCCTGTACACCTTCCCTGACCAAAGTCTGGTTAAAACATTCATATCCTGGGAGGGAACAAATTTTTGTTCTTTCTTGCCCAGAAGTCTTAATTAAGAGCTAAAGAGTGTACAGGTCCCGGGGTAGGCTGATAGGTAGGGGGAAATTTGACACCTCATTAATCCAAACTATTGCATATCTTAATGCACATCACAGAATTTAGGAACAACCTAGAGGCTGAAAATTACTAACTTATTTATAGAATAAAAGTTACTGTCTGTTTGAAGAGTTTGAGAATGGAAATAAAAATTCAACTGACATAAACTACTTACACCATATCAGTTGAGCACCTCTGTTTCCTGTATCAAAGA
This sequence comes from Gavialis gangeticus, assembly GCF_001723915.1. Lineage (NCBI taxonomy): Eukaryota > Metazoa > Chordata > Crocodylia > Gavialidae > Gavialis > Gavialis gangeticus. The sequence continues at coordinate 20,401,490 of NW_017729028.1, forward strand.
CAACTTGGGTTAAAGAACCAAGATGAGAAGCAGAAAAGGATAAAAAGGGAAAGTCAGGAAGGAAGTACAGAAGGAGTGATGGGGTTGGAAGCACAGACTTGTAAGATGGAACAGACTTGTGTAGTCTCACAGTTAAGAATGAGAGGTTTCAACTTGTTACAGCAGCAAGAGGAAGCCACAGAACATCTTGGGAGCTGAGTTGACAAGAGTAGTGCAGTGATGGAAAAAGTTAAAATAGTAACTACAATAAGATTAATTGAATTAGAATCAGGTGAAAAGGAAGGAGGTCCACAGAAGTAGGAGTTGTACTAATTGAGGTGTGAAGAGGCTAAGGCAAGAACAATGGTTTGAGCAGTAGGTAAGGAGCAGAAAGGTGAGGTTTCAGATGGGAAAAAGTTACAAGATTTGATGAAAGGAAAGAATTTCATATTTCTGTGAAATATGAAGGATCAAAGAAGGAGGGAATACGAGGGGCCTGATCTTTGGTCCAAACTGGCCACTAAAGTGCTGGGCTGAGTTGTTTCTTCACCGTATTGTCTATGACATGCAGGCAGTAGCAGTGATGGGACCAAGGGCAGGGCAGAAAAGTGAAGATACAAAAGATACAAAATTATACCAGCACAAAAAGCTTTTAACCACAGGAAACATGTTGCTCTAACCTGCATAGGAATAGGCCTAACTGCTTTTATCAGTCCTGCCATAAACCAACAATAACTCCATGTGCTGGTTAGTGAGCGACACCAGTCCACAGTTTGCAGTGAATGGTGGGCCCAATTTTCATAATTGCACATGAACAGCATACAAACATGAGAAATCTAAAGTGAGAGATGGGCTGACAAAAGCTGGTATGGGATGGAACAAGCTGAAATCCAAAAGGAGGGATGTGACATGAGCAAGTTGAAAACCAAAAGGAGGGACATGAGCTTTCCCATGAAAGGTAGTAATTAGAATGACAAGTCTAATTACTAACTGATGGCATGTCCAGGCCACTGTTTGCAGTTACTCAGGTTTACGTGCTATTGTGAATACCACTGATGAATTTGACATTTTCATTTATAAAAAAATAAATAAATGAATGCATACAGAATAGAAACAAACATTTGTGTGATTTTGGTAGTAACAAAAGCTATTTTGGATGGTCAGTATGACTGAGAAAATGTCAGGGTTTTTCTTCTTTGTTTTAGAAGCAAGAACCAGGGAGGCATAACAGGAGCCATAAAAGTAGTACTAAACGTGCTGCAAATCAGACGTAACACTGTGCTCCAGTCAAACTGGTGCAGTCAAAATAATAAAAGACTTTTTCAAACTTCAGATTTAATGAGCAACATTAAAAATACATGCATCATTAATCTTTATCAATACTTCAAATTATTAATAAATGAAAAACACCATTTTGTTTCCAAATCATTACATGGTATTTTTCAAGTCAGAGTTAGGAATATAATTTAACTTCAAATTTTAGATCTTTTCCATGTGCTTGCCTTCTTGGTTATTCTTTCATGACCTTTCCCATGTTTACTTCCATGTTTAAATTTGGTTCTGAAACCACTACACAATCAAGCATTTAGAAGGTGCAAAGAAAAGTAACTGAGAAGCTATATAGTCAGAGAGAGAACCATGCATAGGAATGGCTAGATTTTGAAGTTAGAAAAAATCGAATTGGAAACAGGCACAGGATCTTATCAGCAAAGGTAATTCATCACTGGAACACTTGCCAAGGAAATGACGCTTAGATCTTTCAATCACAAATAAATATCTTTCCAAAAGGCTTGCTCTAGTTCAAGCACAAGTTATATGGTTCAATAGCGTTCTCTTCCCTAGTCGGGTACATCCTCCATCTCACAAATCACCGTACTGGATAAAATTCTGTAGCTGCCTATGTCATGTAGGATGTCAGGACAGGTTAGATACATAGATTATAGAGGTCCCTTTTGCTTTTTATATATGATCAATCACACTGTTACCTTAATTACTGTTCTTTTTCTTGCTCCCCTATAGCTTTTCTTTGCCTGCAGTCATTTGCGCTGCTATGTCTAAGCTTAGACTGTAAGTCCTTTAAACAAAGACAGTAGGTAAAATTATTAGCCGTTTCTTAAAGTCACTTAGCCCATCTCTCTGTGAAAGTCAAAAGGATGTAAGAACTTTTGAAATTGTCACTCAATGAATTGTCTGAGTTTAGTAGAATACCAAGCCCACTCCAGCTGCTATGCAAGTTAAGAAGGTTGACCTGAATATGGAAAAGAGAGTAATGGTTCATCCTTCTATAACCCTCCTCAAAAGTATGTTAGATGAAGGGCAAGGACAGCCACCCCTGTTTTACCAGGAGGAAAAAGCACATGTTGCAAATACATAAGTGGCCAAATTCAGCCTTCAGATAACCCAAAAATCAACATAATTTAAAAACACCCTTATAAAGATGACTGATGCAACTGAAATTACACCAGGGATGAACATGGCCCGCATTGTTTATTCTGTTTAGTCACTGGATAAGAATGTCACGCAGAAATGCATGCAGGGCATTACAACTCGGTCTCTCAGCAAATCTGCCAAGGCTGAAAAAAAAATTACACAGGACTATAAACGTCCCTACTCGGTTACATCTACCCAGCCAGATGTTACTCTCAGCTGTGCAGGTAAGAATTTGCAGTCCCTCCTCCCACTTCCCTAGAACACTAGAACACTTCATTGCATGCAGCTTTGATAATGTACAGCGTGTTACATGCATAAATGACTTAAGTTTCAAAGTATCCCTGGAAAGGAGGTAAGTATTACTATCCCTGTTTTACAGAGGAAACCGAGGCTAGTAAGGCAAGTGGTTCGCTTGATGTCACACAGCAGGGCAGAGGAGACTGCTACACATCAATGCCTTTACACCATGCTGCTTCAACGTGCACAGCTATAAAATACTTGTTTCCACACTGCGCACACCAGCCTGGTCCACAGCCATGGCATTTTTCTACTATCTGTGGAGCCAAACTTAACCCCGCTATAGCCGAGCAAGTACCTATTACCCATGTAAGATTCTCAAGGAAACTTCCTCTTTGCTTGACTTGAAAGCAGGAGCATAAACCCACAGGCCTTCCTCGTGTATGGGAGAGTACTCAGGCATGATTCTGCAGCCCTCACTCAGGCCAATAACAGTGTAACAATGTTTTATGAGCAGGAAAAAAATTAATGGAATGCAAAAGAGTAAGTGTGCCAAGACATCTTTACATTTCAGTCTGTAACTGGAAATGGTAAAACTTCATTTCCCTTGTAAATCTTATATCAGGAGACAACCGGAGCCAGATGCTGTAGTCCTCTCACAGACAAAACTCCCACTCAAGGATATATTTCTGGTGCAAACTGAAAACTAAAGCAACTGTGAAAATATGTGATACTGAGCTTCGATTTGAAAGGGTAAAAATAAAAAGACAGAGGTAAGTCATCATTTAAAGTACGCATGGTAATAAGGCAAAAATATTTGTCCCCAAGTTAATTTTTCTTTACCCATTGTTGGACGTTAGTCCTGCTTATCCCTGCTGAATGGCATAATTTCATCTCTGTGATTTCATGCACACGGTTGGACTCGCAGCATTTACAGTGCACCATAAGGATTTGAAAGCGGCACTGGAAACTGAACAACTGCATCCCAGCAAAACTAGGAATGAGACCAGAAAGATAAAATTTGTTTTTACAATGACTAATCCCGCGTTCTGTTTATAGAAAATATTTACCCTGCATAAATTCTTAGTACATCTGTAATTCTGATTATGTCAATTCTAGGGATTTTTTTATTATTATTGCACATAAAAATACATGTACAGGGAAATTCTTGGCAGCAAACCCACTCACAGTCCCATAACCTTATACATGAAATGCTCCTCATGCCCAGTTGGATCCGAAAAGGAACAGCTTCTTCGCTCTCCCCCTGTGCTATCCTGTGATGAGAATACTTAAGATTACTAAACAAAATAAATCAAATTTCTTACCTCACCTTTTTTTTCAGGGGTCCCAACCAGCGATGATAAGAAAGGATGGCTCAGCCAGCGTGGGAACCTTTCATCTGAGTAATCGCCCCTTGGAAATGAATCAGAAAACTCCCTTCTATTTATTACCTAGATAAAAGATGACGGGTGGCAGAAGATACTGTCGTTCACCTCAGCCCCCCCACGAATAGGCTCCAGGGAGCATTTCTGCTCATTTGTTCCTTATAATGAATTATACAAGTAGCTCACACGGGAGAGAGAGGCAACTGTGATCCCTGCTCTCTCTCCCTGGCTCTCCCCTGAGATCTGCCAACCCCTAAGGCCACTGAGCTGGAAAAAGTTTGTGTCCCGGATCAATTGTTTCAGATCAAGACAGATCTGCTGGTACCAGCTCGGCAAAGCCCCTGTTCTCCTTGCCTCGGCAAGGATAGATGCTCCACAACTGGTGACTGCTGAGAGAAGGCTTGTCCCACCCACTGGTGTGTGAACCCTGTGGGAAGAAAGCTGGACTGATACCCTGGAGACTTGCATTCGAGCCCCCAGCTCTATCAATCCACCGTACAAGGAGGTGGGCACGGTGCAGTGGAGGTCCTGCCTGGAAACCACCTGCAAAGCTACTTTCTTGCAACCGACCCCTGCAGAAGCAACGAAAAGAGACACAGGCACGGGTGATGAAGCAGGGGAGCGCTGCGATGCTCGCCTCTCGCCCGCAAATCCCTCCCAACACAGAGCAGGCGGCTGCAGAGCCTGTGTCCTACCCCGTTTATTCCCGTCTCTCTCTAGCATCTTAGACATGCCGAAACCGAGAGCAAAATATGTGCATCGTCGCTACAGACACTTTCCGATTCATTTTTAAATGCAACTTTTAACTTGGGGGGGGGGGGCATGGTTTGCATAATGTCTCCACCGTGCAGTATTTCTAGCTGCTCTTAGCCAGCGGTCCGGATCTGGATACACTAAACTTCCCAGCGGGCTTCAAAAAACGAAGGTGGAAGCTGTAATTGATCAAACAAGTGTATCGAATTAGTTGTGATGCACTTGTGTCTGCATCTAATAAAGGAGCGTGTGTGTGTGTGTGTGCGCGCGTCGGGGGAAGGGGCAGATTTTTATCTTTCCTAAATCCGAAGCAAAGGCAATAGCCTCCCTCCATGCCTCGGGCAATTCTTCCCCCCCCGAAAGCAATCGCTGCGTCCAGGAGAAGGGAAACTAAAAGAAGGGGACCAAAAAGTGGATGAGGTTGGCGGTTTCTAGCGGATGCGGGGAATGAGAGCTGTGCCTTTTTTGCAGCGGTTTCTGTTCAACTCGCTCTGCGGGGCGAGTCATGCGGGGAGGCTGGCGCTGTGGCTGCTGCAGGGGTGATTGCTCGGGGCAGGGAGCGGGGCGCTGTCTGCGGCACACGCGCCGGGAAGGACCCGACACGCACACGCACACACGCACCGCCCGGAGCTCCCGCGGAGGAGCACGCAGCGCTGACCTGCGCCCGGCCCGCACCAAACGCGCCCAAGGCGCCACTGATAAATGCGGGGCGCTGCCTGGCAGGGGAGCCCCGGGGGCCTTCCACGGGCCCATTAATCATCCGATTCGTTTTTTAACACCCCGACACCTCATCTCATCTCCTAACGCCCCGACCTGGCAGCGCTGTCTCCCTCTCCTCGGGCAGGCGAAGAGGAGAGGAGACTGCCCCCCACCCCCAGGAGCCGGGGATCTCTTTGGACCCCCTGAAAGAGGAGCAGCAATGAGCGGGTGTTGGCCTGGGCAAGCAAAGGGTTAAAAAAAAAACCCCAAAGTTTCCCGAGCACACGCGGGGCAGTTCACCCACTCCAAATGGCCTGTAAAATAACCATTTATTTTAATACTTAAAAAAAAAAAAAAAAACACAATCCAGTGATAAATGTCAATACCAATACTCAGCATAAAGTGCCACATAGCCATACAACGGGGGTTTCTTTCTTTCTTGGTTTTTAATAAGCAAAACTTATTGGAATGTCTTTTGGTTTTCATCCGTGGAATACACTGCTCACAAAAGCCAGCCGCAAATTTAAAAAAGACAAGAAAAAAAGAAAAGGAAAGAAAAGAAAACCTCTCAGGTCGAGCGCGACCCCCTCTCTGCTCAGGACACGCGCAGGCTTTAAAGTACCACCAAGACCACGTCGTGCCGGGCATCGCTCCCGTGTCGCCACTGGCCTCGCATAGCATCATCGCCCGTGGGGGTCTGGAGGGATCATCTACTCCAACCCCCTGCTCAAAGCAGGACCAGCCCCAGCTAGATCATCCCAGCCAGGGTGGATCATTCCTTTGGGTGGGTTTTTTTTTTTAAATAAGTCCAGAATTATATATATTTTTAAATAAGTCCACAAATGACAACCCGCCGCCCCAAGGCACCAGCCCGCACAAGGCAAACCAGGGCTCCAGGCAGTGCCAACACTGAGCGGATCTGTCCGGAGCTCCAGGGGATCTGTCGGGTTGAGTTCTGGCCAAGGCACGATCCCGCGTGGCAAGACTGATCCCTGGAGACTCAGGTCTCTTTGGGAAAGTTTCTTTTAAGGCAACAAGTGGGGGAGATAAGACCCGAGAGTCTGTTTGGCTGCGAGGAGAAGCTACAAGTTTCAGTCCTGAATCGTCTTCCGGAATTCGGGTTTTTTGTTCTGAAGTGTACAAGTAATAAGCTTTATACAGTCAAAAGAAATATAAAATATATATCTATATATTTTAAAAAGGAATACTTTTGGAAGCTACGGGTTTGTTTTCTTTTTAAAAATAATGAAGAGAGAGACAGAGAGATTCCTGTCCGATACGTGAGCACCACCTTTTGGCATAAAGTTTCTCAAAGCCACCAAAGACTCAGCCGGCTGGGTTGTGCCCCACGCGGTTCAGCTGCTTTTCCAGCCCCCAAACTCAATTTCAAACCAGGATTTAGGAAGTGTGTGTGTGTGTGTGTGTGTGTGTGTGTGTGTGTGTGTGTGTGTGTGTGTGTGTGTGTGTGTGTGTGTGTGTGTGTGTGTGCAGGGGTGTGTGTGTGTGCTCCCATCCTGGGGCTGTCGTGTCTGTTCTGAATTGGGGAGGACGCCTGGAGAGGGACTGAGTCCGTGGGAGTTGGAGCCCGCTCAGCCTTTCAGCTTGGACGGTTTCAGTTCCTTTACTTGCGTGTGCAGGGTCTTGTGGACCGCTAGCGTCCGGGATTGGCAAAATCCTTTCCCACATTCTTGACACTTAAAGGGCTTTTCTTTGGAGTGGATGTATCTGGGGAGAGAGAGAGAGATGGGGAAACCAGGCGGGAGGCAGCAAGGTGACCTGCCTGTCAAAGCCACTTACGGAGATGGGGAAGCGCCCTGCGCAACCTGCCGAGGCCCAGGCAAGGGACCAAGAGGAGGGGCAGGGGCAGCATATCATGCGGGAAACTACCTAGGCTCTGGGACTCATCCTGCCCGTGCAAAGCTCCTCCATCGCCCCCGGGGTGCGTCCTTGCGAGCAACCGGGCAGGGAAGACTTGTGGACGGGGAAAGTATCCCGGGAAATGCAAGTGCCAGGGCCGGGACAAAGTACCAGCAGCAAGCCCCCAAGCCCCCTTTCCGCTGGACCCCGATCCCCTCTCCCGTGCTCCCTGACTGTCTCCCCTGCCATCCCTGGCAGCCCGTCCTCCGAGCCCTGGTCCTGCCCGTGCCCCCTACGACCCCCGTCTGCTCCCTGGTGCCCGGCCCCCTGGTCCTGACCGCCCCCCTCTGCCGCCCGGACCTGTGGTCCCTGAGGTGGTCCTGCCTCCGGAAGGCCTTGTGGCAGATGTCGCAGGTGTAGGGCCGCTCGTCCGTGTGCGTGCGCTCGTGGATGAGCAGGTTGTAGGACTTGGTGAAGTGGCGCCCGCAGAACTTGCACACGAACTCCTTCTTGGTCTTGGAGGGCAGGCGGCCCCGCGCCGGCTTCTTCTCCGGGGACAGGGCGAGGCGGGCGGCCTCGAGCGCCGGGCCCCGCGCCGCCTTGCCCGGCTCCTCCTGCGTGGCGGCCACGGCCAGGTGCGCGAAGTCGAAGCGCGGCTTGGCCTTGAGCGCGGCG
>NW_017729028.1:20414504-20416981 GCF_001723915.1 Gavialis gangeticus
TCGCGGCCACCCCACCCGGGCCCCCATCGCCTGTCCCAGCCCGCTGTCTGCCCCCGCCGGCCTCCCTGGTCCTCTCCAGCGAAATCGCCCTCTCCAAGGGCCCCCAGCAAGCTCAGGGGCTCTCCCGCTGCCGCCCGGAGGAGCCAGATCGCCTCCTCCCGCACACCCGCACCCACCCCCACCCCGGGGCCGGGGCCGGGGGAGCCGGGAGCAGGGCCTGTCGGCTCCCAGCTCCCGGCCCAGCGCTCAGGGCTCCTTCCCCCGCAGGGAAGCGCTGGGCCGGGAGCCCGCCCGCGAAGGCAGCCCGCCTCGGACTGACGGCCCCGGTCTGCGGGGAGCAGCCCAGGCCAACGCGGGGGCAGCCCTGCAGCCGGGACAAGGATCCTCCCCGGAGCCGGGGCGCTTTGCCAGAGCCGAGCCCTGGGGACCGCTGCGGCCCGGCCTGCCGTGTCAGGAGTAGCAGAGGAGCCGGGTCTCCAGGGGCCAGGCCGGATCTGCTATAATGATTGACCGGCAAAAATAAAAGCTTTGCGTGGGGATGAGCTTCCAGGGAACACCCTGATCCACCGCGGGGGCCAAAACTCGGCCACCTCTTGCACCCCTGGCGAGGCATCAGCTGCAGGAAAGGAGACCCTACTGGCATGCCACCGCAGTGACCCAGAATAAGAGAGGGTGACATCTTGCCAAGCTTTGCCTCTGCTAATTGGATACGTTTTGTATAGTGGCTGATTAACACACACACACACACACACACACACTTTTTCTTTCCCCCCCCCCCGCTTTTTAACTGTTTCAAGGGATGACGCCCCAACCTGCAGCCCCTATTTGTTCTCCAGCTTTGTCCTCAGAAATTAAGACCTAGAAATGCCTCGATGGGGCATTTCCAGAACGAAGACAAGGAAGCGACACCCCCAGCCCCATGCTGCCACATACGTGGAGCCGCCGCCGGCTGTGCTGGCTCGGGCACGCGTCCTCCTGGCTACCTCGCTGCAGCTCCGCCTGCCACAGGCCAGCCCAGACCCCGGGAATGTCTAGCGGTGCCTAGTTGCCCCTTTCTCATGTTTGAAAAACAAATGTTTCCCTAAGATCGACAGAAATATTAAAATCAAATCAAATCAGATAAAATCAGAACAAAGCACCAGCCTGCCATAGAGGGGCAGGTCAATTCTCGCTTTAAGAAAAAATCTATTTTTTAAAAATCGGTTTCAGTTTCTTAAATGACTATGTGGGGTAATCAGTCTGGAGCTCCAGAAGGAGGTGCAAACCGCTTCATAATAGCATCATTGTACTGATGATCGTTTGCTGGAAATTTAATTTTGGGGGGTTTTAGAGCGCGTTTGAGAGGGGAGAGGGCGGGGAGGAGGGAGCTGTTCAGGTTGCTGCAAGCTGGCTGGCGCTTTTCCAGAAGTGTAAACGACACTTTGGCTTTGCACCGGGGCGGGGGGCGAGTCCCACATCCAGCGGGAGGGCAGCGCGGGTCCGGCACTGCGGAGCGGGCTCCACAAAGCCGCGTCCCTCCGCTTCCCTGCCACCTCTACCTCGCACCGGGCTCCGCATAAACAGATCCTGATCTCGGGGCTGCTTTTTTTTTTTTGATTTAATTTTTAAACAAGGAGCCTGCGTGCTCCCTTTTCCAATCCCCTCCCCATCCAACTGCTCCAAAAATAAATAAGTAACTACAATTTTTTGAAAAGCAGAGGGCTTGCGAGGAGAACAAGCCGCTTGTGTGCGGACACAGGGCTGAAACGAAAGCCGCTCACCCCGAGACAAATTCGCCCTGCCAAAGAAGACGGTAGACTTGAAAAGCTACTCATCTCCTTTGCTCTTTGCCCTGTGCTAGTACTATCGCCCGGCTAAAACTTCTGTCCATTGCTTTAGGACCATTATAATCTGCCCAGATCGAAATCTAGAAAGTAGTCCCAATTGACCAAAAAGATTAAACATAGAAAACAAAAAAGATATACTGGGAGAGCCCGATCCCGGGGGATCGACACTCAGCCCCTTCGCGCCATCCTCGCGGTCAGTGCCTACTGCTGCCTCCACCTCGCGCGTCTGTCCGTGCAGCGCCCTTGGAGGGAGCCCATAAATAATGCCTTTTGCTAATTAGTTCCACCTGGGAGAAAGCTGGAGGTCAATTAGCCCGCAAACACGGCTCATTTCATGATTATTCGGTTTAAGGCGGGGGGGGGCGGGGGGGAGCCCAATCGTGATAAAGGAGCAGTTATAAAAGTCTAGTTGCGGGGGGGAGAAATCCTGCCAGGAGTTTCATCTGTCAACAGCTCCAGGCGGTTTCGAGTGACCTCGTTCACATCGACTGGCCTGCTCCTCCACCCGGATCGGGTCCGTTCCCGTTTTGAATTCGAGTCGGATCCGATTCGGATGGCGCTGGGCTGGGGGCAAAAGCGAGGAGGCTGCTCCGGGGATGCTCTAGAGAGGCCCGGTCCCGCGTGGGGCTCAGGGTCCGCAGCGCGTGAAGG
>NW_017729028.1:20417755-20418353 GCF_001723915.1 Gavialis gangeticus
GCGGGGGCAGGCGGCACGTCAACCGCAGGGGAAAGGCGACCGTCACCCAAACTCAGCGCCATGCAGGGGCTGGAGGCGCCCCCTTGCCCTCCCCTCCTCCCGGGAAACTTTCCTAACTCGCGCTACCCCTGTCCGGGCCGGGGCACGGGGGCACGGGGCGGAGGCTGGAGGGATCCGATCAAAAGAGCCCGGGGAAGCAAGCCGGAGCCGTGCAGTTATTTACCTAGTCCCGATCCGTGCTCCACCGCTGGCGGCTGGTAAAAGATCCCGGGCTAAATCGGAGACTGGGGAAAAGTGGGGCTAAGTGAGCGGCCCTGGCCGGGCACGCACAGATCCGCGGGTGCCAGGTGCGGCGGGGATGGAGGCGGCGGGCGGCCCCGGAGAAGCCGGGCTCGGACTGCACCGCTCCCCGGCCTCCAGCCTCCTCCTTATTTCAACCCCCCACCTCCCCCCGGCCGCCGGGCATGCGCACTGAGGCCCAAACTTTCTGGCTGGGAAGCTCCAACTTTGCAACTCTCTCCTTGTGCCGGCCGAGGGGCCGCGCGGCAGCCGGGCAGCGTGGGAGCCCCCTCCCCACCGCGCGGGCACGGCCCTGGGG
>NW_017729028.1:20418881-20422701 GCF_001723915.1 Gavialis gangeticus
CGCGGGGAGCTGGGGGCGGCCCGGCTCTGCGCGTCCCCGAGCACAGCCTCGCCTCCCTGGGGACGTGGGCTCAGGGTCAGGCCCCGCCGGCTAGTGGGGGTGTGGGGGGGAAGTCGCCTCTTCGGCAGGAGCCAATGGATCCGCACTGCCCAGAGACCAGCCCCCCTCCCCTCCCCTCCCAGCGGGATCCAGCCTCCAGTCTCCGGATCCCGGCCGGGATCTGGATCCGCTCCCCAGCCCCCCGCTCCAAATCCCGGCCCCGCTCCCCAGCTGGATGCAGCCTCCCGAAGTCGGTCCTCTCTGCCTGCCCCGCAGCCGGAGGCAGATGCCGACACAGCCCCAGGGACAGGCTCCCCTGAGCTGCTTTGAAGGAGCCCCCCGGAGATCCTCCTCTCCCGGAGCCAGCCCCCACGGGAGATCCCCTCCCCGGGGGCCGAGATCCGCCCGGTCCCCCCACTGCTCCCCCAGAGCCCGTCTGGCGGTGTCCGCGCCGGGCTCTGCGGAGAGACCGGACACAGCAGAGCAGCCCTTAGACGGGGCTGGGAATGAATCCCGGGGCCGCAACCTCCCTGCTCCTCCGCTTTTCTGTTCACCCATCCCTCCACGCGCTTCCACAGGCCGGGTGGGGGAAATCGCCCGGGGCGAGGCTGTTACCCCGAAGGGGCTCTCTCTACCCCGCGGGTGCGGCCAGACGCGGCGGCTTCCCCGCGCGGGGATCAGCGCCGCTCTCGCGCCGTACCTTGTCACCGCCCGGTGGAAAAGATGCCCGGCGCCTTCTCCGCCCGCGTGTGGGGGCACGGGGGACACTGGATGCCGCGTGGGCGCCTCCCGGGCGGCGCGGACAGCGGACACGTGGGCGCCCGCTCCGCTCCCACGGGGCGCTGGGACCAGCGGGGCTCCTGCCTCCTCGCCCGGCTCTGCCAGCCGCGAACACGCACCGGGACGCCCCGCAGCCCCTCGCGGGGAGGCTCAGACCGCCGCAGAAAACTCTTTAAATAATAATAATACCACCACCAAGGGTGGCGGGAGAGGTTTCTGATAAGAAGAGCTTTCAGCTCTGATTTCATTTTTCAGCACGAGGATGTCGGGCTGACAGCCCATAAAGGAGAGAGTATCAAACCACCCAACACACATCCCCTGCCTGGAGCCTTCACCATTCCCACGGAGATGTTCACTCTCCCTTGTGTGGGGATCTTAAAAGCAGAACCAAATTAGACGCCAGTTGTACCAAGGGCGAATGATCACAGAAGCACGTGCCGTAATAGGAAGGGCTTTGGTTGTAATAGCAGTAGAAACAATAATAATACAGTAACCACACCAATAATACCAACAATGGTGATTACGGTAATAACCACACCAATAATACCAACAATGGTGATTACGGTAATAACAACATTGGTAACAACAACAAGAAGAATGACGAAGATAGTAGTAATAGTGCTGATGATAATAGCAATAATGCTCCTATTAATGAGGATAGTAAGGATAGTAATAATAATACTACTACCACCACTACTAATGATGATTGTAATAATAGTAATATTACTACTACGAATGACGACAGTAATCATAGTAACAATGCTCACTACTACTCCTGAGGATGATAGTCGTCATAGTAATACTACTACTAATGACGATAGCAATCATAATGCTACCAGTACGACTACCACTACTACTGAGGATGATGATGATAGTAATAGTACTACTACTAACAATAATAACAACAATAATGGCGATGACAATAATAATATTGTTTACAGATGTGCAGATGAAAAGCATAAACTAATTTCCAGGACCTGATCTCCTCCTTCCCTCTGCCCTGAATAAATAAATACATCGACTGAAGTAGGAAAGCAGCGCTCCGGGCAGACTGCTCCCTTAGGCAGCCTCTCGCCTTTATCGTAATAAAGAACATTTTGGAAGGGGAAAGCAATGGAGCTGTTACCCACAAGGAAGTTTAACACTGGACGAGGTGGCAGGGACTCCCTCGCAGCGCCCAGTCTAACGGAGCTGTGCTGTCCCTCTAGGGCTGGGTGATATTTATGTATTTGTTAAAAACACTGGCAATGATCAAGCAGCTGGTGCTTCCACTGAAGGTCCAGGTTAACTGTCTTGTTACGTGCATTTGGTTTAAATATCTGGTATTTAAATGAGAGAGGGGAGCGCTGCTCCAAAACTTTTATTGCCCCGTCATTTTTTTTTTATAGTATCCCTTAATTTGCCTTATGTCAACTCGCAACAGCAGGGATCATAATCGCAGGAACGAGATGCAAAGCCACCGCTAACACTGGCACGCAGGGGATCCGCTCACTCGCCTCTCCAGGGGAAGGATCTGCTGTCGATTAGGAATGTTACAATTTCAGGAGACTCGTAAAAACAAGAAAAGAAAAATCATCTGCTTCCAAAGCCAGCCCCGGAGTTGTTAAAAGGAATTAGCCGCTACAGTGAAACCAAAAATCATTTTAGAAGTGACTTGGGGGTGCTCCGGATTCCCTGCTCCTAGGAAACTCCAGGACAACGGTGCCGAGCCAGCCCGTGACTCCAGAGGAGTCAGTTCCCAAAGGATGTACGCCTGGGAAGCCGCACATCAAGTGCCAGTTTGTCATTCCACGGAGAGCGGTGTGAATCCGAAGCAATTTGGCGTGGCGCTACTTCGGATTTAGTCCTGGGTAATTGCCCGGAGCTGAAGTAGGTTTTCGTGATGCTTATCTCTATGTACATAAACATATCTTGAAAGCACACCCGGAATCAGCAGCAGCCCCGTGCTGCTGTGCAGCGCCCCATGACACCTGGGAGCCAGACAGGAGCCTTGGGGGCAATTCTGCTTCGCTCAGGCGCAGAGCACAGATCTGCGCCCCGCACCGGCCGCTGCTGCCAGGGGCTGTGGTGCCTCCGAGGGAGCCAGGGCACAGGCGACCTGCTCTGTGCACTTAGGGGCAGTGCTTGAAAGCTTTCCCCGAGTTTCCTTCCTTTACCCAGGGATGAGCCTGCACCCCCGGATCGGGGCAAAATAACGATTCCGGGCCCGATCCTGGAGTCATTTGCAAGCAAACCTCCTCTGGGCTTCACTGAAAGCCTCCCGTGACAAAGACCTGCCAGGATCAAACCTTGCTGATCCATTTCCAGGGCTTTCACCGGGAGAAACATTCAGCCCTTTTTACATTTTTTTTTCCTTTGCAGCATCACAGCCCGCGGGGAAGACAGGGGCGTCGGGGCTGCTGGAGGCTGCGCTCCAGGCGGGGCTGGCTGGGGTCTTAGCGCAGGGCTCGGCAGAGCAAGGCGCATCCCAGCTGGGAGGACAGCCTGGGGGGAGATGAGTGCATCTCTCCGGTGGGTTGGTTTTTCTTTTTGCCCAGCAGCGTTTAGACTTTCCCCAGCCCTGGACTTCGCAGCCTGCAAGGGCTGGGCAACGGGCTGGAAAGGGACAAGGAAGGGGAGACAAGAAAAAGGCACAAGTGCCTCGGAGCCAAGCCCTTGCTACACGTGTCAGCGGGGCAGGGGCAGGGGCAGGGGCAGGGGGGCGGCGGGACCAGCCCCGGCCACACGACGCCGTCCCCGCGCTGCGGGCTTCCCTGCACGCCACCTCTCTCTAAGCTGCACGTGGAGTGACTCCGGATTCCCCCCGGGGGGAACTGAAAGCAAAAGCGGGCCGGGACTCTTGAGACCCTCCGCGCTCTCCTCCTCGTAAATCGCGACTGATGATTTTTAAATTCTGCTTTATTTTTTCTTTAAGTCCCGTTCAACACACTCAAGCCACAGTTGTCACTTGCTGATATTTTTATTCGTCCCCCCCCACCCACCCCCCAGCTGAAAGCAGACA
>NW_017729028.1:20422711-20435604 GCF_001723915.1 Gavialis gangeticus
ACCCACCCCCCAGCTGAAAGCAGACAGGCAGGGGCGAAAACCCGGCTGAAAACCACTCAAGATAAGCAAATGAGCAAAACCTAGCTAGAAATCGGTTTTTTAGAGGTGATGCCCTTCTTGGTTAAAAGGTTGCTAATTGCCAGCTTGCTCCAGGGTTGCCAAACAGAGCAGCAAAGCCCCCCCCGCGTCACGAGGGGCAAGGCAACTTGTTTCAGTCCACTACTGAGGTTTCACTCGGGGCTGAAAACAGATTGCTGTCCTTTGACTACCGAGTTAGCAACGTGGTTTCAGCTCCTAAGCATCTCCCTATGAAAGTCAGCGGGTGTCTGCTTGAAAACTCGCTGGTCTGATATGCAGACCCTTCCTCTTCTTGCACAAATCACCCCGAAGAGACAGATCCCTGCCAACTTCCACTTTACATTTCAGTCCCACTCACAGGACAGATGCAGAACATGCATAGGCTGAGGGAGCACGTTTCATCAAAACAGCACAAAAGTCTTTACAAAGCGATGAATTAAGTGCTGGCTGGTTTGCAAACTAGGGTGACTTCCATGGTGTAAATAAATGATTCCGTTTGCAACTCCAGCCCCTTTCGCCCAGCATTGCTGCCCTGTGGATGCAGCTCAGGCTACTCCAGTGAGAGTCAGCATTTCCATTATAATTTCCTATTTTCAAGAGTTTTTACAGTGATCATAAAATTCAATCCAGGCTCCAAACTTGGCATCCTGGGGCTCCTCCAGGGAATCAGTCCTTTTTGTTGTATTTGAAAGAGGAAACCATTTATCTGTTTTTACATTATGAGAGCGCAAAGAAAAGGAAGCAAATGCAGCATTTGGAGAACTTTTTTTTTTTTTTTTTTTTTGCATTTTATAACCCTGATTTTTGTTCAGTTTTATGGTATCTGCCACAGACATTAAATGAATGTACTGCACAGTAATTAATAACAAATGAAAAGTCATCAGGTTATATCAAATCCAGAGTCCACAATCAGGACTGGTCACATGAAAATAACTTTCAACTTGCTAAACTGCTTTCTTTGTGTAAAGATCAAATTGGCATCTGTGCCGCACGCGCTGTTACGAGCATGGTCAAGCCTGAGACCACCATCCCCCCGATCATGTGCTGTCACGTAATCAGACACGCACTGATCACGCACCAGTCATGCGAACGATGCGAACTGGAAAGTTCCTTGAATGACGGCCTCTAATTGGCTCAAGAGAAATCCTGGCGGAATGGCGAGGTATTTAAGCCCCGCCCAGCAGTTGCTCGGGGAGACCGCCATTCCACCGCAACCTGAGCTGGCCTCGTGGTTCTTTAGGGCTGATCACCCCAACTGTCTCCCGCCGCCGTCCCCTCAGGCGTACCCCCGCTTGTTCCGGACCGTCTCGTCTTCGATTCACAACGCGTAACGCAAGCGAATTCTGGTGTCCTCGCCTCCGTTGTCTGCCAACTACTGCTATAGTGGCGTGAGTAAATAAACGTTGTTATTTGAAACCGTTACGCATCCGAGCCTTCCTCAGCCCGTAAATCCAGATCTGCCACGAACCAGAGGGTGCCACAAGGCCCCTCTCATGGTGCGGGACATGGGGTCATGAACAGGATCTGGTGGGGATGATGGAAAGATACAGCATGACCTAGTCCACTGCTGCCCGTGGTCGAATGGCACACGGCTGTTAGTAAACCATGATCTATGGGCCCACATAGCATATCGTCAAGCTAGAGGCCCCGCAGCGAGGGAAGAAATCTCCAGTTACCTATCACTCACAACCGGGGGAAAGGAGTGGAACATGACCTTGAGCCCCGCTACATTCCGGTGTGTCATGAGCTCCCTGAACGTTATGTTCCGGGCCAGTGAGGCATCTGGCGCGCTAAGCCTCGTGAGAGTTAAGCCCGCAGGCACAGTCAACCGGACCCCGGTGCAAGAATTCGTCCAGTGCATGCACTATGTAAGAGGAGGGGTGAGCACCCCCATCGATAAGTTTAATTGCCCCGCCCTGAGGGAGGGATCGCACGGACATGAGCTGCTCACTCAGTGCCGCAAGCGTCTCAAGTCTGATGGGCGCACTGCCACCAAGGGAAAATGTTAAACGTCCTGTTCCGCGAGTTCGTGGGCCTCCTACGTGAAAATGCAGACCTGGGAACACAAGTAGACATGCTGCCTCGCCAGTGCCGTGACGGGCTCCCAGGAGAGGGGGGCCCAACACTCTTGCCCACTGAATCAAACGACGACCTGCTCACAGAGGCGCTCAATCCGTTGCCATCCGTGCCACCGCCGTACGACCCGGAAGTCAAGGGGGAACCCTGGAAGATCTATCTGCCGCTCGACCCGCCCACGGCCATGCCGGTGATCGTCACCAAAACTGTGGTTGATGGAGCCGGAGTCCCTCGTACCACCACATCGTGGCACACCCGTAACCGCTCGGAGATGCAGGAGCTGATGAAAGAAACTGCTATGAGGCCCCGCGAGTCGATAATCGGCTGGTTGGGCCGCATCGTTCTTGAGTGTGGATTCAAAAGGGTCGATTATGAAGAATGCCACAATCTTATTCTCAGTGGCGCCTGGAACCATGGCACCGTCATTGATCCAGCTTGTTTAGCAGCTAACATGGCGTGGCCTATTCCGCTTGCAGCCGCGATAACCCAAGCCTTGGATAATAAAAGCCACCTGTGGCACAGCAGTGTGGAGCCTGGAAAATACGACCCCGACCTGCTCGTTTATGCTGTCGCTGGGATTTCATATTGAGTTTGGAATGCCGCCCTGTTCCCTCGGGGAGGCCTCACACAGGTGCAAGCCAATGGCCCACGGGCACATTGCTACAATCCAGACCCCGGAAACATCCCGATCACTCCCACTGCCGTCGAAGCCGCCATTGATGTATATGGAGGGACGCACCAAATCCCACTTCAGTTAATGCTTACAGGGATCATGGGACAACCAGTGACATCTGTCCTAGCTCATTCGCACAAGCTACAAGCCCTGAAAGATATGAAGAGTGCAATCGCACCAGTGCAAGCGCTCACAGTTGCCCCGCAGCGGTCGAATCCTAAACCCGTGTCTCGCCTTCCACCAAGGCCCAACGTTGGATCTTTGCAACCACCAGATCGCTTGCCCCGTGAACGGACCATGTTCGGGTTTTTGCTGAACCACTCCAGGCTTACCAAGGGCGCTATCAGGAGGCTCAGTGATGAAGAGCAACAACTGCTAGCAGATTGCATGGGATTCGATTGGCAAGACGGCAGTTGTCCAAAAAACTGACTGTCACCGCCAGATCTGTGGCGTCTAACAATTTGCAACCTTACAGCCACTTCACCGTTTGTCACCCCCAGCAGTTGCAACTTTCATGCAAAGTAAAATTTCTCTTGGACACTGGTGCCCAAGTTAACATTATTCGCCCTGACGTCCCGCACATACCCACCAAAGCCACCACGTTCGTCTGAGGCTTATATGATACGAAACAGACCAAGGTAGTGCGCTTCTGGGTAAAAGGGAAAGACCAACCCCTCATGGCAGTCTTGGGGGACGTCAATCTTCTCAGGATACCTGGTCTACGTCAGCTGCGACTCAAACATCAAGTGATCGCTGCACTACCCGTCACACAAGTGAATCTGCCGCATGTCCCCTCGCTGTACTCGACCAGACCATGGAAATATAGACCTATCCCGATGAAACAGCCACTCCATGTCCCGTTAAAGGCTTTGCTCGAACGCCTGCAAAATGAAGGGAAAATTACCCCGGTTACTGCTTCGACTTTCTTGTCACCCGGGTGGGGCCTAGTGAAGGCTCACCAACCCGGAGCTGTGTGCCTAGTCATCAACTATGGAGAGGCAAATAAGCTCTGTTCCCCACTTGCCATGCCATATGTTCTATCTCTCTCCACTTATCAAACACACTCAGTCGCACCAGTCTAACACCGACCCCGTTCACGCCTATATCGACGAATATCTGCAAAGCCCTCGCTGTATGGCTGCCACCACCCTAACAACGCTTGACAGTGATCACTTGGTCCGGTGGCTCCATGAATTTTGGAACCACCCTGGAAAATGCAAAGCACACGCCCGTTGGAAACAGGCAGGAGGACAAAGCAGTGAAGTCCGACCCCAATCCTGGGACGCGGCAACGTGCCGTTGCCTTGCGTGCAACCAAGACAAGCCACAACATGGCACCAAGTACGAAAAGCACGCTTATGACCCTTCGCACTTCACTCCCGGACAAGTGTGGCAAATTGACCTCATCGGCCCACTCCCGGAGGCCCGCCGCAAACCTAAAGGTCTCGCTGTGGTTGACCTAGGCACACGCCAGCTAGCCATGGTACCGCTGTTGAAAACCCATGCTCAAGATATTATTTTCACTCTTCGCCAAGTGGGACAGTGGTGGAAGCTCCCACAACAAATACAATCAGATGGCGACCAGCATTCGGCAGCCGATGTGTCGCCCACTTTGCAGCAGAAAATAACATAGACTGGCACCATCACTTGCCATACCACCCACAGAGTAATGGCGTCATAAAGCACGCAATTGGGGTGCTAAAAGAAAAATTGCACCTCTGTGGAGGTGGAACCGACAAAGGCTGGGACACACACCTCCCACAGGTGTTAAGTTCATTAAATGCCGACAAAACACGGTGGGAACCTCGCGATACAAGTGGGCTGCCGCCATGGAAACCAGCGTACGAACTGAACACACTCATTTGGGTGACAATACCAACCCACACGGAATCTCGCCTGATGCCCGTACCAGGGCTCGTTGTTCATCCCGGAACTTATCCTAACACCTACATTTGTAATTTAGACGGACGGCCAAATCCCTGCTTAGTACATCATAACTGGCTTGCTAGGCGCTCCGAACAGTTGTAGTAACGTTATTACCTTGATTTCAGTTACTTGCTGTTGTTGTTTTGTTACAGGTAACCCAGCGCCTACCACCATGAACTCTCCCGTCAAACTTTTCCTCCTGTTGGTGGTATGTTTCCCCGCTTTATCACTTCAAGGCGACAACAACACCTTTATCCAGCTCCTACAGCTTGTCGCTAGTGAGTGTCTCACAGCCGAAGGAAACGAGATGAACGTGAACGACACTACCTATCGCATCTGTTTTCCCCGACTAGATGACACCTCCGAGCTAAAATTATGGTTTACCGCAAGTCGCCCTGAGGTACCCTCGGAAACGCTCCAGGGCGTTATGAGCACAAACTCTTGTCTGGTTGCCTGGCCATCTGCCCTCAAGGTTAAAATGAAACCCCTACCCACAGTTATGAATTTTACCCAAGACTGGCCTTATGTTTGTATGGGGAGCGCGTGTCCACCTCATACCCTGAATTGTTCTTCCTCATTGGAAGATTTGGTGTGCACTGTGGCTGTAAACATCTCCACCGTAAATGGTACGTGGTGGATAAAAGGCTTAAAGGTCATCCTTAGAAACTTAAACAACGAGAGACTTTTAATGATGGGCCGCATGCCAAAAAATGTTCGTTTTCTAGTCTCATTCTTGTCCGGCATGCGTGCGGTGTGCTCAAATGCCTCAACCTCAACTTCGACCACTGCTGCACTGTATTCCAACACATCCAACCCTACAACAAAGTTGCCCTTAAACCTCACTATCTCACAGCTGCTTAATTCCACCCACATAACCCCGTTTCTCAATGGTACCACCGGCGGATATGTGTGTAACGCAGCTATAGACGAAGTCCAGGGAGATAAGTCGTATTTACCACCAGGCTGGCTGTGGCTTAACCTCAACACCTCGCTTGCTAGTCATAGTCTAAATCTCCAATCCAATGTTACGTACACTGTAGTCACCTCTTTATTAAATAGCAACCAAGGGTTAATGTATAACCACTCACGAACCACTGCTCCAGCAACTAGTTTAAGTCACCAGAAGCGTAGTGTAAACCCCACCAAAGATCCGAAGGACTGAGCATGGAAACTCATGACATGGTATGACAAATTGGCTTTGTGGTTCTCTATTGGCATTGGGATGCCTCATGCTATGATTAAGATTGTTCTCTTAACTGAAGCTGTAGAAACCCTTGTGAACGCTATCCAGTTAGGCTTTGAGAAAACGCAAGCCGCTATAACTACGTTGCAGTATGCGGTGTATTATAACCGTCTAGCATTAGACTATTTTTTAGCTAAAGGAGGAGGAGTTTGTAATATGTTCAACAAGGCGACGCACTGCTGTCTTGAGTTTGAATCAGGGTCCTTTAACCTCTCCGACGTCTATGAGGTGATACAAAAAGCCTGTAATTTAGTCAATGATTCTAAAAGGGGTCCAGAAAGTCCAGAATGGTTTTCATGGCTCACGAGTTGGTTAGATTGGTTCGGACTAGGGGGGCTGAAAAAGGTGTTTAAAATGTTAATATTAGTTTTAGTAGCTATTATTATAGGGTTTAGTGTAATTTGTTGTTTATTACCGTTTTTAAAGAAAAGGTTGATGACATTGTCTGCTTTTGTATATACTCATTTACCACTTGAATTATCTGATGATGAATCGAATAATGAAGACGCACAGATCTGAGTGCGCATGCGGCAAGGGGGCATGTAAAAATCAAATTGGCATCTGTGCCGCACGTGCTGTTATGAGCATGGTCAAGCCTGAGACCACCACCCCACCCGATCATGCGCTGTGACGTAATCAGACACGCGCTGATCACGCGCCAGTCATGCGAACGATGCATGATCGCCTGGAAAGTTCCTTGAACGACGGCCTCTAATTGGCTCAAGAGAAATCCTGGCGGAATGGCGAGGTATTTAAGCCCCGCCCGGCAGTTGCTCGGGGAGACCGCCATTCCACCGCAACCTGAGCTGGCCTCGTGGTTCTTTAGGGCTGATCACCCCAACTGTCTCCCGCCGCCGTCCCCTCAGGCGTACCCCCGCTTGTTCCGGACCGTCTCGTCTTCGATTCACAACGCGTAACGCAAGCGAATTCTGGTGTCCTCGCCTCCGTTGTCTGCCAATTACTGCTATAGGGGCGTGAGTAAATAAACGTTGTTATTTGAAACCATTATGCATCCGAGCCTTCCTCAGCCCGTAAATCCAGATCTGCCACGAACCAGAGGGTGCCACAAGGCCCCTCTCATGGTGTGGGACACTTTGCTAAACTGATAATTTGTTGGTAACTGATCTACAATATGGAGCTATGCCTTGGGGTGTTTGGGTTAAAAATGACCTGGTCTTTTGTTCAATAGAGGAATATTGTGCATGCACTAACATCTATCAACAATTTCATAAGGATGCAGGTGTTTAGCATGCAGATTTTAGGGGTCTATACTATAGTCCCCTTAGTGTACAGTGTATGTATAGCAGTCAAATATTCTTTGGATTTAGGTGTCCCTAAGTATTCATTTATATGATGGATTGTAATTGCTCAATGGTTCCTCTGGAACCATTATATTCTATCAGGTCAAAAACCAGCTTTAAAAAAAATCCTGAATACAAAGGCAGCTGAAGTGCTTCATGTATGTCCCATGTGCACCTATGCCATTTCCATGTTGATGCAGTGGTGTAACTAGCTTGGCATAACATGAAGATTTTAGAGGCATGAGTTTGGGATGGGCATCTGGGGCAAAGAATGGAGTGAATTAAATGCCGGTGATGCTTTGATATCACACACCACTCACATGGATTCTGTGTATAGTACTATTATACCTTCTGTAGTGGTTTAACACACTTATTTTACAAGTCTTGAAACACCATAGTGCCATTTCACTACCGTCTATTCTGGGAGGTGGGTCATGGTAACGCTTTCTTTGGGGTGTGTGGCTGGCACATGAGAGGGTTGAAAATATTCACAGCAGGCCAAGAAAGAAGTGTTTCTTCAGTGGGTGTACTTTGAAAAAATTGGCAGACTTCTGACATGCAGGGGATTGGAACGCAGAGAGGAGAGCCTTGAGAAAAGGAAAGGAATGTGGGCGAGTGTATCAAAGGGGCATAACACTTGCAATTTATCACATGGCTCTTCAGCTGATGACATAGTTACTGCTTCTGTATGTATACAGAGATAAACACAGAATGCAGTGCTATATACTATAGAAATGTGTGTGTACATGTGTACATGCACACACACACACTTATGGGTTGGTTCTATTTGTTCAAGGAAGATAATATATCTTAGTTTGTACTTGCATATAATATGGAATAGAGACATGCAGGACAGTATCCGTACTACAAAGCACTCATATTGTGATGAAAAATTAATAGTAGATTTTGGAATTCTTTGGGATTAAAGGCAGGATTTGCCTGCAATCTAGTCACTAAAAAGGGAATAGGAATCAGGATTGTGATGTTCCTTGTCTGGTTATAGCATTCACTTACTGTGATCTCAGGAAGGTGATCTGGAGCCAATAATGTTCCCACTGCAATGTGAGGAAACACACCTCCTGACTTCATATACATTTGGATTTAGATTTTACTATATTTTTACCATGATTTATCCTTTTTCCTACAAATGAGCAATATCAGATGTACCAGGTCTGACTAAATAAAACCACTCCTGCACCAAGGAGATCTATTTGAAACAACTTCTGTGTGTATGATACATTTATATAAGGCTTTGTCCATACTAAGCAACTCCATAGCTTTAACTTCCCACCTGTGCCTGGTCCCTGTTGGAGTCAGAAGTGGTAACAAGACCCCAAGTGTATCTATTCCATTCTGTTTATTTGAGTTCTTACGTTGCCTTTGTCACCGCAGTAAGCACCTTCCAACAGTGCATTGAAGGATTTGACTAACATCTGCCACATACGGTTTGTTCTCTCTTTCATCTTTTTCCCAGCAGGGTGATGGTATATATAGTTTAAGGTTCTGCTTTGCTAAGATTGTCTGAATAGGGTATTATTTAATGTATATGCTGCTATATGTTTATACTAGAGAGGGTGGGTTGAAGAAGTGTCCTTTGTATTTGGAACCAAAGGCAATGAAGTTTGCCATGGTCCCTTTGCAGTATGTGGATGTGTCTTTGGAGAACATGGGTATGTTCCAATGTTACACCAGTCCCTGAGCATGCTTTGTCTCCTGTACAGGTGAGTTTTACGCTGATAAGAGGAAGCTTAATTATGTCTGGACAAGTAGAATTGTCATGGCTGTAATCTTCCTGGAAATATAGGCAGCTTTGTGTGTATCCTAGGCCTCAGTCCAGGTCCCCAAAGATAAGCAGTGAGACCTTCAATCAGTATTTAATGGGAAGCCAATGTATGAGAGGAACACAGATTGGATGTTTGTTACTTACCACTATGTCAACTGGCTTGTAATAACCGCTAATCCTAGAAGTCATCACACTTG
This sequence comes from Gavialis gangeticus, assembly GCF_001723915.1. Lineage (NCBI taxonomy): Eukaryota > Metazoa > Chordata > Crocodylia > Gavialidae > Gavialis > Gavialis gangeticus. The sequence continues at coordinate 20,431,988 of NW_017729028.1, forward strand.
TTCCATCACAGGACCAAAAGGCACTATGCACTGGGGCCAGATTTTCCTGGCTTGCACAAATATATCATCAGTCCTCCACAACCAAGACAGGGAACAGTGCCACTTTGCATACCGTGGCAGCAGCTATGAAGCTATACTTGATCAGCAGTGCAGATCCACTGGTAGTAGGATGGGTCTAATTTATAATGTGAATATGGCTGTTTTTACCATGCTGTCATCTCTCTCCGATCCTCTGACATCTGCCACGATCCCTTTCCTCCCATAGCGACCATGTTTTTGAGGATCAATCCTGTCCTCTGCTGTTCTCTCATTTAGGGAGGCTGTTGATTCATCTGTATGACTCTGTATCAGTTCTGGGATTCAATCCTTCTTCCATGTGAGTTTTGCTATTGATCTCAATGGCAGTAGTTTCCAACCACTGGTGCATACCTTTGCTGCAGATCCAGTTTGTATGCTTGTACTTAGTGGAAAGGTGCTAAAACAACACAAAGTGTTACTGCTATTAATATATTTCTATTAGCATTGATCAAATTTACTTAATTCACTGGACTCACTCAAGGACATCATTATGGTGACCAGGGCAAATATTCCATTATTTGAAACTTCCCCAAATGAAGGAAGGTTGTTGAGGGACAGGGGAGAGGAATAGCTATTTTAATTAAATACATAATTACCCACAGTGTCTTTCCTGTTTTTATCATATTCTAAATATATCTCTCCTCTGTAGACACAAATGACAGCTTTAAACTTTTTTTAGCTTTAACTTTATAAAAGGAAAAAAATTCCTATTGAAAACTACGTGGAAATAAAGCCAGTAGATCAGCTAAAACTCACAATCACAAAGGAAGCAGCGAATTGCACAAGAAAGATGATTTTCTAACATACCCAGTTATGCTGAAGAGTTGCAGATAAAGGTCAGCTAGGAGGGGGTACCTCTTGCCATCAGGTGATCTTAAATACCAAATAGGCTTTAATATGTGGGCCCAAGGGGAAGGTTAAGTAACAACAGAGCTTCAACCCTCACCAAGAATTTCCTGCTATTTGTGGTTTAAGGTCAGACCCTCAAGGTTATTTTAAGATAGGTTGTGCGTGCAGAATTGTAAGACTATTACAGCCTGAACATTACAGGCTAGAATGGGATCATAAAATCTTGTCTACAGACACAATCCTGAAGAAAACTCGCCACCTGCTGGTCAGAGAACTATTAGTTTCATGTGTCTCTAGACAGTATTTGATAAACGAATGTCATCACCATTCAAATCACTCATATTTCAAATCTCTGCTCCATTTCAGACATGCATTCTGCACTTCTTGGGCTGCATTCTTAGTTTAAAAGCCAGATTTTTTTATTAATATCACTATATGACTATTTTACCCTCATATTTTTTTCTTTAAACACACTGTTCTAGCATGAATAATTGCCTCCTGGGGTTAATGATTTTGCATGGATGAGTTGAGTTATGCTCCATATTTTGGTCTTCTCACTTTAATTCCATGTTTAGTTTCCTCAAAGCCAGCTCTCAGGGTAGATGCTTTGTGAGAAAATGTATCAGGAGTCCTTGTGGTTTCTGTAATGAGGTTAGTTTTTCTACAGACCAAATACGAAGTCAAGACTAAGTAAGATAACTAGTTTTATTGGAGATATTCTTCATTAATGAAGTGAAAAGAAGAATGCCTAATGTAATCAGAGTACAACTGATTTTCCATTACACAGACTGTAAATGATACCAGAATATCAATGTTACTGATTTTTTAAAAATTCTGTTCGTTGATTTTATTATTTTTTTATTTAGTAAATCAAACAGCAATGTCATGTAAATATGTTACTAAAGTCCCTTCCATTCTCAGACCTTCCCTAGGAAGATGCTCATTGATTTCAGTGAGGGTTGCGATAGGTCCTTAGGCAGTCAATCAAAACAGGATGTGTCCATTCTTCTATATTGACCTTGAATTTATTGGGGTGGATTAAGACTGAAAAGGCTTTGGGAAAAAGGAGTCTTCAGAACCACCACAAAATAAAGTTTTAGCTTTCACACAAAGTGCTTTTCTTCTTGCAAGATGAAGGAAATATGAAAGGCTGATATAATCTTCATTTGGTATTGACCATGAGAGGAGAGATCAGAAAACAGGAGGTAAACACAGAGGATACTGGCCACAAATATATCAAAACTGAGATATAAAGGAAGATGATGGGCATTGCTAGCCATATTAGGCTATAATTACTTATGAAAGAAAATGAGAAAATATGGAATAGAGCTAATGTGTTTTTTGCCAAGATCTAGAGGGAAGTTATGGGCCTCATTCTAAGTCACAGTCCAGACAGTTTGTACTGGCAGCAGGTGCTTTTACATGGACTCTGTTTGTCTTCAGTGAGTACTGGTGAAAAAACTAAAGCACAAAAATGATGTGGGAAACAGGAAAAAAGAGAGCTCCAAAAAGAAAAGGGAAATTTAGCCCATAACATTAAAGAAAAGGAAGGCTAACATGGAAATACTAGGTAGAGGAGCCAAAGGAAATAAGGTAAGGTCCTGAAAAATGAGAAAATGATGGGAAAAGAGGACTATTACAAAGAGAAAAGGGCACAGAGGTGAGAAACCTCCAACATGTATATTTCTGCTGTGTTTTCCTGTAAAAAAGGGTATTCGGGGAACTTTGTGCAGGAAACAGCAAAAATCCTATGAGGAAAATGATTAATAAAGGGTCTCAAACTGATATGTACTGGGGGCTGGGGAGTTTGTCGTCTCCTGTAGTTAGAGGTGTGGCCCTCTTCTTTGGATGTCTCAAGCATATTTAAACAACTCCTGCAAGCCACTCACCACCATCATCCCCCTGCTTTACCTCTGGCAGGTTAGGGTGCTGTGCCTTGTAATTTTGTGACAGGGTGGTGCAGTTTTAGGAATAAGTCAGACAAGGATTTATATGGAATGGTTTGGATAGGCATAATCCTGCCTCAAGCAAGCAGTTGAACTAGATGACCCCTGGAAGTCCCTTCCAGCCCTATTTTTCTATGACTCTATGAAACAGGTGGCAAATACACATGACTAAAATGCACTGCCCTTTCTGAGAGAGGGAGGTGACATTTGGCTGTGAGTTAGGATTTCTGGATTTAAGCTATGGATCCATTATTGAACCCTGCAATACTCTTGGGTAAGTCACTCTAACATTTCTCTGCTTCCACTTTCCTATCTGTAAAATGTGGCTATACCCATTTGCATAACAAGTGGGGGCTGTATTGACATTCAGTACTGCATATACTGGAAGATAAATTAACTTCCAGGAGTTCATTTCTCCTGTGACTTCGAACAATTCTTCTTCCAGCTAGTACAATATTTACTGCTTGTCTAGATAGCAGGTTGTTTTAGCTTTAAATTATACCAGGGATCAGGAATTTTATGATGAAATATTTTTTCAAAACTGAATTTTTTTATCAGAAATGTATCAGTTTCAATAAAGCTTTCATCACATAAGGGCTGAGGATGGAGATTCTGATCACCTGGACTGTGAAAAACCCCAGTTCAAACTGCCATCCCATCTGAGCTCCTCAAATAGGTTAGCTGCTAGTGTATGCACAGTTTAACACTTATTCCATGACTTTGTTTTTGGTGGTGTCAGAAATG
>NW_017729028.1:20440604-20446009 GCF_001723915.1 Gavialis gangeticus
GGACTGTGAAAAACCCCAGTTCAAACTGCCATCCCATCTGAGCTCCTCAAATAGGTTAGCTGCTAGTGTATGCACAGTTTAACACTTATTCCATGACTTTGTTTTTGGTGGTGTCAGAAATGTACTAGTCTACCCAAGAGAGATGACATAAGTCAGAACTCCTAAGGGCAAAGTCAAAGGATGTACTCTTACTTCTTTATACCACATGCTGTGGCTGCCCCTAACTGCTAGTCAGCTGCTCAGCATTTACTGTCTTAGATGCTGTGGGGTGAAGAGGAGCAAGGATGAACTAGAACTATGCTTCTCTTTGCGGGCAGAGCTGGCCACTTAGGAAACAGGCCCATGTAGGCATTGGCAGAATATGGTCAAAACAGTAGCAACTAGGAACACTGGGCTATAAGGCCCTTGCTAAGTCTTTGAGACCAGTCACCTTCTGCTACACAGAATCACTTCGTATTATTCATAACTTGCCAAGTTCTATCTTAAAATGAGTTTTTTTGTGTGGTTAGTTTTTGCCCCCCCGCCCCCCCCAGTATAGGGGGGTGACACCCCTACAGTACTACTGTAGGAAGGCTGTTCTAAATTCTTATCATTCTGATGCTTAGAAAAATTAGCCTAAATAACTAGTTTATCCTTTTTGTTCTTATGCTAACATTATTCTGTAGCTTAAATAGCTCTTCTCATTCCCACCAATGTATTTATAAGGAGCAGTTACATCCCTTCTCAGCCATCATTTTGCTAGGCTAACCCAGCTCCAATTCTTTTAATCTCCAGTCCTCCTTTGCTCCTTCTCTGGTTTGAAATAATCTTTTTTAATGTGAGTGACCACATATCAAGGGCCAGGTTATCAGGTTAATCATATTGCCACAAACTGCCTTAGTCACCTGAGTTTACCCAGTTGCCACTGTCCTCGGTACCCCCACCTGGCCACAGCTGTTTACTGGGCATGCCTGCCTGCTTTTAAGATGCAGTACTTTCAGTGCCAGCAAGCTACTCAACAAACCAGACCTCCTTATCTAGCTCTGGGCTTCCTATTCTGTTTCTGGTTTCCTCAGCCCTGTTTATTTGTTTGTTCATGGTTTCCTTTGCCCTTAGTTCTGCTTCCTGCCTTCATCCTGGTGTCTATTCTTGGTTCCAGACTGCCTTGCCAGCTTTTGGACCCCTTGTACTCCAGACCCCTGACTTCTGATAGCCAACTCCTGACTTGGGGTTTAGATCGCTAACCTTCCAGCCCCTGTACAGCTACAGCTGCCTGCTCCAGACCTCCTGGCTAGTAATGCTGGTTTGGATCCCTGCTCCCTGTTTCTGTTGACCGGACTGTGGTTCAACCCAGGGTGACTGCCGATGCCACAATCTTGTATAGACCAGTCCCTTGTGACCTGCCCACTCCTGATCCCCTGACTCCCAGATCCAGTCTGGACCCTTGCCTCCCCAACCTTGCCTGTTCCTGACCCCTGAGGCCAAGCCCTGACTGCTTACATCCCAGCCATTCCCCTGATACCAAAACAGTACATAATATTCCAGATGAGGTCATACCTTGTACAATTGTACAAGTACAAAACAATTTTGTTCGCGAGTTGGAGGAAGGACCACAATGTTTGCAGTTACAGTTCCTTGCCTCCCTCATTTATATAAGCAGGCCTGATTAGCAAATAGACATAGTGAAGGACAGAGACACCCAGAGAAGGCCTGGGTGGTTAAGCACCCAAGTGCTCAGCCTGTTTTTCCAGTTTAATTTCCTTAAACAATTTTGTTGAGGCCAAAGCATCCCAAAATAGATTGATCCTGTCCTTGCACACCACAGCACATGCCATTTGCTGTTTACAGAGTGGCTGGATTTATTCCCTCTTGAATTAGGCCTTCAGTCTCTCTCAGCTCCCTCTGCTCGTCTTCTTTGGCTTGTGTGACCATGTGCACTGAGTTTACACTATGCAGGAGAATCATCACGATTGTTACTTATCAAAATGGTGCATCCTTCTTGGTGCTGGCAGATTGAGACTCTGTCTCTTTTTTTTAAATCAAGATAGAGACCGCAATACTCTCCAGACTCACGTTTCTAGACTGGTTGCATTTCCATTTGGGATCCTGTAGCATCTTTCAGTAATGCATGGATCTTCTTGAATGTCCACATTGAGCAGCACAGGGCTTGTTCTAACCACAAGGCCAGCCATTCCTGGAGTCTCCCAGACAACTAGGATGCCTGAGGTGCAGGTTTATTTAGCTGTGGCTTAGTTTTGTATGTTTTTCATTAGCTTCTTGAAGGGAGTAACATTTTGTCTTCTTTTGACCATTGTCTGATAGAACTGTGGATGCCTTCCCCCCTTCACTAGTTTTGGCATAGTCCTTTTAATTCTATTTTTCCCACAGGAAAGCTATCTAAATAAAGATTTGATTATGCAACTTTGAATCTTTCTTCCTCACTTCCTTTGTACTCTTTGAAAGAAGTGTCCAGGTCAGTTGTGAGCAGACTTAGGTGAATTTACAGAGAACAATTTATCTGACAAATATAGCTTTTTACTGGCTGATGAATTAGCTACAGAATTACATGTTTGGTTTTTTAAAATTATTTGGACTCATGTATTTTAGCTTCGCAGGGCAGATATGACCATTAGATCTCCTGCATAACACAGGTCAGACCACTTCAGTGGATTAATGTTGCACTAAGCTCATTTCTGCTTGGTTCTATTTTAAATTATTTGATGAATGGTTTATGCAAATGTATTTCAGCCAGTGGATTGCTTGCAAACTATTAGCAGTGAAGACTGCTTTGAGTATTTGCTCATAATTTGCTATTTACACTGTTATTGGACCTCTAAATAATACGGTATTGCTCTATGCCCAAACTGCATAAACTCTATTTGGAGAGTTCAGAATGATTATGTTATCCTTTCTGATGCGAATAATAACAGGAATATATATTTATGCATATATACATTTTTCCCTTCCACAGATTTTCTTGCAAACAAAAATCTGCTCCCATAATGCTCTAGAAAGTGAGTAACAAGATGTCACAAGTAAGATCAAAGCAACTTAAATATCACTGTTGGTTTGCAGCCAGCCAGTCTTTTGAGACAGTTTTCCACAAATCTCAGTGGTTCAATGAGACAATCACTCTCAATTCATGTTGGACTTGACTTCCATATAGCTGAAGAGTATTGTAAGAGTCTGGGATATGCATGGAAGGGTTAATCTGGTCCAAAGAAAACAAATAAAGCACAGAAATTAGCCAAAACAGGCTTTCTATTATTTTACTTTTTGTTCTTTAAATTCTCATTGCTAGCTCATAGCTGACTTTGCTTGGCTTACTAATGAAAAACCAAAGCAACTATACTTTGTTCCCACATCTCATAACCACAACACTCATCTTGTGCTATTTTTCCAATGAATGGCTTCCCCATACTGCATATGTCTTCCATCCTGAACTGAAGGATACAAATAAAATAGCGTGTTCCCTTGTCCATTCAGTCCTTGGCTTGTCTGCTCAGGCTGCCAACAGACTTGCCAATGAGTATCAATAACCAAGGGTGCAGTCTTTGCAAAGCATAGCCGTGTCTGGTCAGAACTGGCCTGAGACCATCAAATCTATGTATTTATTGAGTATATAAGTTTGATGTTATGACTCAGTGATTTCTGTTGACTGTGCTTTTTCCTAACCCTATGCGAACTGAAAGGGGTCTTTCAAGTTTCATTAAAGATGAATCACTTGAAGGGGTTTTGTTCTTGGCAGGAACTACTACCACCATTAATTTAGCATGAAAACAGTGAGTGCAGCATGTGCAGGATTCATTATTTAAAAGGGAAAATGCACATGGCTGTGGCTTTGCTATCTTCCATGGCAAAGGAAAGGACATTAAATGATGGGATTTTTTCATGGTGCTCAATGAGAGAAAAATAACTTGTAGTAGATTCATCCCTTTGCCACCTGTTGCAACCCTGATTAACCCCTCCTCCTAGACTAGATAGCTATACTGGACCCAAGTCTCAGGTCTCATGCACTCTTGGCTGGCTAGGGCTGGAAGAGTTAAGTATCTCTGACTCAGAGCCTCTATGAACACTCCTGGCACAGACCCTATGTACTTTTTTTTCTTCTCATGTCTCTATATCACATTTGACCATTTTGTTACATGCTTATGCTTGTTTATTGTGCTTTGCAAGATCTTTCATTATACATGTGCCTTCAAGCAGTGGGCATTGCAGTAGGAGTTGTGTAATCTGAGGCGCTGTGCCACAGTCACAGGTGGTTGAACCAATGGTACAGCCCTACTTCTTCAGTAGTTCCTTAGAGTGTCCAGCTCCAGCACACAGGCAGTTGAGACATAACCACTTTTGCCATGATTTTCCAGCCTCTGGTGGTAAGGAGTCAACCAATGAAAAGTCCTTTTCTTTGCTGTTGGGTTTTTTTCTTTAGCCTTTCATTCCACATCTGTAGTCATGTCCCATTGGATGTGCCATTGAGAGGTTTGGTGCTGGTGAAGAAGCTCCTGCATGATTTCAGACACTTGTGTGCCATGGGATGGTTGTACAGCAGATGTTCTGCATCTTGAGTTGGTCACAAAATGAGTGACTCGCATCTTGACTTTGCCTCAACACCCACTTGGCATTGGGAGTTCAGTCTGATTTCCTTTGCTCTGAAGCTAGCATTGGCTCTCCCAGCCCTTCTCAAGCAGCTGCCATATGCTCTCAGGGCTCTATTCAAGTGGTTGTCCTGCTAGTTCACTAGTTCCCTCATCAGGAATCATGTAATAGTAAGCAAAGACTCTGCAGGGGAGTTTCCAAACATGCACATGCACACTTCACCCATAGAAAAAGAGACATATATTTGCATAGAGATATATAGATATACGTAAAAATAACTGAACGTTCACACAAAACACTCTCCTTCCAGTGTCCTCTGCACTCAGGGAGCTTTTTGCAGTGCTTGCAGGTTCCAAGGCCCAATTGTTTTCTTGTTGCCCAGTCCAGCCTTCTTTGTCTGGTCAAAGAGAAAGAGCTACTAAGAGAAGATTTTGTCTTTTTATTACTTCTAGTCCTTTCTGTTATGTGACTCCCCTGGTCAGCTTCTAAGGCCCCATCATGCCATTAAAGCTCCCCTGTCCCATAACAACATCCATTACTTGGTTATCTGTCATCTCAAGTCCAGGCTGGAAAATTGTTCATGAAGGGGTTGTGCAACGCTTTAGTATTGCATTGTCAGGAAAAAGTTGTTCAAGGTTAGCGGTCCTTAACAGTATTGCATTGTTCACTTTCTATGATCACCTCTAGGCATCCCAGTCTTGCTTGAGGCAAGAAGGACAGGGAAAGCATAATATATATAGTCTCACACTCAAATGGTGCTCACAGAAGAAATTTTGCTTGGTGTACGGTATGATAGTTTCATAGTTTCATAGTTTCTAGGGTCGGAAGGG
>NW_017729028.1:20446020-20446430 GCF_001723915.1 Gavialis gangeticus
GGGAAAGGTGGAGCCCATCCCATCCGAGCATGTCTCTCGTTGTGATGTACCGGTCATTGTCGAGGAAGCCAAAGCCTGCCTCAAGACACCATCCCTGAAGCCGCCAGTTGGTCTCCACGATGCATGTTGCATGCCATCTTCCACGTCTGCTCACTGGTAGGATAGAAGAGAAAACCACCTGTGCACCTATCTCCTTTAGCATGCACCCCAGAGCATGGTAGTCCGCCATCAGGCAATCACGGCTTCTCCTGGCCGCATCATTAGTACCCACATGGATTAGGACCATGGGGTAGTAATTGGTGGGCTGGATCACGGCTTGGATCATCCCCTTCACGTCCTGAATCTTTGCTCCAGGTAGGCAGTAGACCTCATGTGTCAAGGGGTCCTGGTGACAGATGGGGCCCTCTGTA
>NW_017729028.1:20451430-20462308 GCF_001723915.1 Gavialis gangeticus
TGGAGTCTCCCTCCTGGCCCTTCCTGCTTGCCCACTGATGCAAACGCCAGCGCACTCTTACAGAACGTGCCTGTTTGCGCGCTCTGTTCACGTGGCTCCCTACCAGCTCAATTAAGAGGGATCCGGGGATGCATAACATCCTCCATGTACAGCATTGTCAGGCAAATGCAGATTTTGTCCAACTCAGGGAAGGTCAGGAGCTTGTCCCTGCCAAATTCTGGACCACTTATAGGGCTTGTTTGACCCTAAGGGATGTTTTTTTTTTATTCTTGTGTATTTCCTAATACTGGCCCTTGCAAGGATGAAGGCTTTCTGAGGTACAGTGCTGCCCTAGCTGTTCCCTAACTCATTCCGCCTCTTCTATAGTTTTTCCATTCTAGGGTGTCTTGAAGTACTAAAGTGAGGCATAAGTGGGGAACTTGTTTCTGTGCTCAGTGAAGTCTAAGGGAATTCATGGGCTTCATGGAGCTACTTTATCTCAGCTCAAGAGGTACACAAGGTCTATGTCTCTCTATAGTGTACAACTGGAAGGCCAAATTCTGGCTCCCTTTGGAAGTAATTTGGGGTGGAAACAGTGGCAAAATTGCGAGGAAAATTTCACCAAGCAACTGGCATTGGAAGAATCCTAGTGCTAGGTATCTGCTTCCTAAGTCTACACACCAAAGGAATTGCTAGGCAGCCAAAGTTGCAAGGCACCTAGAGCTGACTGGGAGAGAGCAGAGACATAGCTCGTTCCTGTTCTGCAATGGCTGGTGGTGGAAAGCACTGTACCCTCAGGAGGAGGGGTTCTTAGAGAAATTCAGCCTGCCTCTCTTCTCCATAGGCAGAGCACTCTGGGAGCAGCTGCTGCTGTACAGCACCTCTGCACACACTGTAAAATGACTGAGGTTTATAAAGCCACAATGTAGGCAAACACAGTGAATTAGTAGGAAAAAATACATTGTTTTTATTTGGCAAGGCTTGGGTTCTGTTTTTCTTGCTTGGATTAATGGCATTATTAAGCATTACTAAAATCTGAAACAGCACAGGGTAAGTATTGCTTACACACCTTTACTTGCTACTGACAGGCTTTTTTTAATGACATGCTCTGATTTTTCCATTAGGAAATGTGTTATTTTCTTGTATCTTAAAAACTGTAAGGGAAAAGGGACAAAAAGAGAGAGGGCTGGATCTGGAAAGGGGCTTAGGGGCTTCCCTGCCACTTCAGGTCCCATAGGCTAACATAGATTCTCAAAACTTTACTCACCTGTTGCCCGACCCTGAGGGCACCTAAATGTCTTCTTGAGGAATCTAAGATCAAGTGGATCCCTGCAGGTAGATCTCTATGGATATGTGAAGCCCCACTGAAAGTCCTTACATTTCAGAACAAACGTACTACAGATAACCTGCCAAAAACACAATGTAGAGACAACGTAATCCACAGGCTAGGGAGTCAAGTCCTGATCTGGGGTGAAACCTGGCTCTGTCATCAAGTGGCAAATGCCCAATGACTTCAGTACTCCCCCCGCCCATCTCTGTCTATCAGTCTGCTGTGTGGTTTGGGGCAAGACACTTTCCTTCCCATCCTTTTTCTGTCTGTTCTATTTAGACTGGAAGCTCTTGGAGACAGATACGGTCCCTTTATGTGTGTTTTCCCACTGTCTAGCACACCAGGCCTTGTAGACTCCATGATAATAAACATGAATACATAGAAGGGCAATATATGTAACAATATATAATTAAGAGAAGCTGCAAAATAATAATATGGAAGTGAAAGGAATGCTCTGTGATGAAGACCAAATGGGAGACCATTCAGCTTGCCAGTCACATAAAGAACCGAGGCATCATTTATTCCTGGGTTTTTAAAATGCAAAATATATTTTGCATATCATTTAAGCTGCAGTCTTCACGCCAAGTGTTCTCCGGTATCAATAGCTTCAGCTGCTCTGTGGAGAATATAATTCCTACAAAGCAGGAAAATATGATTTACTCTCAGTCTTTCACAGGCACATTATGATGTTAAAAAATGTAACTGGCTTTCCAGAATAAGTACAGAAGTCAGCTATCAGATCAGTTAAATATGCATTTATACCAGTCTATCTCTAATTTTGAAAACCAGCTATTTACCTAAGACTTTTTCAGATCTTTTAATAGTACCTTATGATGCTTTTCTGAAAAGTGTATTTCATGCACAAATTCCTCTTTTGGTAAAAGAATTGAGCCAAATTCTGGTCCTAACAATGAAGAATGGCCAAGGGAGGTGAGGATGCTGAACTACACGGTGCCTCAGCATCCTCACCTCCCTTTGGCATCGGCTGGAGTTGAAGGAATTCAGCACATTGCAAGTGCTGCTTGGTATCTAGCAGGAATAGGAGTAGGTCAGAAGTGTTCTCAATATCATAGTGCTCAGCAGTTCCGGGGGACCAGCAAGAATATATTGGGTATTAGCTCTAGCTCATTGGTGCTCTCTCTCCTGGAGCTTCAATTCCCCTGTATAGCTCCATCTTCATTTTTTCTTTTTGTCTCTGAACACAAATCGAAGTATTCCTATCATCATTTGTAAAGTCGATGTTTTTCCATCTCTCTGGATTCAGTTCCTATTAAAATGGGGTTCTGCTTAGGAAGCATTCATTCAACTGGGTGTGTGTATGTGTGTGTGTGTGGGGGGGCAGCCCTGTATGTCATGCCATGTCATGGGTGGCCAGGTCTAGGGGTTCCCCAGGGTCAGAAGAAGCAACTAAGATCCAAGGGTGGTATGCAAAGTCTGAGTGTTGGGGAGCTAGGAGGCCAGAAGATCTGTCTGGGGAATTGAGTCAGAGATCCAGAGGGTCAGGCATAGCACAGGGTCAGGAGGCCAGCCAGGAGATCAAACCAGAGTTGGATTAAGGAGCCAAAGGATCAGACCAAGCTCGGGGTCCATGGGTAGGCTGGTCAGCAACCCAGAGAATCCATCAGAGAACCAGTAGAGACACCAGCCAAGGGTAAAGCAACCTGAATACAAAGTTAATCTTATTGCCCAGACACTTCATCTTCCAGGTCAGGGCTTTTATTGGAAAAGGATAAAGGGTTGCCTGACCCTGGATATCTGGCCATTCTGGTTGCATGGAGTGGGCAGGTAGCTAGGGCCATGTATCAGGTTCTGCCTACCTATGTCCACCCTTCGGCAATGTGACAAAGTAATCAGTAAAGCTAACCGCACTCTATCATGCATTAGCAGGTGCATCACAACCAGGTCCAGGGAGCTGATGCTTCCCCTCTATGCTGCATTGGTCAGGCTACAGCTGGAGTACTGCGTCCAGTTCTGGGCACCACACTTCAAGAGGGATGTGAATAACCTGGAGAGGGTCCAGAGGAGGGCCACTCGCATGGTTAGGGACCTGCAGGAAAGGCCCAACAAGGAGAGACTGGGGGACCTGGATCTCTTCAGCCTCCGCAAGAGGGGGCTGAGAGGGGATCTTGTGGCTATTTACAAATTCAGTGGGGGGATGGGGGGAGGGCAGCAAGAAATTGGAGATGTTCTGTTTACCAGGGCACCCTGGAACAACGGCCACAAACTGACAGAGAGCAGATTTAGGCTGGACATCAGGAAGAACTTCTTCACAGTAAGGGTTGCCAGAATCTGGAACGGGCTTCCAAGGGAGGTGGTGCTCTCCCCTACCCTGGGGGTCTTTAAGAGGAAACTGGACAAGCACCTGGATGGGGTCATATCACCCCAGTGGTCTTTCCTGCCCAGGACAGGGGGTCGGACTCGATGATCTATTGAAGTTCCTTCTGACCCCAACAACTATGAAACTATGACACTATAATGGCTCAGCTGAGGTAGTGGCAGACTGGCTGTGCCAAGCAGGCTAAGGCTGCAGGTCCAAGGTCACAGCCTAGCGCTATCAATTCTCTTTTATGCAGCCTGTTAGTTGCTTTTCCTGCTGCAGTCTCTTCTTTCTCTTTGGCACCTGAATGACACTCAGGTTGCTCACACACCAAGCCTGACTCCCCATTGCTCTGCATTAGGACACTTCTGTGCCTGAGCTTCCTCATTTGTAAAGCAAAGGTAATAAACCTATCTTCCTGAAAGGTTGTTTTGAGGCCCTTACTTGACCTATCTGTTAACTCCAACTCCCTGTGAATTTCTGAGAGTCTTTCTGAATTGTGGGCCCCTTTATGGGATCCCTCACTGAGCACCCATTAATGGAGGCAGCCATCACCGTAAAACACTTGAGTCTGTGCTCTTGTCAGTCTTCCTAGAAAAACAGCTTTAAAAAAAAAAGCATTGTTTAAAACATTGAAAGGGAATGAGCTTCTCATTTATTATATGATCTAACATCAAGACTTTGCTATTTTATTAGAGACTCTCCCACAAAGTAACTGATCCTTGTGTTCCCTCCAAATCCAAGATGCAGAAATCATTTTTGCAGTTAGTTATCCTACATCAAAGCCTCCAACAGTGAATACTCCTTAACCGGAGCAAACTGTGTGAGGCAGAGGCATTCCTGTACAGAGAGCAAATGTTCACCCCAAAGCCCTGCAAGGGTTAAAGAGGCAGAAGTCCTGTACGACAGAGTCAGAGAATGCATATAATCCCAGCTTGATGCAATTACTCTAACATGAATTTAAAATAAAATTAAAGTTAACAGTTTAAACTGATGTTTGAGGGTTTTAAAAAGATTTAGTTTCCTTTGGAACCCCTGTGTTATTTGATCCAGTATAATCTCAGTGTGCACTGCTCATAACTTCTCTCAAGCACTATTACTACTAGATTATGCCCACAGGTTAAGTTACAAATGTCTAAAAACCTTAAAATATTAAACCCAGATTAAAGTGTTCAGAGAATATGGTGTTATTTTAGTCTCCTGCCATATCCTACATTTACTATAAAACTGTTATATTGGCATTCTAATGAAATGTCATAAAGCAAGTATGTAAGGAGGTGTTTTGGGTTTGTTGCAGTGGTATGGAAGCCAAGTTAACATGGCAACCAAAATGTGTAACAGAAACACTTAAATGTTTTTCATAAACTGCAAACCTTGTAAGAGCATAAGAGCACGTTGACTACTGGGCAACGTGTTATTGGAACTTATATAGATAGAGTATGTTACTTCATTTCAGATCATTTATATAAATATCTAAACTGAATTATCTGGAGTGAAATGGCAAGGTTTCATGGCTAGAGTCTGCTGGCTTATTTCTAAGAGTCTGCAAGAGTTCTATTGACTGCCAAAGGAGCACGTGAGGTATAAAGGAGGGCTGTGGTGAGTGAGGGCATCAGCATGAGACCAAGATTTTGTGTTTTAAAGTTGTTAAGGGACTGATCTGGATCATCTCAGATGATCTCATTTCTTTGTAGCCCTGACACTCTGAAGACTAGTTATCCCTGCAGAAGAGGGATATGGTAATGCTGACAGAGGATGAGATATTCATGCAGCAAGAGGAGGAGAAGCTCCCAGACTTTTCCTTGACTGTAATGCACTTGTTCTCTGTTCTGGTTCACAGATGTTTATAGACCCTTTATTTAACTACAAGAAAAAATGCCTCATTCTTAGTAATCATTAATTCATGGCATTTATACACATGCTCCAGGACTGGAGGTGGATATTTTAATTAGAGTGGTTCTGAGATCGGTTTTAATTAAAGCACCCAGAGTGTCTCATGTATCAGCGTCCCCGTGCTGAAAAATGGCAGCGGAGGTGGTTTAACTAAAGCTTGTTGAACAAGCTTTAGTTAAAGTGCCTATGCTGTCATTTTTCAGCATGGGGACGCTAATACATGAGATGCTGGAGGCTGCTAGAGCATGGTAATTACAACACGTTGGAGCAGCTTCACTGCAGGCTGCACGTGTACAGGTGCCCTCAGTAGCAAAGACAGCTGGGGCCAGTGATGCTTGGACTAATGCTTAGTACTTGACTTTAGAGAAATTCAAATCATGTTTGCAAAGAGTGGAAAGAGGGCACCACCATGACTAGAAGATCCCCTTAGTTTGTAGTCTAAGGCAACCAAATCAGTGTGTTATTCCTGTTATCCAGAAGGGGCTCTACAGATCAAATCCATCCAAGCTTAGTTTGGAGAGAAAGAGAGAAACTGCTCTGTGAAACTCTTTGTGGCCTAATGAAATCCAGATGAATGAGTTAGCAGCAGTTACCTGCACCAAGGCAGCTTTCTGTCAGTAGTGAATGGCACTGAAGCTTATAGAAACCTCCATTGAGAGTATGTGCAGCCAAAACAATAAATAAGTATATAATAAAGAAACATACAGTAGGAAGCCATATATATATGTATCTGGGAGAGGAGGAAGAGGGAGAGGGAAAGATCTATGATGGAGGGAAGTTAATATACTTTGGCGGTCTTATGTTCTTGTCATCTGGATGGAGTGGAAAGAAGCAGCACAGTATGGGGCCACAAGAGGCAGTATGGTTATTTACGGCCACTACTAAAGTTGTGCATGCTGACTAGTAAATGGCATGTTTCTGCACTGAAGAGCTGGCAGTGTAATTCTGGAAGGATCATAAGGGTCCACTGTGGCACAGAGAAACATTATGCAAAACAGCATCCCAGGTTGGCTTTTTTTGAAACTACGCTACCGAGGTGCAACGGGCCAGGACAGGCTGTTCCCCACCCTCCTTCCTCTACCTTTTTGCAGGGCTTTGGCTCTGGGGGGTCTGGCGGTGGGCAGCACACAGGAACAGCAGTGGAATTTGGGCCTGCTGACAGATGTCCCCTCATTTTTCTGCCATAGACACTTGTGTCAAACTGGCAAAAAACCCTGCTGTTTCCAGTGCCAAAAGAAAGGGTGACATCTCCCCCTAGCAGCCCCAAACCCTACTGCTGCTTTTGCCTGACAACTATATTCCCAGTAACATCTTTCACTCACATGCACACACTCCTGTGCCACTGCTGGGGCCAGAGGAGGAGAGGGAGTGGGGGACAGAAGGGTGAGGCACCCCCTGCTCCATGATGGCACCCCCACCTTCCCTTAGGCAGTGCCTGGGGCTTGTGCCCCACTCACGCACCCTTCACTATGCTACACCTACTTTACACAGCTCCCTTAGGCACAGCATAGCAAAAAAATGGAGAAATAGCATTGCAAAACCACCATACCAGGGGTTTTTTTTGCATATGATACTTTATTCACCACAAATACAGTTTGGGTTTGACTATAATCACTTGTGATTTTGACAGAAGTTTTCTCCCACAAAAAAATAACAATTTTTTTTTTTAAAGAAAGTATTTTGTTTAGATGTTTTCAAAAGGAGTGTTTCAACCATCCAAGTCAAACCAAATGGTTCCAGTCCAATTACAACCAACTTTCACTTTTAAGGATGCCCATAAATACTGTCCAGATCCTAATGAACTGTTTTATTTGGGGATGAACAAAATATTTCATTGGACCCCAAAATTTTGCTCCTGTCCCAGTTGGTGAAAAAATATGGAAAACAATGTCTTGAGGCTGCTCATTTGAAAAGTATTTTTGGCTTGGTCTCTGACATGAACAATCAGTTATTCTCACAGTTCTAATAAAGGCAACACTAACCCTTCATGCAATGACTAAATAGCATGCAGGATTTAGGGTAAATCCCTTCACACAGTTAGATTTAATCCAAAGGAAACACACTGGGCAGCGGAAAAATCCCAAACAACATCATCTGTGAACTGATCATATCACCAAAATAGAAGCAGCCATGGAAATAGGGGTGGAGGAAATTAACTATAATGGCCAGGGTGTGTCTTCCTTCTTCCAAAACTCCTGTGTTTGTTGCCTTCCAGAGGTGGTGAGGATCACGCAGAGAGAAGGAACCATGACCATAGAGTTCCATAGCCAGCCATGAAGACCTCTAAAAATACTCTAGTTTACATGGTCTTCCAGAAGTTCGCGGTATTGTGGAAAATGTCTGCAGAGCTTCCAAGTCTGCGAAGGAAAATCCAAGCCCTGCTAGCCTAACTGATGAAGCTTGTGCATCCTTGGATCATTTCCAGTTCAAATGTATTTTGCTGGAATGCCCATAAGAGAAATTGCACTTGTAGTTTCTGTTGACATAGCTGCCAGAACTTAAATCTCCTCTTTGCCTAAATACCGCCATGAAGGCTCTGTTGGTACTGCTGGTGACACTTAAAATCTATTGCAATTAGCGATGATGTTTCTTCATGTTTACAACCTCTTTTGAAACAGTCATTAAAGCTTCTAATTCCATATAGAGAAGCACAGTTATGAATCATGGCACTTGCGACTTTTTCTAGGTAAGGTGGCAAGAAACGCCATGGCAGAAACAGCTATGCCACACTGAAGTTTGCATTTATAAAATCTAATGCATGCCTAATGGACACAGATGTGGGACACAGCTATGATATGCAGCACTTAAAAGTGACATTGTCAGAACTTGTAATTCTGATGCTAGAAATATTTTAATAGAGGAGAAAACAAATGTTGGCCTTTCTGTAAATCTTCCAAAATTGCTGGTCAGCGGGCACGTCTACATAACATGCTTAACTGTGCAGTAACGTAGTTTACTGTGCAGTAAGTGCACATGTCTACATGTGCACATGCTTACTGTGCAGTAAAAATGCTTGAACTTGAGTAAATCTGTTACCTGCAAATGCAGGTAGCAAATTTATGCACGGTTAGTTACTGCACAGTTATGCACGTGTAGACGTGACCTGGGAGCAAGTTTGCTTCTGGGTTCAGAAGCAAGTTTGCTCTCGGGTGTTGGCCCTAGCTGCAGTGTCCCCATTGTATATAGTAAAGTTTTGAACTTTACAGGTCCACTGACCTACTTTAGACACATAAGCATGCGCAGTCAGCCTCTATTATATAATACAGTTTTGGCAGGAAAATGTTGCCAATGTGGGATATGGTATTACTTACCTACCTGAGATGACTGACCCTCAGATTGGTCAGTGGTATGACTGGCATGACATTGGCAGCCTTCCTGCCTGAATGATTGGATGAGTGGAAGATTGACATGAGTGGCATGGATGCAAGGGTTAAATAGGCCAAGGAGCTGAGTGCCTGTGTGTGTCTGTGGTGTGTGTCTGTGGTGTGCCCGTGGTGTGAGGGAGTGTAAGTTGTGCTGTGTTTGGCATGTCTTGGCTTGGTCTGGTTTGCTTGCTTGTTGTTGCTATTGAAAATTGTGCTGTACATGGTTAAGTGAGGTAACTGTTATCTGAGGTGTGATCCCTTGGGACCAGCAAAACCTCATCCCTGTGAACAACGCTGACAAACTGACAAGCGGCCTTGGAGAATGTTAATGGCAAAGTAACAGCCCTCCCTAACTTGAGGTTGGAGCCTCAAGGGCGAGGAAAGTCCTGGTGGGAGTGAAGTTTGGGAAATCTTGGTGGTGGACACAGAGGCAGTCTGTGCTCATAGCCAGGGTAAGCTAGTCCATGCCCATGAGAGCTGAGTGCAGAGCTCCTCTTTGCTCTCTAGTCTGTTTCTTTCTCCAGCCTATGTATATAGTGCTGTGATCGCTATTGCATAGAATTGTATTCATCGCTTTTCATACTTGCCTGTTGTTTCTGTATCTTCTCTGACTTTGTTTAATGTAGTCCAATTGTTGAATGGTTTGTGAGAGTCTGTAGGTTTCTTTCTTAGTGGCTAATTAGGTATTTGGCCAGCTAGTGCTAGGCAATAGGCAAATGGCTGGAACAGGCCCTCACCCATCAGAAGAGAGTATTTGCATAATTAGCCAAATTGATTTCTTGCTCTCAACACCGGGTCAGCCCTGCCACTAGGGCTGGGCTGTCTCTATGGCAGCCCCAGCCTCAGGCCTTTAAAAAGCTGCAGGCACTCAGAGCGGTGGGACACACAGACAAGCAGACTGAGGCCATGCCAAGCCCCTGTGCCTCCCAGGTGCCCTAGCCTGCCTGCATCCCGGTGATGCTGCTGGTACTGCAGGGCATTGCCTCTGCCATGCGGCTGCCAGTCCCATGCAGGCCCCTGTGCAGGCAGCTCTCCAGGCTCAGAAGCATAGGGACAGCCACACAGGGGCCCAGAGAGCCAGTATGGGAACCAACTAGTCCATGGAGGAGACCGGTGACCTCATGGTGCTGTGAGATGAGGCAGAGATGCAATGCAAGTTTGAATGGGGCAGGCGCTTCAACACCCATGTCTATGAGGGACTGTCATCCCGGATGCAGGAGCATGGGCACAACCAGTCGGTGCAGGAGTGCCGCATAAAAGTCAAGGCCTTTTGGGCATAGTGGGTTTCCATCACCAATGACAATCGTTGGTTGGGGAGTGCCCATACGCCCATGCCCTTTATGCAGCAACTGATGGACATCCTTGCACCCCAGGACCCAGGCCACAGTCATGCTGTCTATAGTAGCACGAGTGGCCTGCCTGAGCCCTGGCTCCAGCCTGACACCCCTGATGACACGTCACCAGGGGAAGGTCTCTCGGGTGTCCTGCAGCCTGGTCTGCTGAGCTCCCTGGCTGCAACCTCCACCAGCAACTTTGTGAGCCTGGGCCAGTGCTGTCCTGACTGCTCTACAGCCCCAGCCCCTGCCATGAGGCACAGCCAGTCATGACATTGCAAGCTGCCAGCAGTGCCAGGTCCTCCCTAGGTGGGGGCCTCAGCGAGGTGCCCATCTGCCATGCCTTGCCATCCAAGAACATCACCCAAAGCTGCACACTGGTGTCAACAACCGTGACTGCATGGAGCCACCAGCTATGCCAGCCCCACCCACATGGTAGGCCTTGCTCTGGGGGGAGCATCCTCCCTGCCCCTGTGCCCCCCCCACCTCCCACCCCCAACCCAGGCTGCCTAGGTGGCCCCAGGTTCTCCACCACAGCACGCAGGGAGCAGGGAGACAGTACCAAACTTTACTGAGTAGCCCATGCCCCTGCAGCTAGGCAGGTGTGGGTTTCTCACATGCTGGCATCAATGCCAGGAGTGATATCCTCTCTGGCTGCAA
>NW_017729028.1:20467308-20468282 GCF_001723915.1 Gavialis gangeticus
TGGCCCCAGGTTCTCCACCACAGCACGCAGGGAGCAGGGAGACAGTACCAAACTTTACTGAGTAGCCCATGCCCCTGCAGCTAGGCAGGTGTGGGTTTCTCACATGCTGGCATCAATGCCAGGAGTGATATCCTCTCTGGCTGCAAGGGACAGGGATGTGTAGTGCAGCCACAGGTAGTCCTCCAGACAGTGGTAGAAACTGAGGGGCAGCCTGGGCTTGTGCCCTGTGCTGTTGTAGCTCAGGGTCCTATACCAGGTACATAGGTGCACACGGGGAACCATGGCCAGCAGCAGCAGCAGCAGCAGCAGGGTGTAGTGGGTTGGGCACCCCCCGGTCTCCACAAACAGCTCCTCGTGCACTGCCTGGAGCACATGCAGCAGAGGCATGCTCAGGGCATAGCAGTAATGTGGGCGGAGCTGGCCCAGGGGTACCACCCCAGAGAAGACCTCTGTGAGGAAGGCAGAGGCCTAGGCAGCTCCTTGTCCCAGTTGTCTGGGAGTCCTATGTCCCCTGAGCCTAGGTGCTACGGGCTGGGGGGTAGTGCAGCAGCGTGATTGGCCTGCAAGACAACAGGAGGATGGGAGGGGGTCTGGAGCCATGGCAGCAGGTGCTGCCAGGAGCCTGGCCTGTCCCACCCTGGGAACAAGGCATGGGAGGCAGTGCAGGGACAGGCGGCTAAGCCGGCAGCAGCCTAGGCCCAAACCTGCCTGGATGACTTACCATGGTCCCTAGTCACCTGTGCATGCCCAACGCTTGATATGAGACCAGGAAGTACACAGCCCCTGGTACACAGCATCTGATCCCTGAGATGTTGCAAACTGTTAGAAACAGCTTATGTCTCATGGCTCTACAGGGCCTGCAGCTGTGCATGGGAGAGAAGCTGCCCTCGGCAGCCAGGATGCAGCTTCAGGGTCACTGCAGCTCACAGCTGGGACCCTGTGTGGCAGAAAGCCACCTTGGTTTCTCCCCAAAA
>NW_017729028.1:20470065-20473355 GCF_001723915.1 Gavialis gangeticus
GCAGACTAAGGGAGACTTTCCTTTTTGCCCCCGGACTTGTGGGCCAGCAGGGCCAATGCAGTGGCCAGCAGAAGTGCGGCACACTTGTCATTGCTGCTGGGGGCAGGGGCTGGAGAAGCCATAATGTGGGGAGGTACAGGCAGTGAGAAGAGTGGTGCCACATGCTGTCCCTATGCTGGACATGCTGCTCCTGGCCAGGGAAGTGGCTAGCCAGAAAGCAGTGGGCGGGGCTGCCTTTTAAAGAAGGCAGCTGCAGCCAGAGTCTGGAGCTCCCCCAGTGGTGGCAGGGAAGCAGAAGCAGATTGGTAGCAAATCTGCTGCTGGTTCCCTGCACATGTAGATGCATGCCCAGCACCATTTACACATGAGTAGTTTACTCATGAGTAAACTGGTGCCACAGCAAACGCACATGTAGACATGCCCAGTATGGAGCAGATATATATGAGAAATGGTTTTCTTGCCTTCAACCTCTTAGAAGTTGGGCAGCCCTGATCTAAAGCATTCACAACTTCCCCTGTCGGAGACAGGATTTAGTGCTGGATGGACCATTTTTCTGACTTGGTATGGCGCTTGTTGTGTTCTGATGTTCTGGGCGTCTTACTTTGATTAGAACTCCCATGACTTGAGAAACCTGCCTAATAAAAGTGTCGTGAAAACCAATACATTTGTTGGAAAAGTTTTAATCGTGACAAACTGATATTTTCCAACTTCAAAATATTCTGGAAGGATATTCCTGCCTTGCTCTCCTATTTGTACCCTTGATTCAATCTTCCTTGGCCACGTCTGCATGAGACACAGATTGTGCAGTCATCTAAGACTGCCGTGCTGTAGCGTTGTGTGGCAGAAACTGTGATGTGGTGCTACCGTGCAGTAGTCTTGGGCTACTGCGCAGTCAACATGACAAAAAAAGCTATTCATTGGTGCTACTGTGCAGTAATGCAGCTTACTGTGCACTCATTTAGGACTTGTATAAGTAACAATTGCACAGTCAGTGTCTCATGCAGATGAGGTCATTATCAGGCAAAATGAATACTGTCACAGCAGACCCAAGCTGCTGCAGGCCTCAGATGTTTGTAATGAGTTTTCTCTGTTCAGAAATGGGTATGTAACCCATTTCTCAGTGTGTTGCCTGCACACATCCACATATATAGATGTGTCTGACACAGAGAGGAAATGGGTCTGCTACCATCCCAGTCTGAGATCTTGTCACTCCAACAGTAGATCATATTTTTAGTCTTGTAGATCCCTGGCTTAATATTGATGGTAGCCATAAGGATTCTGTGGATTCTGCTTTTTTTCTGAGCACATCTACATGTGTCCCTAACTGTGCATTTGGTGGTGCCAAGCAAGTACTAAATGACTGCAGTACCTGCTGTGTTAATATAGAGTCTCATGTAGCTGCACCCTCTGTGCAGTTTCTTCTATTGCCTTCACCATTATCTCACCTGAATGTGATAAGTGACATATCTAAGCCCTGTCACATGTGCTTTATATTATGTCTTATCATTTGTGTTGGGAAGAATTGTGTGGCATTTTCCTCTAGCTGGCAGTATTATTATTATTATTATTATTACTACTACTACTACTACTACTACTGCTGCTGCTATTTCTAGTTAATATACTGCAGTGCCCCTTGCACCTAAATAGAAGGCATTGCAATTTGTTACAGTCCCCTGTTCCTGAGGCCATCAAACTAGTCTGTCTGTCAGTAAAGCAGGCTATTGTGGAATTATTTGATTCTGGAAGATCTATTTAGTCAAATGCAATGTGCTTGGGATTAATATTATTGTTCTTTTTATACTTTAGCATGTACCTTAATCTGTTTAGTAGAGCTGCAGGGAATAAAGTGTTCATATGGTGAACTCTTCAGCCATCTTCTGAAACTCTGAGCTTTCAGCTGCAGGCTGGCAGGCTTACACATCTTTACACCCCAGAGTAGAGCCATTTGACTTAAATCTCAAAAACAGTTTCCAAGTGTACTTTCAGTCACATCAATGTGAAGAAGAGCAACGCTTGTTCACTGTAAGTTCTCTAGTCGTAGTTCCTGATTATGCTAATTGGAGCCTTTTGATCTCTCTGGCTAGAGGTTGTAGCAAAGGGATACTATGAAGGTACATAGAATCACAGCCAGACTCCTCATGGTCAGAGTCAAGGATTTCTGCCAGAGAAGCTGTGTTCCAGTACTATAGATATTACAAATGTACAGAACCTATATAGCTTATGTGGTAGTAACTTAGGGCAGTCAGTGGGGGCCAGATTTAATTCAGCCTGTAGAGGCCTCTGTTTAGGTGTTTCAATACCAAAAAATACAGGCATGTTTCCCCAGGATGATGATCCAAATGACAAGTTTAGGAGCCTAGGGTCCCTATAGACTCAATGAACAGAGGTATAGGCCTCCAAAGAGTAGTCCTGAGTACCTAATTGCTGAGTCAGGAAGAACCTAAAGCTAGCCAATAGAAAACTCCTTGTACACAGAAGGGTGTCTGAACTCCTACCTCTCTCCACAGCTGAGGATCTCCAGATGGAGAACATGCAGAGGTATGCACTTAATTTGCTGGTGGTGGCTCTGCCTTTTGCTGCCTTTAACTTAGTGGTTAAAGCACTTGGCCAAAAAAGGGGACATCTAGGTTTTAGAATCTTCTCAGCCTGGGAGAATTCAGATCCTCCTCTTCTGCTTCCCATAGGATGATCCTAACTGTCAGGTTACATAATTCTTAGATTCGTAGATTGTTAGGGGCTCCGCCGGCAGGGCTCCCTTCCACTTCCACCAGAGTCCTGGGACCTGTACGGCAGTGGGTGGGAAAAGCAGCTGGCTCCATCACACAGGGCTTCCCCCAGTGGCATGCAAGTGCCAGGAGCTGCACATGCGTCGTTCGGAGCCTTGTGTGATAGAGATGGGCCAGCCTGGCTGCTCTCCTTGCCACCATGTGCAGTGCTGGCTGGAGCTGCAAGCTGCCAGGCAGCAGTGCCTGTACCGGCCATGAGCAGCCCAAGCTCCCACCACCTGCTACTGCTGCCCCCAGTGGTAGGGGATGTGCATGGGGGGCAGGGGTGGATGTGTGGGGTGGGTCCCCACACCCCTCCACCCTCCCTCCTCCACACCCACACCCTGCCCACTAAGCTCTGAGCTCCCGCTGCTCCACGCTGTCACCAGCCCCAGCCCCAAGGTCCATGCTCCTGCCCAGCTGCAGCTCCCCTTCCTCCGGCCCCTACCACTTGCCTACCAGGTGCCCAAAGTGAACGGGATGCCAAGGAAGCCAAGAAGGTCCCCGGTGGCTGCAGCAGTGGCA
>NW_017729028.1:20478355-20478730 GCF_001723915.1 Gavialis gangeticus
CGGCCCCTACCACTTGCCTACCAGGTGCCCAAAGTGAACGGGATGCCAAGGAAGCCAAGAAGGTCCCCGGTGGCTGCAGCAGTGGCAGCAGCAGCCCCACCTGGAAGCTGCATGCTGGTTAGGCCGGGCCCTTCCGCCCATGACGGTGGACACGAGGTGCAGGGGCTGGGTGAGCAAAATACGGCCCGCAGGCTGGATGGAATTGCTTGGCAGGGTGAGTCCAGCCTGTGGGCCGTATTTTTCCTGCCCCTGTTTTAGAGGCTTTGCAGCTGCTGGAGCAGGATTGATCTATGTCGCTTTTAGGATTACACAACTATATTCTGTGTAAGTCCCATTTAGGCTGAGGTGGATATTGCCTTGGAACTGGTTTTGTGT
>NW_017729028.1:20483730-20493603 GCF_001723915.1 Gavialis gangeticus
AAGTCTGAGACCTTGAGGTTTGTCCTGTCATTGCACTGGCTTTTTTGTTAAGGTTATAAATGTGTCCAAGTACTTTTGTGAATCTAAGCCATAAACTGCACATTTCTAGCAGTGGAGGACAGTATTTAGAACCTCAGCCTTCTGCTTACTTGGACTAAAGAGAACTCCAATAGCTGGCACTACTAACAGTATTACATTTTCTTTATGTAGTGGTCTTTGCTGAGCTGGTTAATACAACCCTGCAGAGTGACTTATTAAATATATGTGCCTACTTCGCAAATACTCCAGGCTTTGTTTCTTAGTGTATTGTACCCTAGTCTACTATGTGCAAAAGGTAACTGCTACATCCAGTACTTATCCTTCTAGTACAGAGGTACTTCTGAAAAAGCCACAGGCTGTTGGGCTGCAGTATCATTGCACAATTCATCTATAGTTAAACATCTTGTATAGTCTGCATTGTTCTGGGCAGTTAGTATAGTAAGTACATAAGCACTGGGAATAGGATTTGCGAGACAGGTTCAAACTTCCTGTGTAGCCTTAGAAAACTCACTTAACATACTCAGTTCCTTATTTCCCCATTAACAATATAGAAATAAATATTTCCCTGTTTCACAGGAATGTTTTGAGTATAGACATCCATTAAAAATTGTGAAATATTCACAAATTATCATATCATGGTCCTTTAAAGGTAGTCAAAGCAAAGTAGTCGAGCAAGGATAAGGACGTCATCCTCCCACTCTACTTGGCCTTGGTGAGACCACAGCTGGAGTACTGCATCCAGTTCTGGGTGCTGCACTGCAGGAAGGATGTGGAGAAGCTCAAGAGAGTCCAAAGTGGGGCCACACACATAATTAGAGGCCTGGAGGGCAGGTCATAGGAGGAAAGGCTGAAAGACTTGGGACTGGTCAGCCTGGAGAAGAGGAAACTCAGAGGGGACTTAGTGACAGCCTACAAGTATATAAGAGGTGTACATCAGGGCCTGGGGGAGCATCTGTTCACCAAGGTCCCCAGGGGAAGACAAGAACCAGCGGGCACAAACTGGTTGAATATTGCTTCAGACTGGACATAAGGAAAATCTTTTTACAAGTCGAGTGCTGAGGGTCTGGAAGAGACTGCCCCCAGAGGCAATACAGTCATCCACCCTGGAGATCTTCAAAAAGCGTCTGATGCCCACCTTGCTGGGGTCATCTGATCCCAGCAGTCTTTCCTGCCCAAGTGCAGGGGGCCTCGACCTGATGATCTGTAAGGTCCCTTCCAGACCCTAACATCTATGAAAGTATACAATACATTTCAACCTGATTCTCACTTCCTGCCCACCAAATCTCCTTTATCAGATGCATCTTTAAAGCCCAGTTCTTCTAGACATTCTTCCTTTCTACTTCTCTTCACCAGCAGTCTCCTTTCTCTTGTTCTTCTTGTCTTGCCTTGTGGTTGATTTGTGGTCGTTGTCGCATGCCCAGAAGGTTAACACTTCTTGACTCTGAACCAAGATGGCAGAGTGCTGAAGGAAAGGTTGTGATTAAAGCTGGTCAGAAAAAAAATTGCCAGTTCAGTGGAATGGAAATATTCGACAGAGATGACTGGACTTTGCCAAAGTTCCAGTGGAACGTGGAGGTGTTTCCTGCCAGCTCCCTCCTCCATCTCCTTGGCAAGCCACCGATGAGTTGCCTGGAGTTGAGCCTTCCAGAGTCCATGGCTGCGGAAGAGAAATCTTTGTGGACTGCCCAGCAACTTAAGACCACAGGACTTCCAGGGACTATGGTCCCAGAACAGCCTACTATACAGATTGCCTCCAAATCAGAGACTTCACAGATTCCAGGGCCCATGACTTTGGGACAAACTACCAAGCAGACCCTCCTGGAGCTGTGCAGAGAATTTAGAAGCATTTTTTGGTTTCCTAATGAGTATTTTTTCCATCCAGCTCTATCTGGTGTATGTCAAGATACCCTAAATGTTGTTATTTACCTTCAAGAATTAGAGAGATTTTATTTAGGACAAGGGGAAAACCAGAAAAAAGGAGGTCTGAGAGTGAGACGAGGATGGTTCAAACTTAGGTTCAAATCCAAACGTCATCATGCCACTTCTGAATTCTTCTATGAACAGAAGGATTTCACAATAGATACACTTATTACAACACACACACACACACACTATTGAGGGCCTCTTATAAATGGACTTGCCAGCAGCATTCATCCCATTAACCCAAAAGGGTTACCAGCTCAGATTCCTCCATTAATATCAACTGTAGCACTATTGCATGGGGAGAGAGTTACTCTCTCAGGTAATCAAGTCCCAAATCACTTAGGTCTGCATAGGTTAAAACCAACACCTCGAACTGAGCCCAGAAATTTATTGGCAGTCATTGCAGATTTTTGAGCTTTTTTTTATGTGCTCTCTGCATGATGCTCCACTTAATAAACAGGTGGCTGAATTGTGCACTAGCTCCAGTTGCCAAATGGTCTCAAATGTAGCCTCACATGGAGTGCATTATAGTAATCTAACCTCGTGGTAACAAAAGCATGGTTAAATGTAGCATGGACCACATGTGATATGAAAGATTGCACTCTTCTTGCCAAAACACAGATGGGAAAACTCTTGGCCAACCACAACTACTACCACAGCATCTACAAGCAGCCCAGGATCTAATTCATGCTCCAGGATCGGAGTATTCTATGGCAAACCAAGTTTAAATTGTGGAGGAAGGTACTTGGATTCTGCAGCAGTCTGGAGCAATAGACTGGAAATTTTGTGATGGAGACATTTAAGCTGAACAAACTGAATACAACGCAGTCACCCATGCAGCCATCGGGTCATTTTTTTCAATACTAAATGTTTTTTCTGATACCTAGGCTCTTTCTGCAGTTCCCATTTTGAATTGCCCACAAAAGTGAAAGGATAAAAGAATTAAGCATCTGCCCGAGTGAAGGAGAACTTCTCCTTGATCCTGGTCCTCTATGCCAGGACTTAGCTGGCATTTACATACCAGACCTCTAGTGGGTAAAATAGAATTAACTCTGTGTTGTTTCCACGTGAAAGATGAAAATTGGCAATTCTGAGATTCTGTACTTTGCCCAAAGAACGGATACTGCTGATGTGGTAGCAGGACATTCCTATACAACTATAGAGATGGTAGCTCATTGCTTTCAGTGAGGTGTCCCATATGGGAATGAGAGAGCAGTTCAGTCTCTATAAGTATTCTGGGTCTGTCCCTGCTGAGATTATCAAAAAGGATATCAATTTTGGGGTGGTTTTATAATACAGGTTTAACCTTTTTATTGTTTTACATATTGATTGTACAGAACATAGGATTTTCATATAATTTTTCCTATAATTTGGTTTCCTGTTTATTAGACTAAACTAGCTTTTGGAATTGTAGTTTATCTACTCATGGTGGCAAGACAGGCCCTGGGGTGGCTGTGGTACCCCCTGGGGGCTACCCTAATCCTGCCTGCACTGCCAGTCCTCTATATAAATCTTCACTGTTCATTTTTCCTTCCATGCCTTGATGTTCTTTTGATATTGGTTAGGAGGCTGCCCCAGGCTGCTCTTACTGGCATTTACCAATTGAATTGTCCTCCCAGGCTCGCTGGGTCCTCTGCCCACTAACTCAAAACTTCACAGGTCTTCACAGGTGTCTCTTGAGCCCCAGCACACCTACTGGTGCCAGCTGACACTACTCTGAGCCAGTGGTCACTACCCATGGCCCTAATTAAGCCTCAATCATGGCTAGGGTTACCATACATCTTGGTTTTCCCAGACATGTCCTCTTTTTTAGTCCTCTGTCCTCCATCCAGGTACATTTTTGAAATGCAAGCAAATGTCTGGGTTTTTGCTCTGCCTCTTTGTTCCCCTGACATTTCTGGCTTGCTCGAACAAGGAGATGGTTGGGGCTGAGGGCAGCTCGGGAAGGTGACTGGAGCCTGGGGCATCATATGCTCTGTGCATGGGCCCCAGCAGCTGCAGGCAGGTGAGAGAGAGAGAGAGCTGCTGCATAGGCAGCAGGTCTGGGTGGGGGGTAGGGGGCTGCAGGTCAGGAGTGAGGGGCACCAGCAGGGCTGGGAAAGGCAGGGGGCTGGGGATCAGGAGTGCAGGGTATCAGCAGGGACAGAGGGGCTGTGGTTTGGGATTAAGGGGCAGAGGCAGAGCATGGGCGTATCACTGCCCTCCCCCTCATCACAATCATATACCCCTTCCCCCTCTCCTCCCCCTCCCCACAGACATCCTCTTTTTTGAAACTGGAAATACGGTAACCCTAATCATGGCCCCCATAGCCACACCCATGCCTCTTTGGTGTCACTGTCACTATTTACCTTTCTGTAGAGGCTTTGGCCTTCCTAGCCTTAGCCTACAGGTTACTCTGGATCTAGACTGGTAGCCGTGGCCTGCTGGCTCTGGTCTGGACTTTTAGTCTCAGCCTCTTGTCAGACTCCAGCTGCCTGTCTTGCCCCACTGGGCTCAGCTCTGGCCTTCTCAGGCCACCCCTGCCGCCCCCTTTGAACTCAGGCTCTGGCCTTCTCAGCCTCAAGGGCCCTTTGTCGCTCAATTCTCGGTGTCAGACCTTGGCCTCAGCTGCCTGTTTCTTTCCTTCAGGGTCAGTCTCTGGTCCTCTCAGCCTCAGTCTGCTTTTATCTTGTGCCCCTGCCCTTGGCAGGACTGACTGAAAACCTGGTGTGCCCCTCAGACATCCCTATGGCTTCCTTTCCATCCCTACAACCATCATGCAGTCCTCCAGTATAAAACCAAAACAGAAATGCAAGCAATCCAAGCTCCCCGCTGGGTCACCATATCACTGCCAAGCCATCTCCTTGGTTCCTCCCCTTCCAGTCAGGTCCTGACTAGCCATAGGTGCGCCCTGTTAGCCTTTAGAGCAGCCTATTGCTGTTTCTTTGGCTAAGCTCCAGGAGTGCCCTTGCTGCCTAACAAGAGCTTTGCCCCATGCTCCTGTTGTTAGGCAGCTAGTCATGCAATAGGCACTTGCAGCCTATCAGTCCCTGGCTGCCTACTCCCCTGCAGCTAGCCCAGAATCAGCTGTCTTCCCCATCTTGGGGAAATACCTGTTGTAGTTTGTCCCTTAAAGTAAAAGGAGCCCCTAGCCTCCTATTATACTTATTCACTGCAAAGGACTTAAAAAGTGATATCACTTACATGAAACACATGCAGAAATTTAACTTTGTGATTTACGATTAATATATTGCAAGTTGGGTTAAACCTAGTGGAAATTCTTGGGTATGGCCACCAGCTTTCAGAAGAAGATGAAATAGGGTCATTTATGATAAGATGGCCATATCAAAATGAAAACAAAGGAGCTTCAAGGTCATTCAAGAATTTGACTTGTCTAGGACATAGGCTTTAATGAGTATTATTGAGTAGGAGTAGGGGTGTGTGCATGCATTTGTGTTAGAGAGAGAGAAAGAGAGAAGAAAAAGACTTAGTGCTGGGACATGGGCATCCAGGTCCAGGGTCACTCAGGGATCAAGGTGCCAACCAGGGTGAGAGTAGGTGAGCAGAATCTGAGATCAAATTGGGTCAGGAAACCAGCAGGTCATGAGCAAAGTCTAGGAGCAATCCAGGTCAAGAAGCTAGGAGGTTAAGCAGAGAGCAGAGCAGAGGAGCAAGCCAAAGGAAACAGTGAAGCAGTTGTGAGTCAGGTTGCCCTGTTGCCAGGACATTTTCTGTTTTGGGTCAGGAGTTTAATACGTGGGAAGTGGAGGGTCAGAGGTTTAGGCCCCACTGGAGGCTTCACACCAGTTTGATCAGCCAGGGTGGCTAGCCATGGAGTGGCAGGCCAAGACTCCGAGTTTGAGGTTGGGCCTAACGCTTAGTAAGAAACAAATGCAGAAAGGCATCCTGCAGAAGAGAGGCGTCCTGCATAGGAGAGAGGCCGTCAAGACAACTTCTGAAAGAATCTTAGTGTCACAAGTAAGGAAACTTCCTGTTCTGTTCGATTCCTCCCGTGTTCAGAGAAGCTGAACTTTGTAGTCAGTTCTGACTGATCTGAATCAAAACCTGGGAACAGCATAGCCCTAACACATGCAGCTTGTCTCAGAAATGAATGGCAGTTAACCAGAATTAGCTGTGACTGTTTGGAGGGAAAATGTTATTTTGGATACTTCATAGGTACTTAAAGTGGGACAATGGGCTTATAAGTCTCTAGGATCCTAGGATAAAAGGATTTGTCCTGGAAGAAATCCAACATCTGCTTTGACCCGTTAGAGCCATGTGTGCAACCAGAGAAGATAAGATCTCCCATAAAGGAGTTCTTCATCCCAATTAATTGTCACTTACGTAGGTCTCTCTCCATGCCATAGGACATCTTAGTCAATGCAAGAGACATACCCTGCTTTGCATGATGTCTGCAAATACTTTGGGGCCAATATGGTCCTAAAATATGCATACTAAGTAATAACTAATACCAGCTTCAAGACCACCAACTTCAAGGCCATATCTGGAGGCAGAATAGGATTCTGTGATAAGATGTACACAATGGAATAAGACAGTTAATGAAATGTTCAATTCCAGGTCCTCTCCACTAACTCCTTTACAAATTCCCCTTCTATCTTTTAATACACAAAAGTGCACCTTACTTTACAAACAGGCAAAAAAATTCAGCTTTCTTACTATTAAAAAAAATAGGAATCACTACATTGCCAGGGTTAAATATTCAGTTGGCATAACTCAGAATAACTTCATTAGAGCTATGCTGATTTCCAATATTAATGCAGAAGCACAAAGCTAATCTAGCTAACAAAATTGTGGGATGGAAATGAAGCCAACATTTTCAAACACAAGTGCCAAGTGTTACATATTTACATAAATATTGTGTGGGTTTTCAGAGATTTATAATTGATTCATAGATTATATAGGCAGGTGACATTAAGATGTTTTCTGATCTCCTGCAAAAGTAGGTCATTGAACTGAAATCCTTCTTGACTGAAATAAAATATGCCCTTTAGAAAAGCATCCACTCCTGATTTTAAAAATTCCAGTGATAGAAAATGTATTGCATCCCTTCATAAGCTTCTCCAATGGTTGACTACCCTCCACGTTACAAATACGTACCCTATTTCAAGTCTGAATTTGTCTATCTTCAGCTCCCAGCCATTGGTTCTTCTTATCTTGATTTAAAATGTTGATAGCTGCTTTTTAACATCCTCCTAAGTTACTGTTGGATTGGAAAGTATTTTGTCATCGTTCTCATTGCCACACATTGTTTGGAGATCATGAAAAGAGCTCTGCAGACCAGAGCAGGTGCAAATCACAGAGGACCATGCTCAGGAGAAGGAGAATGAAGCACAGCTACACAACCAGGCTGGTTACAAAAGAAGATTAAAGGAGCTGGGCCAAGTTATGAAGGATATAGGATAGCAGGAAGGAGAGTTCTGGCTCCTCAGTTTGGGTATGATGTGTGGAGTTGGTTGCTGTCCTCAGTACTGAGTGGACGGTGTTTGGTTCTTCCCACCCATGCTTTTGGGTTTTGCCAAATGCCACACAAAGCCAGAAAGGACACTTCCCTCCTGTTGATGGAGGAGAGAGGGGTACTTGCTTTCCTCAGATGCATTGGGTGTTGACCACAGGCAAAGCTGTGAATTTTGACTGCAGTATGTTGATGCTCCTGCTACGACTAAAAAACCCGGAGCTTCCTGGTTAGAGGTTCTTGCCTCCCTGTTCAGCATCAAACCAATTGCCACAACTGGGATCAGGAAGAAATTTTACCCCATGGTTAACTCAGGATGGGAGTGAGATGGAGTGGGTGGGGGGTGTTGTCTTCCTGTGTAATGGCAGCATGGTCATCTTCCTTGAATATCTTGAATGTATTTTAATAATTAGCTATGTCTTGCAGCAGCAGGACACTGTCTGCTTTACCTGTGGCACATTAGGGTGCACTTGGTGGGTTGGTAGGTTCATGCAATTGTAAAAATATGTCAAGCAAATACTTGTATGGGGTGGTTTAGACGCATCTGATCCTGCAGGTCAGGTTGGATTGGGTTCTATAAGTCTATGACCTCCTGAGATCTTTTCTGGACCTACTTTTCTATGAGTCTATGAACACATCATTTGTTATTTTCTCAGATATAGAACACAAATAATTACTAAAAACTTTTACCTTCATTTTTGCCTCCATTATAAAATCAACAGTTTCACTATTTTCACCAAGTAACAAAACAGGAGCATTGTTATGATTTCTTTTGTTGTTAATATCATTACATTTTTTCTTACTGTTCCTGATTTAACTGACCATTGTTTTCTCCTTGAGTCCTTTTATTTCAGGTTGTAATTTTATACAATACCTGGCTTCTAATGTAAATTGTTTGCTATGAATATCCCCTTTCCCCTCCATTTGTTATATATTCCAAATGATCATTTTTCTGATCAAATTCTTCCTCCCACATGATTTGTCTCATTATTATTTTCAGCTTTAAGAAACTGACCCTTTTAAAGCACCACATGTACATATTACTGGCTTGCACTTTATTCTGTATGCGTTATAGATCTATAATTTTGAGACTGTAGCATACATCAGTGATACTGAAGTCTTCTGTGACAATGTAGTTATTTTTCCTGGGCACTTTGCACAGGTGATTAAGGAGTCAGTCATCTTATTGCCATAGCAACGCACTACGGTGATGTAGCTAAACCATGATACCACAGCTATGTCACCGTAGAAATGCACTCCTGTGGTATAGCACATTCCTACAGCAATATAGTAGCTAAAAATAACCATGCATCGTCAGCATGGCACAGTAACAACAGCACATGTAGACCTGCCCACTGTGATGTATTAGTCTGCCAGCTCTCACACCTCTTATGCTATATGTCCAGGTACAGACATTATACTTCTACTGGTATAAGTGAATGGAAACGAGTCTATACCCATAACGGAACAGACGTTTAGCACATATAGACTGCTTTAAAAATGGTGAAAACCAGCCTAGGAGTTGTACCCCTCACCAAAAGGCAAATATGTATTCTGTTCTTATCTGTTAGAAAACTGATTTATAAACATTCAGTATCATTTGCTCATGAGCCATCAGGGATTCAGAAACAGGTAGTGCCATTTTCAACACATGGCGCCACTCTCTCTCCCCTTTAGCTCACAAAAATAGGTATAAGTATGGATTTTAACAGTCCAGTCCAAGCATCAACAATCCCAATGAGGTAAAATTTATGGTCATACATGAGGAATTCCAAGAATTGTTTATAACTTTGGCTCTTATCATTGACATAAAGGCAATTAAAAATGTCCCTTTTCCCCATTTCTTGGTACCTTTTGTGCTAAATAGCACAATATACTTTTAACCAAGTACTCATTTGCTTCTCCTTGCCTTATTGTTGGCTTCCTGTTGTCCTGACTAGGTACCCAGCTTTAACCCCAAGATATTGCTTTCCCTTCTGCTGATATGGTGGCTTTTCAAACTGTGCAGTCGTAAGGCCATGGCTTTGGTGTTGAAAAATGTTTTTGGTGCCCAGTTTTATGTATGTAAGTTTGAATTGTATTACAGGCAATCCTTGCCTTACAACCTTTCAAGTTACAATGTTTCACACTTACAAGGGTTATAAATTGACACCCTGTTTCAACTTTCTGACATCAGTTTCAACTTTACAATGATAATCTGATGTGACACCACACCAGCAAACACGTTCGCTGTGTCACCCATCTCCCTGGAGAACTTGTGCCCAAACTTCCTTGGATACTTTCCTAAGAAAGCAGACAAGACTCCAGAAAACCTGCAACCAAGACTCCTGAGAAGACTTCAACCAAGAGCCCGTCAAAAAGTCCTGGAAAATCACCTCAAAGAAGTCCTTCCAAATCAATGTGATTGCTATTTACAATATAAATACATTAATGTAGCTATATTACTCATCTATAATTGA
>NW_017729028.1:20498603-20508840 GCF_001723915.1 Gavialis gangeticus
AAGTCCTTCCAAATCAATATGATTGCTATTTACAATATAAATACATTAATGTAGCTATATTACTCATCTATAATTGATCAAGTACAAAATTCTGGGATATTTTTGGTGAAAATAGGGTATCGGGCCTTGGTCAGGAACCAATCCCCCATTTATAACATTGTTTCTTACGAGAAAATTGGTTCTAAGTCACAACGTTTCAACTTAAGTTGCAGTTTTCAGGAACCAACTGTGTCCTAACTCTGAGGACTGCCTGTACATTAATAATATGTGTGTGTAGACCCCTTGCCCTTCAGATACATATAATTATTATAATTTGAAAACAGTAGAAGTAAAGATCCTCTGGCAGGCCTGAAAAGTATAGGATTGTTAATTCAAGTATACTGGGCAAATTCCAGCTGAGATCATTACATTCTGCCTATCATAAATTCCCCCTGTAGCTCCTTTTGAATATGAAGTACTGAGACAAAATGCAAGCCACTGATGTACATGATCCTTTGCTAAAAATCTTGATCTAAACGCATAAACCAGGTCCTACAAATTGTGTAGGGTTTTCACAATCTCTATTTTTTGCATACACATCCCATGCAATTTAAATCATATATGCTTTAAGAAAGACCCAATTAGGCAGCTATTGTTCAGGTCATTATTAGCTGACAAACCAGATTAATTCATTCTGCAAATGAAATGACCTATTTTTTCTTCTGCAAAGAAATACCAAAACCTAGCTCTGTCAGCGATTATATATCATATAACACATATTAGATTCCAGCTTCTTATTGGTGATTAATGTATTTATTATTTCTCTTATCTGAACATTAGCATTGAGGCGCCTTTTTTCACAAGTTTATTTCACAGCATTTTTGCGTATGTTCCACATTAACATTCCAGTGCTACCCAGTAAAAATAGTTGGCCATCAGCCCACATTTTAAAGTAAACTTTTGGTTTACTATTTTTTAAATTTGGATTTCTAATTATAGCTAGCTCTTCATAAATGCTTTAGCAGAGCTGGAGAGGGTGTTAAGTAATGCTTTTCTGAACCTTTCCTCCTTAATAAGTAACTGTAATCTGGCTCTGACGCACCTTAGCTATCCAAATCCCTCCCAAGTCCAATATATTTTTGTAATTTCCCCTTCTTTGTTTTGGAGGTCTCAGGTTCTCTCCATGCACTTTATAAGAGGAAACATCCTTTTCACCTCTTGAGCCTGGATCCAAATCTTCACCCTCCTCCCCTCTTACCTCCCCTCAAAAAATCACCGAGTGGAACTTTAACTGAACCTGTGGTCCTTCACCTAGAGCTGTAGATCCTTTCAGATGGACTATGTCATCAGAGAGATATTCTTTGATGATGTGGTCAGCTTTTCTAGAGTTACTAGTAAGCCAGTCTTGGCAGGTTTGTCTTGCTGATGCGCCAGCTCATACAGATGCAATTATAATTGAATCCACAAAGTTAGATGTAGTCATCCAACCCCACATATTAGTGTAAGTTACCATAGTTTTCTGCTACTTAAGCATATTTACTTTACAAACTACTGTATGCACATTATATTTCCAGTGTATTTTGGGATATGTAGAATAATAGGTGTGAAGTATATGTGTATATGAACCTAGAAACTTTTGCAGACGAAAGGAAAAATTAAACACCAGTAAATACTCCACAGTGTATAATAGCACAAGGTACCTATTGGCATAAATTCAGGATAGCTGTCTAAGCACTCAAAACCAAAACTGAACTATTCCATTGATGCTTATTAATACTTTATTCCCTGAGTTTGATGCACCACTTTTATTCCAGATTTCGGCCAGTATGACCCTCTTCATCTGAGTGGAGTCATAACAGAATAAGACCATGGACCAAGAGTACTTCACTGAACCAACAGGGACTTCTGCAAGAGTCCCACTCATCCAATGGATAACTTGCCAGCAGAAGTTCCCTCCGAGTTCCAGCACTATACCCCACGGACAGCAAGCATGTTCTGCTCCCTCCCAGACAGCACAGGTCACAGAAGCAGGACTGTTAGCTCTGTCCTTGGATCCTGTCTTTTCTATGGAAGCCAGATGCATTAATGACATGCTCCCACTCAGCAGTTTCCTTGGCATTCAGCATTTTTGGATGGTGCCAAAAACAATTGACTGACTATGGAAAATACCATCTTCCTAATGTTGAAAATATTTCTCTCTGTTTTTTAGTTTGTATAACTACTGTATAAAATACACAGCTTATGTACAGAGTATTTGCACGGGTTTATTGCCCTTCTTCTTTACCTGAATTGGATCTGTTTGTCATACCTTCAAGTGGGAGCTCCCCTGAGCCGGCTCTGTCCGTTTGGGAATGTCTGCAAAATGCACATAGTCATCACGTATGACAACAGTGTAGCTGCACAAAAATTTTCCATCAAAACTGTTTGAACAAATACTGGATTTTGCTTTTGGTAAAAAACATTTGCTCAACAAGGACAAATGTCAACTTTTGACCCTCCCTCCCATCTCCTTCTCTGGCCCCCAGACACAAAAACCAAACCAATTTGATTCAGGTGAGCAGAAGTTCCTCATGACCCCGTTCTCCACTCAGGACAGAGCTCCCAAGCTGGAATGCTTTTCCCCTGAAGTTTCATGACCAGGAATTTCCAGGTCCTCTATCAAAATGGATGCTGTGGGGTATCATTGGAAAGGCAGGGTGATGAGGGAGTGTGGCCAATGGAAGAATGAGAGCACGATGCCCTACAACACCAGCTGTCATGAAGCACCATACGACAAATCCTTTTTACCTTGACGTGCCTATACAGTTCTTACATAGCTGCAGAAGTGAATTTTTTGGTACTTATGCAGATTTCAAACTCTTTTTCCACCAGTGAACTGTGCTACAGAGAGTAAGACATGGACCAGTGGCTCGAAGTTGCCATAAAGTCGATTTAGATTGGATATCAGGAAAAACATCTTTACTTTTAAACATTGCGGCAGTGGAATAGACTGCACAGGGAAGTTGTGGACTCTCCATCACTGGAGGTGAATGATATAGATGTAGCTATGCCTGTATTCTACGATGGGTAGTTCCTATGCTGCTGGAGGGAATTCCACCCCTCTCCCTTTGCTGCCACATGTGTCAGGGTTTCTTTTAAGCCTTCCTCAGAGGCATTGGGTGTTGTCTGCACCCAAGGCTGGAGGTTTTGACTGGGGTGTGCCAGTGCTCCTGCTGGGAGTTAGAGCCAGACATTCCTGGCTGGAGGATCTTGCCCCTCTTCTCAGGCTCAGACTGATTGACATATTTTGTGTCAGGAATACGTTTTACCCTATGGTCAGATCGCTATGGACTGTGGGGATTTTTGCATTTCTCTGTAGGAGGGAAGTGTGGCCATTTTCCTGGGATCTCTGAGCATACATTAACAACATTAACACCAGCAGGGCATTGGCTGCCATGTTCCCCCTGCTTTACTCCTGGCAGGTTAGGGTGTTATGCCTTGAGCTGTGTCAAGGCTGACTGTGGAGTTTTGCTAAGAGGTTAGACAATTGATTTGTATAGGATGGTTTGGATAGAGATGATCCTGTCTCAGGCAGGGGGTTGAACTAAATGACATCTTGAGGCCCCTGCAAGCCCTGCTTCTCTGTGATTTTATAGTTGCTCAGCACTTCCCTTCTGAGCACATGCAAAAGGCTGCACTGAGGCCATTCAGGCTCTTGGGTGACATATGATTTCCCAGAATGCACAACAATGCTGTGCAAGTACCAGAAAAATGATTCTCAGTGAAGGCAAAGCTTGAAACTCTGATGAGGAGGATATACATGGAGCCAGACAGGGGTTGTATGAATGCTGCCCTGGAAAGGAATCCCTGCCTTCCCCTAATAGCTTTTCTATACTTTACCTTTATTTTTTTTTTCAATACGTGGACACACAACAGTGGCATATCTTCTTCCCCATCTAGGCAAGGGCCAGGGCCAGGATCCTTGCCCCTCCGAAGTGAGGCCCAGATCACTGATCCACACAGCCCCTCTAGTTTCCGCAGGTCCTCCTGTCTCCACATGCCTTGCCCCGTTGGCTGCCCAGTGACCCAGCTCTGGAAGGCTGGAGGGTTTTCTGGGCAAGGGATAAGCCCATGGTGTGGTGCCTCGAGTACTTTTTGGGCAAGTGGGAGATGTAAGTCCCAGCCCTTCGTGGCTGAGGGGCAAGGCACCTGGGTCTCCTGTTCTGTAGGCAAGAACCATAACAACTAGACAGTTGAACTAAAGGGAGGGAGGCAGCTTCTGCTCCTCATTCATTTTACTTTGGGAAGGTATGTGTGTACCTGGGGAACCCCAGGCCAGTGTAAGCAGCTGTGTAACTACCACTTAGATGCATCTTTGTAAAATAGGATTTGGCCCCATGGCAATATTTTTGTTGTTGTTGCCAGTGAGCCTAAATTTTCCATTTAAAATTCCATTTTCTATATACTATTAATGCCCCTAAGAGTCATCAGGAGAATGACAAGAATTTTTCCAATCATTCAGGAAGTGGTGGAGTGAAGAGGAGGAAGATTGTAAATCTACTGCAAGTAATCAATCATTTAAGCTCAAAGAAGACAACAATCAGCACTTCAAGACCAAACCTATCATAAACAGCTTAGAATAACATTTAAAGTATCAGGAAAAGCACCACAAATTTTACTCACTAGAAAATGGAATATTAGAAACACTTTTTGAAATGGAGAGAGGCAAGGATTTTTGTGGCTGATTATTGGACCAACTTGCAACACAATAGACCAGCTTTAGAATACAGGCAATATTGTATGGACATTTTTATTGTTTTGAGATACAGACCATGGGATAGGGGGTAGCAAGGAGAGTGGGATTAGCATTTCTTTCAGTCAAGGCCAAGATAAGAAAATGTGTTCTGGCCACTAAAACACAGATGTCTAACTAACTATTCTGCATGCACAAAATCTTGAATGATAACCTTCATAAAAAGCTTATGTGAGTTTAGTTAGAAACCCTTGCCAGTCTTTCATCTTGCATTAATATAAAAATAGGAGTTCCACATATATATGGACCTAAAGAGCTCTTACCCAAACATGACTTGGCTTCATTTTCAGGGAGATTATTTATCTGAAGAGGCATTTAACAGAATGTCTCTTCAGATGAATATTTGGAGTGCCTGTCTTTTCCAGTTTTAACTTCTAAAAATATTGAAGGAGGCATGGGGGAGAAGCTAATTTTTATGAGTAGATTCATAAAAACATTATTATTTATACTGTTATGTCTGATTGGTGCCTAACTGTTCCGGTTGATCAGGGTCTCATTTGTGTGAGGTGCTGTACAGGTAGGAAGTAAGATATAACCCTACCCTTGAGAAGTTATAATCTAGCTATGCAAGATCTCCAAAATGTGGAAAAAAGAAAGATTGTTAGGACCATTTCTCATCTGAGAAACGGAGATGTGCAGAGAGTTTCTGTCTGGCCTTAAGGATGCAGCCCAGGGGAGCTTTAGCTCGGGGGAGATAAAGTGGATTGAAGCCATTGAACTTTTCCAGTCTTCGGGTGCTGTGGTGCTGGTATCAGGTATAGCTTAGACAGGTCTAACTAGGACTGTCTCATGGTCCACGCTGCTGTCCAAAATCTTTGCTACATGGCATACAGTGGTCCAACTACTTCCAGGTTCCCTGCTTTACACTATTTCCCCATTCCCTGGCCTACTCCTTACATAAGAACTAGTGAGGGGGCGTTAGAGAAAACTCTTACAGCTGAATTCCAAGGTTCCTCAACCAGGGTAATTCTCCCACAATTGGAAATGAGACCTTGGCCTATTTAATATACAGTCTTGTTGCCAGTGAAAAGGGCCTGGAGTGAGGGAGAGGCTCTTGCTCCCAGTAACTTGCTGAAGTTCACACAAGAAATCACTGGCAGAGCTAGACTGTCCCCAGATTTCCTGAGTCTTCAGCCAGGGCCTTAACCACAAGATCACTGTTCTTCTCTCTCTACTAGGAACAGCTCATTTCGAAATGGTTTGTTTCATGACTGAGGATTCTTGTTGGTTAACAGATTTTTATAATTTTTGTTTGTCAAGTGTATCTACATTTTAGCTCTATAGTGGTCAAATTTTGTCTCTGCTACATTTGTACATCAACTCTCACAGTAAATTTCCCATTTTTGTATAGAAATGGGAAGGCTTTAAATTGTAGAAAG
The DNA here is from genome assembly GCF_001723915.1 of Gavialis gangeticus. Classification (NCBI taxonomy): domain Eukaryota; kingdom Metazoa; phylum Chordata; order Crocodylia; family Gavialidae; genus Gavialis; species Gavialis gangeticus. Next base: position 20,504,754 of record NW_017729028.1, read on the forward strand.
TCTCATTCAACTGTCCAATATCAAATCATTGTTTTGAAGATTTTGTTTCTTCTTTTTTTCACATGCATGTGACTAACAACACAAGTCACATACTCATAAACCTTCGTACCTGTGCAAATATAATGTCTTAGCAATTTCATAATGAAATTCACATGGAATTTGGCAACCCAAGCCAGATTTGTGTCAAAATCTTTAACATGTTCCAGTTGCATGAAATACTAATTAAAGGCACTCATTGTTAACTGATATAAATGGTCCCCACTTAGCCTATTATAGGTATGGGTTGTAAAACAAACAATTATGTGACAGATGATACATGTTAACACAGAGAAATTCTGTAATGACATTTCTGTAACACTGTAACCTCTTCAACCACCATGTGTTCTACATTATAAGCTAAAGGGGGTGCTGATTGCAAAGGTGACGTACTTTCCAGTTTGTGACTTTTCTTCTAAGAATAGAAATGCCTTAGAGCACCTCTGAATGATTTACATTACAAATTTAGTTCAGGCAGTGAAATCATTAATGCAAGTTTGATTTCAACTGCTACATGTGTTTGCTATTCCATGCACAAGTGCCAAATGGCAGGTTATGCCTACCTACCAAATTGCACTGTACCTGGAAACGGGGTAATTCAGCAAGCAGTTGTCTCCTAGTTAGCTTTCCTTTCTTCAAACATCTTTTCTCCGCACTGAGAATAAAATGATTTGGATGAAACAGGAAATTGACTTTGAAATGTATGTTTTTTGTAAAATGTGACATCCCCATACTTCAAGCTAATCATTAAGTAGTAGTAATCTCCTTGCATTTGCATAAAATACATTGATCAGTCAATTAACCAAAAGCATTTTCTGCCTGCCCACTATCCAGCATGTTCCCTGTAACATCGGAAGCAGGTGTCCTTACCAAAAGCACCAACATGAATAAGAATTGCCTTGCAGATTAGCTTGGCCAAAAAGATGTAATCTTGCATCTGTAAAAGTATGAGTCTGTGTTTAACTCTGACAGCTACAAACAGTAGACAGCAACCCAAAAAGCCTTTTGGTGAACAAGAGGGAATATGACAAAGGTAAATTTCTAATGAATAGGTAACTACTGAAGAGTATCAATCTGACTCCATAAGCAAAACCAAATGATATTTCAACAAGTCATTTGAAAAGGGGTGCTTAATGCTAGACTCAAGGGGCACTTGTACACGTGCTTGGACGTGTTCTAACCAGAATGCTCCAGCAGGCTGAAGTGTCTCATGTATTCAGCATCCCCGCATTTCGAAAAGGCAGCGGGAGCACTTTAACTAAAGATTGTCAAATGAGCTTTTATTAAAGCACCCCCACTGAAACATGGGACACTAAATACACAAGATGCTGTAGGCATTTTAATTTGTGCAGTTCCCAGGAGCCACTCTAATTAAAATGCCCCCCTTACCCTAGAACACATATAAAAATGCTCAAAATGTCCATAGTTAGCTAACCAATAACTTCCCTGTGAGCTGGCCTAGCTGCCAGGCCTCTTTTGAATATCAGATCATTTATTTAAATACCTAATAAGGGTGTAGGATCCAGAACTTGCAGATCAGGTAATAGATTTAGGCTGGGAAAGGAACAGTAGGCTGGTGACAGACCTACCAATTTCAGACCTTCCTCCCATAAAGTTTTGGGTTATGGGTCACAACTGACCCCTACTTGCAGTCCTGATAACCTGACTCAAGGCTTCTATACCCCTACTATTATATGTTCCCATCCTCAGCCTCACCACCTGTAGCACACATACTGTAAGCAAATTTACAGTAGGGAATCACTGCTATTCAGAACAATAACTGGATACATGTTATTTTGTAAGGAAATCTTCCTTATGGGGTGAACAGAGTTGCCTGTTTTGTTCTCCCACCCCTCCTTTCTAGCTGCATATTTTCCCCATGTGTATTGCAGCCATAAAAATTATAGAGGCCTGACAAGGTGGAGACAGGGGATGTTCCTGCAGAGCCAGTGTTCTCCTCTCACCCTCTCTAACAATACTTCCCAAGCACTTTTGTGATTTTCTTCCCACACAAGGGAGGGGAACATCTGAAACTGTGGAATATGAATAAGGACAGAAAATTGGGATGCATAAATAACTTAGGAAAAATTGTCTCAGATGGAGGCACGATTAGTATTCTTCTTGAAAAGGGTTCAGAGATTCAAGTTACTGCATTCCTCTTATTTAAGTGTTGAGTTTGTCTGAGGCCATTACAAGGATGCTAGTAGAGAACTCACTACTAAGTAAACTCCAGATGAGAGTTTTCTCCCACAAGCAATGATTTCTTACTTGACATCAAGGATAAGGTGTGATGAGCCAAGGGAAAACCCTATGAAAGGCAAATAGCAGGAACAGAAGGGGCCAGTCGCTGATCTGAAAACAAGGCACTTTCCAGGATTGTCTGCAACTCTCTGAAGTGACTGTGCAGCAACACACATCTCCCCAGAATAAAGTGAAAACAAGTTTAACCCATACTAACCCTCCCCTAACCTTATCAAATCCAATATGACCTACCTGAAATTTCACCTTACTAGCCAGGTTCTTATGCCAGAACAGACTGATTGGTTTTATTTTTCCCCTAGAATACTTAAAGCTATTTGAGCAAGGTATCTGAATGATATTATTGTCCCAAAATGGAGGAGTTCTCAGTTTCTGGACATTTCTCAATCCTTTTTGGTTTTCAAGACACAAAAATGATTTACTGTTAAAGATGTCAAATTTTATTCAATTTGGGGCTGAGATATCTCTTGTAAAAGAATAAAAAGGCACAAGTGATAACTCCAAGGTATTACCCACAGACAACTTACAGTATATGGTCAATGTATGCTAATAAGCACCTACTGAGTAGATTTGTTAAATAGGTTAAAAAAAATGCTTGATTCCCAGTTCACTTGCTCACTTCCTGTCACATGCATATGGATTGCGATATCTTGCACTTTCTAACCTGAAGTATGATTTTTCTCTGTTTTGCAAAGAGCTCACTTTGGGGCAAGGCCCAGCAAGAAAAAATGCTTTGCAAGGGGTGATTTTTGTTTTATTGCGGTGTGACTAGTCCAGCAGTAGCTGGCTGGTAATCAGCCAGTCAGAGTTGAAAGTTCAGCAGCCACCTGTGTTGAGCCTATCCCTTTTTAGATAAAATGGGTTTCATAGGAAGGGTGTATTTAGCTTATTTTTTTGGGTAAGACTAAAAATGGAAGGGAGCACTGTCTGTGAGACACTTGTTTCCTTGTAGAATTTAGTAGCCAGCTAGCAGCCAGATGGCATCTGGCCATGGAGAGGTGAAAGGCCAGTGGACAACTGTGTGGGATTTGTCCCTCACTCAGTGTGTTTGGTCATTAAATTGTCTATTTCTGGAGCAGGTAGTAGAAATGAAAAGGGGACATTTGTTTCCCTGGCCAGTGCAAACTGAAAATGGACAGAATACTGGTCTTTGGCCAAAGTGGAAGGCCAAAAGTAAATTACTATGTATTTATCCTCTACTGGGTTAAAACTCAAAAGCTGGAAACTGATTATGATACATAAATATTTCACTTCCCTAGTCAACAAATGAGATGGAAGGACATTGCATGTCAAGAAACTTGTTGACTATTGCAGAGCAAGTGGCCAGCTGGCACCATACTCTTTATTGCCCCTTTTAAAAGTTGAAAGGCCAGAGATTAACTGTGCCAGATTTGTCCTAGGTTAGCAAGAATAACACAGGGATTGTGTTTATGTTCTGCTCTTGCTGTGGGGCTCCCCGTGATTCTCTATCGACCGTGTGATCATGACTCAATTCTTCTGATGAGGAGAATCTTACCTCTCCAGAGATAATGGTTTGGCTGACATGAGGTTTGACTCTCCCATACTATTTGATATTCCTCAAAAAAGCACATTAGGATGTGCTTTTTCTGTAGCTACCCAGTCTTCCTGAAAGTGTTTTTCCCCCCCCCACTCAGTACTGGAGACTGTAGGTCAGACTCTCTGCTAGCCTAAATGGGCAGAGCTCCAGTGAAATCACTGCAAGTAGACCCTGCTAGTTTACACCAGCTATAGATCAAACCCTAACAATCGTGACACTTCTCCCAAACCAAGG
>NW_017729028.1:20513840-20520144 GCF_001723915.1 Gavialis gangeticus
CTCAAAAAAGCACATTAGGATGTGCTTTTTCTGTAGCTACCCAGTCTTCCTGAAAGTGTTTTTCCCCCCCCCACTCAGTACTGGAGACTGTAGGTCAGACTCTCTGCTAGCCTAAATGGGCAGAGCTCCAGTGAAATCACTGCAAGTAGACCCTGCTAGTTTACACCAGCTATAGATCAAACCCTAACAATCGTGACACTTCTCCCAAACTAAGGTCTCCGACTTGCACTGAAGCCCTAGCATAGAAACACCTGGGCTACCTAATGTTTATAAATCCTAATGTAATGTGTGTGCAAGAGCTAAAACTGAAAAGCTCTGTCTCCTAGAAAAGGTTAATAAAGGAGCCTTCTAATTACCTTCCTCAGCTGCAACCAAGCAGCCAATTAGAAACAGCTGTTATAAAAGACTGCAGTGAATACAGAGGAGGGTTGTCTTGGAAAGTGGTGGAGAGATGTAGGGTAAGGAAAGCTGAAGCAGTAGTAATGGCAGGACAGCAGACTGCCTACATGGTTGTCCACACACTTTACTGCTTTGCTCAGACTGTGGCTGGCGGCAGCATTGTAAGCATGAGAGTAGGGAGCAGAAATGAGAGAACCCTTTGCAGCAGTCTCCAAAGTAGTTAGCCTGGTGTCCAAGTGGAAATAAGTTATGTCATTATAATGGGATGAAGTAAATTATCAAGTGAGGGAATCTAGGGAGAAGCTGTGATTGTTTCATTTTTCCATGGTCTTTTTTTGCGTCAGTGAGGCCCTGTGTTAAACTCTTGGTAGGGTCTTAATGTAGCCTATTCCAATTAATCATGTAATATCCTGTATAGGAAAAATGTTTTTCACTTCTGAAAGTGATAGCACTGTATGTAGGTTGGAACTATGAAAAGAAGTAGCATCATATCTCAGACCTGACCTGCAAAGACCCTGCTGACTTGATTTTTATGCCTTTCTTGAACAGGAAAGAAAAGATAGCATTCAATCTTTAATATCTTAATGATGTAGAAAGTAGGACTTGATACCATTGCTGGCGTTACTAAACCCCCTTTACTAAAGGAAATGAGTAATATTGTAATGGCTGACTAGTTTTGAAACCTACAGTTTCAATAGATACAGGAGGTTCCAAGTACTGATGCATTACTGCGATCTATGGGCTATTCCCTCAAGGAGTAACTAGAGCCAGGTCTATTCAAAGCCCAGTCATGAACGTAGTAAAAATGAGATAAATAAAGTTAAGGCTCCCAGCAGTCCAGTTATGTAGAAAGAGTGCTCTTACCCGCCTTATTTCTGTGCTCCCACCATAAATCACCATAGAGTGACCAGTGGTGTCCCCCAGGGTTCAATTCTTGGACCAGTGCTCTTTAATATGTTCATAAATTATCTGGATTCAGGTGTCAGGCTACCTAAGTTTTCAGATGACACTAAATTATGGGGAAGCACTGTCAGTCTAGAGAATAAGCTGGTGATTCAGGCCAACTTGGACATGCTTGTGAGGTGGGTGGATCAAAACCTGATGACATTCATCATAGAGAAATGCAAGGTGCTCCACCTCAGGAGAAAGAACCCATACCTATAGGCTCAGCAGTGCCACATTTACTAGACCATGACCAAAAGAGACTTTAGGGTCATGACTGACCAGAAGATAAATGTGAGCCACCAGTGTGAGGCCATAGCAGGCAAAGCAAATAAATCTTGCATCTACCAATGCGTTTCAAGCAAGACCCAAGATGTCTTCCTCCCACTTTACTCAGCTTTGGTGAGACCAGAGCTGGACTACCACATCCAATCCTTTCTTTAAAAAGGACATGAAGAGGCTTGAGAGAGTCCAGAGGGGAACTATGTGCATGATCAGAGGTTAAGAGGACAAACCTTATGAGGAGAGGCTGAGAGGCATGGGACTCTTCAGCCTGGGGAAGTGAAGGCTCAGGGGGGCTTGGTGGCAGCCTACAAGTATATAAGGGATGTGCTTCAGGATCTGGGAGAACATCTGGTCACCAGAGGAAGACCAGGTCAGATGGTCACAAATGTCTGGAAAACCATTTTAGACCAGACATAAGACAAACTTCTTTACCATCCAAGTCTCCAGAGTCTGGAATAGACCCCTCCGAGGAGAAGTGGTGCAAGCACCTACTCCGGACACATTCAAGAAGTGTTTGGATGATTATCTTACTGGGGTCATCTGACCCCAGCTAACTTCCTGCCCTTTGGGCAGGGGGATGGACCCAATGATCTCACGAGGTCCTGTCAAGCTCCAATGTCTATAAAATCTATAATGGCTCCCTAGGTCTGATCTCCTCTGGGAAACTCATACTGAGGTTGTATACATCTGAATGTACATAATATTACCCATAGAATCTTTCACAGGTTAACATAGAAAACTGATATTGCTAACTGCAATGGAAGGGAAAATGTGTAGCATAAATTAAAATGATACCTCCAATTCATAGTAAGGTGTAATTTTGGGTGATCCTAAACTAAATCATAGAGAAAAAATTTTAAACTGAGAAAATGCAAACTTGAATCAGAATCCAGATGTTAATTTTTTATATCTTGAGCCCCATTGCTATTTGTAACAAAAAGAGGGCATTACATCTAATATTCAAAGGTTAATGGTGCATGCATTCTCTCTGCCATCATCTTTTCTGTAGTATCTTGGCATTAACTCCGTGAAGGATGTAGCTGTACCTTCAAATACATCAACGCAATGCAATGCAATATTACATTTTATTAAAACAGCCATTGTTTTCCTTCATAAGTATGAAGGGGAAAGTGATGTTTTATGGGGAAACAGCAATACATGAATGTTGGGTAGTATCCAGGAAGAAACGCATATTTGTTACTGTTGCTTTTTACCTAGTATTTTATCCTTTTGTATGTCTTCAAATTTATTAGTGGAGTCAAACATGGCTGTTTTGAGATGTTTGCCAGGAATGGCAGACTCCATTCTTGTTCTCCAAACTGATACTCAGCTGAGATAGATATCACATACCAGCTTTGGCACAAAAATATACGTGAAAATCTAGCTTTCCTGATAGTCATTTTTCAAAGCTCATGCTAACTTCCACAACATGTGCCAGCTCCTTCACTCACTCAAATCAGCAAAACTCTTTTGATTTCAATGGAACTATGCTAATTTATGCCATCTTAGAATCTGGTCCTCCTGTATTTGGGACCTTGTGTTAACTTTCCCTGACCATTTTATTTGATTTTCTTATTCCAGTGTGTGGTGGTACCATAGGTGAATTACACCTCAGCTGGCCACTAAGCCTTCTACACTTGCAGTACTAATAACCTCAGGGCTTCTAATATTATTACCAATGCTTATTAGACCCCCTATGAAGGCCTCTAGGGATGCTCTGACAATAATTCCAATATATTTTGTTATGAATGAAAATAAACTTTATTGCAACTTTTGTTGGAGAAAGACCCATGAGCCTACCTTTATAGATGACCTAGTGGGCAGCTGTGTAATCACTAGCAATGCTATGGGGAATAGTGCTATGATCAGTTCAGAAGGCTATCGATATCCAACAGGGACTATAATTTATTATGCTACCATCACTAAAACAACAAGGTTTCATAGGGAAAAACATATCAGAAGGAGCAACAGTGAAGCTAAACTGCCACAAGCTGTGGTCTTTGGGGTGAGCCTTTCACTAACAAAATGTTCTGGTAGCAGAAGTGTGTCACGTATTGTTACAGTCTAACTTGCAGCAAAGTTTACTTGTAAAACAATCCCATGCAAAAGTCTTACACCTACTGTAAGCTGTTTCTTTGCAGTATAAACGTGCTTTAACCTATGACAGCCCCATCTTATGCTCCCTAGTTTATCACCAGGAAGCATCGCTCAAAGAGATGTTTAGAAAATTGTTCTTTTCAATAGTTTTTACAACCCAATCACAGTTCTGAATGGCGCAAATTTAGCATTTGGTCATTTAGTTTCGACTGTGTGTAGGTTATGGTATTGCTTCTCTTCCCTGATTGGATGAGCATAATTTCAAGAGGGACATTCATCCATAAGAATCGAATATAAGGATTAGGAACACATGCAAAGTGGATTTAGGTATCTTATTTTACTGAAAGTGATTTGTGGAAGGTTTCCTAAAGAACTCCTTACTCCATACTCATTGCTTTAGTCAGCTGTCCAAGCTGAGTTGTTTCTAGATTTCATGGATTGATCCCTACAAATTAGCCATGTACACAATTGGGTACAACTGCCAATCCACAGTGGCCCATCCAGCTGAGTTCCTTTGCTCAGGTGCTGAGTCATAGTGGAAAATACCAGCATTTTATAAGATTATACCTGCTTCATCACCACTGTATTAATGCAATGACAAAAAAAAAAGTCCCATCTTGGCAGTGACCCTAAAGACTAAGGTAGAAATCTCTTTGTGATACACACAGGAAATGTATGTGATGGAATGCAAACAGATTAAAAACAAGTGAGTTGCCACAGTGAAGGTCACTAAGACTAGAAGCAGAGAAATGAGAAACCCATATGATCAGGGACTTGCATGGCAAGCCATACACGGAGAGGCTGAGGGATCTCGGACTCTTCAGCCTAAAGAAAAGAAGACTGAGAGGAGACCTGATTGCATCTTATCGCTGTATCAGAGGCATACATCAGGGGCTCAGTGAACAACTGTTCACCAGGGCGCCCTGGGGGAAAACTAGAAACAACAACCACAAACTCCTGGAAGATAGTTTCAGGCTGAACATTAGGAAAAACTTCTTTACAACTAGGGTGTGCAGACTATGGAACAAGCTCCTCCTGGAGGTGGTGCAGTCATCTACCCTAGAGGTCTTCAAGAGAAGACTGGATGGTCACCTGGCTGGGGCTGTCTGACCCCAGATGTCTTTCCTGTTCATGCAGGGGGCTGGACCCGATTATCCTATGATTTTAGTCATCTGAGATTTTTGTCAACAATGTTTCAGACGGTGGCTGCTGGAAAGTAGATACTGCTGCTACAAGCTATAGGTTGACTCTTTTTCCATGTTTCTGTGCAGTAGATCGAGATTTTTGCTTCAGTTAGGCCAAATTCATATGAAAAGCATTTTTCCTTAGTGATCATTAATCACTGTGGCAAAATAGCCCATTAATAATATATATTACACAGGCCTAACCTAGAAGAGGGAGAGACATCATAGCCAGTGTCAAGTTCTCTGCCAGTGTCAAAGAACCTCAGAGCCATGCCACCAGAGACAACAGTGGTTGGCACATTTGCTTTCAGTGGTTAAGCTAGTGGAGAGACAAACTTGGCTAACAGTGCTACTGTCTTGCCAACCTACTTTTTCTGGAGGAATTCCAGTCCAGCCCTTCAGCATGTGTGTGAAATAAGTTCTTGAGAGATCTTTGATTTGCAGGGATCAGAGTATAGCTGCTATGGTGGTAAAAGTGCCTTGGTTGAAGTAATACCCTATTCAATAATTCAGAACCTCAAGGAAAACATGTTCCCAGGTTTTCCTCTATTGCCAGAAATGTGTCCCTTCAAAATGGGAAAGGAGCCCACACTAATAGAAAACCCTTCATTAGACAGCACATGGTTTCCAGAACAACATTAAATATAGCTGTATCTATGATCACAGCTCCTATATTTTAGTTCTATAAATAAAATCTTATTTTACCATCTGCTTCATTACTCATTCATAATCAGCTGCTGCATCAAACTAGTATGTTACTCACCTCAAGGGGACAAAAACAAACTCTTGCATGACCTTGGTAAGCCACTCCACTTACCTCTGCCTCTGTTTCTGGTTCCTGATAAATAACATGATACGTACACCCTTGTAGAGCACTATAAGATTTGTGGTTGAAAGGGGGATTATAGTTATACTATTTAGAGCATAGGACGAGGAATCCTAAATCCTGGGGCCTTTTCTGCTGGGTCCCTCATTTTACCTTTCTATAAAATTGGGTGACTACATTAGAGGATCTATTATCCTGTCTTTTAACATTGTTAGAAGATTTGAATCTGAATTCTAATGCAAGTTTGCATTTTCTAGCAATGTTAGAAGAAAGAAAAGACAAAGAACTATTACCATATTTGAAACAGCTATCCTGGATGGTCACCTGATCCCATGTCGAAGCAGATGGAACTATTCCAGTGTGTAAAATGGTGGTCACAGTTCACATTTTAGTATGACATACATATTTCTTTAAGAAGTTTGATCCTATTTGCAGGTCACTAATAAAAACACTAAATATAGCTAACAAAATATGTAAAGCATGTGCTTCAGTGGAATTTCTTGAATATTGGGTAAGAAGGTCCTAAGATTAGAACCAACTCTGAGAACTTTTTTTTTTGTTTTTTTTTTTT
>NW_017729028.1:20520491-20523411 GCF_001723915.1 Gavialis gangeticus
CCCAAACAACCCCCCCCCCCAGGTTAGATTGGTCCAGTTAAAAAATTCAGATATTGTTTTGGGTAAAGAAAATGTTTTTCACTTTTTCCATTTTGGGCATTTGTAAGAAGAGGCAAAGAAACAAAGGGCTAGATTCACAAAATGGCCCAGATTTCCCTATTACCAAAGATGATAGCATCTTCTTAGGCAGTGAGAGACCAAGGAGATTTGAATTGTATTACCAACCTTGAATTGCATTACTGAATTCCCAAACTATAAGGCTAGGATAGAAGTTACACATAAACCAGTTTAAGTCATCAGAAACTGGTTTAAACCTGTAACAGAACAGAAGTTCAGTGCACATAAGCCAGTTTCAAAATGGTTGAAACTAGTTTAAGATAAACCTGGTTGAACATAGTATCAGACTTAACTGATTTGGGTCAAACTGGTTTATGAAACTTCTGTCCCAGCCCCCTTCCTGGTTCAAGTTAAATCACAGACCCCCAGCAATCTAGCATGCTTTCCAGCCCTGGGCTGGGCTGGGCTGTCTGTTCCAGCAGAAAAGGATTGTTGGGGGGGAAACTGCCTCCCCAGGCAAACCCTGGCTGGGGTCTGGGGCTATGGAGAGAGGTTAAACTTCCCTTTCCCCAAGTACAGAGCTGCCTGCCCTGCTGCCTTAATTAGTGCTGGCTGCGACTGTGGACTACGAATCCCAGAGGCATCCGGAAGTGGGAAGTGAAAGCAATGAGCAACCCTAGAGAGTCCTGATGCTGTGATTGTGGACTACAAATCCCAGAGACCTCTGGGGCACTTAGAAGAGGAAGCAAACACACAATCCATGCTGTCTATGTACCAGAGAGCCTGCTCTAGTGCCCCCTGGCCTCAGCCACTGCAGGTATGTGGCTGCATTTACTACACCAAAAGTGAATGTCTGTCCAGCTGTTTCTCAGCTTAATCTCTGCATTTTACACTAACCTGTGTAACCCAGGCAGTACTCCAAGATGTACCCCCTCTCCAGTTGAAGGGATCAGAGCAGGTGCAGAAGTGGTGTGGGAGGTGTAGGGACTCTCCTCCCCCTAAAGGACAGAGCCAGATCACCAATGGGGGCTTAACCATATACCTTTAATGAGAGAACAGAGGTGGGAACATAACAGGCATAAACCAGGGGATATAGGGGACACTACAATGCCCCGAGGGGCAGGATTCAACAAAGGTTAGACACTTACAATCATAGACATATTCATCCAGTCGACAAAAGACAGGGTTAACAAAATATAAAACACAAACAGCAGAACAAACAATACTGGTTGGCAAAATATAAAAGGCACAAAATACAAAATGTCAAATAACAAGGAATATAGGGCCTAGGTACCTGAAGTGGGGGGCAGGGGGAAGAGGGAAAACACAATGACCCCTTTCCACCGCAACAAGAATTTCTCTCTGTTACTTCACTCACCCCAAGTCATCCTAGGAGGAACTTGAACTCAGCTCTCTCATGCAGGGAAGCAGAAACTCTAGCACACAACCACCAGTGCTGGCATTACTCCAAGCTGCCAGGGGTCTTGACCTTCCCGGAGCCCTGGCCTCAATAATTGAGCTGCCTGGCCTCTGATTGGAGGAGCTGGAAGCAGAGCTGGGAACCTCTCAGGTCTCTGGTCAGATCCTTGCTGGAGCTGGGGAGCCTCTCCTGCAAACCACAGCCACTCATAGGGGTTCCCAGAGCCCAGCGGGGAGCCTCTCCTGCTGGCCACACGCCACATTGCTGAGGGTCCAACTGCTGCCTGCAGGTCCCACTTCTTCAGGCTCCTCTGGGGCAACTGCTCCCACCCCGCTGGCCCAGCTCCTTGAAACTCCTTCTTTGTGGTCCTTTACTCTTTTCTCCTGAGTCAGCTACGCTGCCCCTTTTATCCCCCTCCAAGTGACCTGAGGGACATGAAAGGTGAGTCTCTGGGCCCGATTAGTGAGGAAAGGGTCCAAGCTCTCCAATCATCTTTTACCCTTTCAAAACCCCTGGGCTAAATCACTACTAGCTAGCCCGTCACACCTGCAAAGACTGAACTGATTCAGACTCAGGCTTTTTGACTGTCTGTTCTTAGCCGAAGGGTACATTGGGAAAGGGTGGTCTTTTTGTGTCCTGATGATGTTCCACTCTCTATTGACTACTGAAATATTCAGAGCCTCAAAGAGCAAGACTAAGTACCAGGGATAGAAACAGTCCTTTGAAAAGGAAGACACCTGGTTCTAGTGTGACTTGTAATATTTTGTTAAATAGACAATTTGCCAGCATTAAATTTTAAGATGAACTTAATATGCTAAAGTAAACTGTCTTTATTGCTGAGTTAATGTTTGCAACTGACTCTTGAGCTAGTCCTGAGCTAGTGTAAGCAGTCAGAGGCTGCATTCATCTGCATGCGTTACTAGAACTTTGAGCAGTTCCTGTGGGTCTTATCATTTCAATAAACTTAAGATACTCTTTTCAGGGAGTTGAGAGAGAACTTATTTTTCCTTCTGTCCCACCTAGAGGGAACAGTGGGAAAGCACTGGAGTGACAGATATCCAACTGAACAAAAAGCAGTATTTGGGTCTCAGACTAACAATTGAGATTCCTCTCTGAAAAATCACAGCCCTATTTTATTTTTGTCTAATACCTTTTCATCATCTGTCTCAGTTTAGTTCCCAATGGGGGGCTTCTGCTACTAGTACTAATTATGCTACCCAGAAGCACCACCGTTGATGACAGCATGAACTTGAGCAACATTTTTTGTTAAATGTATTAACATTATGAGTAAGCAGGGCTACATCTAGCTGCTTATTCAAATACAATATAATTACCTCATAAAAAGCTAAAATTAAAGCAACAAAGTTAATCTCTGAAATCTGGGAAATGCTGTAATAAGGGAGCCGGGGGAAAAGCAGTTGAAAGTTGCATCAAACATCAAGA
>NW_017729028.1:20528411-20532640 GCF_001723915.1 Gavialis gangeticus
AGACTAACAATTGAGATTCCTCTCTGAAAAATCACAGCCCTATTTTATTTTTGTCTAATACCTTTTCATCATCTGTCTCAGTTTAGTTCCCAATGGGGGGCTTCTGCTACTAGTACTAATTATGCTACCCAGAAGCACCACCGTTGATGACAGCATGAACTTGAGCAACATTTTTTGTTAAATGTATTAACATTATGAGTAAGCAGGGCTACATCTAGCTGCTTATTCAAATACAATATAATTACCTCATAAAAAGCTAAAATTAAAGCAACAAAGTTAATCTCTGAAATCTGGGAAATGCTGTAATAAGGGAGCCGGGGGAAAAGCAGTTGAAAGTTGCATCAAACATCATGATAACAGTAAAATGCAATGAAATACACTTCTCTCATATTTGTTTCAACATCTGGGAAGCTGGCAATATTTGACTCATTTAATATCAAAATTGCACTGCCCATAGTTAATACCCATATTTAGTTGGTTGTATGGTTCCTGTGCACCAAACTGCTGCCTTGTTTTGTTTAGGAATTGGGCCCTGTTGAGGTGGTGCAATGCTGCTGCTTATGGGAGTTCACAGGGCGCTGAGACTACCAAGTCTCCTAGCACTTAGGAGGAACATGCTCTACGGATACACCTGTTCAGGCCATATAGAACATGTAGACTGTCCATGGCTGACTGCCTCTGCTAGGCAAGAGGAAGGATGCATGTTGGGACTGATGAAGAAATGGGGAGGAAGAAAGGAAAAGTGAACTTCTATTCCCCTTTTTATTTGCCTCAGTTTAATCTATATGAATGTCCCCTTGTTAAATAACTAAGGGTCAAGTTGTGACCGCTTTGGTCACACTGGTGAGTGACTATCACAAATAGACTCTGACTTAAGTGGAATTATTCACATAACTAAAAACTCGCACCCTGTCTCCAGCAACCAGACACTATTCCACTTATTTGGTGCCCAACTGTGAACCTAAATGCCACTAAACTTTCTAGATAATCCTGCTGCTTACAGCTTTTTATGATATAATCTTGAGGCTAAGATAATGGTGTATTACAAAAGCATTAACATTTTTTTCAGAGACTTGAACACAGTGAAGTAAACATACTTAGGCATCTAATAGGTAGACTGAAACCTACCCTTGGTGTAGAAGCTGCTATTACTTGTCATTGGTAATATATGTCTGTAATGAGTTTTATCTACAAATATGCTCTTCTTGCTGAATTTAATTTCAATGTCTACTGGATACAGCAGAGGACTTGTTTTTCTAGGTACCAGTTTTTCATTTTTTTATGCTACTTAGTCACTGGATATCTTTGAACAAGTGATTAACTTGTTCATGCCTCATTATTTACAGTAATATAACTAGTATTATGAGTCCTAATAAGCTTCAAAAACCTGAAATGAACTTTCACTGCAGCTGCTTAATGCTATACTCAGTCTAGCTGATATAAAGAGGACATAAAAGATTTACAGTATCACATCTATTCACATACAGTGGTATTGGTGCCCATTCAGCCTAACTTGTTTAAAGAAAGATTTGAAGTAGAGAAGCAAGACTTCTTAGAGGAAAAATTTCCCTTCCTTCGTTCATCCCTCTTTGTCAGAATTGATCTCTGAAACTTTTCCAGAATGTATGTCTACTTGGTTTCTATCTCAGTTAAAAGCTCTATTCATGATTTTTCTCTTCCCATTTTTGGTACCTCCTTTTCTGATCTTCAACACTGTGGTTTGTTGGCCAGACTAATGTCTTGTTGCCCTGTCCTCCAGAAACATCTCTGTCATTCATCATTTTCACTGGCTAATACTCTCTCAAATCTAAACTAATTTTTAAATTAATTTATCTCCATAACCTTACATCCAGCAAATCCATCATCTATTCATTTTACAGCTTTGGTCTGTTTACAAATCACACTCTCTTGTGTTGTCCCAGTTATGTTGACTCTTTTATCCACATAGGTTTTCATCAGGTTGTCAGTCATCAGGAAGTCCAAAGTGCCAGAGCCACTGAGTCATTCTCTATATGTCAGAGCTGTGAAATTCCATGGTTCCTATTACGGAGGGCTGGAGCATTGTTTTATTTTATTCCTGTCTGGGTGGATTTATAGCCCATGAATTTTCCTTTGAGTTTATTTGGACCTGAAACTTAGTCTCAAAATGAAGCACAGTCAAACTTGCTATGTTTTTATTGGTTTCCATGTCAAAATCACATGAGTGCAAAGCATAAATCCAAGTTCAGTCAGTATTATCAATAAATCGTCACCCAGTCTTACTGATAAATGATATAGGTGAGTGTTAAACATTTGAGGTCTGTCTGTTCCTTGACTATAATCTCATTCTAATACCTTCTTCCTCGCTTTAGCCTATGAATTAACCAGATGCATCATCCATTCTGAGCCCAAACTTGCACTGAACTCCAAAAGTATGAGTAACAATTTCAGGATTAAGACCACTTTTGATCTCACTTATGCTGGTATAGTGACAATCAAATTGTCATATTGATTCTGAGTCCTGCTAGAAACAGTATTGCTCTATTTCACTAACTCCAGAACATTTCAGAAGAGTATACCAACATACAAAGAAATGATGTGTTCTTTCTTATTCCCCTTCTACAAACCCAGCCCCTGTTCTACATTGTAAATTGGAAGCAACTAGAGGACATCCTTCCAAACCATTTTGTTTACCACGCTTTCTATGTTATGGGAAATATTTACTTATAAAATCCATAATTGTTACTGTTGGATTTTCAGGTGGGAGTTTGTCTTCTCTGAAGCAAACTTGGCATTAGAGAATATAAGGAAAGCAAATGAATATCTTAACTTTTATGCCAGAAATCTATTTTCTTCTCTCCAAGACTTTCAGACTGGGATTTCTATTCAAAGCTGTATTCTTGTAAGTTTGCAATTCTGAAAATAAATTTAAGAAAATACCTTTTTAAGGGTTGCTTATTTTATATCCAGCTCAAAATCAGGCTTTATTAAAGTTTTAGTCCTGGTAGTATTGGGGGTTAAACAGTTATTTTCTTTACTGTTGTGTATAAGAAGTAGTTCACATGTAGAAAAGCTGGACACGCTGAGAACATTTAGTATGACTGATTATTTAAAATATGCTGTGAAACACTTTGGGTTTAGAAATACTTATGCCCTGAAGACTATCATGAAGAATGACTGCATTCCACAGTAAGAACACTGTTTGGAAAGCTTTGCTTAGTTTAGCCTACACGCAATGATAAATTGGATGTATTGTGCTGTGTATGTGCAGTTTTTATGCAGGTGTTTTTGTTTGGTTTCCTTTTACCAAAAAACATTTCTCCCCCGCCCCTCAGAAGATTTAAGATTGATCCCAGTGCCATTACAGACTCTAGAAAATCATGCACAGCATTCAAACACCTTTCATAAGCTTTGAATAGCAGCGAAAATCCTATAGATTTTCAGACCTGCTCTACCCCTACCTTCCCTGCAGTATTACTGAAACATTGGAGAAGTCCCCGGTGAGTACTGAGTTAACAGGGCAGCTTGGGGTAGGGCATAGAAGTCGTTAAGTGGACATGTCAGGGTAAAGTAGGGACACAACTGTTTTTTCCAATAATCTGGACACCAGTAGACATTTAAACTCAGTTTGTTATGACCATGTATTGAGCAGATAACTGGGTTTCACTATTGTCTCCAGTCACACAGTATTTATGTTCCTTGAAATCGTGAGCGCAAATCATCATGGACAGTGGATTGTTTGCGCATTTTTTAAGCCTAGAAAATTAGAATTAGGGGAAAAAAACAAAAAACAGAAACAGCTGCCATCTACCAAATATATGGAATGCAAACAGTAAGCTCTAACTCAAAGATACCATCAATGAGTCTGGAAATAATAGACAATTGCAAAATCTGATGGGGATGTGAGGATGTGCAATGAGGGCCTCTATACACTTGAATAAAGCATTTGATAAAGCATCACATTATTTTTCTCTTTTCATCCAAACTGAATGGTAAACTTTTTGAATTACCCAACTATTAATTTTGACCCTGATCTTGTAAAAATGTAAGCATGTGCTTAACTCTAAGAACGTCAGTGTTCATATTGACCCAAAGCTCCATTAACTTTAAAAGGATTCCAAGGTGTCTAATGTTAAAAGTGTACTCAAGTGTTTTCCAGATACTTTAGATGCATTTTCCAGAACAATTTTATGAATCAAGGACTCCTATATTATACTGGTAACCAAATGTGTATTCTGGGCTCTCCTCTC
>NW_017729028.1:20537640-20576891 GCF_001723915.1 Gavialis gangeticus
TGTTAAAAGTGTACTCAAGTGTTTTCCAGATACTTTAGATGCATTTCCAGAACAATTTTATGAATCAAGGACTACTATATTATACTGGTAACCAAATGTATATTCTAGGCTATCCTCTCCAAGGGAACTACAAAGTTACATCTCCATGGAGGTCTCTTTCAATCCACGTTTTGTTAGCTGAGATGGCAGCTTCTTGTTCCTATGGGTACTAAGGAGAATCAAACCAAACTTCTTCACTGTTTTTTTTCATGAAAGTCAATACGAGTTTCCTTTGACTACTTAAGATTTGTCAGGCCCAGAGACTAGCTTCCATTATGGTTCCTTTTTACCACTTTGTCAGGGAAGGAAGCCACACAATTATATTTATCTGTAGTATTCTCAGAACAGAGGAACCAGAATATATATTCTTGCTATTGATGTAGACACAAATAAAAAGCTCCAATGGCGATATCATTTATACTGATGATGGGGTTTCATGGAGTTCTTACTAATTTAAATGTTTTTGGTAGTGTAAATTAGCTTTTGCTGAGCTCCACACTATTGGAGATAGGTTGCTTCTAGGACACAAGCTAGTTCGTTTAAAGATGGACTTCTCACTGCTATCTGCAGTTTAAACAGCCTTAGGGACACAAGTCCCTGAATGTACTTTTGAGCACTTCAAGTACCACTGGTATTCACAGACTTCTGCTTAACCCTAATATACTTATTCAGTATGGGTGGGTGTCAGAGATATATCCTCTTAAACCCCAAAACCAGAGGTGGTTGATGCCAGAGGGAGTGTGACAGGGATGGATTACTTTAGATATGCCCTGTTCACATGCTCTCCCTCTAAACCCCATTTATCACTTGCCACTGTTGGAGACAGAATATGGGGCAATGTCTTATAATATCATCTGTTTCCATAGATGTCTACTTGAACCCAGGTACACCAAAAAACATGGCTCTGATTATAGTTGTTACCATATTCCTCAAGTCAGCCACGATCAGGACTACTTGTAGAGAAGGGTATTGTTCAGTATTTATATGATCGATATATAAATGTAACAATAATTACAGGGTTTTGAATAACTGGGCTCTAATTCTGTAATGCAAGTCCTCTGTGGTCAACAATCCAACTGGAGCATTGGTCTTGTTTCTCAATTAACCTACATGGAATTACAGCCATGATAGTTCTTTTAGTCATAATCTATACAGGTCCCAGTACTGAAGCCAAAGGTAAAATCTGCCTTGACTGGGTTGGAACAGGATTAAGCCCATAATATACGTTTTAGCAGGGATGGTACAGATGTTAAACGTGTGCATATTACCTCTATGTGAATGTATCCTAATCAGTGTCTATTCAGTCATTCTAACTAATTGAAGACTATTGGGTTTATTTTCAGGCCACTTATTATTATGCATTCCTTGGTCATATGATATATGCAACACACCTTGGAAATTATAGAAGGAAAAAAACCCAAATCACAAGTCCAAACCCCACCCCCCAAAAAAAAACCCAGAAAAAATCCTGGAAAATGAACAGTGCACAAAGGATTCTGATAATCTTTGATACGTTTTTGTTTAGTTACATGTGATTGACAAAGATGAAATAAAGTGCATTACAGCACAGCAATAGGGGCCAAGCCATTTGCTAAATAGCTAATCCACCTCCCCACTTTCTTCCAGGTCAGCCTTATTCACAATCCAAACTCCATAAAAAAAGGATACACTACTGGAAACCAGAACAGCAAAAAGAAGATCACCAGAGACTTGGATCCTGGCAATCGGGATAAATTCTTATACATTCCAGTAAATTCTTTTGAAACAGAACAAACTGGAAGCTGAGAGGCCTTCCTGTGCTTTAAAGGGAGCTTAGAGCATGAACATATTGTACAGGTCATAGAAAAACACTTATTCTATACATCAGGCTTTATTTTTGTTAAGGAGTGGCTCACAAACAGCCTTTAAGTTTTTTGCCCTAGTCAAAGTGGACACTTTGTCAACGTATTTCAGTGTGTAGGTCATTTATCTCAATGGCAGCTTTGCCTATGTGCCATTCATTACTGGCCTAATGCAATTGGTCAGACATGCCGTGTAACATTATTTCTGCCTCTAAATGGATAACTGAAACTTATAAACAAAAGGAGGTAAATAAGAGAAGAACTTAATATCCCTGCTGGAACCATTCCACCTTCACAGAAATACACATTTCATGAGTACCTGTGCGTTTATTTTGCTGTGACCAAAACAGTTTTGTCAATCAAAGCTTTAAAACAATCATGAGAATGGGTAAAAGAAAATCGTCATTTAAAAAAAAAGTATGAACAAACACTTTTAGTGTAGTACTCTTCCAAGTACAGGCATACCTCGTTTTATTGCGCTTCGCTTTATTGCGCTTCGCAGATATTGCGTTTGTTACAAATTGAGGCAAGACCCTCCACCAGCAAAAAGATTACGACTCGCTGAAGGCTCAGATGATGGTTAGCATTTTTTAGCAATAAAGTATTTTTTAATTAAGGTATGTACATTGTTTTTTTAGACATAATGCTATTGCACACTTAATAGACTACAGTATAGTGTAAACATAACTTTTATATGCACTGGGAAACCAAAAAATTCATGTGACTCGCTTTATTGCGATATTCGCTTTATTGCGGTGGTCTGGAACCAAACCCACAATATCTCCGAGGTATGCCTGTAGTTAGTGTTCATCACACACTCTTGTTCTTTTACTTGCATACACACAATCAAACTAGACTGAATATTTTTTTTTTAGTAATTATAAGTGAGAGTGAATGGGTTAACTTTTTAAAAGGTAAAGTACTGATAACTTCGATTAACAAAGCTGCCAGTTCAGTTTCTGAATTATAGGCAAGAATCTAAAGAGGCAGCTTCAGAGAGATACAAAAACCCTTTGAGCTTATCCAGTTCATATTGGCACAACTGCAGAATTACTTTGTCCTGGGCAGTGTGACAGCATGAGAGAAATGGGTGGTGGCTTCTGCAGGTGCCCCCCCAGATTCAGGAGGCACCAGTCACTCATGCCAGTACCACAACTGAACAAGACCTGCATGTCACGGTAGGCCACCATCAGGACTACTTGCAGAGAACATGAATCACCAATGCAATGCTGTAGCCAGCAGAGCTAATCAAACCCTGGTACGTATCTCGAGCAAGGCTAAAGATGTCATCCCCCCACTCTACTCAACCTTGGTGAGACAGCAGCTGGAGGACTGAGTCCAGTTCTGGGTGCTGCACTTCAGGAAGGATATGGAGAAGCTCAAGGGAGTCCAAAGGAGGGCCACACACATGATTAGAGGCCTAGAGACCAGGTCATATGATGAATGGCTGAGACACCTGGGACTGTTCAGCCTGGAAAAGAGAAAACTCAAAGAGGTCTTGGTGGCAGGCTATAAGTATATCAGGGGAGTTCATCAGGGCCTGGGGGAGCAACTATTCACTAAGCCCCACCCAGGGGAAGACAAGAAATAATGAGCACAAGCTGATTGAAGATCACTTCAGACTAGAATTAAGAAAAAACTTCTTTACAAGTCAAGTAGTGAGGGCTTGGAACAGGCTTCCCACAGAGGTGGTAGAGTCACCCACCCTGGTGGTGTTCAGAAAGCGTCTTGTGCCCACCTTGCTGGGGTCATCTGATCCCAGCAGTTTTTCCTGCCCAAGTGCAGGGAGGCCAGACCAGATGAACTGTAAAGTCCCTTCCAGCCCTTAAAAACTATGTAACTAGGAAATGATGTTAAAAGTGGGACCTCGTTTCCAATGAAACGTGTAGGACACCTTTGTATACTCAGTAGGATGCCTTTTCCTTATGAACGTGGAGAATGAGAAATGAAGCCTGATGTTAAAACACCTAGGTGCCTAGCTCCCATTGATTCCTAGCTAGGAATTGGGTTATTAGGCTATTCAGTTGGTGTAATAAAAGGTATCAGATTTACCCAGAGAACCTTGTCTGCCCATGTCCTTAGATCAATACAGCTACAACCTACACCCCTGTTTGTAACGGTTCATTTTATGCAGGTTCGGCTTAGAGGTTTTTAAAATGAAATCGTCATAATTTTACAAGGAGGCAGTGAGTTTGACCACCCGAGAGCCTGCTCCTGCCTTTGTTCAAGGTAATTTGCATCATCACAGAGCCCTGAGATACCTCATCACATAAGAAATCCCCTCCCAGAAGAGCATTTCATCCTTCTACTCTTCTGTGAAATATGAACCATCATAACCAGAAGGAAATATGACTACATCCTGCGTGCCACCAAACAGCTTTGAGGTAAACAGACTATTCCAACTTTTCTCTGAGACTTGCCTGCATAAAATGAACTGTTCCAAACAGGAGATTTTACGACACCTTTAAATCTCCTATGAAGTATGAACTTTTGTTTTTTTACCTAGGAGAACATTTACAATCTTTTTCTCCTAAGCCTAGAGAAGGATGCTTCTGCCCAAAAGCTTGCAATTAAAGAATTATTTTTGGCAAAAATCTAGCTGGTCTAAGAAAAGATATCACCTCTACCACAAGATCTGATTCTATTTATATTAAGTTTTTCAGTAAGCTCTAGGTACATAATATCAACCATTCAATTTTCAACCTAGTTAGAATTGTTGGAAACTTTTTTCCTTTATTTAAAAGGGTAATAATTAGAGACAGAAAAGACCAATTAAATCAAATCTTCAAGTGTCAAATATAAGTTATCTTTTGGTGTCCAATAGGGTTATGTCAGCAAGGTCTTTGGCCAGAGTCTCTATATGAAGAGATCCATTTGGCAGCCAACTGAATGAGCATGTGCTACTGAAAATGAGTAATGGTTGCAAAATTAAGTTTAGAGATTATATTGGATACCATGATGGCTGGCTTTTAACCAAAGGTCTAGAACATAAAAGGCCGACTATTAAAATAAAAGCTTAAATTTCACCTTATATATAAATCACACACTAATATTTTTCCCAGAGTGCTATTGTAGCCTTTCCTTCCCAGTTCACAACTCTTCTCATTCTGCTGACGTACAAGCCCAATCCAGCCAATATGAATGTCAGCACACAATTTTCCATTGACTACAGCGGCCATTGGATCAGACCCTAGATTTTTCTTATACTCTGTATCCTATGAGAGGCCAGTTAGAGTAAGAAACATATATTTTGCTGTTCTCATATTTTTACCTTTGACAGTATTGTCTGCATTCATGGAAACTTTGGCTGTACAAATCAGTCATTTCTTCTTGTTGATGAAAGTGATACCCGCTCCATTATTTATAACATGTTTAGCAAACCCACAGGAGTTAAACAAATATTGGAATCCCACAGGAGATCAACTGCCTTGATGAGCATAGCATAAGTCACCCGGGTTGAGGTCGTTCACTCAAATATTTCTGTGTGTAACTATCGAGTTACAATTTACTGTAATGGAATTAACAGTGCATCCCCCCAAGTCAGGTGCAAGGAATGATCTCAGGTTTAGTACCAATACTTACACGTGCATCATCTGCTGCTTTCCAAGGGACATGTCTGATCTCAGGTGATTTATATTGACCTTGCACTAATTTCCAATCCTTTGCAGAGCATAGCCTTTTTCTGTAATATGTTTTTTAGTCCTCGTTCTCAGGCTAAAACTGCTTCCAGTCTGTAAGCACTTGCATCCATCTCCTTCATGAAAGGGGTTTTGACACAGATGACCCACACCTGGAGCAGTCAAATAAGTGCCTTGCTTACCTCTGCAAATGTCAAGGCACTCCTGATTTTTAAACCAGGTCTCAGGTCCTCGTCTTACCTTAGCTGGGGCATTTCCCAAACATATGGTTGCATTTTGTGGTTTTAGCCCCTGAAGGGGTGAGACAAATTATTCAGTGCAGATCAGGCACCTAAAAATATGTGTTTCACTTGGGTTATGCCTTTCTTTGGAATTTCTGTGGACTGAATTTGCCAGGACCCCTGTGCCACCACTTAATACTTGACAATGAATCTTAACTTTTTCCATACTGCAAAATTATATTATAATAGGAAAAATCATTCATGACATCTCTCCCACCCAACCAGAAAGAAAGACAAGGTGTTTGCTACTCTCTGAATCCATAACTAGACATTCTCCTAAACTCTCTATTAAACTCACTGATAAATGTCTTAATGAAAAATAATTAGTGAATATGTACAGTAGCCATTTTCCATTTGAAATCACCTGACTGGTTTAATTTTTTAAAATAAGTAAAGGCACCAGAACACTTAATAGCCTTAAAAAAACAAACAGCAAAACCTTGCAACATATGGGAAAAAACATATTTTATAGGAGGGTAAAGCAGGTTCCTGAAACCTCCTTATTTTTAATTCATCTAAATTTATTTTGCCCTCTAGAAACTTACAAAATGGGGCTGTCTTCCTTTTTTCCCTTTTATGCTTTTGTATTTAGGTGTCATTCACTGAGTCTTAGCCTATAGTGAGTTTTTACAGCTGGGTAATAAACCAAATCAATGGAAATGTTGATGCAGCACTAGCTATATCAATCCTAACAGGTGTCACTAGAGTAACCCTTGTAAAAGAAACACCTATGTACAACACTTACACAGTTTCCAGGACTGTGGTATAAAGAGGGTGCGAGGCATAAGGATTAATTAGAAGTTTTGCTAAACCAAAAGACAAGTTCTTCCAGTTCCTTTTCATTTGATGCTGAAAGGCATAGCTTTAAGTTATACCAGTTTACATACCCAAATCATGGCATTAGGCATTCTAGATCCACACTTCTGATAATCTCATGGTACAACAAAAATGTCAATTAAAAAAAAAGGCAATTACCAGTAACTCCGATTACTTTACTTTATTCATAATGTACAAAAGTTAGGAATGTACACGCTTCACAGTATTTTAGCAGAATAGGTGATGCCTAATATATGTTCGATGTCATTATCCATTTTCTGAATTAAAATGCCCTTTAATTTTGTGCTCTTCATCATTCAAGTATATTCTGAATTAGAGGTCAAACTGAGTTGCTTTTCCAAATTTGACACTTTGCATAAAAATATTCTTATGTTAATAGGTTTTGAGGTTTTTTCTGATGGGATTTCCCTTCGCATATGAGGATACATAGGTTCTTTACCTATATTGCATGTAATATTCAGAGAGGCATAGTTCAATGAAAATTATGCACGTTAAATGTAGCTGGGAATGCTACTATGTTATCTGGGTGATCGTGCTTGCCTTTGTGAGATTGTATGGATTGTATTTAAGCGATATTTAGAGTTAAGTTTTTTAAATGATGCATAGTGATGTTTCCAACATCTTCTTTTGGAAATTATTTCAGTCTCAGAGACTATTTTTAAATACTGGATCTAGAGATACATTGAACAAAACAATCAAAACAAACTTTATTATAAGTCAGTGCAAAAAGTAATTTTTTCTTTAATTTGTTTCTCTGAGGAAAAAATGAAAAAATTACTTCCAATTCAAGCAAAACCTTTACTTCAATCTTCACTAAATTCTTTTCTTTTTATTCACGGTAAGCATTTTTTTTATCCCTAATCATTTTTCTTTAAGTTCCACGGTGAAAATGTTTGATTTTAAAAATCTTAAAATGAAACAGTTTGATTTATCTTTTATTTTTTCCTGTTTCCTTTAGCCAAACTATTTGCTTGAATTCAGCCTGAATACGTGAACAGTTCAAGTCAGCCCTCAGAAGACATATTTTTCAGACAATAAGCTATTGGCCAGTAAACAAGTATATACATAAACCTCCCAGTTCTTGTTGGGACTGCATTGTTTTGCTGCTGCTTTAGTCCAGGTGTAACAGGATATCTAATTTTCCACTCCCTCCTCACACCGTGATAGCAATATATACAGGAGTACACTTCTGTACAAGGTCCAACAGGTTATAATATCAGATGCGTCTGTGCTTTCTGGTGGAAGATTAGAGTGCATTCTCCTAAGCCTTAGACAAGACCCTAAGTTTTGCAGGAGCTATAAGTACCACGTGGTTAATCTCATTTCTAAGGGCTACCGTATTCAGGTGCAGCAAAACCTTTTTACTTCTTTCCCTGAAATGACTGTAACCAGTTTCAGGTGATGAGTACTCTGAACCTCCAGGGGCTGCACATGTCTAACAGAACAGAGCATATTCACTTAACTGAAGCCCATATTGCCAGAACCCAAGTGCCCTGTACAAAGGAACAGTCAGATGGAGACACATGAAGTAGCTTTGCCTCTCATTATCTTCCCTCTAATGATCACTGTTGCCATTTGTTTGAAACTCCAGGAGGTCGTTTTCTCCTTAATGTGTGACACAAATGTCTCGTGAAGCCTTCAGCATACAAGTGTGGGGACAATCTGAGCAGCTTCTCCCGCTTCCCAATCGCTCCGTAAACCTTGATTGTGCCTTTTCACTGCAATCTGATGTTGCGAATGGTCCAGAACTGCACTGCCTCATAAGCCGCACTGCAAATGCCTCCCACAGCTTCCAGACACACACAAGCATTTTCTCCTTCCTGTGATCCTCTGCACACCAGTACCACTGTGCAGGCCAGTTCATACGGACCCAGGGCCAAGGTGCCCACTCTACCTGTGTGCAGCTGTTGAGTCACTACTTGTTCGCAGAAGCAGGCGCAGGATAGAAACTGTGCTCCAACAAGGAAACAAGTTGAATTTTGCCTGGATTTTGATGCATCATGTGGGAAGGAAGGATGTTCCTTGTTCTCTCTCCAATACTATGCACCTCAGTAAGGACCAGGCCGCATTTACTGCTGCCTCTCCTGCCTTTTTTGAGTACCTTTCTCAAACTGGTCTCTCCAAAGAGGTTATCCCAAGCTCTGGGCTGCATCCCAGCACCTTCACACATTATACACTGATTTTAGACTACCGTGACTCTGTATAACTGGGCAATGAGCTGAACCACTGGAAGGAGGGATATGTAAAAGACCTGGAAACCAGCCAGTTCTCCATGTCTTTGTGTAAAGGAGCGTTTCTGAGACGACAGGCTTGCCATCGTGGCTGCCGGGAAGTTCCCAAAGGAGAGGTGTGGTGTGGATGTATCTCAGGGTATGAAAGGAGAGTGCTAGAGAGAGAGATGTGCCAAGGTGTCTTCTGCAATCTGGGAAATCAGGAGTGCTGGGTAGTCTTTTGGGAGCTGTTAAAAATATGGTAGAAGTGTGCATAAAAGTATGGGAGAGCAGGGAAGAGAATAACTGCCCTTCCTTTCCTAACAGCGGAGAGGATCTCTCTTTTTTCTTCTTATCTGGGCCTGCAGGGCTTGCTGCTTGGCTAGTACAAGAGCTCTGCCTCACAATTCAGTCCCTCACCCAATTTACAGTGTTGGTCCTGGGAGCAAAGGTGACACAAATTTACATTCGCCCTCTATGCAGGACCAAGAACAGGCTGGGCAGAACCTAGAATCAGAGCCAGAGCCTCCATCCATGAGCTGGTAGATTATAATCTATATCGTGTGTGTGTGCCAAAGACTATAATTTACCAGGGTTCAAAATCCAATGTTGCAGCATCTAGAGTTAGATACAGACAGCTCAATGTAAGCGCCTTCCTTTAGTCCAGTTCAAAACATGATGTATACTTGCGACACTCTAAAAATAAGATTTAAAAAATCACCTCCAGAGGGAGCACAGTATTTAAAGTAACTCTTCACAGAATTTGTAGTTTAACAATATGCCCCTGGGTAACAGGTATTTGCCATCTGGCTCCTTTCTAAACTTTGTGTAACTTGGCATCTCCCTAGGGGCTGTAACAGATAGACATAGAGACATGTGTGAGGTTTTCCTTTCTATTTTGTAGTAAGATCCCACACAAATTCCAGAACAGAATATGTTGGCAGCTTCTCGGGGCTAAAAATATTATTTATATTATCTTACAGAAAAAATATATATATACATTAAGCACCACTTGACATTCATATTTTTTATTGTCTTGACATTATAAAACCCAAAGGAACAACAGTAATATTTCCCTTTTAGTGCTGCCAGCATTGATCTGACTTTGATTTCCCATCTACCTCAGCGTGCCTAAGTGTATGAATGTGCTTCGGAGAGACAAGCTAGTGCGATGGGAGGGGGGAAGGGGGCATTCAGCATCTGTTCTTTCCTATTTTTCTGTATGTTTGAAACAACACAGGCAGTTTGATGCTTTTTAATGAAACACTCCATTTTGACATCTGCATATGTAGAGTTAGCACGGTCTCTTTAAAAACCAAAATAAGGTGTGTGAAGGGGAAAGACCCACAGTTACCCCAAACTGAATCCTTTTTAACACAGCGCTTGAAATAAAGCCAAGCGCCACATACGTGTAGCGTTGTGTAGATATTGTGTGTAAAGTCAGCAAAACTCGCACAATTGCTGGGTTTCTATAGAGAAAAAACAGGCCTGACCTTTTGACAGAGTTAGCATTGCTTCTTGCCCAGATACATCAAACTGGCTTTATATTTCATCATGTGTATCTCTGGCTTTTTAAAATTACTTCATGTTCACTATTTTTAAAATTTTCCTGATCATCCAAAACACAAGGGAAAAATTCTAATAATAATAATCCTTCCCCTACAATCCTCCTCCACCCCCTTTCTTCTTTAGTGTGTTGGCAGCACCGATCAATGTTGATTCACTGAATGGAACAGAATCTGCAAGCTCTTCAGTAACACTATACAAGCTGCTACTACCAGCAGCTGCAGTTGCAGTTTGCATCTCGCTAGGGGTTTTTCAGAAAACCCACCCACAACACTCAAGGGGAATAGTCCAGGACAAGCTGCAGGTGCTATGGATATTTTCATTTAATATTCATTCTTGCAATTCAGCACATTTGTAATCCATGTGGTAAACTGTTACTTACATTTCTCCCAGCGGACCCCAACCAGATGTCAAAACTAAGAAGTTTAGTGGAGATATGGTTGCTTCTCCTCTTCAGAGTTTGTACATTTAGATGGTCTTAAAACAAATCTTTCTCAGGGAAAACAAAACATGCCTTTTTATTTAAAGACACTTTTATTGACATTAAATAATAATAAATATTTCCAGAAATTACAGGCCCCACATATATTATGAAGTGCTTTAATTGGATGAGTATCCTCTGTGTTTTATTAGAAGAAAAACACACACATTTTTCTTGGCATAGTCATTGTATTGTTAACAAAGAGGCCAAAAGAGCATCACAATAGGAACTTACAAGCATTCATTGATGCATGTGGATGCATATATCACTAAAACTTCCCACCAGGACTGATTTTTCCCAAAATAGGATCCAAGATATCCCTTACCTGTCTATTTACTTAGTTTTTTTAGGCATTTCTGTGGCCCTTATCAACATAGTTGGTGTAATTCAAACACATTTTGTAAATTTGTCAGCCTTTATTTTTAACTCTGATGGAAATTGAATGGAATCTACAAAAATACTGAATTTAAACATAATTCCCTAAACAGAGCTTGCCTGTTTAGGGAGCAAACAAAGGGGGAAAAACCCTGACCTCCTTTCATTGATGCAGTTCAAAACAGTTTCACAGGAAAACACTGAAACTGGGCAGCACTGAAAGCACAGGAGGGTATCCATTTCTTTTACTGCTCTTATTGCCAGAAAATCTGATAACCTTCCTTCCGCCAAAGCATCAGTCATATTTCCTAGGATTAATTTTTCAGGTCTATTTTTCATTGCTCTAAAATAAAAGCGAACTGAGAGATGGGTGAAGATCACAAAAGCTCCAGATGCCCAATTCTGTAAAGTTTAAAATTTCTATACAAATATATATTTAAAATAAAAAAAAGACTTAATCCAGAAAACACCTATGCACCTAATAGTTAACTGAACTCAGGGAAATAGTCCCACAAAGTCTGAAACTGACCCAAAGTAGTACTTGGTGATGGAAGGATAACCATAGATCTGAATAAAATTTGGATGCTGATGTGGATGTCTTGGAATTGGGTTGCAAAGCTCAAGCAAACATAACATTTTTAAGGTTATCTTTCTGATTAGCAGAAATATAACTTACTGCTCTAGTGATGAAGACTATGATCCTTACACCTTAAAGCTGCATGTGAGAGTATGGTCCCTTTTGAAGTGGATACTGCACATACATATATATCACATACAGATGTTATACTTTTACTGGGAGAGTCACCACTCTCCCGATAGAAACAAGAAGCATACCAGTGTTTATTCAGTTTCTCCCAGGGGAAACACAGACCCTCTCCAGGAACCTGGAGGATCTTCTATGTGAAGAATTAATGCTTGTTGCTCCTCTCCCAGTCTGGACAATTAGGGGAGAGATGCACCAGAGTAAACCCCACCCCACCTCCAGTTCCCCAGGCAAGGGATCCCCGCTCTGGGGAGTGAGTGGGAAGCTTTGATGGCTGCTCCAGTCCCCTCCTGCTCCGGTCTAGATGGGGAGCAGTGCAATGACTCCTTGCCTTCTACCCACTCCCCAAACCAAAGTCCTCAGTCACTGAAAGCAGAGCAGAGTAGCGACTCCTTGTGCCCCCAGCCCACTCCCCAGACCAGGGTGCCTGCTGCTCCAGTACCCTCCTAGACAGGTCCAGGGAAGAACTGGAGTAGTCCCTGAAGTTCCCTGCCTGCTCCTCAGACCAGAGATCCTTAGCTTGGTGAACAGGTTGGGAGCTTTACCTTATCTGCTCTAGGAAGGGAGCCTCTTTCCAAAACGAGGCCTTCCTCGGCTTGGGGAATGGGCTCACTGCTCCCCTCTTCTCCTGGACCAGACTGGGAAGGAACTACAAGCATTGATACTTGAGAGAATTTCTCTCATAAGGAAAATCTTCTAGGTTGACACCTAGAGTACCTTTCTCCTGGAGGAAGCGCATTTCTCTTCCTGGAGACTGGGAGCAGGGTAGAGGAAGCTACTTCCCACCTGTTCCCCAGTTTGGGGAAGGCATAGGGAGTGTTTCCCTCCCTGCTTCATTCCCCACAAGAAGGAAGACTGGAGCAGCAACTGCTCCCCACACCTTCCCCAGACAGGGATCACACCGATCTGGTGAAGGCACAGAGAACAGGACAAAGGGAGTGGCTGTAGGTTGAACACCTGTATTATTCCCACTCCCAGAAAAATATTTTTACTGGTGGAAATATTTCTACTGATAGAAATGAACACTTGTTCATGGTCATAGTAAGAGACAGTCCCAGCTCTAAAGAGTCATTTTGCTCATGGTAGGACTTGGGCTGGATTCATAGCGCAATCTATTTTACCTTCCTGAGATTTCTATTTGGGTGGGTATGAAAGTTAGAGTAAAGTGGGCAGCTTAAGTAAGACACGTTGTTGTCTTGACTTCTCTTGTATCTGTCACCTCTGAAGATATGAACAGCAACACAGGCTGAAGGCACAATTAGAAGTAAGCTCAGAGGTCTTACCCAAGTCTCACATTGTTGACACTGGGCATGTCTACATGTTCATTAATGCACTTTTGGTGATGCACATTAAATTTAGTGCCTCCATGGTGAGGTACTAGAAAAAGGCTCATTAGCCTATTTTAATGCACATCAGTGAAAGTGCACGGTTTCTTTATGACACTTTAATGTGCATAAAGTATGCTAATTCACAAGTGTAGACACACCCACTGAGCACAATTTGAAGTTTCTGAATACACAAAATGATATCCTGGTTACACTGAAGTCAACGGTAGTTTGTTTACTATTTACAATAACCAGTAATAGCTAGGCAAGAGAATGTATTGTTCACTTTGGCATGTTCAGCCATACGGGGCCTCATTCTTGATTCCCAATTGGTTGTCTCAGACTCAGGAGAACTAAATTCATTCACATACGGAAAAAAAAATGAAAAAGAAAAAGCTTTAGGGCACTGACCATTGGATTTTTCAAGTATTTCACCATTCCTGAAACACCTGAGCTAAATGACTTGTGTTAAGCTGCTGTAAAAATTCAATAGTGTTCATTATACCACAGCATTTCTCATTTCCTATTTGTGGTGAAGTGTGGGTTGCACACTGGGCTGCAGTCTGGAACCTGTAATGACAGTGGTTCAAGGCCAGTTAAAAGAAATTTTGGTGTTCTCTTTTAACAATGCTAGCAAGGTAGTGGCAATAAAATTGTTGAATGCATAACAAGGTTGTTGAATGAGAAGCATATGTGTTGACAGAAGAATGTATTCTGTGCAGAGTGAGAGAGACTTGTTAAACCTGGGTGCTGCATGGGGTTTACAGAAGGGGCAAGGGACAGGGAAATCAAAGCAAGAGAATGGATGAGAAGAAACAGCACTAAGAATGAATGGCATGTGAGAAGATAAATTATTAGTGTGCTGAAAAATGCAGGAAGAAAGATTCTGGGGGAATGTGATGCTTGTAAGAGAGACCCTAGCAGCTATAAAATGTTGCTAGGGATAAAATCTCCAAAAATATACAAATTACTTAGATCGCAGGTCCTCGAAAGTGACTTAAGCACTTAAGAGCCTACGTCCTATTAATTTCAATGCATCTTGGGCTCTTTAAGATTCATAGATTCTAGAGTCGGAAGAGACCCAATGGATCATCGTGTCCGACCCCCTGCCCCTGGCAGGAAAGAGGACCAAGGCCAGACGACCCCAGCCAGGTCATCGTCAAGCCTCTTCTTGAAGACCTTGAAGTGCCTTGGTCTTTTCTGAAAACAGCACTTTGGAACCCCAGTCATGTAGGCACATTTGAAAATCTTACAATAGAGCATTTTTTCTTTACTTAAAAGAAAGCCTGTGGAAAGTGAAGGAGAAAGAGGTTTATGGTCATGAAAATAACTCTGCTTTCTAATGGCCATTTCTATAAAGTGTTAGAGGATGACATTATGTACAGGAGGAATGGTCTAGGTAAACTGGTCCAGCTTCAGAGCATAGGGATACAATAGATGACCTCTTGAGGTCTTTTCTAGTTCTATATTTCTATATACCTGAAAATTCAAAATTATGGAACTATTATGAGCATAAAAATTTTAGTAGTTGTGCTTAAACCCTTACTCTGCTTGGGTTTTTTTAATGTAAATATAAAAAAAAAAAAAGAATGCTATACTGATAATAGTTTAGTAAATGAGTTGAAGTAAGAAATTATGGTATTTTAATTTATTTTAAGTTAGATAGTATAGATTGAATTAGAATATATAATATTACCTTTTAGTAGATTTGACCAGAGCAAATCTGTTAAGTAATTTTAGATTTTCATGGAAATTATTTGCATAACACTTATTCACACTATTGTGGCTCCTTCCATTGTAATATTTTTGCACTACTGTTAAAGTTTCATCTGCCTACTGTCCAGACTTCTCGCTCCTCCTTTCCCTGTCTGTCTGAGCTGACATTTTAGCTTACACTTCTGCCCTCAGTTTCTTCCAAAATATATGTTGCACATTGTCCTGAAAGTTCAATGAATGGGACAATGGGCAGCTTGTCCCCTGCTTACACAGATGTACCCTGAGACCTCACTGGGGGACTCGGTTGCAGTCCTGGGGTCAGGACCACCAATCAGCTGATTGCCAGTCCCATCGCTGGCACCTCACTGGAGTGTCGAGGGGCACTCAGGGGGGCTGTGTACACTTACCCCTGAGCACACAATTGGTACTGCAAGTACCTATCAAATATGAAATGACTGCGGTGCACAGTCCCAGTAACGCACGGGTCGTTTTCAACCCTACTACAGAGTAGCTACAAGTTACTATGCGTTACTACTCATTGCTACTGTGCAGTCGTGGTGCCATCAGTTAGTGCCCACCAATGCTATGTCACTGTAGTGATAAGCTACGTCACCATATCTCATCGCTACGGCGACGTAGCATCTCATGTAGATCCAAACAGGGGAACCCAGACAGTCATTCCCAGGGCTTCAGCACCTAATCCACTGCACAACAGGAATGGGAATTCCTGAAGCACATGGGATCAGGCCCTTGAAGCCAGGGGTGTGTCTGCCCAGAGTGTCTGGAGAGCATAGGCAGCTTCAGGCTGCCCGTGCTCTGCTGCCATAAACCTAACAGATGTCTGCTACAATAACGCAGCACAAATTTATACCACTTATGTTACAAACTTTGGGCATTTGTGGTATGACAAGCAGTATGGATATCTGCTGCTTGGCCTTTGTGCCGCCATAAAAAAATTTATGGCAGCACAAAGACAATGCCTGTTTCCCTGCTGAGACATACCTTTTGAGTCTCTCCTGTGTTTCCATTATTTTTTAGATGTCTATAAAATGCAAACAGTAAATATTCTGTAAAAGTAATAACTGCGCAGTTTCTAGGAATATGAAGCAAGCCCTTGCCTGTGTGAAATAGGACTGGAAAAACAATAGTTTTATATCTATTGTGTACTTTACTTCCAAAATAAGCAAAATCCCTCATCTCTTGTTGCAGCTGGGTATTTGTTTTTAATTATGCAAGGACAAAAAATGCTGGCATGTAGGTGCCTTTTAAGTATAACTCCAGCCCTTTTGTCTCCCCAAATGATTCTAATATCATGGAAATTTAGCATAAGTAAAACTCCTACATGGATTTGTTTTTTATTAAAAATCAAGAATCATGTTCTTCCCTGAATTAGCCTCTGCCACTCATTCCCTCCCATGGAAATCTGTGCAAAATTTGTTTCTAAATTTAATTTATCTTAATATTTTCCCAAATATATCCTGGTCCCAGATGGCTGAAAGTGTCATGCTGATGATGTGTAAAGGATCAAACTGAACTCTCCTATTTATAGCCTGATTTCACAGATGCTGTGAATCTATGAATCCAGTTGAAATTAATAGTACAGATGCATATGGAGCATTTCATATAATAAAACTCTGAAGAACCGCCTCTCTCTTAAGACCCAATCCTGAGGAGACAAGCTGCCAAGGAAGAGCTAGCTTACAGTCAGGCAGGGGGGCCTTAGAGAGCTAGAAGGGAATTAAATCTGGTCTGAACAATTCTGTTGAAACAATTTTAATATAAAAATAGGGCTTTTGAAAAATGTCATGGCAATCCAGCTACCTGCTTGTTTGGTTGCCACAAACAGAAAATACACATCTGCAATGAAACATTGTCAAATTGTACTTAAGTGTAAAATTCTGAAAGTTGGGGTGGGGAGGGTTTTCCAATCAATATGGAAAAAAGTTTCCAAGGGGCTCCCAAGGATGCTCTTGACAAGGAATTAGAAACCAGAAGAGACTGAAGACATGGGGAAGCATCCAAGAAGATGAGATCAGCACCATTGTGTTTCTGCTCATCCTGCAGACCTGGGCCCCATTTAGCAAAACACTTCAAAAAGTGAGTAGTTTATCATGTTTGTATTAAGTATGTATGGATTTGGAGCCAGAGATAGCAATTAGTTCCCTCCACTCAACAGGAGTGCCCTCAACCACCTCTGAACCACTCATTCCCTATTCTACACCTATCTTTATCAACTGTTGGCCATCCCATGACATTTACATCCTTCCTGCTCATGGTTTTACATCAAGCTGATGGTCTATCTGCATTTCTAGGGAAATGTTGGGAGAGATTAGATCCCTTAGGTTATAACAAAGTTTACAGGAACTGCAATTTTCTTGCAGCCATATCTTCCCTCTCTGCAAATTGAGCTTATACTTGGGCACAGGGGAGTAGATAGATCTGTTAAACAGTTACTTTCCCTTTTATCTTAGAAAAAAAATGATAGTGAAGTAAAGCACCAGCTAGGTAATGGATCAATTTTTCTAGGGAGAAAGACAAGACAATGTATAGTTAAAGCCAGAATTTGTTATTCAGAAACAATTGAGAGTACTTAAGGTAGATAAATCCCAGTTCCGGATAACATAATTTCTTTCACTAGCTTTAGTAAGAGGCATGAAATTAACTGACATGCTTAAAAATGGGGGGAGATTCCTGAGGATTAGAAAGTGGCAAATACAACTCCATTAGTTTAAAAAGGGTCAAGAGATTAAAGACCAGGAAACTAGAGACCAGTGAGTTTAACATCTGTTGTAGGGGAAATCTTGGAAACTTTCAAGTATGTAGTGGGAAGAACACCTGGGAAAGCAGTTGGGTTAAGTGTAGGCAGCATTGAATCAGGCAGGTTATGTTTAACTATAAATGTCTGTAATAAATAAATAATAGACCTGATCTACTGAAGTTCCTGAAAGACATCACAGTCAAGATAGGAAAAGGGAAACTTAGTGGTCGGATACAGCAAAATTCAATCATACCGAATGGATAAACCAAGAGGTCATGAAGCGGGTGGCAAAACAGGATGCCAGATAGAAAACTGGCTGAATATGAAAGAAATATAACTGTGCAAACTTGTAGGGGGTTAAAAGTAGAATGGCTCCACAGTCAGCTTGGGGTCCTCTGGTAGACATAATATAGACAAAAATATGTTATTAGGATTAAGGTATTGGAAATGAAGGTCCAATTATTCCCTGAATTGAGAAGTAGTCTAGGATGGTGTTACTCCCTCCTCGAGCATAACGTATATTACATCAATTTAGCTCATTTAATTTTTTTTTAAATATAGGTTGATTTGGGATGATCATGGTGAGCAATAGCACCCCACATGATTTCACTTTCAATACCCTCCTTTCTTCTTCCTGCTTGCCTACTCCTGAGTCTCATCTCAAATTAGGCTGTAATCTCTCTAGGACAAGGATCATGTCTACAAAACACACTGGGTGTAGCCAGATGAGTTCACACATGCAGGATGTGGCGCTGAGACCCATCTGCAGCGCCATGCACCATATGCGCCACACATACAGGCTTTCCCCACACTCCTAATTTGCAGCATGGGAGGTGGGGTTGATCCAGGAAATCCCAGTGTCAAAAAAACCCATGCCTAAAACAAGCAGGGCAGTGCATGTAGCAGCAGTGTGTGCTGCCCAAAACTGGAGCCTGGCCAGCCACAGCCATGCTCCAGCTACTGGTGAGGCTCCCTGCTGCCAGATTGCCATGGCTGCAGCACCCAAAGGCCTCCAGGACCCCAGGTAAGGCTGCTGGGGCCAGCCCAGGTGGTGGCCCCAGCCTCCCACTCAGGGCACTGTCCCGTGTGCCAGAGCCTGCGTGCATGGGTGTTCCCCGGAGACCAGTAGCAGTGGCACATATTGTGCCGGTGCTGTTTGTCCCGGGACAAACGCATGTTCCTGCTCATGGGGACACATCCACTGAGGCCTCAACCAGGGGAGATCATAAGGAAAATGTATCAAGAATAGCAACACACTAGACAGCTGTACTTAATAAGGAAAAAGCTTAAGCAAGAATACCAAAAAAAAAACAACCAAAAAAACAAACCCCGAAACAAAACACAGGGGTTTTATTAGATCTAGGATAAACAATTGAAAATAGGAATTTTTGGAGGAATTTTATAATAGCCAAGAGACAAAAAAAAGTTCTTTTAAAAACCATGATGATGAACCTGTCTGGGAATCTCATACTGGTGCTTTCTCTAAAACAGATTTGTTGGGCCCAGTTCACATCACAAATAGATCTAACTCCTGATTTTAAGCCTCACCCCAACAAAATCCACGGAAAGAACACCTCTTCTCTGTTAGGACGAGGCCCTCTGCCTCATTCATGTCCCTTCTCCAGGTTTGTAGTGTGCAGTATTTGAGAATGAGAATACAATGAATACCTGGGCTTTTTCCTAACTAGCATGGGCCTGCAATAAAATTATGCAACAGGATGGCCTGTCCCCTTCAGAAGTGGCACCCCTCCTGGTTAAGGCCAGTCAGCCATGAGAAAGGAAAAGGAAGCCAGCTGTGGAAGACCAGCTTGCAAGGAGAAGAAGCTAGGCTGTTGTGCTGGGGAAAAGTCACAGTGAAAGTCACAGCCACACTTTCCTTTTAATGGCCAGAGGACGGAGGATTTTGGTTTTCCTGTCTGTGTTGTTAGACTGAAGTTTGTTTGGTGAAAACTGAATTGCCTGAGGAACAAATAGCTGAGTTAACTGGCCTGCAAAAGGCAGCAGGATAAAGGACCAGATTATAGACCAATATATGCTAAATTGAGCTGATCAAAATATTTTTAGAAGACTTTTCTTTGATGAAACTTAGCGACGGTTTAGCAACAAAGGTTTCTCAGTGAACAGGGAGACCTGACTCTTTATAAACCAGTGATCTGGGCATTGGCAATGCATGTGATCCATATTCAAAGACTTTTTAAAAAAGTGCAGCTGAAAGTTGCTTTTCTCACTTCTCTGCAACCAGAATTCAGCAAGAACGGAGCTCCGTTTTAACACTCTTACGGCCACTGCAGAATTGGCAGCAGCTTTTGGCTAAGCTGTGAGAGAGTTAAAACTCTAGCTTTTGCCTAAAGTAGCCAGTGAGCTGGCTGAGGGTGAGCGAGCTGCTCCATTCAGTCAGCTTTTGGCCATGACACAGGAAAAATCTCTTTTTGAGTTCTGCTTTCTCAAAACAAAGTGTGTCTCTTATTTGGGGCATGTACAAAAATGTAGTAAAGAGGGGTTATTGACCAGCTTGATATGTAACTATTTTCATGAATTCTGAAACTTTTTTGATATATTATGCTGCCCAGTAAGCTGAGTATGAGTCCTAGTAGATACTAATCTTTGTATATCTATAGAGATGACTTAAATGCTAGCTTTTTCCAAGGGCTTCAGAAATCTTAATTTCTTTTGCCTCGTTTAAACTCTACAGTTTTATCATCCCAATTTTATAAAGCAGGACACTTACACAAAGAAATGGGGACTTCCCCCTAGCTATACATGAAGTCTATATCAGATCTGGGAACAGGAACTAGGAGCCTATATTTCAAAATAATCCTGCCTCCCTACGTTCACATTTGACAAAGAGGCAAAGGAATTACCCTCATTGAAAAAGAGAAGATTTACTCTGAAATCACCAGAGCTGATAGGGCTTTCTTTTCCACACAGAGAACAAAAAATTGAAAAGCAAAACATTTTGGCCAAAAACCAAAGTATTTTAACCACTACTATGGTACCTTCTGGTAGCCATAGTTTTGGTACCTCCAGCTTCATTTTCCCCAAATTTCGTGATAGTACTATATCTTCTGTGACACACAATGGTCACTGATTCCCATAATACACCATATGTGCAGTTTGAGAATGAAGAGGTGATGAAGCATGGGATATGTAGTCCAGACTGTCCATAGAAAAGAGCTTGGGACATGAGGCAACTAAATTATAACTCCAATGAAGTAGTATAGCAGCATATCCAAATACAAATATTTTGCTTTCTAGCATATGGGATTTTTGAGGAAAATACTACCCTTCAGTATTCTGTGTAAAGCTGGTACTTTACACAACAAATATTAAATCCAAAAAACTAATTTCCTATTGATTAAATGCTTCATACAAGAACTTTGCCCAGTTTTAGCCATGAGCTGATAGTTCACAAAATTATAAGGATGAGTGGGAAAGCTAATGAATAACTCTCAGGTGTTCATGAAGGATCTAATTCTTCTCCTTACCATTATGGACTAGTGTTAAGCCAATTACCTTCAATGGCATTTCTCATGATTTATACTATAGTGAGAGAATTTGGCCCAAACGGCTCAAACACGATGTTAACCCTGTAGTTACTAACCTGCACTCCCAACAAAAATCCAGTCTTCTGCTTGGGTTATTTGATCTCTGGAATACCATGAGTTGGGATGGCTCAAGAAATGCCCAAACTGGGACTGCAGAGAAGAGGGGAGAGCAATAGGGGTAAAAGCACATTCAGAGGAAGCAGGGAGTCACTCCAACAGCAGTTTTTCAAGGGAGTGTAGTGTTCGCAAAACACCTTTATATCTGCAAACAGCAGGTGAGGGTGTGTGGTATCAGAATAAAGGGTGTAAAAGTGAACCACAATCTTTATGTGCTGTAACTCAGCATAGCTTCAACCGAGGTCTGGCCCATTATACCACATTTAGGCTAAGTACAGATAGTCAAAAAGCCCAAGGCTGAATCAATTCAATCTTTGCAGATTACTCTAAACTGCATAGGTTGAACTGATAAGTAAGTGAACAAACATTCACTTTTGATTCTGGAAATGCAGCCACATGCCCGCGGTGGCCTAAGTCAGGAGCCAGGGGGAATTAGAGCACGCCTCCCTGCTTGGCTGGTACAGATTGCTTAGGCCAAGGCTTGCTGTCCTACCCTGCAAGGGGGGTCTTCTGGGGGGGCTGCAAAGCATCCTGGGATGCTGCAGGATTGTGAGTTAACTTGAATCTGGAGGGGGTCTGGGACAGAAGTTCAATCAACCAATTTAACCTAAATCTCTTAAATCTGCTACTACATATATCCAGGTTTATCTTAAACCAGTTCCAGCAATTCTGAAAGTGATTTATGTGCACTGAACTTCTGCTGTGTTCACCAATCACTTATACTGGTTTATGTATAATTTCTGTTCCTAGCCGCAACAATAATCTGAGCGTGACACCAAAGCCCAACACTTCTGAGGTGAGCAAACCTGGAACCTGAAACCTGTGAATGATCATTTCTAACTTCACCAAAGCCCTGTGAGGATTCCCAGTTAGCATATAGGGACAGCATATAGCATATAAGAACCAACCATCAGTCAGCTGAGAGACATTCTCATTTCACATTAAATAAAACAGTAAAATAATAAGCAGAAGCCTGTTTAGAGTCATTTCTTAGGAGCAACCATAGGAAAAAGAGCAGAGGTTTAAAGGCTAGACTCCTAAATTTCCTGAAGACATTAAGTTACTTGCCCAGTGAAATAATCACCCTAAGTAAGCATTACCTTACCAATCTACATTTTGTCCAATAGCCAAATAATGAAATTTTGATAAAACACATTTAAAAAAAATCTAATTTATATTCCAGATGTCAAAATTGGGGAATATGGGCAATGAAATGTTAGAAAAGGGGTGAGACCAGCCAAAGCCTCACTTGTTTTTCCAGCACTGGATTAGTTTAAAAAAAACCTGTGGCTCAGACACTTGTAGCCACAGAAATACTCAACCAGAATGAATGCTCCTCAAATTTGGCAAGCCAAAAAGCAGAGATTTAGTGTATAAATAACAGTCAGATATTTTACTAGTATTCTCCAAATACTCCAGTTTTCAGGAATCATAAATTCAGATTTTTTTTTTTTTAGGTGTTAGTGAAATTAAGATCCTGATCCTAAATATTTCTGAGGAGAGATTTAAGAAAATTGAAAATATAACTGAAGCCAAAGATTGCCCTGATTTACACCTCTTCTGGTCCCACCATGGGATGTAAATCAGGGCAGAATTAAGTTTCTTTAATTCATGATGGTCAAGAAAAAAATTGTTTGCAGGAAGGGGAACCAGTTGGCATTCTTAAAGACTGAAGAATCATTAACTGTCTGAACAGTGTCTGTGAGCTGTTCCAGACAGCATTTATTCCATGGCATTTCCATATGGTTATAGGAAAACCAGAATTGTATTACAGTTACTGCAGGTAACACAACACTTGACCTACAGCACATGGCAAATATAGTAGATGGCAAATACAGTTCACTGTAGACAAATGTCAACTAGTTTGTATGGGAGCACAGAGCCAGACAAGGGAATCTGGGCTCAGAAGCAGTCAGCAGGGCAAAGATGTGGGGTTCAGAAATGCTGGCTGAACATGGTAGGGGGAGAAAATATTAATCTTCCATTTGCTGTGTTCTGCGTATGTAGAGGTGAGACAGGACCTGAAGGACCTGCTTGCAGCCAATCACTGAGACACACCAGAGGATTTGACAGAAGCTGTTGTCTTTGGCCAGGCAGTGAGAACTCTGTAAAAGATAGTCAGCTCCTTGCAATCTAAGCATTCCCTGTTAATTCATCTGGGTGCACATCTGACAGCATGAAACAGGCACATAAATTTAAATAGCTCAAACAGAACGTCTAGCTTGCTGGACAAGAAGATTCAAGCTAGTAAATATATGATAGCTCCATTCCTTTTTGACAATTCTGCAAATCTAGCAGTAAATTCTAGGTTGATTTTTTTATTTGATCCTCTTGTTGTCTAACAATAAATTCATGCCAGTACAGACTCTCAAAGTAAGGATTATTTGCTTCCCTTTCAGATCAAGAGACATTAAATTCCACATATATCACACATTTGTAGCAGATGTTCCTAAAAAGACAAACCAGGTGCTAAACATATTTTATTCTGATGGGTAATTTTTGAAATTATTGCAATCAATGAGTTAATAATACTGGTGGTAATGATGAAGCCAAGTTATTATTACCCATTACATTTAATCATTGACAGCAAGTTAATTGGACCTAATTAGAGAAATCATTGTAAATAACATAGAGCAGATGGTAGAGGTTTGTTTTTCCACTTCCAAATCTATGTAACAGAGTTATAGATAAAGAGGGGGCCAAACCAGTGTGGAAATGTGTCCATCATGTAATCTCTCAGATCTAGACCTGTCCAAACCTGGAACTTTCTAAAATTTAATTCATTGGGATGATGTTGACAAGAATGGACAGAATAAACGCATCTTGCTAACCTTGAAGCATGAGACTTGGTTCTGCTATACACTACCTGTGCTTTTGAGTGCTGCCTCACATATAGCAATGTAGTTCAGGAGTTCCTAGTTTAAAATGGGTGGAAATTAGAAGCAGAATCATGGTACTTCTAGTAATGGATTTAAAGGCTGGTTTATAGAGTAACAAGTCATGTTTCCCATTATGCCTGCATAATAAATAACGGTGACCCACACTAGCTTTAAAATAATGAACTTAGCTAACTGTAAGTCTGGAGATGGGACAGAATGGGCTTCAGCATAGGATGTCAATCCATGTGCACACACAGAGGGCCTAGCTTATTTGTGTTACAGTAAGAGCTTGCCCTACAGTGTAGCCATATCATTATTGTATCTGTAAAGTCATGGTTATGAACATCATTATGTTTCTCTTATTGCTTCAATTCCTGTTTTTATTTACTACCTATTTCCCCCTTGCGCTCCTAAATGAGAACCATCTCACTGTTGCCTACTATTTCTAAAGTTGTAAGTGGAGTAATATCATGCAGCAGTGCATTGTGAGATGAACATATTATGAATTGTGTACCATTCTTGTACCCCTTACAACATTCTTATTTTTTCTTCCTCTTAAGCTACTTTTGTCAGTGCATTTGGCTGGAGTTACAAACTACATCGTACAGGTCATACTGTGACTGAAGTCAGTGGGAAGTTTTGCAGAACCTAATGAATGAATAAATTCTTATACTTCTACAATTTCATCAGCCACAACTTGAAAACCTATTTTCTAACTACAAAATATGTCAAATACAAATGCATTAGAACAAAGACACAGCAGTGCTATGCTGACATAGTGGTTCTTTCCTGACTGTACATTTTATACAGTATATAGGCCAGTCTGCAGGCTGGATTGACCCCTTTTCCTGTGCACCAGAAAAAGGCCACAGGGACTCTGGGCTGCCTCCGCTTCCAGGATTGGGATCT
Source organism: Gavialis gangeticus (assembly GCF_001723915.1). NCBI lineage: Eukaryota > Metazoa > Chordata > Crocodylia > Gavialidae > Gavialis > Gavialis gangeticus. Next base: position 20,562,921 of record NW_017729028.1, read on the forward strand.
GAGGGCCCAGCACCACCTCTACCAAATCCCACATTGGGCTTTGGGGTCCTGTATGATCCCACATCCCTGCATGCCAGGATTGGCCCTGATGCTACTCTGCATGCCTGATCTAATACACAGGGTCATGGCTTGTGGGGTTCCCTATGAACCCATGGGGAGCCCTTTGGCTGAGTAACAGAGCACTGGGGGCTGGATTTGACCCATGGGCTGAGCACCCCTGATCTATACTGGTAAGAATATGTATAGGCTATTATCTGGCCCAGAGCAGAGGGCTGTGCCAACTACTTAAGGGGACAACATGTAATAGGCAGTAATAAGGAAACCTTACAGAGAAAGTTTCTTTGTAAACCCCAGTATTTGGAGAATTCACTAGAACACAGTTAAGAAGCGATATTTTTTAAGAAGCCATTTTTTTTAAAAATTTGGATTGACTGAAATAAAAAAGATGAAACATTGTTATATGCTAAGTACTTCCATTCGCTTACAAGTATCCTTAAACTACATTTATTTTTCCCTAGACCAGAGGTTCCCAAACATTTTCTTACTGCATACCCACTTCCAGATTTACCAGCTACCTATGTACCCCTACCAGCACGTGTTTTATATTTTAACCTCTTTAGTAAATGCGAATTACTATAATGAAAATTAAATCCACCATTACACAATTTCTCCTGCATATCCTCTCAGAGATGTCTTGCATATCCCCTGGGGTATGTATACCATAGTTTGGGACCTAGACAATGGCCTCCAGTTTGATTCTTCTCTATTTCTTTAGTGCAGAGTGGTCAGTGTGGGACACATGTGCCACAAGTGACATACACAACCACTTTGTTTGGCATGCAGGAAGGGGCAGGGAGAACAGTGTAGAAAGCAGGGAAGAGAGCAAAAGGATGGATCAGGCAGGAAAAGTAGACCAGAACAACAGATAAGGAAGGGAAGAGGGATCAGAGCAATGGATTAGGCAAGGTAAGGGGATTAAGCAGCCCTTGGGAAGGGAGAAGGCCTTCTGGTCAAAACAGTTGTCTCCTACTGCTCTAACCCAATGACTTCCCAGTCAAGAAATAGGGGATACAATGTTTACCAGGGCACCCATCGGGGTAACTAGAAATAATGGCCACAAACTGGAAGAGAGCAAATTCAGATTGGACATCAGGAAAAAATTCTTTACAGTGAGGGTTGCCAAAATATGGAATATGCTTCTAAGAGAGGTGGTGCTGTCCCCTTCCTTGGAGGTATTTAAAAGGAGATTGGACAGACACCTGGCTGGGGTCATCTGACCCCAGCACTCATTTCTGCCAAGGGCAGGGGGTCAGACTTGATGATCTAATAGGTGCCTTCTGACCCTAGCATCTATGAAACTATGAAACATAAAGTACCATAGCTTCAATCGAGTTCTCTCTGTTCACTCTTCACTGCATTCTGTTCTTTAGCTTCAAAACTCACTCCATCAGAGTATGAAACTATCTTATGAAAAGCACTATGTGCAATCAGAAACCTATTGTATGCAGCTTTGTCTGTATCTAGCATTATTCCAAGCTAAATAAAAGGACTTTTTAGTACAGCTATGTCTGTAATGATGATGCTCTTTGTTGCCTCAGACATACATTTCTGCTTGTTTTTGTGTGGCAGGTTTTTGTATTTGCAAAGTGCCATAAAGACAAAACTTACAGGTTTAAGGTTTACCAGCTTAGCTTTGAATTTGCAGATCTTTTGCATCACTATTACAGAAACTATTGATATCATGACTTTTGCAGCTATTACAGCCTATGCAGAAGTCATCATTCATATAATGAAAGATGGTTGGTTCAGAGAGCAAACATACCAGGAGACCCACAGATCCCAAAGTACTGTAGGTCTATTGAGGTTGCTATCATGCAGATAAAATATATATTATTAAAGTAAGGTTCTAAAATGAAAATATAAAAGCTGGGAAGATATCCTGGGTTCCAGTGATTCCAATGGTGCATTTGTGTATCTGCTACATAATTTAAGAGTGTTTATTTGTACTGTCATGATAGGGGTAGATGAACTAATCCTTAATAAAATAAGAACCCACTCAAACACTGAACCTTCACCCATTTTAACAACTAACCTACAATCAGACTCTTTAGGTAGATCCCCACGTACAGGGGTGTGCAGTTTGTGGCACCACAAACCACATGCAGGGAACCCGAAAATGTGCGCTGTAAATTTGCAGTGCGGTGGCAAAATTTGCCACTAGGAAATCCTGGTAGCAAAAAAAAACCTCCAGGAAAAAAGCAGTGTATAACACACATCCATAGTGTATGGTGCAACAAACAGAGGACTGGCCATCCAGAGCAACACTCTGGCTGCTGGCCAGGCTCTTTGCTGCCAGATCTGTACTCCTGCTGCACCGGGACACTAGGTAATACTGCTGGGGCCAGCACAGGTGCTGGTCCCAGCCTCCCTTACCCAAGACAATTTGCTGCACACTGAAGTGAATGTGCAGGGGTATGCAACGGGGCACAAAGCAGCAGAATAAATTTGTGCCACTGCTATTTGTGCCTCTACAAGCGCATCCCCCTTGCACATGTGGGGGGACCTGCCCTTTGAGATAAACATTTGGTACGTTCCTCTGAACACTTTATTTCTAGCATCTTGCCAGAACCAGAAGCAGAGAACCCAAGTCACGATGAAAAGTGTTTCTCCTGCTACTTCCAGTTAAGACAACAGACAGAAGGGCTGGAAACTTGACTAGAAATCCTGGTCTCTCATTATTGCCAGCCCAAGTTTGCAGGCTTTAGAGGTTCAAATAGTGATAGATACCTAAACTATTGTACCCAAGACTTTTTAAAGTTCAGCCATCCTTATAAGTACACGTCAATAGAGAAAGATATAATTTCTAAAGACAAATAGGAAACATTTGACACACGCTTTTACCTACAAATGAAGCACACTAGAAAAGTGATATACATTAAGGGAAGTATAAATTAGAACTGAACAAAGCTAGAAGGTGGATCTGAACACAGAAGATGGATCAAGCAGCTACTAGATTATTAGCAAACTTTGATCAAGACCTATTCAAGGCAAATAGATGAAGTATCAGTGAAAGGGTTCGCTCTACTTTACTAGTTCTAGAAGGCATCCAGTGTCCCAAGTTCTTTAAAAAATTATGAGAGTTTTGGGGGATTTTTTGGTTTTTGGTTTTGGTTTTTTGCTGAACTCAGTAGCATTAGCCCAGGTGAAGATTCCAATAATTTTTCAGCTGCAGTCGAAGACATTTTTACTTTTTATTTTTATGAGGAATCCTACACAGAAAGCTTTACTGAGCTGCCAATTTATTATTTTTTAATAAAACCTAAAGTTCTGTTAATGGGCCACTGGTAAAGTGATATTATTAGTCCATATTTAGGAAAGAAACCTGAAACTGGATGAGGCTTTCAAAGTAAAAGACAGCTGGGAATCTGAAATTAATAGAAATCAAATATTTAAAAAAATCTGTTAATTCATCTAATCAATGTCCCAGCCCATGTAAAATTATCCCCAACATTATGTTTTTTAGTGCTCTGCCCAGTGTTGTAAATATGATGAGAAATGGGTCATCCACCACTTCCCCACAGCCCCATAGATCACACTGCCAGGATTTTTGCTCAGATATTCAGGCTATAATTGCCAATCTGTTCTGTTTTGTCTTTGTCAGCACTTCCCAAGTATTCCCTTACCTCCTTTTTATTAGTAGCTTTTTTTACAAGCTTTTCATTATCCATAATTGTCCAAACTGCTTTCTATCCTTCTTTTTTTTGTGTGTGTTAAATTGTTTGTTTGTTTTTTAACACTCAACACAGGCTTAAATGTCCTTGGATTTAGAATATTTGGAATAGTGATTTGAAAGCTCTGGATGCACCCTTCAGTACTAGATTGTTAGGGCCCAAAGAAAACCCCTTCCTCAAAATGCATGCAGGATGGGTTAATTTTTGACAGGACATGTAATGTTTAATAGAACATGTATTTTGCATCTTAGACTTATGTCTGCTGAAATAGAAGCTTGCTACTACTGTAATAAATTAAGCAGCTCTTAATACTTTAATTAATCACATCCCTTGTTTCATTTGCTAATGTCTGTTTTTATATATTGGCAAAATATGTTTCTATTCCCTTTAAATCCTTTGGCTTGCGATCACTTAATCTGTTTCTTCGCTATTATCTTTTTCCATTAAGATTTAACAGTTTTTTAATACTGATGTATTAAGAAATTATACCACAAACTATACTAATTCTGATGTCCCAAAGTTGCTGCATGCCCCAAATTTCCCTTTGATTAAAATCATGCAAGATGCTGAGTGTCTCTTTGGGAAGCAAAGGCCAACCAAGAAGGTTTTTATGTATGATTTGTGGAAAAAGTCAATGAAATCTGATGTGAAAGATCACAGGTCATGGTCTCCAGAATTTCTTTCTTAAAACATAACACCTGTAAACTCATCACTGACTGAGTGGAGACCTGACTGAACAGACTAAAAGCAGAAACCTCTTTAAGAAAAAAAGGCATAACCAGATCCAGTCCCTGGAAGATGAAACTAGACAAATTCAAACTAAAAAGTAAGATTTACTATTTTTAATTGCAAGGACAAAAAACCATTGGAATAACTTGCCTAGGAATGTGGCTGTTTCTCTAACACTTGAAGCCTTTATATCAAGATTGAGGACTAGATTCTACTTCCCCTATTAGGGTCTAAGTGGACGTAATCACCTAAGGGCCTTTTTACACTTTACACTGTGAGCTGTTCAAGTGTTGATGGCTCTTAGTGCTAGCACAAGTTTGGAGCAGTCATGTGTTAAGGTCAGTAGGGCCCTGGAGGACTTAAAGGTAAGTATTTCCTCCCACTCCAATTCCAGACTTTGCCCCTGTCCCCTGGCTCCCCTGCTGCTACTCAGAGTCCCCCCCCCCCCCCCACTTCTGGCTCACTTGCCCCTGATGTCTGTCCCAGGGGAGCAGGCAAGGAAGGGTTAACTTGCCTGCTCAGCTGCCACTGCTGCTGCTGGGCTGCTGTTCTTCTCTGGGCTGAGCCCACCCAGAGAGCAGTAGCAGCAGCAGTAGCAGTGTCCAAGCAGGTAGGTTAAACTTTCCCTGCCTGCTCCTTTGGGACAGACTTTACGGGCAGCTACAAGTAAGCAACAGGCGGTGGGAGGGGAAGGCAGCAAGTGGGGATCTGGGCAGGGGAGAGGGCCCGATGGGGTATTTACAGTAAGGTGTAACCTAGAGTGGCTCCCTCTTAGTATAACGTGAGCTGGGTAACATGGATCAGAGATAATCCTGGCCTGGAGTGGGGTACCTTTGAGGCACCTAACAAGTGCTTGAAGCAAGGCTCAAGTGTTAATGTATAGACAACCCAAGGGGTTAAGAGCTCCAGGAGCCACCCAAAATTACTGTATAACAAGGTCCTTAAGTGTGATTCTACCTTGCTCCAGTTTCTGAAATTCTCTGAATAGAAAAGGTGAGTGGATCCTCCACCTCCTTGCTGCTTTTTTAGTGACTTATTCTAAAGCAGTGCTTCCCAAACTCTGCCTTAGCATGAGCACATTTAAAGCCCCATTTCCTCAGCATAGCCCTTCCCTCCCAACCCACAGTCCCTCACCCCCAACTCCATTCCCTAATGTTGCGACCCCATTTGAGGTTGTGACCTACGGTTTGGGAACTGCTGTTCTACTGTCTCATGTGATGGCATATTACAAAAATAGATGCAGTCATTGATTTTTTTTCAGGGGCTGAAACAGGGTGGAATAGGATTGTACTTAGGTGGTTAGTGGATAGAGTAGGATGTGTCCCTAAATGTCTTCACTCAGAAGTTATGGGCTTGATGAGTTTGGGTGAGGGTCTTTGGTGTATGTTATGCAGTAGGTCAGGCTTCCTAATCATAATGGTCATTTCTAGTCTTAAAAGCTATGCATGAATAAGAACTGCAGTTCAGACTCACATTGTGTATCAAAGCTGAAAAAGAAATACTGTAAAAAGAATAAATAGACCTCTCCAATCTCCATAATATCTAACTAAGAGGCAGCCTCTATGATTAAGAAAAGTAGAAGTTATTTTGCCAATGTATGCTAGAATTTCACCTTGGTTTTATATCAGAAACACATGATTAATTAATCTGCTTCCACTTGGTAAGCCTGAAGCAGTTGTACAGCTTGTTCTAATGAACAGACTTCTTGGCCTGGTGGCAGATTACCATTTCAAATCATCGGCCAGGTGCAGGACACAGGAAAGGTGGGTTCAAAGTTCCACGCATCTCAGAATACAATAATATAACATTTCAGCAAAGGTAAACACTGGCATTTTCCAGAAGCCCAAGATCGGGGAGGGGGAGGGACCCTGATTTAATACTGCATGTTGCTATGTCATGAAATAATCATTTCTTTGGATGCCAGAATAGTAAAATATATTGCAGAACACTAATTTTTGATCATTTCAAGCCAAATGAATGAAACAGAGCTAAGGGGCTTCTAGAGCATGGACCACATTCTACAGACAGTTTATTGGCTCCTTTTAATTACCTCCGGGGTTAAAATCATTGTGCTTATAATTTAAAAGGTGGAACATTGGCAGGTGAAAAATCAAATAGATTGCCTCAGTGGTACTACTTCCACTTCTAATAATTAGAGACAACTGGCCATTCAATATTAGGCAATACTGAAATATTTTTTAAGTAATAAAATGCTCCAGGAGATTTTTTGGTGAAGGCCAAAGATGCAGACTCAGGAAATCCAGGTTCAGTTCCTGGTTTGGAAATAACATTTCTATGCATCTTTCAGGCTAGTCACAGAAAGCCCATTCACCAAGATGATAATCCTAGCTTTCTCTAGCTCTTTGACTCCCTTTCCTAACTGTAGGCTCCAAGTACAGACCATTCCTTAAAGTCCCCAGCATAAGATGCCTCAGTCTGGGATGAGGCACTCTTGAATGCTGGCCTAGGGCCAACATGTATTAAATACATTTAGGCTTAAATATTGCATGTCTGCAGAATTCCAGCTAGCTGAAATCAATGATGGAATCAAAGAAAATTATGGTTGGAAGGGACCTCAGGAAGGGACCCTTTCTCAACCCATTGCTCAAAGCAAGACCATCCCCAACTAGATCATCCCAGCCAAAGCTTTGTCTAGCCAGGTTTTGAAAACCTCCAACGATGGAGCTTCCACCACCTCTCTGGGTAACCTGTTCCAGTGTTTTACTACCCACCTAGTGAGAAAGTTCTTCCTAATATATAACCTAAACTTCCCTTGCTGCAAAGGGACACAGCTTCCTATACCATTGCTCCTTGTTCTGTCATCTGCCACCACTGAAAAGAGTTCAGCTCCATCCTCTTTCAACCACCTTTTAGGTAGTTGAAGGCTGCCATGAAGTCCCCTCTTAGTCTCCTCATCTCTAGACTAAATAAACCCAGTTCCCTCAAGTCTTTCCTTGTAAGTCTTGTTCTCCAGCCCCCTCACTATTTTTGTTTCCCTCCACTGAACTCTCTCCAATTTGTCCACATCCTTTCTGTAGTGGGGGCCCCAAAACTGGACACAATACTCCAGATGTGGCCTCACTAGTGCTGAATAGAGGGGAATAATCACTTCTCTTGACCTACTAGCTATACACCTACCAATGCAGTCCAGTATGCCATTAGCCTACTTGCCAACAAGGGCACACTGTTGGCTCATATTCAGCTTCTTGTCCACTGTAACCGCAGATCCTTTTCTGCAGAGCTGCTGCCCAGCCAGTCATCCCTCAGCCTGTACCGGTACATGGGATTGTTTCATCCTAAGTGCGGGACTTTGTACTTGTCCTTATTGAACCTCATGAGATTCTTTCTGGCCCAATCCTCCAATTTGTCTAGGTCACTCTGAATCCTACCCCTACCCTTCAGCAAATCTACTACTCCCTCCAGCTTGGTGTCATCTGCAAACTTGCTGAGGGTGCACTCTATATCATCTTCCAGGTTGTCGATGAAGACATTGAACAAAACCAGCCCCAGGAATGACCCCTGGCGCACTTCACTTGATACTGGCTGCCAACTAGACATTGAGCCATTGATTACTACTCTCTGAGCCTGATGCTCCAGACAGTTTTCTATCCACCTTATAGTCCATTTATCCAGCTTGTACTTCCTTAGTCTGTCTGCAAGAATGATATGGGAGACCATATCAGAAGCCTTGCTAAAATCAAGGTCTCCCCTCATCCACAAACCCAGACATCTCACCAAAGAAGGCAACCAGGTTTGTCAGGGATGACCTGCCTTGGTGAATCCATGCTGACTGTTCCTAATCACCTACTTCTCTTCCAAGTGCTTGGAAATGGATTCCTTGAGGATCTGCTCCATAATTTTTCCAGGCACTGAGGTGAGGCTGACCAGTCTAGTTTCCTGGATTGTCCCTTTCTTAAACATGGGCACTCTGTTTGCTCTTTTCTGTTCATCTGGGACCTCTCCTGATCTGCATGAGTTTTCAAAGTGATGGCCAATGGCTCTGCAATCGCATTAGCCAACTCCCTCAGCACCCTTGGGTGCATCTCATCTGGTGACATAGACTTGTACACATCCAGCTTTTCTAAGTAGTCCCTAACCTATTCTTTCACCACTGAGGGCTGCTCACCTTTTCCCCAAATTGTGCTGCCTATTGCAGTAGTCTTGGAACTGACCTTGCCAGTGAAGACTGAGGCAAAAAAGGCATTCAGCACTTCAGCCTTTCTGCATCATCTGTCACTAGGTTGGCCTCAGCAAGCGCTACCATCCCTGCAGTTTTCACCCTGCTGTGGCTTAACACACACACGTGACATGAGTTTTGCTTTCAGGATTTGAGGTACAGTTTCCCTGCACCTATCACCTCATAACTTGGCAGGCTTCATGCACTCAGCAGCAGCTACCAGCATCCACATCAGACAAAAAACAACAAAGTTATAGATATTTCATTGATTCCCCATTATACTCTATGGCCAAATCTCCAAATTGCGGAATCTTTTCCAAATCGATTTGGAAAGCCTAAAGCTTCTAGTGATTCAGTTTGGATTCATAGATTCGGCCTCTGAATCATCCAAATCATCTCCAAATCCAAATCACAATCCGAAGCTTTGCACAGCCATAGTAACTAGTTGATTGCCCTGATCAGGGCAATGTGTAAAGGGTGCATGCAGGTGCATGTGCACCCCCTGAGCGTGACAGTGTACTCCCTGCAAAAATGTGCCACCGACACTGTCAGTGGTGCCTGCAGGTGGTCGCCAACCCCTGGTCAGTGCTTGCCACCCCCTCCATGCTTACTGCAGCTGTACTCCCACTGCCACGCTCCCACCTCCATCAGCGCTGCTGTGCCCCCCACAACCAGCAGGGGCACGTGCCAATTCATGGCCCTGATTTCTCAGGAAGTATGAGAGCACCTTCCCTGTTGCCCCATCCTGCTTGCACTTCCTCTAGTTCTCCTGTTTCCCCACTTACTTCAGGGTATCTTTGTTACTATCCCAAACTCGCCAACCAAATAGTTGCCTTGTGGTAACTCCCTGGTACAAACTGCTGTTGCCTCTACTGCTGCTCAATAGAGTCATCTTTTTGGTATCTTACCCAAGTTAAAGATGAGCTTCAATCTCAAGACCACCTTATTTTATGTGAAATGCATTGTGGGACTATATTTCACCATTGCACTTAGCCTAAATACAAACATTCTGAGGATACAGACAAACAAAGCACAACAATGCTATTAATAGTAAATATTTTCTATATTTTTTTTTTATTTTACATGGCTCTGACAGTGACTATGGTGAAACATAGTTAGCCATGTTAGTCTTAAGTCAAGTAGAAGACAGGGTAGACTTGTTTCTAATAGACTAATCAAAGGTGTGTGTGTGTGTGTGAGCATGTTAACCCAATATGAACCATGTATTTTTATAGTCATTCTCAGTGTTGGCTGCATTTAATCAGCTTCATAGTTAGTATCCATTACTGAGCACATGCTACTTTTGGCAGCAGTTTAATGATAGACAGTGTATTTTATGAGGTTTCCTTATATGTGTATATAAGATGAGGGGCTTTCCCCTGCTCTGTCCCTTCCCCCCCCCACCACCACACACACACATACACACACTGGATTTACTAAGATAGAAAACAATATTTTCTGCCCCCAATCAGCATGGAGAAAAAACCATGACCCAGGTCCAGGCATGAGTGGGGGACTAATTAGCATGTGGATCCTTTGTGGGGAGCATCTGGAGTACATATGAGTGGTGTTGAGCTATGGGATCACCACAGCTTGAACGGCTATTGATTCTGTTGGGGCCCAGCCCAGTGAATGAGATGGTAAATCATGAGCCTTTTGACTTTGGACTGATATCATGCATAGCTTTTCTATGTGTAAGTGCTGCTTAAGTATGTGTATGGAGTACCTGTGCTAAAACTTGCAGCAAAAGGTAAAATGCATCCATCCTGGATGAACTTATTCTATGGGTACCTGTAATAACTTCTCTATATGCAAGTTACTACAAACATATTTATTTCAAGGTCAGTATTTTCAAATTTGCGCTTCACTTCCATGAGCTCAGGGAGAGCAGGTTCTGATGGTCAGGAAGGAGGGGAGAAGGGGCTGCAGGCAGAATAACTTGGAGGGGGGCAACAGGCAAGGGGGCCACCTGACCCCCCCCGATTTATTTTTCCTACTGTAGCTGTGAGAGGGGGCAAATTCAAGGCAAACCTTTAATAATTAGACTCTTTAATTGGATCTCATACGAAACATGGCATTGTTTTTGCCTCTCTGGTGGTCAGCAGCAAGCAGCAGGGCTTCTGGGGCCCCTTGGCCAATCAGCGGTGGGGAGTCAAAAATGGCACCAAATTTTAAACTGCAGTTTTTGCCTCCCTGCCAATCAGGAGTGAGCTGCAAGTACAGCCCCTCCACCGATCAGTGGCAAAGAGGTACACGGGGGAACCTGCACGATTAGAGGTGCTGCCACGCACCCCACTTCTGCCATGTGTTTGGTAGGTCCTTAAAACAAGAGGAAGGGAAAGAGGAGGAAGAAACTACAAGGACCAGCCACCCCCCTCCCCCAGCAATGTAGGCGCGCAGTGCAGGCATCGGGTACATGAGGATGTGGCTGCCACCGCTGCTGCTGGTTTCCCTTCCTGTCTCTCCCCTGCCGCCCCCCTCGGCAGGCACCAGGGTGGGGGGCAGGAGAATGAGGACAGGGACACAGCTTGTGTTTTGCTGCCTCCATCCCCATGTCTGTGGCTGAGTTTGTGAAGTGCTCAGCACCAGCACCGACACGGGGGGTGGGGGTCAGCAGACGACAGAGTTCATCCCTGCCTATAATCTCCAGACCCCACCCCGGTGCCAACTGCAGCGCTGGGCCTCGTGGTGGCTCCAGATTGCTCAGAGCAGCAACTTAAAAAAGATTTTTTTAAAACATTTTCCTCAGCACACCTCCTAATGTGCCAAGGAAAATGTCTCTGGTAACTGGCACGCGTGCCAGGGGTTGCTTTTCCCTGCTCTGAACTGTGGCAACTTCGTATAGCCACACCCTTACACAACTTAGGTAGTGTCCTTACCGTGTTTAGTCGGTCAGAGTGATGCTTCAAGGTGTTTTTTCTGCCCCTGTGTTTGACTTGTTTTAGTGCAGCAGAAATAGTTCTGAGAAACGTAGGGCATGCTCACACCAGAAGAGCTGTATATATGAGAGCTGTTTTATAGTGAGATAAATTAAGCTAGCTTGTTTCAGAATATACTCTGTAGTTTGCACATTCCTCTCGGCCTTCCCATTCATCTGAGGATAACCGAGACTGTTTGCAATGTGGCAATTGTTATACGTGTCCATAAATTAAATGTATTCTTCCATGTCAAACTGTGGGCTCTGGTTTGTGATAATTTCATCTGGACTTCTCCGCTTTGCCAGCATATTCTTTGCTTGATTTATGATACTTGAGCTAGTAAGTGTGTGATCTCTAACTATCTGGAAAAGTAGGCAACTGCAACCACGTATCTTCTCCCTTTAGCTCACAGATGTCAGTTCCTGCTCTCTTCAGGGTCTGAGTAATTATTAATGGTCTCTAAAGCTGGCTTTTAGGAGCAAAATTCACAACTGACTACAATCATACCATGAATAATATGTCTGCATTTCCTACTTTCTGGCCACAAAACAGACACCTTTGCTTCATAACTGTTACTAATGCCCAAATACCCATCTTGAGGTCTGACGAAGGATATGTGAGATGTTTCTGTTGGAACAATAATCTTATCTCATAAACTTTTTTTAGATTCTGTGTGGCAATTTCTTTTCAAGGAGAAAGTTCATATTCCCTTGGATATATTAATATGTTTAAGCCAGGCACTTTTCATGTACTGTGACATTCTCTGGAGTTCCAATTTTTTTAGCAGAAGCCTGTCTTATATTGTAACAATACATAGATATTCCCTTTATGTCCCTCTCGGTTCTCTCAGAGTTCTGTTTCCTGTGTCATTTGCAAATTTTGTATGAGTTGCTTTCAAAAGGTACTTAAATATGGTATAAGCAACAATCAAGACATTACCAGGAAACAGTCTGCTCTCAGATCATATTGCATCAGACAGAACTACAGATTTTGACATCTTATTGGCATCCCAGTTTAAGTATTTATCATATGTACAACCATTAGCTAACTGTACTAACATGGTTAATGGACAGTTTAAAGCAATCTAATCTGTACATTTTTTTTTCTTAGCACAGAATGTAACGTATCAAGTTCTAGCATCAGTATGGATCTGTAAACGGTATACAATTAACTTCAGCTGAACATCACAAAATTATAATAATCTCCTGCTTAGCTGGATCAGTTCGTACAAGAATTACCTTGTTAGCATCACAGAAGTAAAGTATTGGCAGTACAGAAGGAAGTCCCTTCATTCTGCTTTTGTGCTGTACTCCTACCTACATGCCAACAGTTTTCAATGTGTAATGTTTGTGAAGGAATTGGTTGGTATTTGCTTAGATGTTGACTATAACCTACCATTATTTTCAAATTCTGAAATTGATCTAGGAAGCTGAACTTCTTTAGTGTCTTTTAGTTTTGTGAGTCCAGGCACAAGCTGTGTGTCTTTATCTGGCACTTCTGTGCGTTACTGAAATTTATTTCTGATTACTGGAATGGATCATTATCATAGACTCAGAGATTGTCAGGGGCTGGAAGGGACCTTGGAAGGTCGCCGGGTCCAGCCCCCTGCACCAGGCAGGAAAGAACTGGGGTCAGGTGACCCAGCAAGGTGACTGTCCAGTTTCCTCTTGACGATTTCCAGGGCAGGAGATTGCACGACATTCCTGTAATTGGACTTTATTTGTCAAGCATCTTTATGTGCGTAGTTCTGTAGAAGAAAAAAATATCAAGACAGTCCAGATCACACAAGGTAACCTTCTAAAGGACATTAACATCTAGAAAACATACACACAATTACAAGTTTCATTAAGAGATCCACAGGAAGGAGTCAGCCTAAATACAGTTTCCTCCTCTTAATCTGATAATTGTTTGTTCATTTCTTTTTATGTACTTCTCCAAGAGTTTCAACTCTGGAGAGGATAGAGGCCACATGTCATTCATAGAGGATAAAAAAAAATAGTGCTGGAAGTCGGGTTGCCAACCCTTCAAAGTTGCCCTGGAGAATCCAGGAATTAGATATAAATCTCCAGGAGACTCCTGAGAGTCACCCGGGAGATGAATGGTAAGACATTCATTAAAATAAATATTAAATGTTTAACCAGATTTATACAGTTGTCCAGTGGGTTTTAAAAATATAATAATAATGTGCATTTGCCATCCTGACTTAAAGGCATAAATGTCACTATGTCATGTGATGAAACCCAGAATAGATTCAAATAGAGGTGGCAACCCTAGCTGGAAGGGACCTTAGGAGGTCATTTAAATGCCAGCCCCCAGTCCAAGGTGGAAATCATTCCTGTCTAAAGCCTTCCAGACAACTGTTTATCTAATCTGCATTTAAAAATATTTTAACAAAGATTCCACAAAGTCTCCTGGT
>NW_017729028.1:20581891-20617575 GCF_001723915.1 Gavialis gangeticus
GTCATTTAAATGCCAGCCCCCAGTCCAAGGTGGAAATCATCCCTGTCTAAAGCCTTCCAGACAACTGTTTATCTAATCTGCATTTAAAAATATTTTAACAAAGATTCCACAAAGTCTCCTGGTAATCTGATTCGGCCTGTAAACACCCTCATAGCTGGCAAGCTCTCCCTAATATCTAACCTAAATCTTCTTTGTTGTAACTTAACCCCATTGCTTCTTGTCCTGCCCGTGGAAGATGAGACATGTCTACTTAGCTCTGTGCTAACATTTTTTCCTTTGGCAAATGTTGGGTAAACTGGTAATGCTGAATGCAGAATGCACAGGACTAGGATACTGTGATGCAAGTGGTTAACTTGGCATTGTCTAGGTACAGAAATACATTTGCTACAAATCAGTTGTTGTATTTAGGGGGGAAATATTTGGCCAGGCTAGGTAGGATGTATTTCTCTCTCCCAAGCAATTCATTTAGTTGCATATGCACTGAACTGAAACAACTGTCTGTTTTTTATTCTGAACTACAAACATATGTATACATTAATCAGTAGTCTCTGTGATTCCTTCTGTGACCCCTACATATGGATCATTAGGTCTACCTCTTGTTTACTTAAGGGAGCATTTCCTCTAAAATTCTTCCAGGACAAACTAGAATTGAAATCATTCTGACTGCACATATGCCAAGGGTTTTTCTTCATCTTAACTGTTGTTAACTCTATGCTTGTAAACCTTAGTAATAGTTTCATTTCTGTTTTTTCAATGATAAAAAAAGAATTCCTAATGTTGGCTGCCAAATTAATGGAGCAGTGAATGACCTGATTTTAAAGGATGTCACCTAAGGGTATATCATTACTTCAGAGTTAACTTGAGTGTGGATAAGCTGAGCAAACACCTCTCCAAGTTTAAGCAAGAGCATCCATGTTGCAAAGGAATGTTTTGAGTTGATTGTAATAGCAGAAGAGAGAAGCTGCATCCTGGCTGTATTAATCAGTTGGAGCATCAGCAGCGCTCTAGTTTCAATCAGCATTCCTTGACAGGCCAGCTAGCTCAAGCTTAAACACCACTTGACTTGAGGTTTAGTTTTGGGTGTAGATAGGAAGTGGGTTATTGGCAACATTTGAACTACACCTTGAGCTGACACTGCAGTGAACACAACATAATTTATCTGGTTTTCCTCCAGAGATACCTTTTAGGATTATGAAGAATCTGGGCACAAACCCCAGTCTAATCTTGGAAATCTTTGAAATGAAAATAATAGTTTTTTAAAGTAAGTTTCAGCCCCTTTCCTTGCCTTTTCCAAGCAACACATGTACCTAAAACAATAGAGGCCATTCTGTATGGCTCAACCTGTAACTGATCTTTCTTAAAGATTGTGGACTGTTTGGAAGTCCAGTTATGGTTATGTCTTTGGGGGACCATAAAAAGCAGGTAACAGATCCCTTCATTTTTGGGAGGGCCTTTGGGAGGACCTTGATGATAGCAGCATTGTTAAAACTAATGTCAAGGACATGAGGCCCACCATTGCCTGAGATCTAGCCAGCACTCTTCTTATATAAATCATCTTATCTCTTGCCATAAAAAGAAGCAGTTGAAAATCACAGAAAGCCAAGTGATCTAATGCAGCCTTCAATAGCAAGAGAAACGGAGTGGGCCATTCATAGTTATGAAAAATGTACACTTCCACCTGAAAATGGCTAGTTGTGTGTGTCGCATCCTGCTGGATGGTGGCTTGACCACAGAAATGCAGTTTATATGAACTGATGATTATGTCTGACCTGTAGCTACAAATTGGTACCTGGACAGGAATGGGTTTGGACTTACAGATGGGATGAATGTCTCTGATATGGTGTCACAAGGGGTTGGTACCGCGACATGTAACACCCATAGTTTTACAAAACCTGCCATGAGAAATCTGATGTCTCAAAAGTCTTGATCAATACTAGTGAAGCTGCTGCTAGGAATGCCTTAAACCCTCCTGAGCTGTTTGTCTCAAATGATTTGTGTGGCAATGAATTCCAGAGTTTGGCTTTTTACCGCATAAAAAAGTCAACCTTTTAGTTTCACTTAAGATTTGAAGTGTTTCAGCCAATTTTGGACTTTTAATAAACCACAAGTATGTTTTCAGAGTCAATCTGTTTTTCTGAATTTCTCCCCAAAGTTATGATCAGCTGTAAAGTTGTCCTTTTTTCTCCCCCTTTTTCTCCCCCTGAAGTAATTGCTGTCATTATCTTGCTATTGCTACTTTAGTCTTCAGGTATTTGATTGGGTAACAGTGAAAAGCTCACATCACACATGCAAGCAAAGAACAGCCATGAAAATTACCCTTTTATTGCTTAGCCAGGAGACAACATTGTTTAAATGGTTGGTCTTGGCATGTCTCAAAGGAATCCTGACATGGATTTGCAGCCAACCTCTTTCACTGGCTGACATATATGTGGGAACCAAGTGAAAGAGCCCAGGGAAAAGATGAAAAAGGAATGGGTAAATTAAAGATTAGAAAAGAGGAAAAAAAATAAAATTTTGATTTATAAATGCCATTTTAATGTTTTCTGGCTGAAACAGAATTCATGGAATATATAATTGGGTTGACAAATACATTGTGAAGCAGAGGTTAAACAAACAACCTGTGGTGAAAACTATATAGACTAACTTATAATAAAATGTTGCATGAAGCAGAAAATTCTGTGACAGCTTGGTATACGGGGTATTCACTCTCTTTCAGTGAGAGGACATTTATTACCCACTAACTGTGTCTTGGTACTCAAGCAAGACGGATGATGTGGTGACAGATATTCAAGATTGTGAACTAACGTTCAGTCTTTTATAGAGAGCAAGACAAGGCGGCAGAAAGCAGCTTCTATTTATTATTTGCTAACAACTTGCTATTCTTTATTGCTCTCTGCAAATGGAACTGAGGAGTTATTGCTCACGTGCTGGAGTGGATGTGCAGGGAGGGGAAGCAAAAAGACTTCAGTACCCACTCTTCAATTGTTCCTGACGTGGCTGAATCTCTGATGATACCAAGGAAAATTTTCCTCCTCTACTATTATTCCACTATATACATATACTGGTATAAAAGATTTATCAAGCAACAACCAATTTCTACCTCAGTTTAATCCAGGGCAAGAAATATGCTATGCTGAAGAAATGCATCAGTATATGTGAGATGCAACCTTCAGATTTGGTTATCTTTCATATGTGATCTCTTCCTAATCTATTACTAGCTAAAGTAAATGGCTGTAGAATATGTAACTCTAAAAGAATGATCACAGATATTCAGCAGAGGGGACAGAAATGACCTAAATGTCACAAGGTATCTACTTACAGGTAAAGAAAATATACATTTATTACAGATTTGCCTAGTTTTCATACATTTCCACATTTAAAACTTAGTTATTTGGGTGCATTCCTTTCTCCGATTCATTTTTTTTTAGATAAATATATCTGTTTTTTCATGCAGGTAGTTTGCTTGGAGCTCGATACAATTCCCATTGAAATTGACAGGAGTCTCCTCGTGCACTTCAATGGCATTGTATCAGGCTCCTACCCATTGTATTTTTCTATAGATCATACCTATCTTATGCCTCCCAAACTAGTGGCATCAGCCTTATGCCATCCCAGCCATATTCACAACAATCATGGCTTCTTCAAGTAACCCCCTTTATTCATGTACCGCCCCCATTGGGCACATCTGTATTGGCAAGGTATTACAGACTCATATTGTTTCCTTAAAGCATTTGGATTCCCCTGTGCAAAATATCAAGGAATCATTAATACTTGCAAAAGTGATCTGCATTTTCCTTTTAGAATAAACTTTTTATTCAATATATGATAGTGGTAGGACCACGATCCCTGTATAATAGACTAAGGGAGAGAAATGCTCAACAGAAAGGCAAATATTTAAGTAACGGCTGTCTGGGGCCCCCCCCCCCTGCCCCCCCCCCCCACACACACACAAAGTAGCAAAATATGTGTTTGCTAAACTCTAGAAAAAAAGACTTTTGTATAATTTCCTGAATGTCCAAAAAAAAAGGGAAATCCTGCAGTTATGGTGCATCATTTGTGTTTTTCAGGCCCAGTTTCAAGGAGATAAGTTGCTCCATCCTAATAGAAGTTGTAGGAAGAACTAAGAGAGGTTCCTTCCTTTGAATTTCATGGAGTACAGATGATGTATTCTTTCTGCCACATCCTGTTAGGGGATGCAGCAAGCATAGCACCTGCAGCAGAACAAGCCACGACACTGGCTCTTCCCTGCAAGCTGAAGGGTGCATAGAATGAGCAGTCTTGGGGAGAGCAGAGGTGGAATTTTTGCCCAGAGGGATGAAGAGAAGTTCCCTATATCTTCACCCTCGCCCCTTCTGCCTCAATCCTTGTGAAACCTTGAAGCAGAAAGGTACAATGACACTCTTAGTGGCTGTAGAGGAACATGCCTATTCCACAGTGTGTATGTGTAACATCCTAGGAAGGTCAGTGAGACCCTCTTGAGCAGCCTCGGCTGGGATCTGGTGGTAGCTGATAGCCATGTTGTGTGTTCCAGTGAGGTCAAGAGGAAGAACAAAACCCGTTGTCCTATCAGCCAGGTTGGAGTGCATGGGGGGCTGTTTGGCCCAGAGGGGAGTGTGCTGAGAGAGCTGTTTGCAAACAGAGTTGTTGAAAACATTGAACGATGAGGGCTGAGTGAGCTCTGACTCTTGCTGGCAGAGGGGTAACAAATCTGTCTAGTGTCCCAGGAACTGAAAGAGGTTGAGGGGAGGGGAATTTGGATGACTTTTCTCTCAGCCAGAGAAACATGCATCCTGCTCTGAGCATCTGCTGGGAAGAAGAAATAGCAAAGTGCATTGGATCCATCCAGAGGCTCCAGAGAAGTAGATTCAATCCTCTGCTAACCAGACTCAGAATATAAGGAGCCCCAGGGATGGTGAAATTGGTTAGCAGCTTATTCACTACTAAGGAGCAACAAAATGTATATATGTAACAACCATATCATTTTTCTTTGTATGGATTTCATATATTGTTTGTTATTCATTTGTTGTTGTATTTTGTAAAACTATAAATGGTGGACCTTTATTCATTGTTATTCAAAGAGGAAAATTGTATGCCAAGTATCCCACAGTACATGATGCTGGTTTATATACATATATACACACACACATATGCATGCATACATATACACATATATATAGATGTATGTATATCCTTATATATCCACAGGAAAAAAAATTATCTATGAGAAGTAATGTGGCATTATTATCTCTTAACACCTTTGTGATTATACAAGATGAAGGACAAAGCAGTCTTATATCAGAAGTTGAAATCTCTTCCCTTTGCAATAGGAGGCTTATCTCAGTGAACAAGATCTATTTGTCTGGGTGCATCTCCATGTGTGCTTTAATGTGCATTAGCCTATTTTAATGCATGTGAAAGCGTCACTGAAAAAAACATGTATTAAGTTAATGCACATTAAAATAAGATAATGCACATTAAACATTATTTAAAAACTGTCAGCACTTGCATGTACTCCAGGGGTGGGGAGTTGGCACTTTAATTGGAGCACTTCCAAGAGACACTCTAATTAAAGTGCCACTGCATCTCCCGTATCAGTGTCCCCACACTTAAAATGGCGGTGGGGGATCTTAAACTAAAGCCCATTCAACAAGCTTTAGTTCAAGCACCCCAACCACCATTTTTAAGCATGGCAATTGCCATGCTCCAGCAGACTCGACTAATCAAGTCTGCTCTAATATGCTGGAATTCCAGCACATTGGAGCAGCCTCTGCTCTTGTGTACAGGTGCCCTGTGTTTTTTAGTTAATGTGCATTTTCCTAGTACCTCACAATGGAGGTACTAGATTCAATGTGCATTAACTAAAGCACATTAATGCACATATAGAAGTGCCCTCTGATTTTTCTTATAGATCAACCCAATTCTTCTACCCAAGTATGGCTCTCCTGGCAGCATTATCAGCAAGTTCCTACTTGAAAGCCCTAAAAGAGAGACTTCAATATTATGGAGGAGCTACTGACCTTCTGGGGCCTTTACATGTGACCCGAATTGAGGACTGTACCATTCAGCATCCTGTCTCTATGAAATCCTATAAAATAACGAATAATATAGAAAATGTAAATCAGCACACATACTTTCATAATAAAAGAACAAAAATATTCTTAAGAAAGCTTTTTGGATTTTTTTGTTCGTAAAGCCAGCGCATAAATTATCAGTGGTATTTACTGACACAAGATTTTGCTTAGACGAAGATTTTCACAGAAGAGTGTGTGTGTGTAAATTCTCATTTTGAAGAAGTTCTCATAATGAGAACTTGTATCGTTATTACAAATGTAAGTTAACTAATCTGTCATCCTTCAGGCCATACGGCAGTCATTAATTGTCAGGGGTCAGGAAGAAACATCCATTATGAGCATATTTTTTCCACAGTTTGTTTGTTGGTTTCTTACATCTTTCTCCAGAACATCTGGTATTGGCCTGTGCCAGAAACAGGATGCTGGGCTACTGGTCAAATCCAGAATGGCCCCTTCTGCATTCCCACTACTTCTAAGGCCAGTGTTTCCATAATTGACTGAAGGCACATAATCATTTGAAAGATAACTGCTGCTTTAGATATCCAAACTCATGAAAAGTCTCAGAACAGCCCAAAGACGTAATTTAGCCAAATTTTCAATGATAGATGGCTGAATGCAACTCCAATGAACACTGAGTCACAGATGCTTGAGAGAGAAAAGACTTATTAGTCCTTTGTCCAACAAGGTATATTCTCAAGTGCCTTCTAGTCTCAGGGTGGCTCAGTGGTTTCGGATTACAATTATTCAGTAATAATCCTACTATTAAACAGGTGCCTCACCTTGACACTTCCTATGTCAATCTTTAAACTTAAAAATTTAAATAACTTTAAAAATTAAAAAAAAAATGTAATGGCAGAAATAAGTATCTTTCTGGAGGCATGTCTGCAAATTACCTTTGTTCCATCTTCAGCTCCATTGATACCTAACATCTGTCTCGAGCAGAAAGAAGCGGTAAGCTTTCACCTGAGAAAAAATGTTTCCATCAAACATAACTAGCAAAGGGTCAGTCTCCCTTGCATAGCGACCAAAACAAAGAAAGTAAAAGCATATGGACAGCGTGGGCCTGCTGTTCCATTTTGCAAGATCTAAACAACCGATACGTTACTCGCGAAGGAACAGAATGTTTTGACACCTGTGCCAGCTGACTACCAGTCCAAGATGTTTCATAATCATATTTATTTATGGAATCAGAATCCGATGCCAAGTCAGGTGGGAAAATAAGAGATGGCGCTTTAGTCATAGTAAATACCAAGGGAGGGAGAAGTATTGCTGTTGTCAAGTTGCGAGTAGGGGATGTAGGGAACGGGAGGAGGAAATTACAGAGGGAGATTAGAGCCCGCAAATAGCCAGAGGAGTCAGCAGGGAGAGGGCTGTGGTAGAAGAAAAATGGAGGATTTTTCTAAAAGCCAGGGGTAAAAGAAATAAACTGTACACCAAAAAAACAGCCTGTATAGTCCCAGCCTCTGCAAGCTGCACCAGCAGTAACTGAAAACAGTCAAACAGTGTTAGCTTCCCCAAGCATGGATGGGTGCCACAGGAATGAATGCAAAAGAAAACACGAACCTGGACTTGTGGCAGATGATGAGGTAGTCTATCTGCTCTGTGGCTTTCATGCAAATGTTATTCATAGGTAGGAGAGGGGAAGCACCTGGGCACCTGGGTGAGTTAAGCCTTGGAATGTCATTTACAAGGGAAAGAGTCACGGGAGAGGGAAACGGAGAAACGAAAAAATTACAAGTAAATGAGAAGCTGAAACAGGAGAGGGAAAGACTACGCCTGGCTGATAGGGATGCTCTCAAACACAGCCACTCACTTCATATATTCTCCACAAGGCTCTTCCAATCTCCCCCGAGTTTTGCCTATTCAGTCTTCATTTGACACTCTTACCAATCTGTGTTTCCTAACAGCTTTTCCAACTCCCGATTCCTGTCCTGATAGCTGTGCCAAATCCAAGCAGTATCATTCACTGCTCCCTTCCACCTCATACCAGTGCATCCTTTTCACAACCTGGGGGTACCAGCTCTGTGCCAAGTATTATGATGACATCAAAGAATATATAGATCAACGAAAGCTAGAATTTTTTATTGGGTTCTGCAAGTAGTTCTTAGAGTATCTTATTTTAAACTACCAGATGATAATGCAATCATCACAGGTATTTTGACTAATGCTAGCCAATTTTTTTTTTCCATTGATGATGTATCCCAGGCTGCATTCTGTTGAACTTCTATGAGACAGATGAAGCATAGAGGAAACAGCAAGGGGAACATACAAAACAAGGAACAGAAATTATTCACTGGGGAGGGATCCCTTTGTACTGTCTTCATAAAGTTACATCTTTAAACGAAAGCAATAAGAAGAATAGCATTTGGCTTAGGTCATTAGAAATCAAATAAATATCCCAAGTACTGCTGAGGTTCAAAACTTGTATTGCACGTATTACCAATAGTAGCTGATACACATCTTCATAGGCAATGGCTTCCTTTAGTTTTCACATGACTTGAGTTTGAAAAACTGAGGAACAAGTCTTATGTCTGGATGAATAAAGAAAAAAAAGCCTTAATATGAATCACATCATGCTAATCACAAGTAATATCATTATAAATGCAGAGAAAGAAGGAACAAAAGACAGAATGACAGATAATCTTAGAAGGTGGAAAGGAAGATAATTTTTAAAGAAGGAACAATATCTAACAGTTATTAGAAGCAGTGAACATTTTGACAGTCAAAAAATAGGATATCATTGACAGTGATTTTTTTAAATATTCAAACTGAAAAGTTTTAGAAGAGAAGGAAATTTAGAGAATTTTGAAGATTTTTTTAAAGAAATTGAGGGATTGTGGTTTTCCCCCCATTTTTATTCCTGTTTTCCAATTTATGTCAAATTGAAATATTTTATTACAAGTATGAAAAGGTATTTTCTCACACTTCCTTACTTTCTTCTTGCTTCTCAACTAGGAAGCAATAAAAATGAGCTGCAAAGGGTGGGGAAATTACTCTTTTACTTACCTTGGAAAAAACACAGGAATTCCCAAGGGGACAATTCAAAAGGAATTTTTTTCTATCAAAATTTTCTGGGAAATATCCCTGTTTTCTTTCAGCTGTGCTGGTTCTCTTTTGTCTATCATATTTGGCATAACACGATCAACTGTGTGCTCTAAAACTTGTTCCTACAGTGAGCTCCATACAGGCCAAGAAGTCCTCTGGAAAGGAGATCACTGTCTAACTGCCATACTGCAAACCCCTGTTGAGGAGAGCTAGGCTTTGATCCCCTGGCTTTCCATTGAAAAAAAGAAATAACTGCTTCCCTTTGAGTCTTGTTTATGCACTTTACTTTATCAGCCCTATTTAGTAATGTATCAGTTGTATGTTTGGACCCAAAGATGCCAGAAGAGAGCAAGAACTCTTGAAATGTCGCAATGTTTATGTAACATTCCAGAACGAATGCATGTTGTGTGGACAAAGGCCATGTTTTACACGTTTTCACATCACGTTCTGAAAGAAGTGTTTTCTTTATAATCTATGTATCTTTATATAGGCTGTAGGCCAGGTTAAGCAGTGTGATGCAAAGGCTGGGCAAAGGGCCCCAGTTCACAAAGGAACACTTACTTCACTTCATCGGAGGTGGCTATGTGTAAGGCCCAGCTCGCTCTTGGTGAATGCTCTATATGCATTTTATGTGCATAAATTAGTAGCGACTGAAGGTGGTATAAACCGGCTTAGCTGACAGGAGCAGCTAAAGCATGAGGTAACATCCATAGGGAAGCCTGACATTTTGTTCATTGGCATCTTCTAGTTAAATGGCCTTCAAGCTCTTCACACTGCTGATGACATTGCCTTAAGGTGGCTGAAACAGCATGCTGAAACCACATATGCTAAATAAATAAATCTAGCTAGATTATCATCATAATTGCACCAAAAGATGGAGCCTTGAAATTTCTTGTCCTGAGCATGGCTGCAGAGCAGTTAGCACTGAGATGTATCTAACGATACCAAAGTGATCACAAAATGGCATATCTCTGCCTACAGTGACAATTGCCTCAAAAAGACTTTTAACCAGAATGACCTGTTCCTCACTGACTAGATATTACTGCTGCGAAGTGAATGTTGTGAAGGGCAAAAGTCTGATTCTGGGGCTTATGTGAACCCCTGCTGATACAGAATTTGCGCTGGATATTTAGGGGTCCCTTGCAAGGGTTCAAATTCTCTTTGGTTTAAGTCACAAGAGATGTATTTACCTCAAAAGCTTCCTCATGGTGCTTCAGCATAGAAACATAGAATAGAAGGACTGGAAGGGATCAGTTAGTCTGGTCCTTTGCCATGGGCAGGAGGTTATTGGGTTCAAATGAGCTCAACGAGGTCCCTGTCCAGTCTCCTCTTGAACACCTCCAGGAATGGCGACTGCATCATCTCTGCTGGGAGCGTTACAGATTCTAGATACAGACAACAAGTTTTTCCTTATGTCCAGCCTAATTTTTTCCCCAACTAGCTTGTGTCCATTGAACCTTGTCCTCCCAAGGGGTGCCTTTTGGAAGAGTTTCTCCACTAGATCTTGGTGTTCACCCCTGATATACTTGTAGGCAGCCAGCAGGTCACCTCTCAGTCTTCTCTTACTCGGGCTGAACAAACTCAGTTCCTGGACTATGTCTTCATAGGGCCTATCCCCCAGGCCCTTGATCATGTGGGTGGCCCTCCTCTGTACCCTTCCGAGCTTATCCACATCCTTCTTGAAGTGCGGTGCCCAGAACTGGACACAGTACTCCAGCTGTGGTCTTACCAATGCTGAATAGAGGGGGAGAAGCACCTCTCTGCATTTGTTTGCAACACATCAGCTGATACACACCAGACTTCTGTTTGCCTGTTGGTGGCTTACTCACACTATTGACTCGTATTCATCCTTTGGTTGATCATCACCCCCAGATCCTTTTCAGAGGTGAAGTCAGCCAATGAACCACAACGCATCGTGTAGGTGCGATGAAGGTTCTTTCTACTCAGATGAAGGACCCTGGCACTTATGCCTATTGAACCTCATCTGATTCCATTCAGCCCATAGGACCAGCCTGTCAAGGGCATCCTGGATCCTTGCCCTGTCCTCAGATGTGCCCACAGTTCCCTACAGCTTGGTGTCATCAGAAAACTTAATCATTGCACTTTCTACTCTCTCATCCACTCTGTCATTGATAAAGATGTTAAAGAGTACAGTCCCAAGCACTGATCCCTGGGGGACACCACTGTAGATGGCTCTCCAGGATGAGGCCATCCCCATCCAATCGAGTACGACTCACTGGGATTGGCCTTTGAGTCAGTTGTTAACCCATCTCACTGTTGACTGGTCCAGACCAGCACCCTCCAACTTAATTAAGAGGATTTCGTGAGATACAGTATCAGAGAACTTGCTGAATTCTAGGTAGATGACATCAACCTCACGTCCCACGTCCAGCCCATCAGTTACCTGGTTGTAAAAAGACACCAGATTTGTTAGGTATGACCTCCCCTTGACAAAGCCATGTTGGTTGTTTCTCAGTACCCCACCTGTTCCAAGCCTGTGGTTGATAGCTTCCTTGATAATTTTTTCAAAAATTTTTCACAGGATCAAAGTCAGACTGACTGGTCTATAGTCTGCACAGTCATCCTTCTTCCTGTTCTTAAAGATGGGTACCCCATTAGCCTTCTTCTAGTTATTTGGGTCCACTCCTGAGTTCCATGACTCTTCAAACAGCCTTGCTAGAGGCACTGCTATGAGTTTGGCCAGCTTTTTCAGGACCCTCAGATGCAGGTCAACCTGCCCAGCCAACTTAAAAATGGCCAGGTGGTCTAAGAGTACCTTCACCTGTTCAGGATTGATTTCAAGTGGAGTGCTGTCATCACTGTATTCTCTGGGCTTCTGTACAGGTGATGAGTTCCCATCTGGTTTCAAGAATACTAATGTGCAGTAAGTATTTAGGAGCTCACCCTGTTCACAGAGATCAACTGTGGGCTTCCCCCCCATATTCAGTAGGGGTCCCACAATGGAGTTTGAGTTCTTCTTGCTCCCAATGTACCTAGAGAAGGACTTTTAACCTCCAATTTGGGAAGGACAACAGAGGAAGAATGGCCTAGTCATTAGGGTACCAGCTTGTGACTTTGAAAGCTTAAGTTCAATATCCTGCTTCAACACAGGTCTCCATGCCTTTTTTTCAACTCTTCCTCCTGGCCAGCTTAGGCATTCTTTGGAAATCTCAGATAATAGGTATTACTGAAGTGCTAAGGGTTTTATTTCAAGAAAGCTAATTCCTTCTTAAGGACTGAAGCAGGGCTGCTAAGGCTGAAAAAAAAAAACCCAAAACAGCTGGGAGCACTGGGCTGTACAGGAAGCACTCTAAGGGCTTTGTAGCCCATGGCAGCCTCTGCAACTCCATGTGCTCCTTGTAATGGGTGTTTACCTTGAAGGTAGGCAGGGCTGAACAGTCTGAGGCATCAAATGGGAAAGGGAAGGGATTATGAGACCAGGACAGAGGTGTGGGCTGGAAGAGCTGAGAAGCACTGGGGGAAGGAGGGGACAATTCTTCCCAGGACAGGAGGAGTAGATCTGGTAAGGTTAGGGCTGGAGGGTAGGCTAGGGGAGCCAGCACAGTGTGGGGTGAGGTTGGATGTGTTAGGGTATGTAGGTGGGGGCAGCCTAGTGTAAAACCATTGCTGTGGTTAAGTAAGATTTTGTTAAAGCATGTGTCGGCAACAAATTTTGGTTGTCAGTAAACAGTTTTCAGGTTGTCAGTAAAAAGAATTTTCTGGGGTTGGCAACTCTGGACTGAAGACCATAAGAATACATATTTAAATCCCATATTTGATTTGGTATCTATTTACCTATGTTATTCCATTCCCGAGAGGTGGCTACTTACTCATGTCAAATTCTGATCCCTTTAAGCTACACGCACGGATGAGCACAGTAGGCGTGGCACTTTTTAAACTTCTCTATTTTACCATCTGTATATATTCTTTGTCTTTTTAGAACAACATTTGAGTCTACTGAAGCTGAGAATAGCTTTGCTGCTGATTTAAATGGGAAAAGGATTTGGTCTTTGCTGAATAAATTGTATTTTTATTACTCTGATTAAAAGTCACATAAAATTTAATAGGGATAAAACTTATATGTGTCTTTAGTAATTCTCCAGAATACCCATAAAAGTAAATGAGAGTATGAGATCTTTCTAAAACTGTTTTAGAATTATGCAATAGTGATGATATTTGATTTTACATTGTGAAGGATAGCTCCAGTAAATCCAATGAGGACTCTTATTGAATTCCATCAGTAATTTTCTATTTCTATATATACTAATTCATACTTGTTTTAGATATTGGTAGAGTACATTTTGCTTATATTTTCACATCATCCTTCTCAGAATACCCATATTTGTGCAAAGAGGACCTCCAAGAATAATGTCATGATGTCAACATCATCTGCCTTAGAGCATCTGCCAATAAAATAAAAATGTAAGAATATGAGAAGTGCCATACTGGGTCAGACCAATGGTTCACCTAGCCATCTAGGTTGGGGTAATGGAAACCACACTGAACCCCCCGTCACTACTAAACTTGAAGCAAATTAAAGCAACAGTCCTGAAATGATAAACATTGTGTTTATTACAAAAGTCGCAGCCAAAATTTAGAATTCAGTGGTAGCAGTTAGACCAATTTGGAGTGGTATTGAATAGCTCATCCTATAATATGCTGTGCAAATTGGATGCAGACAAAAGTCTGACTGCTAAAGAGAGAGGGAAGAGGTATATTTCAGGTTATTGTCATGCTTTGTTTCATTTTTTTCACAAAGACTGTAGAAAGTACAAATTGATCCAATACAAAGAGTTAAAAAAACAAACGTAATTGATGATCCTTACTGAAATTTAGAAAAAAAAAGCAATTAAAATGGGCATAAAATTCACTGCATACAAATTTGTATTCTGGTCAACAATAACAGCTCACTAACACTCAATTGACCATAAGCATGGATCTCCATAATAAGCACATGGAGGGTGGGATTTTCCCGAGTTGTCAGCACTGAGCTAAGTCTGCTTCCCTTGCAGTCAACAGTTAGGCAAGTAGTGTGCACCTTTATAAATCCAGTTCTGTGTGGGTATATTACCAAGATCTATGCTTATCTAAACTCACTTTCTATGCTTTAGAAAATGCAAGAGAAGGAGAAAGAAAGGAAGAGTATCAGTGAAAGCAGATTAGAGTTAAATGATTGAAATGAATGTCTAAGACAGTTGTACATTTTCTTAAGGGTGCAAATATCCAGAGGCCAAGTGCAGGGACGAACCGGGATTAGATGGACGCTGAAATCTCATGAGAATTTCACCATCTGGGGTTGAAATCTGGTGAGACCAGCTCCGGTTAGAATTATGGAAATGTTATGAGATCAGCTGTTCCCACAGGATAGCAGTCGTATTACAGTGCAGCCTGAAAATCAGCCACTTCCCGAATTGAAATGGCAGGTCTTGGATCTGGGAATTCATATCCCCTCCTGTAAATCTGGAAGAAACGTCAATACGCCAGCCCTTAAAAAGGATCCTGACTTGCCTCACAGGAGTGTTGTGAGATTTGATTTTAGTAATGTGCTTTGAGATCCCTGCCTGAAAATAGTATGTACATTACAGCAATTGTTTAGAGCCTTTAGTGATAAATTATATTCACAATCAAAGAAGCATTAGCTACATTGACACTTAGGTAGCTGCAATGAAGGGAGCTTGAAGAATGTGTATCCTAGAACAGGTCTGCTCCACTCCATCCCTGTGAGAGTTAAGTACATACGCAGGAGTTCTGCTAAATGTCACAGTAGTTAGTATGTTCTAATCCTGATCCCCAACCTACTGTAGCTGCTGTAAAATATATAGTAATAATTTCCTGAGGCAGGGTAATGTATAAGGAATGTCAGGCCAGACTCTGGGCATATTTGCCTTAGCTCTGTTTTATTAAAGTGAAACTTTTATTAAAGCATGTGGTGAATTGAGCAATCTGCATGATTCATGCAGTTCTAAACCTATTGCTACACTAACAATAAATCAATGAACCATTGTCATATGCTTGCTGTACAGCAGATTGAATAATAAGGGGGAAAATCAATGTGGAAGTATTATTTGGAGCATGTGAAAGTATTCAATGTATTCTAGGTGTATGAAATGCCCCAAATTGGATTTCAGATTCAACATGTTCAATAAACAGATTTCCTTATATATAGTAGATTTATTTACTCATAACCTATATGCAAGTCAGTATTATTAAGCCATTTACATTAGATATTCCACCAGGTTATTCCTGATTGGAACATAGCAACATGCTACAGCGATGTAGCTCATCTCAATGGCAATTTAGCATTGGTAGGCACAAATAGTGATGCTGATGCTGCGTTGCTATAGCGATGAACTACCTCATTATAGTGCATTGCTATGGAGATGTAGCATCTAAAAATAATTATGCATCACTGGGATAGCCCGGTAACGACAGTTACTGTGCCATTATTTAGTACTTCCAAAAGCAAGTACTAAATTACAGTACAGTAACAACTGCACCATGGGCAGCACATGTAGATGCGCCCAATGTTAATGATTTATACAGAAAAACTATAAACCAGGATCCTGGTTTGACCTGTACATATCCTAAAATTATTGGTCTGGTTTGGGGAACACAAAAATAATTACTCCTCCACAGTTGTGACTCTCAAATCCCAAGGAGATTGGGTTTTGGATGCCAGAGCTGCAAATCTGATTTGGAGTTAGCAGAAATGCTGTAGTTAATATGTCTACATTCAGGGTCCTCTGATCTGCTTGCAGTCCTATTTGTATTGCCATCAGCCTTGGGCTCAGTTAATCTGGGCAAGGAATGGGTGAGGCTCACCTGGCTGCGCAGAATGTAATAGAATAGTAATGATGTTCACTCTTTTTTTCAGGAAATGGGAGGAAATAAAAGGAAGTGCCAGTTTCTGGCTGGGGCCAGAATGTGGACCATACTGGTTCAAACCAATAAAAATTCTGAGTAGCTTTCCATGAAAACAATATAACAAAGTCAGGAAAAATCCCCGCAAATGTGGTATGTGGTATTATAATTTACATGCAACAGACTGTCCCCATAGCAATACAACAACAGAGTAATATGATTCAGCAATACTGTACAGCAGCAATAAGTTGAAGGTTTCTTCTTTTTTGATCTAATTTACCAAGTTGATCAATTGTTCACTTAAACAATATTATTTGCAAATGTATTTTCATTTCAGCTATATCCAGCTCTGCTATGGTTAGAACCCATGTCTGCTACTAATACCATCACAAGCTTCTATATATATTGTTTTAAATTGCATTGTTGAAACTCCTGAATCTTCTTTTCAAACATTTTTCCAAAAAGAGAGAATTGCATTCTCTCCAGTATATTTCATGCAAAATGTTTCATAAAATGCAAGTAAGCTGTTTTGTATGTTGGCCCTTATACTGATTTGATCTAATCTCAGACATACCTGCTTAATCTAAGAGTAGCATGATCTGTGCGTTCAGGAGACTAGCCTGTGTGCTAACCACAGATCTCCAGGATCATAACATATGGTACAAACTGTGTCTTAGGATACTTCAGCATATGTACCTGATGATTCCTTCCAGGGTGAATGGTTGAGATGCAAAAGTGGGAGATCTTAGCCCTCTGCTCTGGTTATTCATACCCTATCATCTCAAACAGCCAGCCTAAGAACACATTTCTTGAGTGTGAGTTATTCCATGCACAGTCTCCTCAGATAAGCGGTCAACAGGGAGCTATCTGGCTACATGTCATTTTGTACATCTTTCAGCAAATGTAGAAATCCAAATGCAAAATCCAGCACTCAGGGACACCATGTGGATTTGCTACTCTCTTTGGGGGACTCAAGGTCTATAAATCAATGAATGGATTACACTCAGCCATCTATGCAGTTTTTGCATCTGTGGCTGTTAGAAAAGGGATAATATTTTTCACTTACGAAGGAATGTGGGGTCCTCAAAGAAATCACTAATCAAAGTTTCAAATGGTTTGTTTTACTTAGCAGCTACAGACCACTGCATGGGAGGGAACCCAATACTATGGAGATTGCTTCTATACCATAAAAGCGAGGCATGCAGATAATTTTCTGGTATGCTGCATGCCTGATTGCCCCTTAATTCCAGCCACAAATATCTCACCAATTTCTCTTGTCTGCAGCAATACTTGGACCCCAGAGTGTTCCCCAACTACAAGCCATTCAAAGGCCTGTATGAACTCCTTTCATACTGCCAACACCACGCAACCTCTTCTTCATTGAGGTTAGTGACTAGCCTTCAGGACTTGACAACAGTTATAAATCTGCCACAGGACCAGGATTACAACTCTCCAGGCCTTCAGGCATGTTCTTCCTTTGCAAGCCATGTGGCCAGTTCCCTGACACACCTGATATCTATTATCCTAGGGCAGTCGTCTAAAACTTCTTTATATCTTGTCTTCTCCCAAGTCAGTAAGTTAGTTACATTTATGGAACTACATTTAACGCTATACCAGAAAAATATCATGAAACTTGATCATGGTCTATGTCATCTAAATCCCTTAAAGCTGCAAAGGGCAGCCCTAACATGTATGATATTTTGGATATGTAAATGATGTTATAGATTTGAGAAAGATGACAGATTTATGATAATTTGGATATTGTTTTTCCCCATCTCTTAAATAATCTTGGAAGAAGGAAATGATAAATGACTCCTTTTCCCCTATATGCATTAGTTACCAGAGAGGCTAGAATCCTAAACTGCTCTGCTACTCTAATCCTACAGCTACAAGTGTAAGCACTTGCATCTGTAGTGTTCAGTTTATTAAAACTAGTTTGGGACCCATACCATGGGATTTCAATACTCCCAACCCTTAAAAACTGGATTCAGACCCAAACTTTATAAGCAAGGGTTGTTTTTTTTCCTTTATATTGGTGCCTAAGTGATTTAAACACCTAACTTTCCTTGACTTTCCTTGGAATTAAGGCCAGCTGAAAATGGGACTTAGTCTCATAAGACAGTAAGGTGCTTTTTGATCCTTTTACCATTTGTCCTCTATCAGAAGTAATAAAATGCAACTGCTCAAATAACATGTGCGTTGTTTCCTTCTATGAATTCTATCAGAACAAGATAAGAAAAAGTTTATTTCCTACAAATACTCTCTATGGCAGCTGACAGAACTGAATGGAATTTGAAGCGTTAAGAGGGCTGAAATAAGAAATAATGCTGAGATTCTGCCCGTGTCAGTTAAGAGCTTTACTGTAGAGTGCACCATTTCTCACAGATTTGTCTCAAAGTGCTTTACAAAAGGACATATAATCAGATACAGAGAACTGAAGCATCCAAAAGCCAACATTTGACCCAGACCAGGCACCTCATCAGTTATAGTGGGAGCAGAGAATTTAATGGAGTGCCCTCCCTATTGGACTAGGATGCCTCCTTGTGTATTTTCAATGGCATCTAATTTTACCCATTAAAATGTTTAAGAACCAGCTTGTTCTCAACGTCAAATAAATATAAAGAACAAGAGAATACTGAATCAAGGCAAAAAAAAAGTGTGGTGATGCTTTTACCTACAGAAGTAGAATCTTAAAAAGAGATATAGCAAACTTGGTTGCATTCATTCACAAGGCTTCGTGCGAATTGTCCTCTCTTCCCTTTACAAGGGTTTTCTCCCTCTTGTCCCAAACCACCAAGTTCTATCTGGTTTGGGGTCAAGTTGCTACATTTTCCATGGCGTGCACGTGAAACCATAACTCAGTGCAGGCTTGCTTGCAACTCAGCCCAGGCTAACTCTATAGACTTGTGAACTTTGATGAACCCCTTTCAGTGTATTTGATGTGAGTTTGAGTTGTAATGAAACCCAAGCTCAGGCAAGTTTTGGGTTTCATTACAAAACATTTTGCACAGCTGCACTAAAAACTCAAACCAGGTTTTATAAAAGTACCTGTTGTATTTAAGCTGAGGAATCAAACTGGGAACTATATTTAATAAATAAGAAGTTAAATAGGAGCACTGATGTCACTGTGTAAAATGATTTTCAAAATGCTGGAGATTTTACATGGAAGCCTTTTCCTAAAGCCAGAATGGAGATGAAGGGTGCCTGGAGAGTTGTCCCACTGGAATCAGTGGAAGTGTGGGTTGCAGAATAGGTGAAAGTGGAGTTTGAAAATTAAAGCATCACTCAGGGCTTTAGAACTGCCACAAAACAAAACTTTAGAACTATCGCAAAACAAATGAGGGAACTTGTTCTTATCAAGTGTGGTTAGCACGTTCCCATTGAAACCAACTGCAAAATGAAGATGGTTCCCATCCTCAAAAAAGGGAAGAAGGAGGACCCGGGAAACTATAGGCCAGTCAGTCTTACCTCGATCCTGGATAAACTTTTTGAGAAAATTATTCTGGTGCATATCCGCAGGGGGCCAGCAGGGGAGATTATGTTTAGGGGCAACCAACACGGGTTCATTAGAGGCAGGTCCTGTCAAACCAGCCTGGTGGCCTTCTATGACCAGGTCACCAAATCCTTAGATGCAGGGGTAGCAGTGGACATAGGTGGGGGGAGGTGGTCCCCCCACAGCCAATTGCACCAACCCAGAAGTGCCAGTGGTGCTTCTTCTGGCACCCCCACTTCCCAGCCGGTGCTCTCAGGGGGGGGGCACCAGTGCTCCCGCCTGTCCCCCCTACATGTCACCTAAGTGGGGAACGCTGGCTGTGAGGGGGTGCACCAGCACTCTCGGGGGGTACATGTGCACCCCCATATACCCCCTACATGTTGCCACTTATTCTGGTAGCAAACATTTTCTGAATTGTACAAACATGGAGAATTTCCTTGCATTTCCAGTCGTGTGGCCTTGTTCTACTAAGCATTTCTTAAAAGATGCTGGCACCCTCTCACCCCATTGGATTCTGTCCCATTAGAAGTTTTTTGAAAGAAAAGCTACATTAAGACTTTTTTTTTCCTATGGTCATGGGGCACTTAGCACAATGGAGTCCTGATCCCCATAGAACAATAGTATTACAAATAATAATTTTATTTAAGAGGCGTACTCCACATGTAGAAGTGTAAACCAATTCACCTGCGCCCTGATTCAGGCAGTATGTAGGAACATGCTTGCTTTAAGCATGTAAGCAAGACTATTCACATGCTTTAAAAAACAGGAACTGGGACCTGCATACTCATGTACATAAAGCACAGAATTGTGTTTCACCTAGTGGGCAACCAAATGCAGCCAACTCTGAGTAACCCAACTAATGTGTAGGAGTGATTCTTTTACTCCCTCTGGACCTGTAACTACCTGCATTATAGAAATAGCATCACCCTCTTGAGACATGTAGATGTAAGGCCTCTGCACTACAACTCAGCAACTAGGTCAGCAACACTTAAACCCATAAGGAGGGCCAGCAAAGCCTGATCCTGCTGACCAGTTCTAGGACTGCTCTAAGAAGGTCTTGCAGTACCTGGACCCTGCTCTGCAACAAACTGGCCTCAGTCTGTGTGTAGATCCCATCTGTGTGACTT
Organism: Gavialis gangeticus; assembly: GCF_001723915.1. Classification (NCBI taxonomy): domain Eukaryota; kingdom Metazoa; phylum Chordata; order Crocodylia; family Gavialidae; genus Gavialis; species Gavialis gangeticus. The sequence continues at coordinate 20,602,489 of NW_017729028.1, forward strand.
CCCTAGTGCCTGTTCTTGCATTTCTGCCCACATACCTATTCCCTGAACTTCAGAGCTCCTGTTTGAATTAGCTTGCTTCCTGATATCCACTTCTGGTAGCCCCCTGGTTCAGCACGTGAACCCTGGTTTGATCTTAGCTCATCTCCTGACATCCACTTCTGGTAACCCTCTGACTTGGCATACGAACCTTAGTCTGACCTCAGCTCACTCTCTGACCTCCGCTCCTAGTAACTTCTGGCTCCATGTGTGAATCCCGTTTTGACCTTGGCTTGCCTCCAGCTATGGATGCTGGTAACAGCCCCCAGCTCTAATTACCACACCTAATGACTCTGTGGACCCTGACAGTTGGTGTGATAAGGTCACTGACCAACAGGTAACTCAGACTTGGTTGCAAGCTGTACTTTTGTCCCCCAACAGATAGAATCGTCAAAAGTACGTGACTGAGACAGCACTTCCGCTGGAAGGTAAGAAATGAGACCCCGGCATCTGGCCAAATCAGGGGAAGGGCAGGATTTTGAAACTGCAGAGAAAGACTAAGGCCCTCATGCAAAAGAAGAGGATACTTGATGGGGAGGCTAAAGTATGAGAAGGCCTAAGAAGAAAGGCAGAGAATGAAATCCATGATTGTGGTGGTATTTTGAACAGAGAAAGAGAGAAGCTAGAAAAGAGGGGCAGACATTTCCAGAAAATGAACTAATTTAGTTACTGCTGGTGTTAAAATTAATCTTGTCCATTTTCCAATGTATTAATTATACAAGAAATGAAAATGCCAGGTGAAGAAGCTCAAAAGCAGTTCAGATAGCATTTTTAAAGACATTTTTGATGCATTGTCAATTGTCTGGCTTGTTTTAAATTGATATTAAGACAGCAATCCATTGATTTTACTGTATCTGAAGGATAGCATATTTTGAGAGTCATTTAGTGCTGACACTTTCTCAGTAGGTCAACAGTGATATCTGCAGTTGTGTGACTCTTTGAAACCCCAGTATTTAATGACCCTCTGATGAATACATACACCTCAAAAAGTCGTATGGTGATGTAGTTATTTCATGGTATTATATTGGGCAATAACCTAAAATATGTAGGAATACTGGCTGGGTCAACACCTGCTAAATGTTTTTTTTTCCATCTGACACCCGGTGTAATTATTAATCCGGATGTGTTTTCTTAACTTTTACATTTATTTTAAAAACACACATTTTTTAAAAATTGCTTTTAAATAAGCATCTGACCAAGTCCACTGCCAAAATGTCAGTGCCACAAGATTAAATCACATGATTTAACTTCATTTCAAAAAAGAAATCATGGAACTAAAATGTAATTTGCAAACAACTACTGTGCTTACATCTTATATCCCTTTCCCCCACCATGAATCTACCTTATCTCTTTGGATTATCAGAGAAAATATTTTTTTATTCTCTGTTGTACGGTGTTTAGCACAGTGGGTTCCCTTTTACAGTTGGCCTTAGGTGCTATTTTAAAGCTAATAATAAAAACTTTAAGTGAATGCAAGGAACTGGATAAGAATCCCTCTCCATTTGCAGGTATTGGAATTTACTGCAGTCCCAATGGCTATCAGTCATCACATTCATAAGTTAAATATTTAGTCAGCTCTATTCCCATTACACAAGAATTCTAAAAACATTCTTTCTGCTATAAATTGTCCACGTCAAAAATTGAAATATTTTTTTTTTGTACAGAAAGTATGAATTACCCTTTGGGCCAAAATCTTTTGCTGACATGCTCTTCATACCATTCTAGCCTAAGTCCACACAGACTTTGTCCCCATATGCATGTTAGCTGTTGTGCTTCTGCAAAAGTGAGACTTTATTGCATTGACTTAAGTTTCTCCAGAATACGAGACTGTCAACTGCCAAAATCATTGTGAATTAAGCCATTCATTAATTTAGACCATGCTACATTAGGAGCTTGAGGTGAGACTCACTGTATTAATGTAACCAGCTTCTTTAAAATGAAGTGTGGTCACTATGATGAAAAGCCAAAATAGTACCTGCTAAGATACAGAACTCTCCCTGTTTTTCTCCACTCTCATAGAGAGAAGATCTTATTTGAGACCTGGTCTTTTTCACCTAGGGTCTTTCAAGGACTGCCTTTTCCTTTGGATAAGTTAATTAGAAATGGAAGAGGAGGAGGAGTCAAATGATATTAGCTTCCATCTGTTCTGCAGCTGCCACAGCTGAAGCAGAAGGTGCTGGAGTTCTTTCCAATATCATGCTAAACAGTAGGTCTGCTGGTCAGGAAGCACTATATTGCTACTAGTATGAGCCTCATTGCTCTCTTAAAATGTTTTAAAAGAATCCCAAGAGTTTCATTTGGCTCTAGAATCTAAATAACCTTCTATCGACTCTCTTTTCTTTTAGACTTATTCAGTTTAACCATTTAATTTACTGTCTTATTAAACAGCTGTATAGTTTTGCAGCTAGTTAACCATACAAGATTTAAGCTTCTTAGAAAAAATAAATGGTCCAACCAATTCATGTATTATTACTTTTAACTTACATAGCGACAGCACGTGGAATCTTGGACTAACTGCAAGTAGGCCTTATACAGACAAACCCAAGAGACTTTTGGGGGTAAGGAGATTTTAAAGTCTATGTATAAGACAGGATAGAAATAGATGGGTGACCCGAGTCAAAATGAAACAATACTGATCAGTGCGGTAAGCAATCGATATTTTTTCTCTTCTGAGAGAAGAAATATGTTTCACGTAGCTAAGGGAAGAGATGGGATCAACTGACGAAGAGAAGGAAGAGCATCTTTGCAGACAGGCTTGCTAACTTAGTGAGGAGGGCTTTAAACTAGGTTCACTGGGCAATGGAGATGAAAGCCCCGAGGTAAGTGGAGAAGTGTGTGCCCTGGAAGAAGAGCAAGCAGGAAAGGACAACAGGGAAGGTGTTCTCATTCTTCCTGAGAAATCAGGGCAATCAACTAGTTACCTCAAGTGCCTGTACAAGAATGCACAGAGCCTGGGAAACAAGCAGGAAGAAATGAAAGTCCTTGTACAGTCACAGCACTATGATGTGATTGGAATAGCAGAGACATGGATGGGTACAAACTGTTCAGGAAGGACAGGCAGGGGAGAAGAGGAAAAGGAACTGCACTTTTGTGTAAAAGAGTCATATGATTGCTCAGAGCTCCAATATGAAGATATGGAGATAGACCTGTTGAAAGTCTCTGGGTTAGGTTCAGAGGAGAGACCAACAAGGGTGATGCTGTGGTGGGGGTCTGCTATATACCACCAGCCCAGGAGGAAGTGGTGGATGAGGCTTTCTTCAAACAGCTAGTGGAAGTTCTCCTATCAGAGGCCCTAAGTCTCATAAGAGTCTTCAATCACTCTGACATCTTCTGGGAGGGCAATACAGCAGTGCACAGGCAATGCTAGACATTTTTGGAGAGTGTTGGGGACAACTTCCTTGTGCAAATGCTGGAGTGGACAACTAGAGACCATGCTTTTCTTGACCTGCTGCTCACAAACAGGGAAGAATTGGTGGGGAATGTAGTAGTGGGTGGCACCTTGAGCAGCAGTGACCATGAAATGGCTGAGTTCAGGATCCTGAGGAAAGAAAGGACGGAGAGCAGCAGAGTAAGGTCCCTGGACTTCAGAAAAGGAGACTTCAACTCATGTGCAGGATCCCCTGGGAAGCCAGCCTGAGGGGAAGAGAAGTCCAGCAGAGCTGGCTGTACTTTAAAGAAACCTTACTGAGAGTCCAGGAACAAACCATCCTAATCCAGGAAGACTAGCAAGCATGGCAGAAGACCAGCTTGGCTTAGCAGGGAACTCTTCAGTAAACTAAATCACAAAAAGGAAGCTTATCAGATATAGAAACTTGGACAAACAACTAGGGAGGAGTATAAAAGTACTGCTCCAGCGTGCAGGGACGAAGTCAGGAAGGCCAAAGCGCAATAGGAGATGCAGCTAGCAAGAGATATGAAGGGTAACAAGAAGGGTTTTTACAAGTATGCCAGTAACAAGAGGAGGATCAGGGAAAGTGTGGGTCCCTTACTGAAGGAGGGAAGCAACTTAGTGACAGAGGAGGCAGAAAAGGCTGAAGTACTTTATGCCTTTTTCACCTCAGTCTTCACAGGCAAGGTCCACTCCCAGCCTACTGCACCTGGCAGCACCATTTGGGGAGGAGGTGAGAAGCCCTCAGTGGTGAAAGAATGGATTAGGGACTACTTATGAAACCTGGACATATACAAGTCCATGGATCTGGGTAGGATGCACCCGAGGGTGCTAAGGGAATTTGCTAATGTAATTGCATAGCTGCTGGCCATCATCTTTGAAAACTCCTCATGATTAGGAGAAGTTCCAGATGACTAGAAATGGGCAAAAATAGTGCCAATATTTAAGAGAGGGAAAAAGGAGGATCCAGGGAACTACAGACCTGACACCATCACCTCAGTCCCTGGAAAAATTATGGAGCAGATCCTCAAGGAATCCATTTCCAAGCACTTGGAAGAGAAGTAGATGATTAGGAACAGTCAGCATGGATTCACCAAGGCAAGTAATTCCTGACCAACCTGGTTGCCTTCTATGGTGAGATGGCTGGGTCTGTGGATGAGGGGAGACTTTGATTTTAGCAAGGCCTTTGACACAGTTTCCCATATCATTCTTGCAGACAGGCTAAGGAAGTACAGGCTGGATAAATGGACTGTAAGGTGGATAGAAAACTGTCTGGAGCATCAGGCTGAGAGAGTAGTAATCAATGGCTCAATGTCTAGTTGGCAGCCAGTATCAAGTGGAGTGCCCCAGGAGTCAGTCTTAAGCCCAGTTTTGTTCAATATCTGCATCAATGACCTGAAAGATGGCACAGAGTGCACCTTCAGCAAGTTTGAAGATGGGGAGAGTAGTAGATACAATGGAGGGTAGGGCTAGGATTCAGAGTTACCTAGATAAATTAGAGGATTGGTCCAAAAGAAATCTCATGAGGTTCAACAAGGACTAGTTCGAAGTCCTGCACTTAGGACAGAACAATCCTATGTACCAGTACAGGCTGGGGGCTGACTGGCTGGGCAGCAGCTCTGCAAAAAAGGACCTGGGGATAACAGTGTACAAGAAGCTGAATATGAGCCAGCAGTGTGCCCTTGTTGCCAAGAAGGCTAACAGCATACTAGGCTGCATTGGTTGGAGTGTTGCCAGCAGGTCAAGGGAAGTGATTATTCCCCTCTATTCAGCACTGGTGAGGCCAAATCTGGAGTACTGTGTTTAGTTTTTGGTTTCCCACCTCCCCCCCACTATAGAAATCATTAATTCATTGGCAGTTATCAGTCTCGGGAGACCATGGGAATTGTGCTCCTTGTTGGTTAACAAGTACCACCACAGCTTCTTAAGTGGCTGAGCTCAATGTGCAACAGATGGACCCTCTGGCAAGTTGCACGTATAAACTCAGTTGAGTTTGTACTGGCATACCAAGTACCGTTTTGTCTTACCTGTCTCTGATGCCTCTTCTCTAGCTCGTCATTGACCCTCTCCATCTCAAAGCGGCATAGGCCCTGTTTCATGGAGGCTTTCCACTTACAGCAGTCTGAAGTACTTCATTCCCAGCACTGGCCATTAATCCACATCTCACAAAGGTTTTTTTTTTGCAGACATTAACAAAATGGAGTTTGGGCTGCCCAAGTTGATGTTTGCCAGGGGTCAGTTTATCGCAGTGTGTGTCCTTGGAGATTCAGCCATCACTCATACAGTTCACATGTCCTAACCAATGGAGGCATCTCTGTCTCAGGAGCACAAACATATTAGGTATCTTGGCCCATTCCAGAACAGCAGAGTTGGAGATTTTGTCACACCATGTTATGTCCATGATACGGTAGAGTCTTTGAAGATGGAACCTGTTTAGTTTTCTTTCTTCCTTGGAATAAGGAGTCCACTTTTCACTGCTATATAATAAGTACACAAACACTGTAGGTGGGCATCTTTGTCGACAGAGTGATCACTCTGTTTTTCCAAACTCTCTTCGAAGTTTAGCCATGGCGTTGCTTACCTTTCCAATGCAAGCATTAATTTTGGCTTGCAAGCCCAGATTTTGCGAGACAGTGGAGCCCAAGTAGGTGAATTTTCCACTTCCAGGCTTTCATCATTTTTTCTAACTTCAGGAAGGTGGTCGACTTATTGACCCATGACTACTGTCTTCTTTAGGTTAATGGTCAGACCAAAAACATCACAAGCATGAGAGAGGTTATTCATGGGACTCTGCAGCCCTGCTCCTGAATGATTAACAATTGCTGTGTCATTGGTGAAGAGCATTTCATAGACAAGAACTTGGGTTTTAGTTTTCACTTTGAGCAGTGGCATACCATGGGTCTCCAGCACTCAGAGACCAAAGCTTGCATTTGTGCCCCCCCATCCACAGCCAATCACTGAGTGGGGAGTGGTCCCCTGGTGGCCAATCAATGGAAGTGCCAGCAGCAAAACCAGAAGTTCCGCTGGAGGACCGAGTGCCCCCTGGAGGGCCCGGCTGGCACTCCCCTCCAGGACAGTGCTCAGGGACATGGCCCTCCCCTGCCTCCCCTGTCAGTACACCACTGGTTTTGAGACAAGCAAGGTTAAAGAGTTTCCCATCAGATCTGATCAGAAGGTATACTCCTTCTCAACAACCATTGACTACATATTTGAGAAGGACAGCAAAGAAAATCCTAAAAAGCATCAGAACTAGGACACAGCCCTGCTTGACACCACTCTTGATTTTCAAATGCTTCTGAACATGACCCATCAAACTGCACCATTCCATGCATACCAATGTGGAAGGACTTGATGCTCAGGAATTAAGGAGGGTAGCCGATCTTTTTCAGGATTCAGAACAAACCATCTCTGCTGACAAGATCAATAGCTTTGGTGAGATCAACAAATGCTATGTACAGAGATTTATTTTATTTATGGCAGTTTCCTTGTAGCAATCTCAAGAAGAATATCATATGCATTGTGGAGCTACTAGATCTAAAACCACATTTAGACTCAGGGTAGACTCTGTCCTCAAGGGTCTCCAGTCTTGGCAGGACAACTTTGACAAACAGCTTCCCAATTATGTAAAGTAAATATATACTGTGATAGTTATTGCAGTTGCTCATATCACCTTTGATTTTGTACAGAGTGACTATGCTTGCATCCTTCATGTCCTGAGGAAGTTCACTTTCTCTCCATCACATACATATTAGTTCATACAGATGGAAGAGGAGGATGGATTTCTTGCACTTAATAATTTCAGCCAGTATGCAATCCACACATGCAGCTTTGCCACAAGCAAGCTAAACAATGGCTTTTTCTACTTTGTCTACAGTAAGTTCATGGTCAAGCACTGTCAGGGTTGAGAAGTCTTCAAGTGCATCAAGAATGAAGTCATGGACCACATTTTCATGGGAGTAATGTTCAACCTACCAATTCATCTGCTTATTGCAGTCATTGATGACTTCACCTGTGGAGGATTTTAAAGGGATGGTCTTCCTAGGAACAGGCCCAAGAGTTTTCCTGATGCCCCAATACATTGCTTGCATGTTGCCTTGGTCAGCAGCTTTTTTGATATTTTCACACAGTTGTAGCACACCATCTCGCTGTATGTTTGACCTTTTGCCAGATCTCTTGAAACATCTGCAAGTTGAAGTGGCTAGAGTCATACTTATATTTAAGGAGAGTCGACTGTTTCTTTTCTATGAATAGGATCATTTCAGATGAGTTCTCTATGAACCAGTCATTTGAGCTGTGATGCAACGTACCACAAGGGTTCAAGGTAGTTTGATAGATGGCTGCTTTGAGCTGAACCCATTTCTCCTCAGCAGTATTACATAGCTTAAAATATGATAGAGACCCAGAGAGAGTTTTAATGAATTGAGGTGATGTGTCCTTAGCTTTCAGTCATGTGGCATTTATTTGTAGTAAGAAGAGTTTCTTGCTGTTGTACTATTTCCTGGAATGCAATTTGACTTTAGTGCATGCCAATGAATGATCAGTTTCACAGTCAGCACTCTGATAGGATGACATAATTATTACGTCATGGAAGTCTCATGAGCAGATGATAATCGGATCGAGTTGATGCCAATGTCCAGATCATGGGTGACACACCTTTGTGTTGAGGTTTCACGATAAAGAAAGAATTTGTTATATATTGCTTATTGCATGAACATAGCTTGAGCAAATGTTGTCCATTTTCATTCATTTTGCCAACATCATTGGTGCCCAAACAGTGAGACCAGGCAGCCTACTCAGTGCCAACCCATGTGTTGAAGTCTCCGAATTGGAGAATTTTTTTATTCTGTGAAATATTATTAATTAAGTTACTAAGCTCATTATAGAAGTGGTCCTTTGATTCAGATGAAGCGGTGAGAGTTGGAGCGTATGCATGCATGAGACTGACAGGACCAGAGGCAGCAACAAGTCAAAGCACCATTAATCTTTCAGCGCCTTTGTTTGGGGGTTCTATTACAAACAGCAGCTTTTTTTTTTAATGCAAAGCCAACACTATGCTCTCTGATTTCTTTGGGCTGTTTCCCACTCCAGAAAAAGGTGCAGTTCTCTTTCAGATGGCCAGTGCCTGGTAGTCTGCTCTTTTGTAGAGCAACAATATCAACATTCACTCTCAGCAGTTTTGCATCAGTGACTGCAGTTTTGCATGTGTCATCAATGGTTTGGAGGTTGTCAGATATACCTGGGGTCATTCTACATACATTCCAACTTCCAATCTTTAGGATTGAAAGTTTTTTCCTTGCATTTTTGTAGTAGCTGGTGGTGCATGATAACAGTCTACTTTCAAGTTGAGTTTCTAAGCTCCCCAAGTACCCGTTGAAGCAACCCACGGGAAAACCCCTTATTGGCTGGGGGGTGTCTAGCTTGAGGTGGGCAAAAGTTTTCCAGTGGGGTACAATGACCTCTTCACCATCAGAAACAACCCCTGGTGCCTGCATCTGTGCCAGTTGATCCATGGCTTATCACCAGTAACTGTTGACTCCAATTTGTTTCAATACATTGGTGAAGCTGGAGTAACCTCTCTAGGGTACCAAAGCCTGGGCATTTACTAGGTGTTTAAGAGTTGCTCAAACATTAGAATCATTCTTTCAACTTTGCAGACTTATCCACTGGAAAGGTAGAACCAATACAATGTGGGGCTGGAAAAGCTGTAGGAGGTGCCAGAAAGAAGACTGAATAATCACCTAACCTCCTTAGGGGATGCAAAGCAACTTTTCTGTCAGGGTTTACTCCCTTGGCCTTCACTTCTCCTGAGGCAATCTACAAGGCAGTCATTGTGTCTACTTCCATCTTCATCCTCCAGGCTTGCCACTGGGAAATATCCTCTTCCATCACAGCTGCTGTTGTGATGATCAGAGGACATCTCTAAATGATGAGAACTGTTGCCCCCACCCCCACCCCTTACTAAGTTCAGCCTGCTGGCAAAAGTGGTTGTCCAAGGTTTGGCATATGGAGCCATTAGTAAGAGATGGATGTGAGTGAGGACCAGTAATCCCAAACCACCTTAACAAGGTGTCACTGGTTCTGAAACAAAGGTTTTACCCCTCCTCAAACACCCCATGCATCTCCACTACAGAAAGGAAGTGAACAAATTCAAGAGAGTCCAGTGGAGGGCAGTGAAAATGGTGAGAGGGCTGAGGCACATTAATTCTATGGGGAGGATGAGGGAACTGGGCCTATTTCATCTAGAGAAGAGAGGACTGAGAGGGGATTTAATAGCAGCTTTCAACTACCTGAAAGGGGGTTCAAAAGAGTATGGAGCTAGACAGTTCTCAGTGGTGGCAGATGACAGAACGAGAAGCAATGGTTTCAAGTTGCAGCAAGGGAAGTTTAGGTTAGAATTTTCTCACTAGAAGGGTAATAAAACACTGGAACAAGTTACCCAGAGAGGTTGTGGACACTCCAGCCTTGGAGGTTTTTAAGATGGAGTTAGAGAAAGCCTTGGTTGGAATAATATAGTTGGTGATGGTCCCACTTTGAGCAGGGGGTGGAACTAGATGACCTCCTGAGGTCCCTTCCAACCCTCATTTTCTATGATTTCTATGATTCTATGAAGAGCATTTTACAGTGTAGCAGTGCTGTAGCTTAGCTTCAGTCTGCACACAGGAACTCACATCGATGCCAATGAAACTTGCATGGGTCCTATGTTACTTCTAATCAAGGTGCACTATACTACAAGAGGTGTTGCTTCTCCATAGTAATGAAAGACAAGGTCCTAAGTTTGACCACTTACAGCAGAAGATCACATGCTTTCCATAATGGTAAAGGTGTCAAACATAGAACTACAGTCAAATTTCAAACATAGGTACATCTTTAAGGCTGGTAACTCAGAAGCTATTTTATGGATTATCGTCAAAATTTGCAAAAAAATTAGAAAACCAAAAAACACCCCACAACAAACAAACAAACAAAAAACTCTTGCCCTTACCATTGCCATCAATCTAGGAATTATCAGTTCAAACCTCTTTTCCAAATGAAAGTTATAGGGTGGCAAAAATATATAAAGTCTTGTAATGGAAGGTAATGGTAATTATGTAGAGACTTTTTTACTTCTTGATAATTAGTTTGTAAAGCAGCTGGCATCCTTGAGGGCAAAAGGAACTGCCTTAGTATGAGTTGTTGTTAAATATACATATGTAGCCAAAAAGGTCACTGATAAATGCCACGCTCATGCGTGCAGTCGCAGTTGCAGCATGCACACGACGAGGAATGCAGCTCAGCAGTGTGGAGACCAGCATCTGACCAGTAAGTCTGTTGTGGGGAAGGGGCATGGGGATGCAGCTCAAGGCCCCCCCTTGTGAGGGAGGGAGTGGGTAGCGGGAGGCATATGACCCTGGGAGCAGGGAAGAGACATAGGTAGCTTGTCCAGGAGGTGTGTGGGGCAGTGGGGAGGCAGGCTGTCTGGCCACCACTGTGCACACCCCCAAGGGAAGCCCAGGGGACATGTAGCTCCCAGATTTGTGCGTGGGGCAAGGGTGGGCTGCCACTGCAGGCTCAGAGCCAGAGGCTGTACCAGCCTCTTCCCAGCAGGGAGCTGGGCTGGGGCTGCACTTAGGGTGGATGGGGGTGGAGGCAGGGTGTACAGCAGTGGTATTGGGAGGGGTGGCTATGGGGAATTTTGCGTGGCTATAGCCCACCCCATAGCCACTCCTCCCAGCTCTGCCACCACCCACCCAGAACACAGCCCCAGCCCAGCCCCCACACTGGGAAGAGGCTGCTGCAACTTCTGGTCCCAGGCCCACAGTGTGCATCCTCCCCTTGCCCCATGCCCAAATCAGGGTGGGGGAGCACATGACCTGCATGCCTCCTCCCAGGCTACATGCCTGGAGGGGAGCTGCCCCCCCATACTCCTCACATGTGCCACCCATGGCTCTGCCCTATTCCTGGGGTTGTATTCACTACCCCAGCTGGGCAGCACCTTTCCCTGCCCCACCCCCTCCCTCACTGTGGAAGCCACAATCTTCCCCCCACCACGCCCCTTTCCTTCCCTTTTCTCCTCCTCACCCTTTCCCCCACCCCCCCACAGATGTACTGGTTGGACACTGCTCTCCAAGCTGCCTGACTGCATTCCTGTAAAATGGCTATCAGACCAGTATTGGCTGAGATGGCTGATTAATAATCAACCACTGGTGCCAGCCAAGAAAATCTTGATCAGTCCACCCTAACACACACGCACACGCACATGCACACGCACACGCACACGCACACGCACTCAGGTATTGTGACAAGGGTTCTTGAGCTAAGTCATACGTCAGCATAGCAAACAAGCTTGAATTTCCCATTACGAAGGTTAAAACTATGGTTTGAAGTCAACAGTCCTTTTTCATTAAATTTAGGTGAATTCTTTCACTTCCTTTTATTTGTGTGTTATATAATAGACAGGAGAAATCTGCCTCTTACAAGTAAACTATTTCCTAACACCTCTGCCATCACCTAAGTTGGCAAAGCAGAAAGGTTTGTACAGCAAGATTGCTAAAGCAAGAGAAGAAGCTTAAAGCATTGTTGTGGTACGTTTAACTGTAAAACTGAAAGTATGAATAAAGATTCCCTTTCCCCATTTGGAAGTCAAACAAATATAATAGCCAGCTATGAATTGAGGCCTACTTCTACTATGTTGCAAAGAGGACAATACAGAGAAAAATTCACCTCAGTTTCCCTATGGTTCTTCACAACAACCACCTTATTCCTAGCCTGTGTCTATTTTAATGCAACAGTGTAAGTTTACCTACTTTTGTATGAATCCCTAACACCAATGTGCTACATCATTTAAGATGGCATTTGCCCTGGGTAGACTTTAGTCACTGGACATATAAACAAATTACCACAAGTGACTTGTGAACTTAGTGTGTCATTCAAACAGTGTGTCAGCTATGGAATGGGTTACCCAGACAGGTGATGGTTAAAAACCACCCTTAGGGGTTTTTAAGACCCAGCTAAACAAAGCCTTGGGTGGGATGACATAGTTGGGGATGACCCTGCTTTGAGCAGGAGGTTAGACTAGATGACCCCCCTGAGGTCCTTTCCAATCCTCATTTTCTGTGATTCTATACAAACTGATTTTGTCTATGCTCTTGTCTAGTGGTGTTCAAGGTTTTGGCCCCATGGGCCAAATTAATGGTGTGGAGCTCATCTGCAGGCCAGACCAGGCCCCATACCACCTCTGTATGCTACTCCTGCCTGGCCCTGAGCACTGTGGTCAGGCCCTGGGGTCCCTCATCACTCCCACCCAGCTCCATACACTAAGATTGGGCTCTGGGGCCCATGCTACTCCCATCCAGCTCTGCACAGAGCTCTGAGATCAGGCCTGAAATCCCCACTTTGCACCTGCCCAGCCCCTAGTGCCAAAATCAAGCTCCAGAGCCCTGTACTATTCCTGCACATGGGGAGTCCCACTAGATGACAAGGTGCCAGGGCCAGGATCTTGTCCAGTGCTCTTGTCTGCCCCTGTTCTTATCCAGTGATAAATTCAAACCCTCTTTCCCCTCAGTGAAAGTGGGCTAAAATCCACCAACGAAATAAGCATAGGTCCTTAGTGCAGTGCAGAGACCATACCTTCCCAGGTGACATCACTGAACTCAGCCCACAACCCTCAGTTTTCTGGGACAGATTCATTCACTGTTTTCCCCCACCCAACTCCACTGCAGCGTTTCCATACAGGGCATGCAAGTTTGCTCTCTTGTCTAACCAAAGAGACAGACAATTTGTTCACCTTCCTCTGCATCTTCTGTGGACAGGTTCTCCACACTCCAACATGGGATGGTATAATTTGCCGTGTCTCACATTATAAAATATGATACTTCTGATCTTGTGAAGCAATAGCTCAGTCATCCTCCAGGCATTCTTTTTCATAGTGATAACCCAATAGTCTGTGATTTAAAGGTGCATGTAGAGTAACTGCTGACTGTAGTAGTGCAAGACAGTCTGTCTCTCATTTTTGCTATACATTTGGTAGAAGCACTACATGTTCTTGGCAGGAAAAATAGCTAGAAACCTCAGGAATGTGCTATTTCTAATTTCAACAGAGTGGTAGTTGATTATAAGTATTAGCATAGCTTAACTTTATCCGCTATCCAAACTTAATATTATCCTTTGTTTAACACACCGATAGAAAAAAAAAAGTACTCTCCTCTGTATGACACTATTGTTTTCATTCTCTAGGGCCAAGTCAGTGCTGACATAAGCAGTTACAACTCCATTGAAGTGAATGAAGCAACACCCCCTTTTGCCAGCAGTGAAATGTGGCCTCTGGAGCAATACTAATTGCAGTTTGTTTGTATCAATTATTCAGCACAAGGTTAACTTTCAATACGCATATAAAAAACCAACAGAAACAATTAAATGGAAAACATGGTTAAGTTCCATTAAATCACTACGAAATGACCAAATGGTCAGAGGTAACATGCAAGTTGAACTTTACTTGCTGGCATTTAGCCACCTTCCACAAAAGTGCAAGTAACAGTACAGGTTTCCTAAAAGTTTCCCAAAGGAGATCAGAGCAAAACAGAAAAAGATATTGGCACTGAAAGAATCCTGAAGATACTGGAAGGAATTTCCATGAATCTAACCAAGCATTTTGCTTTGGTGTTTGCCTGTCATCTCAACTAGCGGAAAACTCTGCTAAGAACTATAGTTTCCTTTTTTTGTGAACAAATGTAATGCTCAAAAGTAAAGATGACTTTCATCTACAAAACATTTAAATGTCTATATTTATTTTTAAATATTTTTGACCCACTCGTAGTTCATTTAAAAAAAACACACAAATATGGTGCTTGAAAAATGGTTGCATTTACTATATGGATAAGATGTAAAAAAAGGTAATCAGGTTAAGAAAATTGTTTCTGTTTCCTGTAGATGAGAATGAACTTTTAACATAAACAAATTGATCAGAGAAATAAAACTTTGTTTTTTCCTAGTGTAAAGGCCACAAGGTACCTTTAGACCATCTAGTCTGAGCCCAATATTCAGACCTCAGGAGACTGAACAATGTCATGTGCTACCAAGGTGTCTACAGTACTCGAGGCACGTGCAATGCCAGGGAATTGAGTAGGTGAGAAATGCTCAACTGGTCCCTGGAGACAACGCCTACCTCTTGCCACAGGAGAAAGTTGAAAGGCTTTCCTGAGAATCTGACCTGCCAGGACATTCCTTCCTGAACCCAAGACTAGTGATCAGCTTCATCCCAGACATGTTAGTAAGACTCAGAAGCCAAGAATGTAAAGAAGAGGTTCCCCTCTGTCACCAGAGAGAACTCGAGCCTCTCCACTCCCATGTTCCACCTCCACCTATGGTCTTACTCTGATGCCTCACAAGAAACCAAGGAAAAAACATCTTAGAGTTATTCTTGCTTTAAAGCTGTGTGGTCAGCACCAATCCAGCCCAATGGGTTTTCACCAACCTTTTCAAGGAGTTTCTTACTCCATGGCCTATGGAATTTCAGTGGAATGGAAATCTAGTCAGAGCTGTGCCATCTAGGAAGGAAGGTCCAGGTGGAAAGGGACTAACCTATCAGACCAGGACTTCCCCGCTGTGATGCCAGACGGACTCGAGGGGAATGCCTCCAGACCTCAGGTTGGGGAGGACCAGGTTAGAGAGCTTCTGGAGGGGCTGGA
>NW_017729028.1:20618108-20620879 GCF_001723915.1 Gavialis gangeticus
GGCCACCCGCATGATCCGGGGACAACAGGGCAGACCCTACAATGAAAGACTGAGGGACCTGAACCTGTTCAGCCTTCACAAGGGAAGGCTGAGGGGGGACCTGGTGACTGTCTATAAACTCACTGGGGGGACCAGAAGGGTTTGGGGGAGGCACTGTTTCCCCTAGTGCCCCCTGGCATAACAAGGAATAATGGACACAAGTTGTTGGAGAGTAGGTTTAGATTAGACATCCGCAAGAACTACTTCACAGTTAGGGCAGCTAGGAGCTGGAACCAACTTCCAAGGGAAGTGGTGCTGGCTCCTACCCTGGGGGTCTTTAAGAAGAGGCTTGATGCCTACCTGGCTGGACTCCTTTGAGTCCAGTTTTTCTCCCGCCCAGGCAGGGGGTTGGACTTGAAGATCTACAAGGTCCCTTCCAACCCGACTTCTATGATTCTATGAGTAACACCACACAGGGGCATAAGAGCAGATGCAGGTGCAGGTGCAGCTCCCTGTCCTTCTACAGCAATCCGGACGACAGGGTGCCTGGAGGACTGGCTGAACAGCTGGAGCAGCTCGCACATGTGGGTAACACTAGCTCTTTCTGTGGATTGCTCAAGTGCTGTCTCGGTCCCTCACCCAGCCAAGGGCAAGATACTGATTTGGGGTTAGACATTGAAAGGTGGCTCAATAGATGAGTTGGTTTTTCCTTCACTGTTCTCTCCTTGTTCATTCTTTCCTCCTTTTTTCTCTTTCTGCCTCCTCTTCTCCCTCCTTCCTCCTGATTTTTTTTTCCCATATGATCAGGATCACAATACCGAATGGCAACCATGGCCAAACTGGGCAAATATTCACTCACTTGATATTGAGCAGTTGATCTGTTCTTTCAGGGACCGTACTACCTTGGTAACCTGCCTCATGTTCTTACTCAGTGAGGACTCAACTGCAGCAGCCTGGTGACCCCAGTACAAGCAAACTCACAGTGCCTGCTGACTTTCAGCTTGAGACAACCTCATTAATCTGTAGCAATAAAGATACCACATCTACCAGGAACACTTACACAGCCATAAGGACACCAACACAGCCATCCAGGGCTTTGTAGCAGAGGATGCTATGATTCATGGAAGGAAAAGAGGAAAATAACTTTCTTGGAAAGGAAAAAACCAATATTCTCCATGCCCAGTACTTAAGGCCAATAACCTGTAGCTTGGAACTCAATGGCTCTTCAAAGATAATATAACTGCTAACAGCAGCACTGCAGTGAAAGAAGCAGCAAGTGATCAGCAAGGGTAATAGGCTGTGCTGTCCATGGAGCTCATGGCTGCCCTTTGCATAGAAACGCAGGTCTGTAAAAGACTTTCTTGGTCATCAGTTCCAATCACCAGCTATTGTAGAAACTTGTTGTATGTATTACATAGACATCAACGACACCTGAAAGTTGCTGTGAGGAAGACAGAGATGGTTCCACCCATTTCTTATAAGAGTCTCTTCAATGGATAAAAAAAAAGATATATAAATGATATTATAGGGACCTAAGTTAAGTTTTCTGAAATGGTAGTGAAGGGTCAACTATAGGTTTGTCCTTTATTCTACATTGTTGAGGGACAGACTTTTATGAACAACTTGAACATTGCTGAAGTTTCTGATTAAACATCTGAGACAACATATCTATGAGTAGAATCCAGGACATTGCATATTAAGTTTCCTGATTAACATCTTATAAAATGTAGCTCCCTAGACACAATGTGCTGGTAATTCCATCAGCTCTTGCCAGTGACCAAATTTTTCAGGGAAAAATTACCAAGTTAGTTAGGAAGATTAGGGGAATTAGAAAAGAATACAAAATTATGAATACAGGTTCTTAAATTAAATCTACCAACCAGAAAAACTATGGAGACAGAGTATATACTTTAGTAATTTAAAAGCCTTATGGTGGTACACAATCACCAAAGGACATCTGTGTAACATTTTCATCAGCCAGACAAGGCCAATATCAACATTTGTCCACAGGAACAAAGCTAAATATTTAAAGGGGAACTGCAAAGCTAAAATGAAAATTGAGTTAATCCTAGAAATATGTACTGAATAGCTATTCTAACCAGCTTGTTGGATGGACTTTATCACAGAAATAACTTGCAGCTAATATTAATCAAGAATTTTTCCTTTTCCATTAAATTTTCTTGGGATTTCCTGTTTCACTGAAGTTATCAAGAGAGCAGCATTCTGTGATATAAGAGTTATCAGAAGTCATCTTGTAACATGCAACCAGAGGCATAATAGAATAAAACACTGTGATCTTCAGTGAACCAAGATCCCAAGAAAAAAGTCAGGCTAAAAATAGAGCTTCCAAAAACTCCAAAGTCTGACTAATCTGACTGTAAAATATAGGCATATTTTGCAAGTACATACATACTCCCCTGAAATGGACTTAATTTTTCATTTTTTTTATTTTGAAGTGAATTAAAGGTTCCCTGTCTAAGATTTTTATGTGAGGTTTTAATGCCTTCTTCTAATATTTATACTATTGCTATGATTTTCTTTGCTGGAAGCTGTGAGTGGTTCATATGAGCAGTGTATGAATTATTGGTTACAGGGAAATTAGTGGGTGCGACTTAAAACCGTTTATTATAGGTATCGAAGTGGTTTGAAAGTGGGTTTTCAGATTTAGTCAGAGAAGTTTCCTGGAATCTGATCTTTGGATTTGGTGATGCTTTTGGGGCTTGTACTCCTCTTATCACCATGAAGCTTCTTATCAATCATAGTTTCATAGTTTTTAGGGTCGGAAGGGACCT
>NW_017729028.1:20620890-20621201 GCF_001723915.1 Gavialis gangeticus
TGATTAATCGAGTCTGCTCCAACATGCTATAATATCAGTATATTGATATTATAGCAATCAATTCTTTCTGAACTCCAACACTAGTATCCAGTTGGTGGCATGGTCAGCAACAGTCACAGAGAATGCATGCTGTTCAACTAGCACTGCATCCATTCATCCCACAAACTTCAAAACACATAAACCAGTGTAAGAGATCGGAAACCAGCTCAAACCTGTAACACAATAGAAGTTCAGTGCACATATACTACTTTCAAAATGGCCGAAACTGATTTAAGATAAACCTGGATGGATATAGTATCAGACTGAACTGA
>NW_017729028.1:20626201-20635989 GCF_001723915.1 Gavialis gangeticus
AACTGACTTAAGTTCAATAAACCAATGTAACATTTGTCCTAGATCCCCTCTTGATTTGAGTTAATTCACAGTTCCCCAGCATCCCAGGATGCTTTGCATCACTCCTGCCCTGCTCCCAGGGTGGGCGGGCAAGCATTGGCCCAAGCTGTCTACTTCAGCTGAGCAGAGAGGTATACTCTACTATCCTCTGGCTTCTGGTTTGGGCCTTTGCAGGCATGTGGCTGCATTTCCAGAATCAAAAGTGAGTATCTGTTCACTTGCTTATTGGTTCAATCTACACAGCTTAGACTGATCTTTGAAAATTGAATTGATTCAGCCTCAGGTTTTTTGATTGTCTGTACTGAGCAGGCTTTGGATCACTCACTATTATTTAACCACACAGTGCACTAAGCAGCTTATTGCTGCCCATCACACAACTGAAGGAAGAAAGCTAACAGAGTGGGAGACTAAGGGCCTGATCCAGCTGATCATAGAGGGAGTTAAATTTACCTGGGAGTTGAATTTAATTAAAATTCTTAGGGTACTTGCTCACTGTCTGCTACAATATACTGATATTATAGCATGTTGGAGCAGACTCGATTAATCAAGTCTGCTGGAGTGCTAATTAACGTGCTCCTGTCAGCCTCCACGTGCCCCTAAATTGCAGAGTGTGATCCTGTTTATCCTTGCTTCACAAGCCATAGAACTCATTAGGCACTTAAGTTTTGACAATGACTATAGAGTTCCTGGACTTCTGAGCATGCTCATAAGTGATCCAGTTTGATCACCTAGAAAATCAACTCCTGGCTAAGCTCAACTGTGAGGAGCCTAGTGCCACAGAGATACAAACCCCCACAAGGTACCTAATCTACAAGGCATGCTCCAAGTGCACCTGACTTGGGTTGACGACATTGAATCCACTGCAAAAGTAATGATGGTGATGCCCACCTCTCATCCAGTTTCTAAGAGTTAGAGCACTCATGCAGAAAAAGGTCACCAAATAAGATCATTTTTAAAAATATAAGGATTTTGATAAATTAAAAATGGCCCAAAAATGTTGTGAGAATACCTAAACGCAAGAGACTTGAGGAGCTTCATCTGCTGAGCTTAAAAATGAGCAAGTGGAAAGAGTGACTAGGTCACAATCTATCAGAAGAACAATATGTAAACATCAGATCAAAATATTATAAGACCCATGTTAGATAAATTCAAGCTTGAAATAGGTCACAGATTTCTAACAGTAAGGTTCATTAACCATTGACAAGACTTTTCAATGACTGTGGTGGATTTGTCATCACTGGACCTTTTTCAGTCAGGAGTAGATCCTTTCCTAAAGGACATAATCTAGCCTCAAATGGAATTTGTTTAGAGAATTCCATGGTTTCTGTTATATAAGAGGTCTGACTGCACAATCAGAGTGGTCTCATGTCCACAATCAGAGTGTGGAGAGTGGTCTCAGAGTTAGTGTCTCATGTAGATGCATCCAGTAAAAAAATATTCGCTGTTTTGGCTTCCATGTGACTTACACCTTGTAAAATTAGTGCAAACTTCAATCATATTCATCAACAATTTGGATTCGGGTATTAAAAGCGAACTAGCAAAGTTCACTGACAACACCAAACTATGGAGAAGCATGGCCATGCTCAAAGACAGGCTGGCAATACAGGCTGACCTAGACAGACTTGCGAGGTGGGCAGACCTCAACCTGATGTTGTTTGATATGGAGAAATGTAAAGTGCTCCATCTAGGGAGAAATAATCCACAATGCACTTACAGAATTAGTAGTGCTAACACCACATCTGAACAAGGCCTGGTTGTCATGATAGACAATAAAATGAACACAAGCCACCAATGCAATGCTGTAGCTGGTAGAGCTAATCAAACACTGGTATGCATATACCAAGGCATCTTGAGCAAGGCTAAAGATGTCATCATCCCTCTCTACATGGTCTTGGTGAGACCACAGCTGGAGTAGTGCATCCAATTCTGGGCACCACACTTCAGGAAGGATGTGGAGAAGCTCGAGAGAGTACAAAGGACAGCCACGCGCATGATTAGAGGCCTAGAGACTAGATCATACAAGGAGAGGCTGAAAGACTTGGAACTGTTCAGCCTGGAGAAGGAAAGACTCAGAGAGGACTCGGTGGCAGTCTAATACATCGGGGCCTGGGGGAGCATCTGTTTACCAAGGCCCCCCCAGGGGAGAGCAAGAACTAATGGCACAAGCTGATTTGAGGATTGCTTTGGGTTAGATATAAGGAAAAATGTTTTTACAAGTTGAGTGTTGAGGGTTTGGAACAGGCTCCCCCCCAGAGGTGATCTGGTCACCCACCCTGGCAGTCTTCAAAAAGCATCTTGATGCCCACCTTACTGGGGTCATCTGACCCCACTAGTCTGATCCTGCCCAAGTGCAGTGGGCTGGACCTGATAATCTGTAAGGTCCCTTCCCCTATGAAATTATGAAACTATATTTAAGCTCTTACAATGAAGTTCATTTTTCTCTAGTGTAACCCAGGTGCACCCACATACGTGCTCCCCTCTCCAATTAGAAGGGGTGGGTTGTTAGGCAGGAGTGCTGTTAGAGGGATCTGCAAATGCAAACCAGTTCCCTCTATTCCCTATAGAGTCAAGCCAGGACAAGGAATGCTTAACTATGTACAGATTTATTAATATATACAAAATCTAAAGAAATTGATATTGAGAAACATATATACACGGATATACAATTGTCATATAATGTTATATCCCGCAAATGAAGGCTGAAAGACTACACTGTCTCAAAAAGCATGGGTAAGCAGTTGATCTGAAACTGGTAAGTACAGGTAAGCACAGGTAGGTATCAAGGAAGGGGTCCCAGCAGAGCCCCGTCTAAGTATACTCCACACCCAATTAAACTACTAATATACAATTATAAAAATTCACAAAATATAAGATATAAAATATGACACAAAATATAAGGTTCATAAACATCAAAAATAAATTTGACTCTTCAAAAGTCTCCAAAGCCCAGACTGTTCCTAAGACCTTGGCCACACTCTAACAACTAGTGGGAAAGGAAAACCCTAATGCCCTTGGGCCTTCCACAAACCTCAGTGAAACCTAGAAACTCAAAGGGGCCCTCCTCCTGGGACCTTCCCTCCAGGAGCCCCTTACCAGCCAGAAGGAATTTCCCCTCCCTGTGGGAATCCTTTTCCCCAGCAACTCACGACTCCAGGGTCCAGAGTGAGTGGTCCATGGCCCCTCAGCACATTGCTCCTCACTTACAGGAGCCTCCTAGGCCTTTGACTCCTTCTGGGCTGCTCACCCGCTTGGATCCCCGAGCACCATCACATGTTCAGGGGGGCTTTGCCTTCTGATAAGGGTTGGAGGCCTGGGTCATCTCATGCAGTACCAGGGCTCGGTCCACTCCCAGACCCTCCATGCAGCATTGTCTGCACCGAGCTGCTGGCTCTGTGCCAGGGGACCTAGACCTGAGCTGCCATGAGCAGCTCCCAAGGTCCCGATCCCTCCCGGACTGCTTCATGCTAAGCTGTCAGCACCAACTGCCTGGCCCTGAGCCAGGGGTTGCAGACCTGAACTTCTTCGAGTGGCTCCCAGGGTCCTGCTCCATGCACTGGCCTTTACATCATGTTTCTGGCCACATGCCAGGGGTTACAGACCCAAGCTGCTGCATGCAGCTCCAAGGTCTGGCTCCATGCACTGAGCTCTGCACCATTCACCACACTTCCTGCAGCAGGGCTGGAGACACAGCCACTCACCCTCCCGTCCGGCAATGGGATCTTTAGGGCAGCGGCTCTGCCCTGCTGGCCAGCTCTTGCCAACCCTTCTTCTGCCCGCTCTCTTCTTCGTCCCTCGACGTAGCCATGCGTGTGCCGGGCACACTGCGATTTTATTCCCTCCAGAGGCTCCGCCCCCAGGTTGCAAACAGACCAATCAGGCTGAAGCAAGGTGCAGGCTTTAACCAGGTCTGGGTACTCTGCCTCACCCCAGGTAGGGGCGGGGCATGCCCCTCCCCAGCAATCCCCTGATTGGTGGATGTGTTCCACCAATCACAAGGAGGATTCTCCTAACCCAGATGTGCCAGGCTGCTATCAGTAAGCCCGCCACAATAGAAAGTCAACATGAGACATGGTACCACATATGCCCTACTTAAAACCTCAGCATAAAAGCAGGGTGTCCTGTGTACATAAAACTGCGTGGCTCTATTGTATCTTATTGTGTACGTAGGTATTCTTTTGTTCTACGTACAGTTGCTAGTGGTGCTAGTCCATGCCAAAGTGCTCCTGGATGCTATGGTAATTATAGGTGGTAGTATAGGTGATGCACTGGCCTGGTCAAGTGCACAGAGGTGAATTTCCACCTCTCTGGGATTTAGATGTGACTTCTTATCAGTACTACAGTAACTAATTAGTTTCTATGGTGCCCTACCCTACCCTACCTTCTATTTCTATTATTTGTTAATCAATTAACAGTGGAGTTAATTGGTAACCACATTCTTACCAATTAAAAATGCAGAAACACTTATGAATTAAGATCCCACTATATTTGTTATTGGGTCAAATCCTGACCACCATATTCATTGAAATAATATATCTGCTGACATCCTGATAAGAATTTGAATAGCAGCGTGTGGCTGGTTTTTATATGTGATTTCCTTAGCACTGGGATGGTGGTCCTGCAAAGTTATTTTCATATTATTTAAAATAAATATGTTATGTAGACAGAAGAAATATACACTTCAGTGCAAGCATATGGCAGAAAACAGTCATGTTTTTAAAAGGTATTTTGTTGTACACCAGTAGTAAGATGATGAGAGTGCAATAGGAGGTCATGATTTATCCCATCAATGTGAATCATGTGCTATACATAACTGATAAGAGATTACAGATAAAAAAGTTTAAGCATTCAGTGTTGGCCTAACTCTGCTCCCTTTGAATTTAAATCACATCTTACTATTGGCATCAAATGGATCAGAATTGGATGCCCAGAATGAGTGCTTATAAAAATCACAACACACATTTCAAAAGCTGAATAATTCACTAATAACATTCTTGAGCTAAAGTGAAGGTGCTATCAAATATAATCAATATACTGTGTCAGATCTGGACATACAATGCAGTTCATTTCTGTGACTGCTAAAACTATAACATCTGGAATGCCAGCCTGGAAAGTTTCCAGGTGATTTCCATGAGGAACACTTTATAAAAGTTGTTACCCTTCTAGGCATTTCAAAAGTCTGTAAGCAGAATATGTTCCCAGGCCTGCATAGGAGCGAAGCTTGGATTAAAAAGTGCTAAATGTTTTTTACAACTGTATAAGCAATGATAGTATATGGATAAGTATTCAGGGGAAATTATTTTTACAGACAATTTGAATGGAATTGTTCCAGCCCTCAATTAGATTCATATTTCCGGAATATGAATCCAGAAATGTAAGATAGCTTCTCCTATACTCATCCCCTACATAGAAATCAGGAAACCCAGCCCAGGGAAGTCTCTGTTCATCCTTCCTATTTCCTGGTGTCTTAGGCCTAAATTTTCAAAAGCTTGAGGAGCAACAAAAACCCCTAAGTGCTGATCAAGGGTAGCAAGCAAACTGGCCTCCCTCCCCCTCTAGATTTCTAAAGGTGATTATTCATTCATTGCAAGTGGTCTGAGGCTAGCAGCTGGAGCAATTTTAGAGATCTGAACAGGAACATGATGTCAGCCACAGGCACCCCAAAAACATTTTCAGATGCACTCAGGAGACCTTAAGTGCTGCGTCAAGTAGGGAGACAGTTCAGAGGCGTGCTTCCTGGCTTAGTTATAAGTGAATATACTCAAATATCAGCTCCTGGTTGATTGCTCTGCTTTCTTTCAATTGTGAAAACAGGCAGCCCACAGAGGCAAGTATCCTCTCGATGTCAAAGAAAGAATGAGAGAGAGACAGAGAGAAAATCAGGATTTCTGAAGTACAATGGGCAAGGAGGAGAAGAGTCAGAACTAGGGTATGAGCTAGCAAAGCAAATGAGAGGGTTTGGGAAATGTTAGCGTTAGACTTCAAGGACAAAACACAGCACCAATGAAAGGCTGACCATGTTGTGGTTCTATATCATAAGACAACTCAGGGAAAAGGGACAAGATGCAAAGAAGGTCGAGCTTAAAAAAAACCCCAGGAATTGTTGTCTGATGAATTTCCTGTGAGGCACAGAGTCGGGCCAGTGCCAGCTCACCTGAAGCTTATCCAACACTTTGTTCTAACATCCCCCCGATGTTAGCATTCCCAAGCATTTTGTGCCCTCCCCTGCCCCCCAGATATTTGGTCACTGGCCAGCAAGCTCTAAAACAGCCTTTTTAATATACAGGACCTCTCTCAATGATGTAGGAGCACCTGGTGGAGATTTTTTCCTAGGTCTGAGCATCCAGGAAAAAAAGGCAAAGTTGTTTCTGAAAGTTCTGCCTAGCACTGGGTGCTCTGGTGTTTTCATGGTTTCCAAAAAGCAAGCATCTTTGAAGAGCCGAACTGCCATTGGGGATATTATTATCTATTTTAAAATAAAAGTCCCTCTTAATCACAGAGTTATAGAAAGGGTTGGAAGGGACCTCAGGAGGTCAACTTGTCCATCCGCCAACCCTTTATGGGTAGTATTTACAAACGTTCTTGGTACTGGCCCAGCTTTGAACCCATTGAAAGCAGTGGGAGTTTACTACTAGCCTATGGGCCACGTGTAATCTTCCCCTTATTTTCTGGATGACCCAAAATTTGGGTTTTTGAATTGTGTGAATCCGAAAGACTGAAATGTGCAATAAACATTTCTCCAAGCTGCAATGGTGCTGCTTTACCTTGGTCCAATGGGAAAAAAATATCCGAAGTGGTCAAATTGATTTGGGCAGGAAGTTTCTTTTTCAATGAATAAGGGAAAAGATAATGAAAGGAACTAATAAAGGGTGTGGGGATGGGGAACCTCACATACCATAGTTTAGCCGTGACATTGAGTGGAGAGGCAAAAGCATTTGAAAAGCAATGATATTGATAAGCAACCTCAATCTAGACAGTGCCAGTGCCTCCTGCAAAATACCAAACACCCATAACTCCCTAATAAAGGTGTGGCAATGTAATATCTTAATTTATGGAACTGTGATATCTTAACACAAGGAAGTAGAGGCCGTCTCAAATCTAACTCCTATGAGTATTTCTGTACCATAAATGCTATGTCTTTAGGAACCAAAATACTTTTGTCTACAATGCCACACTTTTTTGTCTGATCTTCAGTGCCCAAAATTGGCATGTCTCGGCCTTGTTCCTAGACATTAAGCCTTACGTTCCTATGCCACTCTGCTTGTCAGACAAAGGGAAAGAAATGGGACAAGTTAAAGGGAGAAAATATTTCCAGCTTAACCCACATGGTGTAAATCAGCTTGTATAACTTCGCTGGGTCACATGAAAACCTCACGCTCACATTTAATTTGCCCATCCTGAAGTATTTTTCCTAGTAATGCCAAATACCATAATGCTCTCTGTCAGTGATTTGAAATTATTGTATAAGCTACATATCGGGTACACTATTGTTAATGAAATGCACACAAGATGATGAACAACTTCCTTTTCCTGCTGGAGCCCAGCTGCAACCAGGCCCTGTATCCTTGATGCTGTAAATCAGGCCTTTGTACTCCGGGAGGATTCAATCAGCTGCAGGTGTGGGCCCGCCAAGGCCCGCCTGGGATTAGGTAGCAGCATTTGATATGAGATCCCAAACAGCACCAGCAATCTACACACCACATGTGGCCAGTCTTTGGAGAAAGCAAAGGAAAAACGCTGATGAAATGTGGCACAGGACCATGGAATGCAATTTCAAACTTCCACATCTGCAGGAAAGAGAGAGAGAAAGTTCCTAATTTTACAATGATGATGTCATTGAGAATACATGATAGTGGAAATGATGTGCCAAGGTTTTCATAATTTAACCACTTAGGATGTTGCTAACTGAGGGTTGAGATGAGTGGGTGACTTTGTAGTTCTAAATGCATTAAGTTCTCAATAGCAATATGCAGCATGTCTCAAATGCTGAGCATGTGTATGCCTGTGTGTGTACAGCGACATAATGATACCCTTAGCATCATTTCTTAGCATATAGATAGTGAAATGTACCCATCCATATCATTATATCCCTATTAACTGAGACATAATCTGGATAAAACAATTTCTCACTCAATAAGAACAAATATTAGTCCCAAGAAACGAACACTAACAGTTCTTTAGCTCTCTCTCTCCAGTTTTAAAAGCTGTAGAGAAATTATTTTTTAACATTTGTCCCTCATATTTGGGGGTGGAAGAAATGTTAAAACAGGTCTGGTTTTGTTATTACTGTAAAGATAAAACATATTGAAAAGAGCATGTCCTTGATTTTTTTTTTAAATCTGTTTTCCATTAGCTTATCTTGATAGCTGAAGTTAATCATTATTTTCGACCATATATGATTTAGATATTATGTCATTAATTCATGTACAATCCATCTGAATAATGATTGTGGTTTTCTGCTTTACAAATTCATCTACTTCACTGAGAAACCGAGAGAGTCAAATTCCACACAACATCTGGTTTCCATTTTATGTAATTGCTATTTTCAGAGTTATAATCATGTGTTATTGTAAGGACCACAGTGTCAATCACTCTGCTAATGGGGAAAATTCAATGCCTAAATACCTGGGAGAACAAGGAGCTGACTTAAACAGGTGCATTTAGACACTTGGTTTTAAGTATAATTCTAGTCTACCAATTTAAATAAATCATTTTAAGGAGAAACTATATTCTTTCCATACCCTCTAGCAAAAAAAAGTTTAATATACAGGTTCTACACTGTAGGCCTAGTCTTGTGCCTATCGGTTTCAGTAGGAGCAGGAGCAGCTCTTATACAAGTTTCAGTACCTTTAGCATAATGCATCTGCTAATCTTCTTTAGCTTGCAGGACTTAGTGTGTGAAGCTCACCCCTCTTTGTGCAGATTTTCTGCAGATATTTGTAGTGGGAAGAAAGAAAATGTTAGCTCCTCAAAAAATACAGTGTATGCACTTAGGTCATGCCTAGATCAAAGATACAGATCCCAAAAATGGATGGCTGAACTCTACAATGTTTAGGATAAATATTGTACAATAATGAAGGCAAAAATAGATATGTAAAGCCCCAAGTACTTTATAGCTGTAAACTTGTACTTTAAATATATGTGTAGCAATGGAAAGTAGTCAGCCAGTAAGTACTATGGGCATTGTCAGTCATGGGAAACACTGTCATATAAATTAGTCCATCCGTAGCTCTGCTCATTAACAAATCTATTTCCCTTTGCCCACATTCATTTGTAAAATATATCATTATAAATGTTTCTATTTAGAAAGAAGAATGTCTATTTAGTCTCTGTTTAGAAAGAAAACAATAATGCCTCATCCAAAGAAAAGTTTGGCATTGTATTCATTGACTGTTTTACATAACTCTTTGGAAGAACATGTGTTTTCTTCAGAAACTTTTGGGATAAAAATAAATTGTTCATCAATTCACACTTGACATATCTACCAATGAACTAGTACATAACTTGTTCTGGACAGCAAATTCTCAGTAAATAAAATACATTGAACAAATGTAGACCTTTGGAGAGAGCGAGCAGGTGAGCTTTCGGAAGCTCACAGGAATTATTATAAGAGTCTTGTGGCCAGAGGCCTTCCAAGAGAATCTAAGTTATTTCCAAACAAGGAATTTTCCACCCCTTCTTCTGGTGGGATAAAAAGAGCAAGTCACTGTTTTTTATTTCCACAGTAGGAAGCTCTCAGGAGAAAATCACCA
>NW_017729028.1:20640989-20642414 GCF_001723915.1 Gavialis gangeticus
GACCTTTGGAGAGAGCGAGCAGGTGAGCTTTCGGAAGCTCACAGGAATTATTATAAGAGTCTTGTGGCCAGAGGCCTTCCAAGAGAATCTAAGTTATTTCCAAACAAGGAATTTTCCACCCCTTCTTCTGGTGGGATAAAAAGAGCAAGTCACTGTTTTTTATTTCCACAGTAGGAAGCTCTCAGGAGAAAATCACCACACACGCATGCATACGCATCCTTAATGAACAGTAATTTTGGAACGTAGCATAAATTCCAGCTCCCTACTCACCTGCACACATGGTGGTGTGATAAATGTGGCCAGGAGTCGATTACATGTTGGGAAACAAGCCATCAGGGTGGGCATTCTTTCCACAGCCTGACTCAAAATGCTGTGCCTAACCCTGCTTGCTAACATTTTCTGACTGCTGTGAAGCTAGGACTGAGATGGCTGCTACTTGCTCAGGCAGCTGCCAAGTTGAAAGCTGTGTCTGTTCCTGCCATGACTGCTGGAAGGGCCCCCCTCCTAGATCCCCCAGAGTTTAACAATTACATTTTTTATGTCACATTTATGTGAAATAATTATGCAGCCACATGCAGTCCTGGCCATATAGGTTGTAGCTGGATCCTTTTCTGGCTTAGATAAATGCCTTTTTGAGGGCAAGGATAGAGTTGCATTTACTCATTTGTGTTGCCAGCACCACAGTCATCAGCACAAACTGAATGTATACGCTTGCCTATGTGCACATATGCTCCTACTGAAGGACACCCACACAAGTAATTAAATGAACTAAACTGGGCTATTTGCCAAAGCTGAGGCATAATAGGAGGGAGAATTAGAAAGCCTATGCTCTTTCAGTGATAATCACAGCATATACAATACCATTTCTCATGGGCATACACATTTGGATGAGTTTACTTGGACAGGAATTGAGTTAGGTGAAATTCAAATGACTGGATGTATGTAGACATGGGCTGATCTAGGATTTTGAAAAGGTGAGTGTAGATGGTGAGGTGCATCATCACATATAACACAACACATATTTTCTTTAGTTAAAAAGAAACTGGATGCTTTACTAATATGCTAGGGCCTAGGACTGTTGGAATGTGCATTAATTTGCAATATCATGTATAAAAAGCATAAAAAGTAGAACAAAGTAGACAAAATAATCAATTAGTCCTGTTTCATTTGGCCTGTAGTAAAAAACTATTTCCACACCTGAGTTAATATTCACCTGGGTTAACATTTCCATGCTCGAGTTAATATTTTTAGCTAGAGTTAAAACAATCTGCAGGGCTATAAAATAGGAGCTACATCACCAGGAGCAGATAACAGAGTGCAGAACTGCAGAATAAAGGATAACTTGGTCAGTGGAACATCAAGACCATTACAAAGGAAAAAGAGAGTCTTTGACACCGGTGGAATGAAGAGTTCAGGAGGAGTTAG
>NW_017729028.1:20647414-20648933 GCF_001723915.1 Gavialis gangeticus
GTCCTGTTTCATTTGGCCTGTAGTAAAAAACTATTTCCACACCTGAGTTAATATTCACCTGGGTTAACATTTCCATGCTCGAGTTAATATTTTTAGCTAGAGTTAAAACAATCTGCAGGGCTATAAAATAGGAGCTACATCACCAGGAGCAGATAACAGAGTGCAGAACTGCAGAATAAAGGATAACTTGGTCAGTGGAACATCAAGACCATTACAAAGGAAAAAGAGAGTCTTTGACACCGGTGGAATGAAGAGTTCAGGAGGAGTTAGTTAGATTATAATGATCCATGAAGTCAAATGATTCTCTCACTGCTACTGGATTGAAATGTCATGGCCTCTGCCAGGCAGTTGGTTTTAAATTTTGGGTTGAACAGGAACCAAAGGATGGTGCAGTTGCACCAATATTCCACCCCCTCCCCTCTTTCACAAGTATCCCATGTATAAAGAAGGGACAAAACATACTGTGACAGAGCACCTTTGGTGCCTGTCACTTTAAGAGCTAGAGCAGGCCACAAGCAGCCGGTAGGTGCAGGCCAGCCCTGATGGGGCAGTCACATGACCATGGGAGAGCCCCAAGATTGGAGGAGAGGGCTGAGCAACCACCATTTTTGCTCAGGCTCTCAGGGCTGACAGAGCAGTCTGCTGCTGGCAGCACAACATCCAGCTGAGCGACTGCTTAGGAACAGCTTCGAGGTAAGAACAGGAGCTATGCAGAGGTTGGAGGCTCCTGGTCCTGGGTATGGCTTGAAACTGCACCCTGCTGGGGAAGGATTGCTTGGTGGTGGTCTGCTTGTGGCACGGCAGCTCCCCAGAATGTCAGGCCAGTTGCCTCCCCAGTGAAAGGAGGGTAGGGGTGCCTTATAACCCTAGCCCCCACTACCCAGCAGGTCATAGAACAGACATAGGGCTAGGCACACCTGAGGACAGGTACCTGAGTTCCTGGGGGTATAAGACCCAAGCCTCAGTGGGGCAGCAGAGAGCAACCTATTGAGGGGGCTAAGAGTGTTAGGGAAGAGCCAAGTGCTCAGAGAGGGGGCTAGTGGCCACAGTGAGCCTAGTGTTGGGCAAGAAGACTGTCACCTGTAAAGTAGGCTGCATGAGGCACTGTGGGGGGATTGCCCAGAGTGTACGTAGGCAAGCCCAATGGTCCAAGAGGGCCACTCAATGGAGCAGGGTGAGTTGGGAGAGGTCCAGTAAAGGGCAGCATGAAAGAGGCTTGATGGGAGGGAGCAGAGTGATTCAGGCCCTGTGAGTGCATGAGTTGAGTGTGAGAAGCCCAGCAAGAGGCAGAGTTTGGCTCAGTTTCTATCCAGAGCAACTACAGTTTTGGATGCCATCTGGGGGCATGGGACACAGTAAGGAAAGGTTGGAGACATGTGTAGTCCCCAGTGTGCGGGCAGTGCGCGTCTGGCACCGTACCCGCCTGTTCACACGTCTCAACAAAAAAACCTTTTTCAGTCCCTATGAGTCACTCCCCTTGGTCTGTACGTGCCTGATATGCCTGCCACGACTTTGATGT
>NW_017729028.1:20648944-20652701 GCF_001723915.1 Gavialis gangeticus
CAGCTTCCCTGCCCTGTGGGGGCTTCGCCTTACCCCACCAGGTTTGGCAGTACCTCCAGACTGCTCCGCTCTGCCTGCCAGTGCTCCCTCTTGTCACAGCTGCTGCCCGGCTCCCTTCCGGCTCCGCCTCCTCTCTTCCCGACGCCGGCGTCCTTCTTACGTTGGCCCTTGTCGTCCGAGCCACGCCTCCTTCCCCACACCTGTAGACAGTAAGTGGTTGCCCCGCATTCCGGGCTTGAGGGAGGGAGTTTAGCGCTGCTGCACCGGGGCGGGAAGCCTCAGAGCCGGCCCGCCTCTTCACTCCCTCACACCCAGGGCATTAAATGGGCAGCCTCCCACTTACTACATCCTGTATATCTCATCAAGTTGTGGCAGGCAAGACAGGGCTGACTGTCCTAGACAAAGGGGTGAGCCAGAGCAGTGACTGACCATGTGATCTTCCCCCTGTCACATATACAAATCGCCAAAGTCAATTAGCTGTCAAGCGGAGTAGACCTCTTTTCTAGAACATAAACCTGAAGACTGCTAGGAAAGAGCTTAAACTACTAAAGTATTATGAACTCTCACAATTTTTCTTGGAAAAGTCAGAATATTTGGTATTTTCTAAAGTTTCCACTTCTGAAGCCAAGAGATTACATAAAAAGTATGATTTTATTTAAAAATCACCCAACATAAGTTTATAGATCTATGCAAAGAGAGGCTAGAAAAAAATTAAACCTAAAGGCTGAAAAGACAGATGGGTAATAAAAATTGTCCCAAATTTATTTTTAATCATCATTTTTAAATCTCATGTTTTTGGGACTCTGACTAGTGATTTTTAATCATTGTGGCTGGCAGCAATGGAGTGCTTTTACTTAAAGAATCTTAAAGACGGTACTTAAAGAATCTCTAGGTACAACACAATAAGTAATTGCATAAGTATTTTTCCACACACCCTTGAATAGACATACTATACTTTTAAATTAATCTTAGCAGGACCCTTATATTTATGCTTTTAATTTGGCATAGGTTCAATTAAAATTGCCATGTCTGATACCTAAATCTGTGGCTGCAATATTAGGTTCTAATATTCTGTTATTGGGCTCTGTTACTAATTTCTGCAGAACAATATTTAGAGGAAAAAAGGGTATTCCCCCCAAATTGAAACTAGTTTATATTCTACTGGGTTTATTCACTTTGCAATAGCAATTAGGATTTCCCTAGTAAATATATTAAGAAATAAGACAGGATAAATCTTGCATTACTTTCTCTGAATACTCATGCAAACCAATTTTACCAGTACAAATGTTTACCAGGAGTGAATTTTCTCATTGCCTAAAGGAAGGAGAACTTTACATTCTTTTCTCACAGTATTCACATCAAACACTTTAGAATAGAAGTTCCCCACACATACCTAAGGAATATAAAAAAAAGTATGGGCATTCAATGAGCTTTAGTTACAGCACTCCCACAGCCATTTTTCAGCACAGGGATGTTGATACACGTGATGCTCCAGGCACTTTAATTAGAGTGACCCTAATTATAGCACCACCCTCTGCCGCCTCCTGGAGCACATCTATAAACACCCTAGGTGTCTTATGTAATCCAGTATGACAAAACGTGCGCTTTCCACCTTTATCGAAGAACAGATGAAGTTATATTCATTGAATAACTCAAATAATGAACTAATGCAAGAAAATATTGATCAGTTATCATATTCCAAAAAACAAAATTAGTGACAAAATTGTTTGAACATGTGACTCTTTAGGCATAATTTACTCTGTTATAGGAACATGTAAATATGAAAAACACTATACAAAGAGGTGTTCTTCTTCCTATAAACCAGGAGTATTAAATTCGTCAGTCCTCTGAGGCCAGGGAGGAGTGAAAGGCTGAACTCTGGCCCATAAACCAGATCTGGGTATTGGATCTAGTGTCCAGGGCTGCTCCAATACAGGTGCCACACGCAGCATATGCCTCAGTCCAGCTTCACACAACATATGAGGTGTACGTGATGGCTATAGCCCTATGTACCACATGCAGCACATGCCAGGCTAACTCTCCCGGCTGCATGAAGTGCACTGGGATGAGGCCAGGGTGAGTTTCAGTGGCATGAGAAGCCAGTCCAGGACGCACACTATATGGTGTGCAGGTCCAATTTGAGACCCAAAGGCAACAACATAGGCTGGATAATAGGGGTCCACAGGCTGGATTTGGCTCACAGGCATTATCTTTGACAACCTTGCTGCACACCATCTATAGTAGTAGCAGTAGTAGTAGTAGGAGTAGTAACTTATTTACAGACTTCACTAAAACAATAAAATGAACAATACAAGTATATGTATAATAGAATAATAAAATGTAAATAATTTATCATTTTTACTAAAAGCTCACAGTGAGAGAGAATGTGCAATCATTTTAAACAAAATTAAAACAAAAAATAGTATATGCTGATACAAAAAATAGGTAAAATGCAGTAAAAAAGTAAAACGGGAATTCTATTTGATTTTAGCAGCTTACACAAATACACCTAGGGAGTAAAGGCCAAGTTGTGAGTTGCTAGAGAAAAACCAAAATGTTTGTTCTTCATTAGCCCAGTATTTTAAATCTTCCAAAAAAAAGATCCATTTTCCTCTTATTTCTTCAAAGAATAAACAAGATCACAAAGAGTGATTTAAGTAATTTGTTTTGTTCTTCCCACAAGAACATATCCTGTCTGAATATGGCACCCAACACAACTTCCCCATGACAACTGAAGCTCTCATTAGAGTGAACTGCAGTCTAGCAATGGCCTCTCAGCTGTAGTTTTATACAGGAGATAGGTAAGTATAAGCCATCTAGGCTGCGATTAAGATTTTTCATTTTCCAGTATTGCTGGACCAATCTAAGGTCTTATCATGGGAATCATTATTGCAGTTATTATAAAATAATTTAAATAACATTATAAGAATATTATAATAATATTTAAATAATAATAATTCTAAATGATATGGGGAGATCTAATTTTCAGGTATGAACATGCATATGTTGGGCTATTAAAAAAAGCATGTTGTGAAATCCTGAGGCTATTTAGAGTATGACCATAATAAGGGTTCAAATGACACTTTCACTCCTTGTGGCAAAAAAAAAATTAAACTGATTAACAAATCCACCTATGTAAAGGAGCAATCTGATTGGACACCCCCAAAGGTCATGATTTTAAAACCTTACAGGGGGGCTCCTGTCTCTTATGGGGGGACTCAGCCTCACCCAAACTCCCCTTTAATTCACACCCTAACCATAATGTAGCATTTCAACTAGTGATTCCTGGCTTTAGGCACCGAAGTACCATCTTGAAGATGCAAATGTAGGATTTAGATGTAAGAACCTGTATTTATAAACATTACTGCCATTCCCTGTATGATTTAAATCTCAGTAAACCTATTAATGAAAGCTAATAAAAGCCCACACATTTTGAAGTAGAACAATAAATTATTTGAACAAGCAAAATTTTTAAACAGTTATGAGGTCTCTATGCAATTACCCTTCCAGAATGCAGTGCTCTGTCATTAGGCACAGGACTTCATGTTTGTTAAATGCTTTTGGAAAATGAGTGCAAGCATTCCATTTAG
This sequence comes from Gavialis gangeticus, assembly GCF_001723915.1. Lineage (NCBI taxonomy): Eukaryota > Metazoa > Chordata > Crocodylia > Gavialidae > Gavialis > Gavialis gangeticus. The sequence goes on from NW_017729028.1 coordinate 20,652,535, forward strand.
AATGGAGGCAGGAAAGATCTGTCATCATTCATAAAAGTTTCTAGTAAATCAAAACCTGATCCAAAGTCACTTTAAGCAAACAAGTAGTCCCACTGACTTTAATAGGACTATTCACATTTTTAAGATTTGGCAGGTACTTAACTATCTTCCTGCACAGGATGATCAGA
>NW_017729028.1:20657701-20666703 GCF_001723915.1 Gavialis gangeticus
AAACCTGATCCAAAGTCACTTTAAGCAAACAAGTAGTCCCACTGACTTTAATAGGACTATTCACATTTTTAAGATTTGGCAGGTACTTAACTATCTTCCTGCACAGGATGATCAGAGGGTGCATCTACATGTGCACTTTACTGTGGAGTTGACTAATTCGCTCTGCAGTATGCACATGTGCTGGTATTGTGGCACAGTAAATTAATTTAGCTCTGCTGTAGGATAGTACTTTGGGGGGGCAGTACTAGCCTACAGTGAAGCAATTACATGAATTGAGATGCATGTGTAGACTGTGATGGCTGGCTGGGGCACAAGGTTGCTAAAATGCAGGGGCTACCTGCTGCCTAACCTCACACTTTAGCACCCTCATGCCCCACCCAGTCCCACTGCCCAACACAGCCCCCTGGAGCCCAGGGCTGACCCTTTGGACCCCATGCCACCCTAGGACTGCTCTACCCCAGCTCAAACTTCTGTGATCTTTGGTGCACATGTAGATACTGTGCCCAGGAGTGGCTGACTCCAGTGCAAACTGTGCTGGAGTTTATCATGTCTCCTTAATGGCACATGTAGATGCACCCAGAGATCCAGTTCTCACCTTAAAACATTAGTTTTCTGTTATTCTAGACAAACAGCTTTTCTTCCAACCTGCTTCAAATTTTGGTACAGCTTTTGTGAGCCTCTTCAACTGCCATGATTTTGATTTGTATAATCAAACATAGTAATGTAGAGAATCATGATAGGATAAGATAAAGACAGCATGGGAAAACTTGTCTGAAATGTAGGAAAAACAGTTTCTAATAGGGAAATCTATTAGCCAATGGAATATGTTCCATAAGAGAAATGATGGAAGCCCTATTGGTAAAGCCACTTAAAACAAGATAAAATAAATCTCCTAAGAACGTATATAACTGTAAGGAATAATTCTATAGGACTAGGAGATTGGCATGATGACCTCTCCAGTCTTTTTCCTATACATTTTATGTGGGTCTGGGATATCAGGTAATGAGTGTACAGATTGTATATAAAAATTAGCTAGCTTAGAAGGATTTAGAAAGTAAACATGTGGAACACAGTTTGAAATATTCATGTTTTTCTCTCATAGCAGGCCAATGTAAATATTATTTCACATGTTATCAAGTAATTCCAAAACTAAACATACTCACCCAAAGAATGGTCATGATCAAAATCTAACAAAGTCCTTTGGAAAAGGGCTGAGACTATACAATTAAAGGTAACTCAAAAGTATAGGTGACTAGAAATTGGTATATGGAAAGGAACCAGAGATCGGGAGATGACAGTTGTATCTGCATCATCGATTTCTTTAGGACTCCCAGAGCCTGGAGTTCTTCTTCCCCATTTGGACAAATGCTCTGGAATTTATTTTGATAGTAAATTGTGTTTATTTTATGCTTTCCCCACATTTTCAGTTTTCAGTGTGGCCCAGTTGTCATCACTACATTTCAGGTTAGAAGATTTTCTCAAGGCAGGCAGCCTCAAATCGTCACATTTAGTTCTATTTTAGCATTTGCAACTCCAGTTAAATTGACAAAATTACATGTATTTATATGAAGGCTGAATTTTAGTACTAAGACTCGGGGTAAGATGCTCCGTCCTTATCCATTAGTAGTATCTCTTATCCCCACATAAGTATCCTTCCTCACTGGACTGTTATCACTTTTTTCCAGCTTCCTCTTAAGGAATATATTTCTAGAATAATATGTAGAAGCTTTGCATTTGTTGTAATACTTATAGCCTAGGCAAGCTTATCTTGTTTTTTTTCCAACAGCAGAAGAAAATCTAGTTATCTGAAAGGAATCAGGAATATATAAGCATCTCTTGTGAAAGCAAATAACTCTAATGTTGTTATCATGAAACTTAAGATAATTTGCTGATTTTCCTAGCCCATGAGCTCCTGGAGTTATATATATGTGAGGCTCTCAGCTTTCATTTTAAATAAAAGAAAGGTTTCCAACCTGGTAAAGTAAAGCTTAAAACAGCCACTTCTAATGGCTAACAACTCAAACCCCTTTGTCCATCCCCCCTCCCAATTTTTAAATGTTGTGCTTCCAAAGTCAGTTTATGGTTAGTTAAGGCCTGATCTAAGTTTTGGATGTTTTTAATTGGCAATACTGTGGTGCTCTCGGTGGAGTAAATGGCTCTCTGGAGATGGAGAAAGATAGTTTCTAATGGAAGATTACTATCTTGCTTTATTTTATGGCACGACAACATACAAGGAGACTTATCAAAAAAAGCTAAACTAGTTGTTGAGTGGATATTATCCAAGGGCCACCTGTCTTACAGATCAAGGCAAGAAGCCTCTAAAGTATTGCTGTGTGCACTGAGGTTTGCACATATTTGCTTTTAATGGGATTTTGCTCTTCTTCAACTTTAACATATGCACCTGCATAATTGAAAACAGTCCAACCATAAGTGCTACTCCTGCAAAAAAAAAAACAACACAAAACAAAACAAAACAATGAGAGAGAGCTTAACAGAGCCGGCACTAGAACAGTAAAAATAGCTGATGGACCTTGCCAGCTGTTGAAAACTGTCTGTGGGATCAGTTCCTTTGTTCTTCTCTAATAATAGTTTTGGTTTATGTTTCTGGAGGTTTTTTTCTCTTCTTTTACTTTTACTGTTTTCATTTTGCTTTGATGTTGAAAACAGTCACAGCTGCATTGCAAAAATTAGTGTTTCCACTTTCATATGCAAGTTCATGCACTTGGAGGAAACATTTGGGGCGTGTGTGTGTGTGTATATATGCATACACATGCATATCTATTCAAATGTAAGCACCCACGACCATGTACACGTGCACACAATTATTTTTTGATTTGTCAATGACATTGAATGTCTGTGACCAAACATGGAAAATTAATGTCATTCTCCATTCGTTGTAAAATAATAAAACTAAACTCTAGCTCATTTATATTGTACACTTTTAATAACCTCCAATAATAATCCATTGGCATTAATAGAACACAGTTCTCTCAAATTATTTCAATTCCTAATACATATATATTGTTTTTTCACTAGATCAGATTTTTACTTTGCTACCAATACTCTGACCATCCTGGACAGTCTTCTCTGAATGCCAAATGAATTACTCCAGGTTATATCACCCAACCACAACATAAATGCAATAAATCAACTGGAGCCCCACAGCCCTACTCAGTTCTGCCTCAGCCCAGCTCCTCAATGCAAAAGAGAAAAGGTGGACACTGAAGAGTAGCAAACTTACTCAGTTAAGAACAGGGAGTTGGAGAATATTTTCCAAATGCGCGAAGCCCTCACAAAGAATATCCAGTCAGTTGACCCCATCTCTTGTATCATTTAGTCCCACAAACCTTTTGTCATGCAGATAAGTATTACTATTCCTACTTTAATAAGGGAGGGAAAAGAAGAACAGGGAAGTTAACTGACTTAGTCATGGTGGTTAGGCACAGACATTCAGAAAGCTTGGGGTGGAATCTGTCTAGGTTATGCAGTTTTCTGTAAGTGGTGGAGGTGTTGGAGGTTGCGGGGCTCATCTTAGACTGGGCCCCACCATTTTTTAACTAGTCTACATGTGCTGAACTTCTGTTCTGTTCTGTTATGGGTATAGACTATTTACAGTCACTTATACTGGTAAAAGTGTAATGTCTGTACCTGGCTGGTGACACAAGAAGTCTTCTGCAGAGTTGGAAATTGTGCCCAAATCTTCTAATTCCCAGTTCAACCTTATAATTACAAAACCTTCCTTCCTCTCACTTGCGTGTTAAAAACAGAAATATTTTTAATCTAAAAGCAATTTCTTTCTTTGCTTGCCTTTCCATAGGATGCCTCCAGTAGATTGATTCCTGTGGGTTTTGTCTTGACTTCCTTCATCATTCCCATTCTAGTAATGTTTCTTAGAACAGCAAACTGATTAGCTCACAGACAGTAACCCTGGAGCATAGGTTGGGAAAATTAGTCAAACTGGAGAACCTTTTCTCACCTTGGTCAGCACATATCCATGCAAGTAGTTCCATTGATCTGGAGTGAAGGACCTGCATAAGCAGGTATTCAGCCATATACAGACTTCACAGAAAATGGGTAAGGGGCTGAAGTTGAAATTCCTTCATTCTCTTCTATGCAATTAATTTTTACAATTAAATATTAACTTTGCAGACAGGGGCATTTGAGCACTGTGGATCAAGGTCCCATTGTGCAATGCAAAATAGAAACATTATATAAAGACATAGTTCCCGTCCTCAAGAGTTTACCTTTAGAGGGCTGAGTTTACAGTCTGTCATTGGGATATTTATATGATCGCTGACAAATCACTTCTATACTTTGGGCCTCATTTTTCCCATTGTCAATGGAGAATAATAATGTTTATCTACCTTAGAAGTATTCTACAAAGTTTAATCTAACACAGTCAATCTTGAAGAAGTTAATGTGCTGATTCTAAACCCTAAGTACTGTAAAACTGAACCCCAAAACAACTGGGATGTTGAAGATCAGAAAGTTATTAACTGACTTGTTGATATTCTAGATGAACAGACCTCTGCCCAGAACCCACCCAGAGGTTACCTGTAAGAAGCTTGACCCTAAAGAATCCAGTTCCCATCCTCTCACTTCACTTTGTCAAAGTGTTTGCATATTCCAAAAGAAATAACTATTGACTAAAGAAGATAGTTCTTCTTCAAAGACAACCTTGTTGACTCTGAATTTAGTTTTAAATTACATAAAATAAATACTGTGATTATGTAAATAACTGTTTTTACTGTTTTATTTTTAATTTTGAACAATCTTTAAATATCTTTTGAATATCTTTCAATTATCCAGTAATTTTCACCTGCTCTTTACCTTGTTTCTATCCTTCAACATTGACTTTTTTTTCCATAAAAATGTTTGGAGTTACTCTACTCCCCCCACCTTAAATCAAAATTTTATTTTTGACCTTTTGTGTTTCATTAGAAACTTCAGTTCTAACCAGGACTATTCTGAATGCTTTCATTAAATATTTTTTTTCAAACAGCATCTCCCCCAGCAAGTACGGTCATTAATACTGGTAAGAAATGGTTAGTAGAAAGGGACAAACATAACAAATATATTTACAAAAATACTGTACCCTAGCAATATTCTGAATAGGCTTAAAGTGATAGAAAACATTGTAATTACTCTAGCATACAAGCACCGAAGAAGAAATCATTCCAAATACACAAATCAAAGAAATGCAGTTTATAGTATGTAACAAGAAGACGCCGTGCAAGAAACAGAAGCCTGTAATCAGAATGTATTTTTTTACTTATTGCTATTATAATGAAGTATTCTCCTCCTCATTCCATCTGCTTCCTAGTTAGTATAGATCAGTAGCAGTAGTACAGCAGTAGTTAGTATAGTTAGTATAGATCAGCAGCAGTAGTAGTATAGATCAGGTAGCAGTTGATACTAACAATTGTCAGAGATAGGACACTGGACCAGATAAATCATTGGTCTGATTTGTGGATGTTCAGATGTATAATTCATCACTGGCTCAGTTACTGTTCATTATTATACTGGCATTGTATTAATTATTTGTTATACTCATGTTATAAACTTTATTGGAAGGAATAGAATAAAATACAGTGGGTGGCAGCCTTCATAATTCAATAATATATTAGCTTCCTTTGCCCCAAGTTGACCATGCAGCATCTTCAGTGCTATAATTTAGTGTATTCTCTGTTTCCATGCCTTTTCCTCTCCTCAGCCCTTTGAGATGTAGGCCTTCCTGTCAATCTGAGAAGAAGAAACGCCTATTTCAGGGTGGACATACCACTGGACAGTGAGAGAGACCAAGAGCGGTGGCCTATCAAATTACCACAACTACAAAATTTGGTAAGATGTAAACTAAGTGGATTGGATGAAGATCTTGTCTCCATAGCTAAACTGCCTCCAAGTCCATAACGTCTCCAACAACATAGTCTCCTACTGATAAGATCTTGTCCCTCTCGGATTTCACCTGAGTGTAGTCAAGTAGCATTAGCTGTACAAGATATACAAGACATATTTCCAAGTCAATTCATGGGGCTTTAGCTTTTCAACTTCCATTAAGAAGACAGTGTGTGTTTATGGTTAGAGAGAAAAGTAGAAAAAAACCCCTCACACACGACCTAACAGCTAGGGAGGACTTCAGTTATGATTTGGCCTGAGCCACTGGTTAATATCATCATGTGACCTTCTGCTGTTCACTTGACCTCCTCATGCCTCAGTCAGCTCAGCTGGAAAGAAAAGCAAGACCTCACTGGAAACCAGACGTTGTGTGTAAACTGCAGTTTCCTAGATAAATAAATTACAAAAGAAAGTTTTATAGGACTCACACAGCCAACATCCAGTGCGTTGCACAGACAATGGATAACATAAAACTTATGTGGAAGTACTGTGTGACAATATCCCTCTACTACAGATTCCCTGACTGTTGCTGTAAATCCTCGAAGCAGCTCCCCATTCAGGGCCCCTGAAATTACAGTGGACAAAATTCTGATTCAGTTCTGATTCCCATGCTCACTTTAGGCAGTAGCATATACTACTACAATCCTACTGATCCCAGTGGGACAACTCAGAGTAAAATACTGTTTGACGGCAGTTACCAGGACAGTATCTACCTTTCTATGCTATTAACAAGCAAAACTGTATTAAGCACATAGTGACACTCACACCACAATTTACTCATGTGAGTAATCCCTTTAATTTCAAAGGAATTATTTGCATTTGTGTGTGATCTCCACGTGTCAGAATCAAACAAATGTCCCCACAACCATGTATTTAAAGTGTGAATTTGCACAGGTGGTTAAGTCATCGATTTCAGTGGGGAAAGAATCAGTGTTTTTAAAAAGTTCAAGACACTCTCTGCCTCTCCTCAATCCTGTGAGGTATCAAGTGAATTTATCCCCTTTGAAATCAATAGGTAGCAAAAGCACTCTGCATCTTCCAAGCTCAGGTCTTCTCTAAGCTCTCTGCTTTGCTTTAAAACATTTTCTCCTTGCTGTGAAACTGAACCCATCGGCACAGGGTAGACAGTCTGTCAAAGGATAAAATTAATAATTCAAGAGGGACCCTGCATTTTTTATCACTTCATTATTTTAAACGTTGCCTTGAGTAGCAGGGGAGAAATGAACGTGAAAGGTCTTTTCAACTTCCAAATCACAGCAGATTCTCTCAGTAACACATTCCACGTGTGGGAGATTCAAGAATACGTCATACAAGTTTGCCAGAGCCTCATGCAGTAGTGAGTCTACAGCTACAGTGCAAGAAAATAAATTGTACTTGAGGAGGTGCAGTCTGTTCTGGAGCTGTATGGAGCATGGAGGGAGAAGCTGTTGCCATAGCCATTAGAATGGTACAGAACCCCAATGTATTGAATGGTCCAACGCAACAGCCAGGTCCTCTCTTCTTGCACATCTCTGTGTCCATTTGAGGGGAGAAAGGAGCACAAGCAGCTCTTGATTAAAGTGGTTCTGATTGTGCGTATCTCTAGCAGAGGCTGCTCACAGTGATGGATAGAAGAAATGGTTTCTTATACTACCTTGTCCTTTCCCTAGTCAACGGCACAAGGGTTGATCATAATACAACCCTCCAGGCATGTCTGAATAAGTTAAATGCCACATTGCCAGTTATCTACTGTTTTTCTCCTTGCTGTGATAAAATAGTAATAATTGTACCTAAAAAGCCTGTTGGGAGAAACGTAGTTTTTTTTCCCCAACAGTGAGCAGATGGCGCACAGATTATGTGCATCATTTGTAAATTATTTCAAAGTCTATTCGTCTATTCCAAAGAGATTACTGGAATTTACATCTGCATTTTAATGTAATTGTTTCCATGTCACATGAACGAGACATAGAAAGGTTAAAAAGAAAAGATGACCACCTATAACATAGCTAGTTGACAGCAGCAAGAATTTGGGAGTTCCTGCTACCAAAATCTTTCTCACTTTATGTCTTTTCTTAGCTACTTTTAGTTTAGAAGTTTACAAGCTTCAGGGAGAACTGAGATTCAGGCCCACAGAAATAAATCTGTAAGGAAGAGTTCTTCAATGTGTGATATTTCACACTTACTCTCTCTTTGTGAGGGACCAGATCAGGCCTTCAGTGGATGTGAAAACAGGAGTTTTTCTAAATTAGCCTGGTCATAATGAACTGACTTTCTCTTACATGATTATTCACTGAATAATGGAGCAGTAGACCAGATGATGGAACAAGAAGAAATACTTTCTTGAGGAAGATACAATTCACCCTTTTGTAAAAAAACCAAGATCCTTAGCGACATTTGAGTCAACACGGGAGCTGCAAGTGAATAGGAGTGAGCAGAAAAATCCTGTAGCTAGAACCACCTATCCCTCACCCTCTCACTGTCCAATGATTACACAGATAGAAAACTTTGGAGGAACGGTGAACTTGGCTTCCTTTAGCAAAAGCTTAAGAGTCTGTGCACTTCACAAGCATGATGTTAGCTCTGCTGACTACAGCATTGCACTGGCAGCTCATGTTCATCCTGTGATCAGCCATAATCCCAAGGTCACTTTCAGCCATTGTGCTGGCCAGGACATCTCCTCCTAACATATATTCATATCACTGGTTACTTCTCCCCAGATGAAATAACCAGCATTTATCCTTATTGAATTGCATCTGGTTCCACTTCACCCACCTAGAGTGAGTGAGGATTTAGTTAGGGAGCTTCTGGAGGGGCTCGACGTCTTTAAGTCAGCCGGCCCAGATGATCTTCACCCTAGAGTCCTAAAGGAACTGGCTGGGGTCATTGCAAGTCCCCTGGCACGGCTTTATGAACACAAGTGGTGCTCTGGAGAGGTGCTGGAGGATTGGAAGAGGGCCAACGTGGTTCCCATCTTCAAAAAGGGGAGGAAAGAGGACCCGGGGAACTACAGGCCAGTCAGCCTTACCTCGATCCTGGGCAAGCTGTTCGAGAAAATTATTCTGGCACACATCCAGGAGGGGCCAGCAGGGAGCTGCATGCTCAGGGGCAACCAGCACGGGTTCATCAGC
>NW_017729028.1:20666761-20672878 GCF_001723915.1 Gavialis gangeticus
CGGACTAGATGATCTGCTCAGGTCCCTTCCGACCCTAGAAACTATGAAACTATGAAACCTTTCCAGCTTGTCCAGATCTGCTTGGATCCTCAGCCTAACCCCTAACATGACTGCTTTTTCCCATAACTTAGTATATTGTCCTCAAACCTGGACAGCGTGCTTTGCACATCCTCATCTGAATCATTGATAAAGATGTTGAACAGCACGAGGCCAAGAACAAAACCCTACGGGACACCACTGGCCACCTCCCACCAAGATGATACAGACCCATCCACTAACACTCTCTGGGTTTTACCCCCTAATCAGTTCCCAACTTATCTGACCATGGACTCTGCCAGCCCACAATCCCCCCTTTTTTTTTTTTATAAGAGCATCATGGGAGACCATATTGAAGGCCTTTTTCAAATCCAGGTATATGACATTAACTGCATCTACCACATCTAAGTGGTTTGTTACTTGGCCATAGAAGGAGATGAGGTTGGTTAGACACAACCTGCCCAAACAAAACTATGTTGGCTATCCTTCAGCATCATGCCTTTTGCCAGTCTCTCACAAATGGACAACTTGATAATTTTATTCCAAAACTTTACCCAGTATCAAGGTCAAGCTGACCAGCCTATAGTTTCCTGGATCCTCTCTCCTCCCTGTTTTAAAGATTGGCACCATATTGGTCCATCCAGTCTTCTCGGGCCTCCTCCAAACACAAGTCTTCAAGTACCTTCATCAACAGTTTTGCAGTGACTCTAGCCAATTCCCTCAGCACTCTCAGGTGTAGTCCATCAAGTCCTGCCAACTTGAAGACATTCAGTTGCTCTAACTGCTCCCTCACCAGTTCAACATGGACCAGTAGCTGGCAATCACCCCTGTCCCCCACCTCCCCCCCATCCCCCCGCATCTGCCAAGTATCCAACCAGGTGTCTATTTTACAAATATGTTCTTTGCTGGTACATAGAGGGCTAATAAGAAAGAATATTAAATTCCAATATAGGAAAATGACCTCAGGTCTCTCATTAACCTCATACTATATTGATATCTATTAAATCCATATTTAAATTAGATAATGCCTATTATTACTTTTTTGTCCTCTGATATCACCTGCAATCTTGTTATCCACCCACATAGAAGAAGCTGGTTGCAGGCCATATATGCAATTCTTCCTGCACATTGGAGTGGTTTGTTCTTGCGCCCTCTGTAAGGTTTCTTTATAATACAACCAGCTCTGCTGGATTCCTTTCTCCATCAGACTGGCTTCCCAGGGTATCCTGCCCATCAGCTCCCTGAGGGAGTCAACGTCTGATTTTCTGAAGTCCAGCAGCCATACTCTGCTGTTCTTTTTTCTACCTTTTGTTAGGATCCTGAACTCTATCATCTCATGGTCACTGCTGCCCAGCAAATCTTGCTTCCCAGACTGCTAATCTTTTCTGTTGCTCTGTTCTTAACTCTTTCCAAACTGAATCTGAGTCGCCAATTCATTCATGAACCATCAGAAGAACAAGTTGCCCACACTGCCTAAAATATGTTCATAATGCTCATAACTGTGTGATAAAATAATGGCTATAAACTTATTTCATGTTTTAGTTACACAGCCTGTCACTTGCAGAAGTCAGGAGGACTTTTTTTACCTCAATGCACAACTGGCCATATGCATTCTAGGAAAGGGGCATAAGGATCATCCTTCTGTTTAGGATTAAGGATTGGACCCAAATAAAGAGATATGACAGCAGACAGGATATGCTGGTAATATAAAGATGTACAGAAAATCTTTATAAAAACCTGGTTGAGAAGTCATGCTCACAGAAAAATGGGTAGCCAGATTTGGATTTGGGAAAGACATTTTTCCCTAGACTGATTGTCAGAAACCTCAATGTTTTCTCACCTTCCTCTGCAGAGTACTGTATGGAATCATTTAGGAATCTCTCTCCTAATCAACTTCTTTCCTTTTCATGGGCCATGGAGTTAGTGTTAGTGGCACTTTGGTCTCTTACTTTCTCTGCCTTTGGCATGTAACAGCTTATTGGCCCAAAGTGCTTTATTATAATTAAAGTCATTGTATTCAATATAGGAGCACCTGAGTAAAAAGTAATGGCCCGTGATGCACAAGAGGTCAAACTAGATGATCCAGTGTTCCTTTCTGGCTTTTAACTCTGTGAAGTATCTATGAACATGTACATCTCAAATTCACAATATAATGGGAAAAACTGTGGTTTTAGATCTGTGCACCAGACGGACAGAATTAAGTTTAAAAGTTTGTTATTTACATCCAGAATTTCCTAACTTTTTTGTGTGTTCTTGAGGCATTTTTGTTTGTTTGCATTGAATTACATATTTTATTTTTAAAAGACAAAAGAACAGCACAGAAAAGAGCTAGGATGTGAAAATAAATGTAAACAATCCCTAGTTATTTATCATGTAGAAACCAAAAATCCTCTTGATCCCCATTATAGTATTTATTTTGGTTCTTTTTGGCATGTCCCCATGATCGGGAACATGTGTTTCCCCAGGGACAAGTAGCAGCAGCACAATGTGTGCCACTGCTATTTGTCCCTGAGAAATGCCCACGCCACACGTACTCTGGCAATGCAGCACATTGCCCTGAGTGGTGTAGGGGAAGCTGGGGCCAGCAACTGTGCTGATATCCCAGGGTCACAGAAAACACCCCCCACACTGCAAAGTAGCAACACGAGAAATACGTGCATGGGCAGCATGTATGGTGTGCAGAGCCACAGACCGGTCTTCAGCACTGCATATTGCATGTCTGTGCCTTTCTGGACACAACCTTTAGCTCTGAAGACATCGTTACTGTTAAACACAACAATAATTACACATTCAGACAGATATATCCAAAATTCTTTGCAAATGCTGATTTAGATTGTAAACTGTTCTTAAAAGTAGGAACATCTTTTATTTTGGAGTGTGCTTCACACAAGGGGACCCATTTCTTTGACTGAGCCCTTTAGCTATTTCTGCAATAGAAATTAATAGCCTTGGGCTGTCACCAACTCTAAGACCATAACAAGCTCTGGAATGTCCTGAAATTTTCCAAATGGAATTGGTTTAGGTTGTCCTACTTGAGGAAATATTTACTGATTTTAAGCATTCAGAACGTTAAAGCTACTGAACCAATTTATTTCAGACTTGGCTTGAACTTTAGCATTCAATGGGATGTACAAAAGCCAGATTCTAAGTACAAATGTTATGAATGTAACAGCTGTGAAGAGCACATTTTTCACACATGTAACTAAACAAAAACATTTTTGATCAAACTTTTCAAAAAATTATTTGCTTCAGATTTAGACCAAACAAGGAAATTTTCAGTTTAAGAGGAATTGATTTCCTAGAAATAGCAGAGATAATTGGCACCGTATGAAACTCAAAGTGACAGAAAACAGGCTGAGGGTTTTTTGGAATAAAACTTAGACCAGAAGGTTAATGGCCATACGAACATTATAAGGCACTATAGGGAACAATTTTGCATTTGCCACGAAACATACTGGATGAGATAATAGGCCTTTTTTCTTTTCAGCTTCTATAAACTTCCTCTTTAGTTCTGTTAAGAACCTATGTGTTTTAAGGTCCTGAATTCCATAGTTGCTTTAGTTGTTTTATATGCACTACAGTTAATAATGATAATGCATAACCTCATAAAATGATACACTTGAACTCCCACTGCAGGTAGTCAACATTTTCATCTCCTGTGTGCTATTATTCTTTTTGATTATAATATTACGAAACACTGATACTAAAAATATTCAAAATGCATTACTCCTAATCAATGTGTGCTCCAGAAAAAGACTGAAAGTGGCTATAAAGTCCCTGTCACCATTAGCACATTTGTTAAAATGATACACCTCCACCTAGTGGTGAAATACACATAGAAAAAGTTTAAATGAAGTTTGACCCTCTTAACAGTCGGTAATTACATAGAGATAAGCATCCTTTTTTCCTTAAATGGTGTATGTTTTGAATATGCTTATATTTATATGCTAATAATGACCAGATCCTATAATTGACTATAGCCTTCAAAAGAGGACTTGTCCAGTTGAATCTTTCGTCATCACTCATGCAAAACCCTGCATTGATGTAATTGCTTGACTGCATACTATTGGGCCTATCCGTTCCTTTGTAGAAAAGTGAAAATTTGGAATCACTATTTCAGGACTTAATGATATTTTGTATGGACTCTTCTCATTATGTTACACAAATCTCTCTCTACACAACTGAAGAGCAAATGATCACTATTAAATTCCTACTAGCATTAAAGAGCTAAACACTTCGTTCTGCATGTTAGGGCCTAGGACTTGTAGCAAAACTCACAATTTTTCTTTTTCTTTTAAAATGCATTCCCTCCTGTTCCCCAACCATTTCTGACTTTTTCTCTCCCTCTCTATTCCCTATAGATAAGTATAAGTGAGCTCAGACTTAGGATAAGCTTTAACATTTTTATTTTGGTAGCAAGTTTTTGGTTTTGGATAGCCACTGTTTTATATTGTATAATTATTAAGTTTGTATATTGTATTATTATCATTTTGTATTGATTTTTATTGTTTCACATGGATATTGTATGGTTTAGGCCTGTGTTTGTAAGTGAACCAAAGTCATGTCAATTTTCCATTTTACATGTCAAGTCTCCATCTTGTGTCCTCTGCCCGGGCATCCCCTGTGTCGCAACTGTATGAGTCATGTATCCCTCCCATGTAAATTGGTTTCCGGATGAATGAGTGTGATTGGGAATGATTGAAATACAATGGTAGCAGGCCTCTACTGAATGGCCTGTAATGACTGGGCCATCACCTCGCATTGATTCATCCAGGAACCACGGATTTCACCCAGGAACAGAGACAAGAACCCAGCATTTGAAAGACAAAAGACTCTACAGAACCAGCAACTCTACCATTGTACCTCACCATTACAGACACCTAAAACTGCCATCCCTGCATGGAGCACACATGCTCAGTACATCAGAAGCTGACCCTTGCCTGGTCATGCCTCCTGTCACTAGGGTCACACAAGGTCTGCCCCTATAAAAAGGGACAGTGAAGACAGACCCAGTGGGAACGCCATTTCCATACCAGACCAGCTTCACATCACCTATCCACCCCAGAGGTCCTGCTGGCAACCCCCCTCTGGACAACACCGAGCTGAAGGAGACCCCGACTGGCCATCGAGAATCAACTTCCAGCCTGGGATAGGTAGATATTACCTGCACACCTCCTACAATTTGGACTCTCTCTCTCTGTCTCTCTCTCTCCTCCTTGACTTCAGTGGACTTCAGCCCCTGCACCAAGCCTCTCTAACCCCTACTGCCATTGTGTGTGTGTGTGTGCATGTGCATGTGTGTGTGCATGTGTACAAGGGAACCAATAAGACATCGTGTCACCATCTCCCCTGTTCAATAAAACCACTGTCATTTGCAACCCCAATTTGGGTCATGTTTTACTGAATCCCAATTCCCTTCCCTATCTTAAATTCCAGCCTCGTTCTCTCTCTCTCTCAGCTCCAGCCCCCCTTCCCCCCACTAGTTTCCCAATCTCCTCCTGATTCTGGCTCCCCTTTTCTGCCACCTCCCACTTTCCTGCTGTCCCTGCTGCCTTTCAGCCTCCCGTGACATCTACTGCCTTTTCCCTGTGACTTTCTGCTGCCTTTCTCTGCTTTCCTGCTGCCCTGCCACCTTTCAGTCCCTCCTGCTGCTTTTCCTGTGATTTTCTGCTGTCCATCTCTCTGTTTTCAGGCTTCCCCCATGCCTTCTGTAGTCCTCCCCAGCTTCCCAGCTCCTCGTGGCTGTCCTTCAGTTCTCTCCAGCTGCTGGAGCCTTTCTCCAGCTCCCAGCACCTGCTGCCACTCCCTGCAACTTCTCTAGCTGCCCTGGAGCCATCCTCTGGCTCCCCACATCCAGAGCCCCTTTTTAACACCCACACTTTCCCTTAGTCCCTTTTTCCCTCTCTCTACCTACCTTTTCAGCTCCCCCATAGCTCTGGCTCCAATCCCAGCCTCAGCCTCTGTGCCAGCATCACTTCCCTGTTCTGCAGGCTTTGGGAGTTGGCTTTTAACCAATTAAGGTCAATTAACCTAAAGTGACCTCCAAGCCTCAGTTCTTCAGCCCAGGCCCCTCTAGTCTAC
>NW_017729028.1:20673305-20689226 GCF_001723915.1 Gavialis gangeticus
GTGTATGTGTGCTTAATTGATTTTTATGTGTGCATGTGCTATTGTACACTATGCCTTCCTGTCTAATGGTTCAATATAGAGATCCTGAGCATTCGCCTGACCCCTCAGGGCAACAAACTCATAAATAAAACTACTTTAATAATCCTGTGCTATAATGCTAAGTTATTTCATATATGCTAAATTGCTTAATACTTGAGAGTAACACGAACTATTTTTCAACTGTACAGCTTTTCCTCCTAACTAGGAAAATCTTTTATACTGGTTGGAAAAAATACTCAAAATGTTTTAAGCATGTCTAAATTAATAAATATAAATAAATATGCTCACACATCCCAGAATGCAGTTAAAGAAGGCAACTTTATTTAGATTCATTAGACTTACTTCTCCACTTGAATTCATTATTTCTATAATCTGTAGCCAACCTAAAACCTCAAAGCCAAATCCTATCCCATTTCAGTTAATGGAAAAAATTCCATGGACCTAAAAGGGAATTGGATTTTGGTTTTTGCATAGACTAGATTGTACACTGATAAGCATTTAGCCATAAATGCAGTCCTGTGAAAGTCTGAGTGACATGGTACACAGGTTCAGCTGAGCCATATTGCACTGGAAATCCATGAAGTGAATGTTTATTAATTGTAGCTGTAACATTGTTTATAAAAAGGTTTATAAACATTAACATTTCAAATATAATTCCCCCTTTGGGCAGGTAAGTAGCACTTACCTGCTAAAAATAGCAGCATAAGTCGCCATTTATAAGGATTTTAGGCCTACTGCGCCCTGTGCAACTTGAATTATATTTTTGAGCATGTTCAGAAAAGATCTGCCCCAGCAACTTACATTTTGTTATCTGACTCCATCCAGAAATACATGTAATCCCATGTTAATCACTGAGATGTTAGTTGCTGAAAAAATGTAACTAGTGACAGGGGTAGGATTGAGGAGAGGTGACAGTGCCCATCTCCCTGTACCCAGTAAGCCTCTGGCTTACTGTCCTGGCCACACATACATTTTCCTTCTAGCTGCCCAGTAGCCCGGTTTCCACAGGCAGAGTGAAGGGTATGCAAGGGTCTAGCTAAGTCTAGTGGTTAAGGGAAATTCCTGGGAAGTAGGAGATATGGATTCAAATGCCATATGGCTGAAGGGGTCCTAGAACCTGTCTTTTCTGATCCCTGATTAAGGACAAGTTCTTTAATCACTGGTTTATTACACTAAAAATTGAGTGGTCCTGTCTCTCCTCCCACTATTCCCTTGTGGTTTTACTGTGACTATTTGATGGGGATGTAAACAGAGGCACATACCTTCACAAGGGAATGACAACCAGAACAGGGCATGAGTGGCTGGAGCAGATCCCTTCCCAGCACGTTCCAAATGGTAAAACATGTTGTATAAGAGGAGTAGGATCTAAAATCCCATTTAGGGGCCAAAAATGTCACTTTCATTGCTAACTATATCTGTTTAGGTCCTACTCACACACCTAAAGCGGAAGCTGGACTTGGGCCAAGCGCATCAGTTTTTTTCCTCTATATTTTTCTAATGGTCTGATGTAAAATTCAGGCATTTCTACATTTATTGTCTGTTCCCAGGACCCTCTTCAGGCATTGACTTTGCCCCTCCTGAACTCTGAGCTATTGCAGCCATATGATTATTAGTAATGGGAGAACTGTTTCTGTGGGTAATTTAACTTCTTGGATTCACTGGTAATGTACAAAAGCACATGTGGTTCATACTTAAGGAGCACGTACCTTAACAAATTAAAGTTATCTTAGATGATATTGAGTACCTGGCATGCTCCAACTTATACAGAGATAAGACAATGCTCCAGAATTCAGATCTAGGTTCCTGGACTATCAAAGTTACAACAACACCGATCTAAAATTTACCAGAGATCAAGAGGGTTCATATCTAGAGTTCTGCAAGGGTCATCTTAATATTCTTTTTTTGAGAGTGGATAATTAATATTTGGTGAGGAAGAAACTGGTAGTTCATTAGACATTTACATACTAAATGACACTATTTCTCAGGCCAGGACAAAAAGCAATCAATTACTAGGAAACAGCAGCAACAACAGCTGGTAGGGAATGCTGAATAAGAGGAGTGCTGAATAAGCCTAGGGTAAATGAAATGTGTCTTTGATAGAAATCGTATGTCAAGACTGCATAGATGAAGTTGCAATATTTCCCATGGTTCATGTTAATGTAAAACATTCCTTATGTCTTCTGGGAAAAGAAATTGTGGAGGAAACTATTTTTGCTTTAATTTTGTTATTTCTATGGATGTTTTCTGAAAAAAAAATCTTTGTTAATTATCTTCAACAGATGCCTATTTATAGTTGGGATTAGTCTCCATGATGCATAAAGTATCTTCAATTAACTAGCTTTCCACTCACTTTTTAATAAAGACTACAAAGAAATAATGGCATATATTTTCAAACTCAGGTGCAATTATATGAGGTGTTCAGGTGCTCAGCACCTTCTTCCAATTATTATACTTAAATTCAAATATCCATTATGCCACTTTTATACAGATACCTAAATATGGATTTAAATTTTAGACACACATTTTTCAAAATTTTGGCTACAGCTTATAGTTCCGACATAACTGTCTATTTGACAAACTATCTCGGTTCACAACAAGTTCAGGCAAACCACAGTTGATCTTTCTTATTAATCACATAGTCTATAAACAATAAAGCCTAAAAAAATCAGATAATATATACAGTGCCTGTAATCGACCATTTAATGATGATCAGGAGATTTCTTCATTTACTGGTCACAAATGGGCTTGGTAGTACAAACAGTGGAAGACATGATTCTCCATCAATAAATTTAAATTCAACAGGTCCTACATAACACTTAAGCTTGTGCATAACTTTATTCTTGTGATTAGCCCAATGAAAGCAGAGGACCTACTAACTTGACTGAAATTATACACATGGGGCACATCTACGCAAGATATTTCGTGCACTTGCCTACTTAGCTCTGCAATAAATGTTTCGGCATTTACATGGGCGACTCTATTAGGCCACAGGAAACTAATAAACTCCACAGTAGGTTAATACAGGTATGATACTGCTGCAGAGTTTTTTCATGTGCAGCATCCCATATGTAGATGCTGATGCAACTGGCTGGGGCAGAAGGGTGTTTCAGTGCCAGGGCTGCCTGCCTGCCACCCTCTTGCTTACCCAGCTCCTCCACAGCATATCAATTTGGGTCAGAGCAGCCCAGGGCTGGCAGGCTTACTCCTTGGGCCCCCTGCCAGCTGGGACTGCTCCAATCCAGCTCAATGTGCTGCACATGTAAACAGTACACCCAGGAGCAATAAGTTCTGGCGTAATATACTCCAGAGTTTATTGCTTCACCTTAATATGCACATACAGATGCTCCCATAGTTACCTCTGGGCACAGTCAGACCATTAGTAAAATACAAGCTACACACCTCAGGCACCATACTTCATAAGTATTGAGGCTTATAGACATGGTGACGTGAATTAAACTTTTCTAGAAAAAAAGTACTCTGCTTCCAGGCTAAGAGAGCATGTCCTGATGATCACGCACATGTGGTTTGCAGTGCCTCAAAGCACTTTGACGTGCCGCAAACCACATATGGCAGACAGGGCACCCATTTGCCATACTGCTAATTTGTACTCATGGGGTCATGCCCAGAGTGTCCATATGGAGAGTTATTTCGGAAAAACACTATTTATTCCTCTTTTTAACCATACTTTGTTCTTAGACAGTTGTAGCAGGCTTGACTTTTGGAGCTTGGGTTGAGTCCCAGGCTTGAAATCTTGCTGTTTTGACTGGTGGAGCCCATCCACCAATCAGGAGGCAGCAAGAGGAGTTAAGTCACACCCCTTTCCTGAGGGAAGGGGGAAAGGAGTTTTCCCACCACCCCGGACCTGATTGAAGACTGCAACACTCAGGTCCGGAAGACTTCAGGGGCGGAGCCCTGGACAGTATAAGAGGAGATGTGTGCCCAACATGAGGGGAACACATCCGGGACAGAGAAGAGAGAAGAGCAGGGCTTAGAAGAACTGAGGAGAGCTGCTCAGCAGGGTGAAACAGTAGCCCAGAAGCATCCCTAAAGACTTCCATCAGCAGAGAAGGGTGGACGGCTCCAGCAGCTAGGCTCTTGGTGTGCAGCACAGCGTATGGTATCCAGACCCTGGGAGCAGCGTGAGGCGGCTCGGGTCTGCAACCTCTAGCATGCAGCCAGATACACGGTGCACAGGCTGGTGCACTTGGTGGCTCAGGTCCTCAACCCCCGGAATGAGGCTGGGAGCTTGGTGCAGGAGGCACTGCACGGAGGGGCTGGGAGCGCACTGATCCTGGTGCTGCGCGAGACAGCTCAGGCCTCCGACCCATAGCAAAAGGTTGAGTCCAGGCAGCCAGATGGTGCTCAAGCTACTGAGCCAGGAGACAGGGCTGAGCCAGAGGCCCCAGAAGCCCTGCATAGAGGAACCCTGTTCCAGGAGACAGCGACCCCCGCAAAGCCCACTGTAAATGACAGAGCAGCTTGGCACTGAGCACAAGGGTCACCCTCCAGGCCTGGAAGCCATGAGTTGCAGGGAAAAGAAGATTCCCATGGGGGAGGCCCCCCCGCAGTTAGTTAAGGACTCCTGAAAGTGGAGGTCCCTCTGGGAGGGCCCCGCTAAAGTTACCAGCTTCCCTGTAGGGCTTGGGAAAAGCCCAAGGGCATTAGGGTTTCCCCTAGGGATTAAGTTTATCTTGCACCATAAGTGGTGTGATGGCATGCCTTATATTTTGTGAACTCTCCTGTTTGTAAATTAGTAGATGTGTAGAGTCCTAGGGCTCTGCTGGGACCACCTGTTGCTATTATTTCACCTATTGTTTATTTGTATATATTTGTGGCTTATTTATTGTTCACCCATACTTATCTATAGTTTATCTGTTAGCTATCTAAGTTTATTTTGGGGCTTCTTTGTTTCAGATCAGATACTTACCTGTGACTTAACTGTATCTAGAGCACTGGTATAGGGTTTTAGGTTATTTACCCAGAAGGTATTGTTTATGTTATTTGGTTAGCTATCTTATATATATTGTACATATGTTTATATCCATGTGTCTTTTCCTTGTGATAGTTTCATAGTTAGTAGGGTCAGAAGGGACCTGAGCAGATCATCGAGTCCGACCCCCTGCCATGGCAGGAAAGAGTAGTGGGGTCAAATGACCCCAGCAAGGTGTATATCTAGCCTCCTCTTAAAGACCTCCAAGGTAGGAGCCAGCACCACTTCTCTTGGAAGTTGCTTCCAGATCCTAGCCACCCTGACCGTGAAGTAGCGCCTCCCAATATCTAGCCTAAATCTACCCTCTGCCAGCTTGTGGCTGTTATTTCTGGTCACTCCTGGTAGTGCTCGGGGGAACAGGGACTCCCCCAATGCCTGCTGGTCCCCTCTGACTAGTTTGTAACAGGCCACTAGATCCCCCCTCAGCCTTCTCTTGTGGAGGCTGAACAGGTTCAAATCCAGTAGCCTCTGCTCTTAGGGCCTGCCCTGCTGCCTCCTGATCATGCAAGTGGCCCTCCTCTGGACCCTCTCCATGTTGTCCACATCCCTCTTGAAGTGCGGCACCCAGAAGTGGACGCAGTACTCCAGCTGTGGCCTGATCAATGCCTCCTTGGGCCTGCTTGAGATGCATCTGTGGATACATGACAAGGTACGGTTGGCCTTCCTGACTGCATCCCCACACTGCTGGCCCATGTTCATCTTGGCATCAACGATGACTCCAAGATCCTTTTCCGCTTCTGTACTGACGAGAAGGGAGTTCCCCCGCCTGTAGGTATGGTGCTGGTTGTTCCTCCCCAGGTGCATCACTTTGCACTTGTCGGTGTTGAATCCCATCCAATTCTCATCCGCCCACCCCTGTAACCTGTCTAGGTCCGATTGCAGCCTATTCCTCCCTTCTAGCGTGCCCACATCCCCCCACATCTTAAATATTAAGTTAATGTAAATAAATGTGTATATAGTTAAGTCCCCTGACTGTCCTGGCCTGGTTCTATAGGGACGGAGGGGAACTGAGTGGTCTGCAGTTCCCCCCCAGCATACCTGCCAGCTAACAATCCCCTTCAATTAGAGAAGGAGAGTATATACCCAAGTTACCTGGGCTATGCAGTCAATACTGGAGCATGCAGTATATATGGGACTCCAGTAAACCCATAAGATTCTGTATTAGCTTGGTTAATGTAGATACTAGCCTTCAATGAAAGGAAGAAGTTAGTGTCTTTACTAGCCCCTGCAAGCACCAGAATCTCATCGGTCAGGTACAGAATGATATCTGGATAGCACAATTGTCTAAATGACAAGAGGACTGATATTTTTCACCTCTAGTTCCCTGCTTTTAATCTAGGCCAAGTCACTAGTGATTGAACACTGTTGTTATTCAGTAGCTGTTTAACAAACAATTTGAAATGAGACAAGACCCTCAAACTAGATCAGAGCAGATAATGATCAGCATCACAGACCAGGACCGTATATACAGCAGGAGAGAACAGGCTGCTGCCATGATCAGGGCTGCATCTGTTACGAAGGCATCAGTGACAGATCCATAATTAGGCAGAAGGCAGAGCAGGTTGGCACCTTAGAGACTAACTGGCTCAGAGAGGCATAAGCTTTCATATGGAATGAACTGTGGCTGTTCAGCTTTTCAGTAAAAGAGGAGTGCTTTAAAAATGCTGAGCTAAGGTTACCTTTACTACTAACCATGACAAGACCATACTTGTTACTGTATGATGTCCTGTGTCCCATGATATGATGGCTGTTTGGCTACCTGTGCTATGCATCTCCAGGCCCTAACATATTTTGGGTGTAACTGGAAGTCTACACTTTCTGTGTCAACAATGCTTGATTTAGAGATAGCTACCAAAATGTTTTAATGGGTTCTATCCATCTGTTGCTGATACACAGTTTAACCCAGTGTTTTGTATTAGAATAAATCAAAGACTTAAGCTTGGTTTCAATAACTGAAGTAGCTGAAGGACTTGTCTCCTCAGATGAATAGAAGACTCTGCATAGACACTTCAGATGATTGGATCAAGACAGGAATCTAGTTAGTCTTTTTCTCTAATATCTAGCACTTTCTGTAAGCACTGAATTCATTTAATTTGTTTTTGAGTTAATGTTTAAAAAATGGTGGGGTGAGGGACCTCACAACAGCCATGGCGAAATCTGTGCAGAGGCAATCGACTCCTTGTCAGCTTCTGAATATCTCATGACTAAAGGGCAGCCATATGAAATGTGCAGTGTGTTTCACTGAACGGCTAGGCTTCCGTGTTAAGAGATTTGTCTTTGCCCTACCAATAAAAAAGGGGATATTCATAAATCCAGAGCAATGATCTAGCATTCCGGCCCCACAGATGTATCTTTGACATCTAGATGTATGGCTTACAGCAAGTGCTACATCCCCAGAAGTGTTATAAAGCTCAAATCCCCCCGTACTCTCTTTATATTGTAAATCTGTGATCCTTGTGCAGGCATTCCCATTATAGGAGAGAGATGGATTCCGAATGGCAGCCAGCAGGAGGCTTGGAGACATTTTGCTGCCTTAATGACTTGCAAATCAAAAGCATGAAACCAAGCTGCACCTTTTGAACTGTTTTCCCATCCAGCCTAGATGGTCCACATCATTTTCTCCTATACCATTCTTGTTATTCTCGCTACTACAGTGTCAGTCTTTCTGGTGCATTTTTAAACATAGGAGGCAGAGCTGTCCAATGATCTCAAAGCATATGTTTTTGATTCTAATAAGATTATGGATACCAAAGGAATAAAAATGGAAATCACTACTGCCAAGATATGAAAGAAAGTTTGCATAGTAAAATAATTTAAACCCTAACATTTGGACCCAATCAGGCTAACAGAACATTTATTCCATATTTTTGGAAAGTATGCTTTTTCTGCACATTAAGTGGTACCAATAAAAAATAATGATTCTCACTCAGTTTATTTCTATAAATTATATTGTTTTATAGTTTTCCAGGGTATGGTTATGTGTCAGATTCTATGGCAAACACCTGGGTGCAAAATGCAATAAGCTAGTTACTTCCACTGAGGGGGGAAAAGAACTATTTTTCTTTCCAAGAAAACTAGATTGAGGCTAATCTGAACACAGCTATGTTTCACACTTAAAGAATTATCATTTGCATCTACTCTTGACTTGTTCATGATATAAAACCAAGATCTTCAGGGACTTGACTTGTATTAAAATGCAGCGATGGCCTCAGACATGTCCATGTCTGTCTATCCCCAAAGTCAAAAGTTTAATCACCCACATCATGCATCTGCCACTTAATTGAATACAAATTAGAAATATAAAATTCAGCAGCGCCCATTTACAGGATTTACACAGAATAAAACTAAGCTAACTGTAATGTGGGTTGCAAAATCAAACACTCAGAAATTAGGAACATGAGAATAAGGCATAACAAAGGCTTCCTTGGCCAAAGAGTCCAGACCCTTGAGTTTGCAGTGACAGGATTAGGAAGTGCCCAATTTAAGAATGCCCTTGTAGCCTTTACCTGCCTGTCTTCGTATTATCATTAGAGTTGGCTGGGACTGCCCCACCAAAATGCTTTTTTCTGAAGGAAAGATTGTCACCAGCATAACTGGAATTTTCTGTGGAAAAATGCCACTTTTCAGATTTTTTTTTTTTAATTCGGAAAAATTAAACAAAAGATCAAACTGTGGCTCATCTGAAACCGAAGTAAATATATTTTAGCTGTTCAAACAGAATTGAAATATTTCATTTCAGGTCCATTCAGTGTTCATCTGTATCCATTAGAGCCGCCACAAAGCATCACTGGAATCCACATTGGGGATTCACATCCTAGTCTCCTTTACAGGCCAAACGCCCTAGGATCTGGGATGTTCCACCATCTTCCTCCAGCTGAATGACTGAAACGAATCATAGGACCTATCGTCTGAACGGAGAATAGGACCCAAGCTACGACTCTCCTGGCACCACACAGCAACTCTGGGTGATTTAGTTTAATGGAACTAAACATTTTGATATTTCTGATTATTTTCTTTTCCAGCAAGAAACAGGAAATGGAAAAGTTAAAGTGTGTAACCTCAAGTATGTGCTTGGCATGCATAGATTACACAGCTATCAACTGTAAGCTACTATTTCAGTAATATAAGGTAACAACCTGCAAATCTGTTACCAACTTGGATAAATATATATAGCATCTTCCGATATATTGTCAAACATGAAGTGAAAAATATAAGTAAAATTCACCATAAACAGCACTTATATACTGCAGGCTAAGATGAACCACAGTAATAGTGATCTATGCTGCTAAGTGTATGCCAGCACAGTCTATAGCTAAGTTAACTATTTAGTTAATACCTTAGAAGCACCTCAAATATCGGTGCTTAGAACTAATCAAAAATTGGAGTTTCTGTCACACGGTAAATTCCATCTCCAAATTGGTTTTTACCTCAAATGATAGCAACAGGTTGAAATATTGGAAACTTTGTGGAACCAAAGTTTCAGAACACAATTGATTTGGAGATGTTGAAAGGCTTCATTGGGGGCTGGTTTTGTTGGGCTGTCTCGTGATTCCATTTTCCTCTGTAGTTTGAGTTTTCAAAGCTAGACGACCTCGTCATTGATGTAACACATGGTTCAACCAGAAGGGAGATTTACGCTATAAGGGGAGTAGTCTAGACAGGGACCATGGTCCATGGAGACCTGACTGTGGACATCTGAATTGTAATTGCTGTGACAACACCAGAGGACCTGGGATAATGCCCAACTGACCTAAATTAAATGTTTTGATTTAGCTGAGTTAACTGAATCTGCTAATCTCTGCGCTCCGCAGGTGATAACAACCTTCTCCTCTCTCTTGAGTGGTCTTGCTCTTCTACTGAATCAGGTTATTCTTTCTACTGGATTCCTCTTGTCTTTTAGCTACACCTGATAGCTCCTATTTGACATCCCTACTCCATTCTTTCAGCAGACTTTTAATTTAAATACAGCATTATACATAGGCAATTTTTTCTATCTGCTCCTTAGCTCAAGCTCTGTCTGCTTTTTTTCCAGACCTGAGATAGGGTACTCAGTGCCACAAAGCTTGTATAAGATCTCTCCCAACTATAGTTGGCCCAATATCACCTTCAAAAATCCTTGTTGTTATGTATTTCCTGGATCAGGGCTGGCCTGCAGCACTGTGTGTGGTATGCAGCAGATCATGTAGGGAGCAAGGAACACAGACAGAGACAGGGCAGGGAGCAGAAAACAGAGCAGCAGATGTGGCAGGAAGTACGAGACAAGGAGCAGAAGACAGATCAGCAGATGGGATAGGGAATACAGGGCAGGAAGCAGAAAGTGAAGAGCAGATTGGGCAGCGGGAGGGAATCAGTGTGGCTCTCAAGTAGGGGGAAGGCTTACTTTGTGGCACAGCTGCCAAAAAGGTTGTCCCCTATGGTGCTGGATCATCACAGCTACAGCATCAACACTATCACTACTTGATTACATATCATATCATAATACTGTACATATATACTGCGGCAGAGAATTATTAACATTATATTTATTATAAAAATGCCCTGTGATCAACTAAAGACAAAGCTCCATTGAAGCAGGCATTTCTTCAAACACTGAATACCAGACAGTTCTTGCCCAAAAGAGCTTAAAGTCCAGACAGTATAAAGAAAAGCAGTATGATGGTAGTATGATGGCAGAAAATATGTTAATTCCCCTTCTTAAAATAAATGGTGGTATTTAGTCAGGGATGAACTAAGTAATAAGGTGAGGATAGGAAAGGAAAAAGTGAAGGGAAGAGGCTTGGGAACGTGGCAGGGAAAGAAAGAGTGCATCAAGGATCTAGTGTGGAGTAGCAATAAGATCAAAAAATGACTGGGAGGGGAAAGAAAGGGTCAGAGTACATAGCAAATCACAACTAACCATTCTCTCCCTTGAGCATGTGGTAATGGTAAGTTATGCGTTTCCTGAATTTACAATACTTAGGCAGCCTTAAAACTATCAGAATGTTGTTTTCTAGTACAAAATAGAAACCTTGTGGGCATGTCTCAAACAACATATAATAGGCACAATTTGGGAATTGTGTTTTGTAAATTTAGGAATAGCCACATGCATTAGCATACGTACAACAACCATGAAGTTAATGGGCTTAGCTAGTCAGGAATTTTTCAACTGAACTTTTTTCCCCCTTCTCCATGGACATGCCAATTCATGCAAGCAGAAACATTGTGGGAATGTCCCAATTGTTATGACACTTTTGTCATCTATAGCTGATAGATGGCTTTTTAGAGAACACTAGAGAGAACAATACTGCCATTCAGGCAAACGTCTCTGAGGACTCAAGGACATCACAGATCCCGAGGAAATTTTTCTTATTCCAAAATATGTTGACCCAGGGCATCATCATAACTGTTTTGCCTAATAAACTATCCAGTGCGGTTACAATGGGAAAAGCTGCTTTTGACCTAATTGTTGGTGCAAAATCTCAGAATAGATGGAGCTCTGAGCCTTGTAATACTAAAAAGTTTAGAGGAGAACGAGGAGAGTCATGGGAGCCAAGAAAAGACAAGATCTCAGTTAGAACAGAATGGTTGACTATATTGCGGGTGGCTGACAGATAAAGGGAGAAAAAGACAGAGTACTGGGAGTCAGATTTGCCTAGGAAGAGGTTATTAGGGACTTTGGCAAAAGGTTTCTTAGGCCTTTTGAAAAGCAAAGAAAGTCCAACTCAGAAAAGTCTTGGATGTTAGGAGATATATGTTCAAGTCCCTGTGCTGCCAATCTCCAACATCCAAAAATTGTCCTTTAAGGATAAGACTATTTTTGGATGAGTCACTCCAGCCTGAACCAGCTGGGTTCCCTGATCATCAGGTTTGGGATGATTCTGAAGTGGGACAACCTCTCTTGTTTCATAAAACAATTATGAAAGGTCTTTATTTTCTCCTGGCATGGAATTGGAAAATATCTGAAATTTGACTGACACACCAGTGTTCATTTTAATGAAACATCTCCACTCTCATAATTCAGGAAAGATATCTTGCACTGAACCAAAGGACTAGAAGAAATACGTACAAGGCATATCCCATATGAAAGAATCAGCTGCCCTTTCAGAATTTTAATATAGATTTTTAAATCTCCGACAGACACAGGATGGGTTTTACTGATTTCTCTATTTCTATTGCTATCTCTATCAAACTCCTCCTCCATTTGCCCTGGGCCCCATGGGTGCACACTGAATTTTTCAGAGCCTTATTTGCAAGTGAAGGTAATGAGCACAAAACCTGCTCACTGCCCCATCACCATTTCCCCGTTTTAGTTTTCTCTAGGATTTTTTTCCCCTTTTCCTTCAAACAAGCCTCCCCAGGAAGAAAGGTAAAACGTTTTGAAGCTGACAAGGCTATGGTTCACTGAAATAACTTCTAAATTTTCTTCCATGAACTGAAGCATCTGTCAAAGTACGGTCTTGCTTTAAAGAGTAGCAGATATGCTGGAAAGGCACCAAAGAAACTTCTATAGTTCTGAACAGCATCTTTAAAACAGCAGCACTAGTACAGAAGAAGAGCTCAGGGGACTCCATAGAGCCACTGACTCTCC
The DNA here is from genome assembly GCF_001723915.1 of Gavialis gangeticus. Lineage (NCBI taxonomy): Eukaryota > Metazoa > Chordata > Crocodylia > Gavialidae > Gavialis > Gavialis gangeticus. Next base: position 20,685,902 of record NW_017729028.1, read on the forward strand.
AAAAATAAAGCTAGCAATGCCTAACTTTGTTGAAGTTACCAGCAGTTGGTCATTGTTGGTTGAAACTAAAAATGTATACTTTTACATTCTTAGCACAAGAGCATAATGCCAGCTGGCTTGGTGGCTTAGCATTGCAACCTAGGGAGCTTATGGGATCTCAACATCTGCAAAATTATGCTTTGATTTCTGGCACCATCAGATCCCAGGGGATTAAAACTAAAGCAATCAACAGCCAGAACTCACATTTTGACATTTTAAGCAAGGGACTGTTCCTCTGAGTTTTTGCCATTTGGAGAAGAGGAGTAAGCTATTTTCTTGAAGGGGGAGTTTTTAAAAAAAGGAGCCGACAGACATCAATGTTACAGTATTTCTGCTACCAGGGAGGGTGAGTGGCTATTGGAACCAGTGTAAAGGAACAAATTATGAGGGGGATAGGAACAGAGGGAAATTGGCTGGTTTTGTACTCCAATTCTTATTTTTCAGTTTCACCATGTTCATTATGAACATTGCAAATGTTAAAATGTGTCATTATTTAGTGCTGGGAGTGATACTAAAAGACCAAGGATATATGACAACTTGTGCTCTGGGAAAAAGCAACCATATATTATTTCTTTTACAGAGTTTTCACCATAGTAACCTGGGATTCTGCTGAAAGATTTTACGGCTGCACAAACAAGCAATGTTAGAAGACGGCACATGCATTGAGCAGATCAGGAAAAGGCTTTACTACATATCAGACGTGTCAAACAGCAAAACTGTACACAGTAGGTGTAAACTTATTTTTCCCCAGGGTCTCTCCAAACTCTGACCTTGAAGAGATGGCATTATAACACTGGAATCACTTGGTGGTGCCTGTTACATCATCACAACATGCATGTTTGGTGGTTCTATTATGTAACATGCATGTTTGCTGCTCCTAGGTTTTCACAACAGGTAGATTTTTGCATAAAAAGAAGTTCATTAACATCCACTTGTTCTTACCACATGCAGTTGGAGAAGGCAGCAACTGCACAAAGGAAAAAGGAGATGGAACACTTCTGCTTTGGTAGCTTAATAGGAAGAACTATAATTACAAAGGCATTCCTCTGCTCCAGCTGTATCCCAAATCTTTCCAATTCAGCGTGTCTACACGTGCATTAATGCACTTTTCCTAAGGTGCATTAAATTTAGTATCTCCAATATGAGGTACTAAATAAATGTGCATTAGACTGTGTTAATGTGCAAGGGCACAAGCACATTTTTGTGGGTGACGCTTAATGCACAGTAACCTATTCTACTGCACGTTAGCATATTAGCAGTTTTTTAAGCACTGCTTGAATGTGCAGTAGAATCAGCTACTGGGCATTAAATCACACATGAAGATGTGCCCTCAGCCTCCACTCCTCACATTCGACTGAAAATGCTTTTGCCAAAGACCCTAATAACCTCTTCCTAGACAAATCTGACTCCCAGTACTCTTTTTCCCCCTTTATCTGTCAGTCACCCGCAATATAGTCAACCATTCTGTTCTAACTGAGATCTTGTCTTTTCTTGGCTCCCATGACTCTCCTCGTTCTCCTCTAAACTTTTTAGTATTACAAGGCTCAGAGCTCCATCTATTCTAAGGTTTTGTACCAACAATTAGGTCAAAAGCAGCTTTTCCCATTGTAACCACACTGGTTAGTTTATTAGGCAAAACAATTATGATGATGCCCTGGGTTAATATATTTTGGAATTAGATAGAGTTCCTCAGGATCTGTGATGTCCTTGAGTCCTCAGAGATGTTTGCCTGAATGGCAGTATTGTTCTCTCTAGTGTTCTCTAAAAAGCCATCTATCAGCTATAATCAAAGTCCAAAATGTCAAGAGTCCCGTTTGAGCTACAAGCTGACCAAAACCTCCTCAAGGGGAAGCCTAGTCTCTGCCAGTTGCCATACTCTTTTTATTTGTAGCGGTCTTGGCATGATGTTGTTGGTACAGCTGAAAATATATGGAAAGGAGCAAAATCTGCTGTTCTCCTCTTGCCCTTGCCGTGCTGCTAGGTCTTCTCTTCATTCTACGAGACTTATCTTTGTCCCCCTGCTTTATACCTGTGGCAAGTTAAAGTCTGTTTTTGATGTTTTGGGCATTGTACCTGGCAGTTGTGCATAAGAGTTGTTCCCAAAGTTTTTAATAACAGGTTAGAAAAACATTTGTCTAGGATGGTGTAAATAGTGTTCTCTAAAACCACCTAGGAAGGTAGGGGATCAGGACAGATGATCTCCTGAGGTCTCTTCCAGCCCTAATTTTCTACATTCTTTCTTCAGGAACTCAAGTCTCTTGGCAGCAGCTGAAACTTTACTTAGCTTACTTGACTTAGGCCTTGTATAACTGGGGCAAAATCAGAGATCAGACCAGTAGTTTGGGTTTTATAAGGAGAAAATTTCAGAGCAAGAATGCAGAATTAAATATTCCAGGTAGTACTCCCGAAGCAGAACTGGAACGAATGCAGGATGTGAGAAGAAAGGTCTGTAGCAAACAGGATAACCATGAGCAATCATTTCTGGTTATAGATCTCTCTTCAGTCATCCTGTCCACTAACAATCCATAAAGGTTGTGGATGTAGCAAGAAGTGTTACTCTGAAGTGAGGCTTACAGTACCATCCGACCAAACTCAGAATGCAGCAAGAGACAAAACTGGCTGGAAATGCCTATGACGATTAGTCACCTTACAAATAGAAGACAGGACCATGAAGACAGAGACAGGGGATCCATTTCTATGAAGATCCTCATCATTCTCCACAGGGGAGGCCACTTAAGGGGACAGAAGTGCTATGATCAATTGTAAACTGCCCATTTACCTGATCTGACTACACAAGTATATTCCTGGGCAGTGCCCATAGGTCTGTAAGCAGCTCCCATGCTGTATACCTTATTGGAGGGATGACATAACCAGTAAAACCAAAGGCAGGATCCAGCCAATATTGTCATTCTTCTCTGTTAGTTGAAAAGTTTCAGGGTTCAGAGAATCAAACAGACAAAAAAAGATCTGGCCACACAGAGAAAGGCATAAAGCTGTCACACCCCGATACTCACACCTCCCTTGTTTGTATGTCAAGAAATCATTTGCACAAGAATAAGATGTCTCCAAGCATGACACCTATCTGCCCTCTGCCTGACTTCTCCAATGACAGATACTTTTCTGCCTCCCTGAATTCTCTGTGCAGATTCATATAGGTATATATGCAAGGTATAAACGACAGACTCAGATTAAATGGACATGCACATTTTAATAACATTTTTAAAAGATGTCTGACCTAGTAAAATATTTGAGGAAATGAATAACGCCCCTTGCATCAAAACCTTGA
>NW_017729028.1:20689501-20696784 GCF_001723915.1 Gavialis gangeticus
CCCCCCCCGCAACAAGATTCAATAGTAGCACATCTGAAAAAATAAGCAAATCCAACCACCTGCAGGTGCCATGATTAAAAGGTAAATATGAATGCAGTGTTAATAAAAATTAACCCAGCTACATCTCCCTCACCATGATCCCCTTTTCCATTACATTGGAGCAATAAGTTCACATTCATAACACTTTGTACTGTGAGCACTTGAAATTGAGAAATTTCAAGAAAGGGATTAAGAGATTTGCATAGATATGTAGATATGGAGCTGGAAGTAGGGTAAGAATGATCTAAAACCTGTGGAAATAGCCTGAAGTGTCATTTATGTACCTAACTTTGGCTATGTGGGACTTCTTATCCACCTAAGGGGGAGTTGGATCTGGGCCTTTTTGTTGAAATACCTTTCAAAGAAGAATAAGGAATCAAAGAATTTGGCCAAATGTGAATCCATAAATGCACTTCAAGTGCCCTGTAATGATGTCTGTTTCTAGACAGTGGGCAGTGATGCTTCACACAGGAGCACCAGTTAAACAAACTTTTATAAGATCTATTTTCACTACAGCAAAATGTACAAAACAACATGCTCCCTAACGCTATAGTTTAGTTCTTAGATTCTGTCTTTGCCAGAGAAAAAAAGGTCTAGCCTCAAAAAAATACACACAATAGATGCACAGAACAGATGGAAAGGAGAAACACTGACATTTATAATGACAACTCATCTAAATAGACAACAGCTTATCCAATTGTCAAAAAAAGTAAGCAGCAGGACCCCTAAAGCAAAAGCAAAATTAAAAGCCTGGTTACTTTATATTATCATCTAATCATAAAGAAGTAGGACAGGAAGGGATCTTGGGATGTCATCTAGTCCAACCCCTTGTCTGAGGCAGGATTACGCCTGTTCAAACCATCCTGTACAAATCCATTGTCTAATGTCTTAGCAAAACTACACAGTCAATTCCTATACGAGACAAGACATAACACCCTAACCTGCCACAGGTAAAGCAGGGGGACCATGACAGCCAATGTCCTGATGATGGAAATGTTGTTAATATATGCTCAAGAGATCCCAGGAAGAAGGACTGCTCCTTTAGTCTGTACCAATCTGACCATGGGGTAAAATTCCTTCTTAGTCCCAAATATGGCAACCAGTCTGATCCTGAATGGATCAGTCAAGAACTGTAAGGTTTAAGTTCCAGCAGAAGCACTGGCATACATCAGCCAAAATCCCTAGCCTTAGCTGCAGCCAACACCCATCGCTCTGAGTAGCCACGTCCACACTCGTATGGATGCTTGTTTCCCTGAGAACAAGACAAAGTGGCACACCTTGTGCCACTGCTACTTGCCCCCAGGGAACGCCTGTGCCATATGCCCTCTGGCACATGGCAGGTTACCTTGGGTGGGGTAGGGGAGGCAGGGATCAGCACTGTACTGGCCCCATCAACCTTACCTGGGGTCCTGGGGGCCTCCGAGGGCTGCACCAGTGACAATCCTGCTGCTCAGAGCCTGTCCAGCAGCCAAAGTGTGGCTCCGGCTGGCCAGGTTCTGGTTTTTGGTGGTGTACACTGCCCCAGCCTGCACTGATCTGCCTTTTCTTTTTTTTTTCTTTTGTGCAGGTTTTTTTGACCCTGGGTTCTCCTGGGGTCAGAAAAACCCCATGCTGCTACCTTACAGTGCAGAGAACAGCTGAATGTGTGGTATGTGGTGCCACAGACATGTTTTCAGTGCCAAATAACACATGGATGCGCTCATCTGGACATGGCCAGTCAGACTTAAATACCCCTCTAATAGTTATTATATATTATACTGCCAAATATTATATCTCATTGACATATGTTGTGGGATCCCAAATAACCAGAACGACTTCAGTGGCACTGACTTCAGTGGGACCACTCAATGCGGCCCAGCCTGAGAGATGGTGACTTACTGTAACAGATGCTGGTACAAGGCAGAAAGAGAGACTAAGTCTTGGTATAATCAAAATGTTGAAGTCAACAGAACTGTACTCACAGCTATCCTGGATTTGTTTTGTAATAGTTGGCAGCACTGAGGGTAGTCACAGCAGAAGTAAAGTTGATAGGGAAATACTGGGCCAAAAGGTAGGTAGTTTTAAGATGATTTTGTCATTCTCATAAGCCTGCCTTATCATCAGTTTAAATTAGAAATCATCTGTATCAGTTTGAAGTTACACTCGACTTCCCATGACTCTCTACTGCTTTTGGGAACCAGAAAACATAAAAGACCTCTACTTCAATCTGGACAATCCCTCAAAGTGCTCCCAAACAACAATGTAGACAGAACACTAGCTGGCACACTTAAAACACTAAGCAATCTCCATCTCAAAACCAATTCCTTTACGAAGTTTGGAAGAAAAGGTTGTTTTCATTATTTTAGAATTACATAGGAAACCAATGTACTTAGATCTCTTGATCCTTTCTGACTTACTCCCCACAGAAAAATGTCAAACATGGCATCATGCTAAAAATGAATTTGGCAAAGTGATTACTTCTTACTGAATATTAGTTTATTTCTTTAATTAGATTTTAAAAGATAACAGCAATCAGAAGCTCTAATGGCTTCAAATATCACTGTGTATAAAGTTTTTATGTTCATCAGAAATGTAGAAGTTTGGAATGGAAAGGGAAGCCAACTTCTCCAAATGGTCGTAAATCTCTTTGAAACTATCTAAGGGTGGCGAATGCCACCATTTTGAGTCTCGCATTTTTATGTCTGCTGACAAAATAATGTAATGTTTCTTATCTAAGGTGATACTTAACATCAGCAGTAGGAAACATGTAACTAATTATGTCTTTAGCATCCAAGTGAAGAGAAGATAAACAAGAAACTTTTAATTCTCTAAGTCATACATAAGATGTGCCAATGCCTTCAGACTTTGCAACTTCTACCTGTATTTATTCAGCAGCAGCACCATTATTTTGGCGTTTCTCTATTACGCATAATAAGAGCCAGTCTGTGCATGAAAGATCAAAATAGACAAGACAAAACAAATGGGAGAGAGAATATATTATTTCAATTTTGTACATGAGGAAGTGAGGCACCCAAAGCCACACAAAAAGTCCTTCACAGAACAAAGAATTGAATCTATATCTCCCAAGTCTGATTCTGCCACCTTAACTACAAAACTATGCACTAAATGACTCACCTTGGCAGTCACAGGGGTAATAATAATTTCCCTTTACAATACTTCAGTGAGTTCAGTCTTACAGGAAGAGGGGAATTCATCTTCATTGTCCATTCATATTGGGGTCTATCCCAAGACTCTCAGTAGCACTAAATACTTGCAACTAGTATTTGTGAGAACTTTGAATCCTCATCTAGCAAAAAGTCACCTTACCTTGGGACCTGCTTGACCATTTACAAATCAGGAAAGCCAGTCTATACTGAGATGGGTATAACATTGCAATAGTAGGGTATTGTTATCATTCACATATTATAGAAAAGAAAACTGAAACAAATAGGCCTTCCTTAAATGGGAATTTAGGTACATAACTCTCATAGACTATAATGAGAGTTCAGAAGGGAATACCCTTGAGATGAAAATTTAGGCTTCTAGTCCTATGTTTAATTGACTAAATAATGTAGTTTGATTTTCAGAAGAGATGAGCATGCACCAGCTCTACTGATTTGAATGTAAGCTTCAAGCATGTACCAACTCTGAACATTAAGGCCATTTGAATTTAAAAGCCTATATGTAGGAATCTAGGGGAAATGTGAATGTAAGAGATATACCCAACATTATATGAAAACCAATATTCAGATATCCTGACTCTTGTTCTAATTTTTTCTATTTTTACCATATACCATATTATTCCCAGAATTTTGCTCATCACTGAAATATCTGAATACCTTGTAGTAGTAAATTAAGCAACATGAATAATGTTTTCCTCTTGCCTGGGAAAGTAATACATGCAAAAATGGGGGAGGGGTTGCTTTAATTTTGTACATTTGTACATGTGTAGGTGGGTGGGTAGGTGAGTGTACATACACATACATATGTATACACACGCACACACACACACTACCTCCTACTCTGAGAAGCATATGGAAATTATCTTTGACATTGTCTTCTCTAGAATAAACCTACAGAAATGTGTATATGTAGGTATGTATGTATTGTTCTCAGTGATGGCAGATGACAGAATAAGGAGCAATGGTCTCAAGTTGTAGCAAGAGAAGTTTAAGTTAGATATCAGGAAGAATTTTCTCCCTAAGAGGGCAGTAAAACACTGGAACAGGTTACCTAGACAGGTGGTGGAAGCTCCATTGTTGGAGGTTTTCAAAACCCAGCTACACAAAGCTTTGCCTGGGATGATCTAGTTGGGGATGGTCCTCCTTTAAGCAGGGGTTTGGATTAGATAACCTCCTGAGGTCACTTCCAACCCTAACTTTCTATGTTTCTATGATTCTATTACAAGCCATAATCCCTACAGGACATCAAGAACCAGTGGTGCCAAGCAAAGGCCATGGCAATCCAGAGTTTTGTTAATCAGCATGACATGAGATGCTTCTTTCAAGCAATAAAAGCCATCCACAGGCCACATTGGCCCAACCCCCTTCCTATCCCTTCATACAGATAATGTATCCATCAAACAACACTGGAAGGAGCACATCAAGATTTTAATCGACTGTGAATCTGAGGTCTCAGCTGCCACCATTGGGCCAATCCCTCAATACCCAGTAATAGAATCTCTTCCTGATCCCACATCCTTCAAGGAAATCTGGTATGCCATCACTCAGACCAAGAACAATAAGGCATCAGGACCAGACAGCATTCCTACAGAGGTCTTCAAAGCGGGTGGAACAGCTCTAGCATAAAACTTCACCAACTTCTCATCAAAATATGGGAAGCTCCACCTGACTTAAAGCAGGCCAACACTGTGACCATCTTCAAGAAAGAGGACAAGTTAGTGTGTGGGAACTACCAAGGCATTGCCTTCCTCTGTGTTGCCAAGAAGATTCTTACTTGCATCCTTCTGAATCACCTGAATCCCATCACAGGGTACCACTGACATGATTTTTGTTGCATGATAGATCCAGGAGAAGTGTAGAGAGCAACAATAGGAGCTGTTTATGGCATTCATTGACCAAACCAAGGCTTTCAGCTCCATCAGTCGTGAAGCCTTATGGAAGGTGCTGGCTAGGATTTGTTGTCCACTGAAGTGCATCAGCATCCTCAGGCTACTCCATGATGGGGAAACCACCACAGTCTTTTGCAATGAATCAGAAACAGACCCATTTACCATCTGTACTGGTATCAAGCAGGGCTGCGTCATCAGCATCCTCAGAACTTTTCTCCATCTATTTTTCTGTGATTTGGATTTTCATCTGTGGCTGCTTTCCTCCTAGAATTGGGGGTGAGTATCAAATTAGATGGTCAACCTCTGGTGCCTTCACAGCAACACAAAAGTTACCAAGACTGGCATAACCAACTTTCAGTACGCTCATGACTATGTTATCCTCACATACACTGAGACTGATCTGCAATCCACCCTTGGCCTTTTTCAGGTGTGTTTCATAACCTGGAACTCCCTTAATTTTGGGAAGCCTAAGGTTCTCCATCAGCCTGCCCTAGCACAGGCTGCTCCCCACTCCCACTGCCCCCCTCAAAAATTACTATTGGTGGAGAATCCTTGGAAAAAATTGAGCATTTCCCATGCCTTGGCAGCCACATCTCTTAGTCAGTCAGTCTTGATGTAGAAATTGAACATATCCTTTGGAAAGCTGATTCACCATATCTTTACTGACCAAGATCTGCAGATGGAAACAAGGATCCTGGTCTACAATTCGGTGGTTATCCGCATGCTCTTCTATGGGTGTGAGATGTGGGTGACATATCAAAGCCATCTTAAGCACCTGGAATGGTTCTATCAGTGTTGCCTCAGGAAGATCCTTTTCATTAGATGGCAAGACCACTGCACCAATGCCAGCATCCTCTCTGCAGCTAACATAACCAGCACTGAGGCACAGATCATGAAACATCAACTCTGCTGGGCTAGCCACTGTGTTCAGATGGCTGACACTCATCTCCCAAAGCAAGTCCTCTTCTCTCAACTCAGTCATGGCAATAGGATCCATGAAGGGAAGAGAAAGTGTTACAAGGACACCCTGAAAGCCTACCTTAAGGAGGGTGGCATCAACTTTACAAAGTGGCAAGTGCTGGCTGATAACAGATCTTAATGGTGCTGCACCATATATCAAGCTACAGCCCATTTTGAAGAGAACTTTCTTGCTGAGGAAGCCAAGAAATGGCAGAGGAGGAAGGAAAGTGTGCAGCATCCTACACAACATCCTGGCCAACAGCTGTGCCCTCCAAGGCACCACCTGCCATATATGTGGAAAAACTTGCAGAGCTTGGGTTGGACTCTTCAGGCATCTTAAAACTCAGCAATAATCCCTTCCACCTCCCCCTCCCCCCCAGCAGAAATCATCCTTGTATCAAGGGATAGCCGAAGAAGATTCCCCCACATACAACATGCCCTGGAATATAATGTCCACCTAATTTTCCAAAGGTATAATGAAGAAAAATATCTTTCCTTGTAGCAAGTAACTGAGCAGCAGCAGCTAGGGAGCTGAGCCTGCTCAATATTTTGCTCCCAATGGAACACCACAGATTTGACTTCTGGTTTCACCCAGTAAGCTACAGAATAATTTTCCCATATTCCTCACATATATACTGTGCACTCCAATTTCCAGCAGCAGGTTTTTGGGGAAAAGTGGATGCTGTGAGAAAATATGGTACGTATAATACATATGTATTCATAGAATCATAGAGAAGTAGGGCTGGAAAGGACCTTGAGAGGTCACCTAGTCCAACCCTCTATTGTACAGATATGTTATGTGTGTGTATCATAGATGTATTTTATATATAATACATACGTCACATATCTGGTGCATTTTATTTGCATAAATATAATGCGCGCACACACAGATACTCCTGAAAGCAGGAGGTGATGAGGTTTATGATGGTCTTCAGTTCCTATGTGAATTCATTCTTGGAGGGAGTTCGTGGCCCCCAAAATCTCTTTCTGTGCAGAGGCGCTTTCTCTCGTGCCAATGGAGCAAAGATGTGATGACAGTCTTCACAACATCATTCATTTTCCCTCTCTGTTACTAAGTTTTTAGGAGGAAGTTTATAGCACAGGGGTGGGAAACTGTTTGGGCTAGCGTTTTGGTGAGCTGTTGTGGGCCGGGGGGGAAGTAAGGGTACAAAAAGAGCAGCAGCTGCACCAGTGAAGTGACCATCGACACTGCCTCATATATGGCTGCCACCAA
>NW_017729028.1:20701784-20735974 GCF_001723915.1 Gavialis gangeticus
AGTGGCAATTCTATCTAGCCCCAGGCCTGTGTGGACCCCCACACCCACTGATGGGGGTGCTGGACAGAGCGGGTGGCTGGGGTCTCCGCGGAAACCATCCTAGGATGCCCATGGGTAGGGTGCGCTCAGCTGGGTGGATGGGATGGGGACATGGGAGGGTGAGGACTGGTGTCTGGGATCAGGAGGGGTGTGGGATTATGGGCCACTGACCATGCAAGGCCAGGACCCGGGGCAGACCTACAATCCACACTGCACACATCCCTGTGACAGAAGCTGGTTCTGCAGGCTGGGATGTGTGGGGAGCAGATCACGGCTTTGCACCAGGCCCCAGCCCCTAGGCCCAGGCTGTCATCACCCTGCAATCCCCGCCCTGGCCCCACCCACCTGTCCCACTCCCAGGTGCTGCTCCCTGTCCACCATGGCTCCATCCCATCTTTACAGCCAAGCGTGCCCTGCCCACTGGAGTCCCAGCCAGTGTCCATGGAGACCCTGCCCGTCTGCTTCATCCAGCATCCCCAGTGGTGGGTGCAAGGCAGATCAGCCAGGGTAACTGGGCAATGGGACTGAGTCTGGCAGCAGCAGCAACACTGAAAGCAGCAGCTGGGCAGAGTGAGCCACCACCACAAGGGCTGCCAGGAATCCAAGTCTGGCTGCAGCATTGTCCTTGCCCTGCTGACACCTGGGGACAGTGGGATCAGCTGCATGTGCTATGGCCTGGGCTGCCTGGGCTGGGCAGGGCTAAGGGACCATATATGCATGTGCATGTGTTTATACATATATATATGTTTTTAGAACACATATTTATAATATGTTTTCTAATATATATATGTTTTCTTTTAAAAAATTATAAATATGCGCATGGCAAGTGGCATAGCAGAGGCCGGTGCCAGCACTGTGCTGGTCCTGAAGCTGCAGCTGTGGCAATCCTGCCAGGCAAAACTGACTGGCAGCAACAACATGGCTCCAAGCAGCCTGGTCCTGTTTTTTAGCAGTGCATGCTGCCCGAGCGCGTGCTGCCTGAGCATGCGCTGCTCTGGGTTTTTTTTCCACAGAATAAAAAAATGTAGCAGTGCACACTCAGGCAGTCTGCCCTTGTAGGGCAGAGAACATTGCACTGTGCTGTATGTGGTGCTTCAGACATGTTTGCAGCACCACATACAGCACAGCCACGCTCGTCTGGATGTACCCTATGTGGGAAGGCTAGGTTTCATCCAGTTTTGAAATATGCAACATATCCCTGTAGCCCTGGTTTTACTAGTACTGAGGCATGTAAGCAACTTTATGTATAGTGAAAGGAGTCCCACTGAAGCCAGCAGAACTATTCACTGTGCATACATTTAGTAGATTCATGGAGCTTAAGGCCAAAGGGACCTTTAGATCATCTGATCTGACCGCCTAGATATCACAGATCATTAAATTTCACCCAATTACCTATTTATTGAGCATTAAACATGTCTTTGCAAGATCAGAAGCTAGACACAATAATGGGCCCAAATCCAAACAGAAACTGCAAATATTCAGGCTAAGAACTAACAAAAAAAACCCTTTATAATGAACAGCATGTAATTACTTGTTTAGAAGTGTTTCAACCATTTCTACTGCTCTGCTATTGGCTGCATTGTTTATGCCGTCTCGCCCACAAACCATACCATCTTGAGTATATTCACTGCCTTGCTCTCCTGGCACACTGAATATTATGTGAAGATTGCTATGGTGCATGAATGGCAGGGAAAGTCTTCCTTCTCCTGAATTGCACCCCAAGGAAAATCTAACTCCTATTTAAAAGTTCCTAAAAGAAACTCCACAATGCAAAAGAAATAAGTATGTGTTCCTTATGTGTTAATAAGAAAGCATTACTATTTACTACCACATGTAAGCTTAAATACAAAAACAAAAACACAAATCATCTGAGCTTCATCTTAAAAAGCTATGGAAGTTTTTGTGCACAACTTTAATAAGATTCAGTGCTAGTGTGATAAAGGGCCAGCTCTCCAATATCAGGGACTGCATTATCGCACACAGAATATGCACTTTTCATTTCACTCCCTTTGAATATACTGCAAGTGCAACTGGACTGTTTCTGCTTCTGCATTAAGTAACTTGAAGAAGACAGTCTCAGTTCTGGGTCCCCAGTTCAGAATGGGTTTCTAAATCAGAAACTGCCCCTGAAAAAAGAAAGCTGCCTTTCTGAAAATATGCCCTTATACTCCAACATTGGTAATGTTCATTCATAAGCAACCAAGGGTATTAAGCAGATTTTGGTCTCGCAAAAGGTTTCAGGTTTTTTTCATTTTGAGGGGAAAAAAAATATGCTCCAGAAAGGCACATGTAAACGTTTCCTCAGTTTAATATAATTTATATTGTCTCCAAAGAGCAAAACAGGGAAAGCAACAATACAAAACATGCTAAGAGCCAAATTTCAAACTCTTTGCTCAGGCAAAACTCAGGCTGACTAGAAATGGAGTGAAGAGTGCCCTGTCCTTTCAATTGTATGTACAACAATTAATTGAAAAATGTTTATATAAACCTGTGCACTTATGTGTGTGTCAGTCCTTCGGTACTGGTTGTATTAAAACTGTAGTGACTAGACTTTTACAAGACAAAATAAGGACTACTTAGTAACACTGACATTTCGTTAACCTCCATAACCAACCATACACTTATACAATATCACTCATAGCATGTCACATTGCCACAGTGTTATGTGATCATGTAATGAAAGAACTGTCATAAAATGTAATATGCACAATGGGATCTCCCCGAAGGTTACCATGGGAGTCTTAATTCTGAATTTTCTGACTCTTGTGGTTTAAATCTGAAACTTAACATTGTATTAACATATTTTAATTGAGCAAGGAAGAGAAAGAAAGTGCATATTAAAAATCTTTGTTAAGGAGGTAGATTTCCCCAACAACCCTTTTTATCTCTGCATTTTTCATTCCATGTTTTCCTTGTAATTCAAAACTAACTTCCAGTCTTGCCATCACAATGAGTTCCCTCAAAATCAGCAGCTATGGCTTGACAATATTCATCTCAATATTCAGTAGACAGTACAACAGACTTTATCTTGTTGGATCAGAAACTTCGCCCATACAAATTAATTGCAAAGCTCCTGGTTGTCTGTATGGAATGGCGTATGCCGTATGGCCCCTAATAATATAGAGATACATTAAAAATTTTTACTATATAACATGAGGGGGAAGGAATTAAATATTGCAAGTGATTTCTGGCAACAAGAACTATAAAAATAATTGGGGCTGGTGTGACAGGCTGTCAGGAAAGGGTTTTATGTCCTCACTTCATTTAATTCATAGGCGTGTAGAATTTCAATAATTGAAAGAAAATATCCAGGAACATTAATTGCTTTACTTTTTTTAGTACCAATGAGTTTTCACCAGAAGACCTCACATTTCATAAGACTTTAAATCCTGTCTAATATTTTTAAGCTACAACAGAGTATTGGGTCATATTTTATCGTCTTATTGCATCACTCTCTTCCTTATGAGAAAATCAAACATTGATATTCAACTTAAAGATCCACAGCACAGCTTTGATTATATAGACAACCTGGTGTCTGCATAATTGCCTAATTTTTTAAACATTGTTTTGCAAGTACATGTGCTTAATTAAACTTTTACTTGAGCCAATGTGAACACTTTCCACTGGGCACTAGATCAGACTGTGCACTGAAGATGTTGAATATACCAGAGTTGCACCAGAGCTGTTCCTTTGAAATACATAAAGCTAAAATATGACCAAACAAAGCATAGTTTCAAAATTGCAGTTCACATATAGCACTTAGTTACCATTAAAATAGGGGTAGAGGTGAAGTTCCTCCCTCTTCATAAATGGCCTTTTGCCATGCATTAATTGAAAGGCACAATAGATAAGAGGAATATTTTGAATCTGTGGAAGTTAAATTTATATTAGAGTTAGAAATCAATGTGTTGTCTAGCACAGCCAAGTGTCCTCTTAGGATCCCACTGGGAAATCAATAGAGTTTTATGAGGTTAGCTACAGTTTTGTATAAACATCATAACTTTTTATGATGGGAAACATAGTCTTTTGCTTTACATGTAAAAACGGCATTGATTGGGGATTAAGCCTTATGTGGCTGAATTGTCAGGAACCACTTGAAGTGCACATATTGTGGTTAGAAAATGGTGTCATCCAAGAAGAGATAATGCCACATTTAAATATTTCTTTCCCATTCAAATAAATAGCAATGTGTAGGCTTTGTAGTCATTATAGTCATGAAATGGATTTTGATTTCTAAAAATATACTCTGAGCAGATCATTAACATTATAAAAATGGTTAGTTGCACATTTATTTTTATTACATTCTGAATGTATCAGAAAAAAATCCTGTAAGTACATTTTCCAAACAGTTTTATGGCCAGCACTTAAGTTCTGATCTGGAATGTGTCTCTCCCTTAAGGTTCACACTCAGTTTCCCTTTTCAGGAATTTATGTTTCATAATATAAATCTGTACATATTACACATCATGAGGCAACTTACATATTGCAGAAGAGCTGAAGCCGCAAGCTTCATCAGGTGGTGATAACAAACGGTGTTTAGATCAGGAGTTAGCATAGCTTTGAATTTCCATATGGAAAAGGGAAAAATGGAAAAATAGCCACTTCCTTCCAATTTTATTTCACTTCTCCCACCATCCCCATAACCCACTGAACTGCTTCCACCAAAGAAACTCATAATAATGTGTTAATTTTGTCGAGTCCATCGAATGCCTACAAATTTAAAACAATATAAAAAAGCTGCAGGTGAGATTGGATTAATTTCCTTCTCATTTAAGTTAGCTGGTGCATTCCCATTGATTTTAGTGGGAGTCAAATTGTCCAGTGTTGAATGCTTCTGAAAACTTCATCCTGTATGTATTCACATGTAATAAAATTGTATAAGCTGCATATTCCCCATTGGCAGCTATATATTGTGCTTTCTAAACCCCTTCCTTTAATAAGAGTGGGGCAGAGGAGGACAGATGCCAAGCCACCCTGCCCCAGTGGAAACCTGAGGAAGGACTGTATCTGAAGGAGCTACAGCCTCACCCAAATCTTCCTGATATGGAAATGTGCTGGCTTTACCATCCTTTGTGGCGCTACTTGCATCCCTGTTATGTATAGAAGAAGCAGTTCCTGCACTACCCTTCACCCCATGGAAGTGGCCTTTGCAAGCGTTGTGTAAAGGTTAATAAGATGTCTGAGCCCCCTATGGGAATTCCAGGCACTAAATGACACTAAGGCTAAGGACAGAAATTACACACAAACTGGTATAAATGATCAGAAACCAGTTCAAATCTGTAACACAACAGAAGTTCAGTGCACATAAACCACTTTGAAAATGGCCAAAATCAGTTTAAGATAAAACTGGATGGATATAGTATCAGACTTAACTGATTTTGGCCAATTTATTGAACTACTGTCTCACATCCCATGCAGATTCAAATTAACTCACAGACCCCCATCATCCCAGGATACTTCACACTTTTCCTACAAAACCCCCCTCACAGGATAGGCGGGCTAGCCTTGGCCCAAGCTGTCTGCTCCAGCAAAGCAGGGAGGCATGCTGCAGCATCCCCCAGCTTTTCACCTGAGCCACCACAGGCATGTGGCTGCATTTCAGGAATCAAATGTGAATGTCTGTTAATTTGCTTATCTGTTCTATCTATGCAGCTTAGACTAACCTCCAAAGACTGAATCGATTCAGCCTCCGGCTTTCTGACTGTGTGTACTTAGCCTCGATCTTTAAAAAATGCAACAACGGTGGGGCCTGACATTCAAAAGTAAAATGCTATCTTCCCAACCAGAAACAATTTAAAGAAAGAACAATAAAACAGATTAGATTCTGTGGAAAATTTCATGACCCCCTTTTCCTCCTTCCTCTGAAATATTTATGACCCAGGTTATGGTTACAACTCCACTAGTCCAAAGAAAAAAATCCAAAAAAATAACAGTGGTTTTCATACAGCGTGAAATAAACTTTACTGAGCATCCTCGCCCATCCAGTCCAAAATAAAGCTACTGCTGGCAGACAGAGACAGCTCAAAGATGTAAAATTTTATGTGCTGTAAATACTATTCAGTATATTTATACGTTAGCGGTGACACAGATTTATTTCTCTCCACAAAACCCCTATTAAGAAAATCTGTAGGTTTGATGCTCATTGAAGATTTGTGTGCAATTCCTCCAAACCGCTTCAAAGAAGCCTTTTAACTACACCCCAGTGCATTGAGAAAGATGAGACTATAAATCTTCTGAGAAGGTATTTTTCAAAGAAGAGTTTTGGAAAGAAGAATCTAAAAAAATAAATGAGTAAATTAGCTGATTAGCTTGCTAAAAGAGTAGACACAAAACCTTTTATTTCTCCACAGCCCAGAGCTTGCAGCTGTAAGACCAGCAAGCTTCCTCACCCTGCCCTTCCAATGACCTCAGCTCTGACCTACAGGGACCCCCCTTATTAGGGGCGAGAGGTAACTCCGGCTCCATTCCTGCTTAGTCTGGGCCTCCCCTAAGCAGAAACTTTGGTGTTTTATGAGATGATCGCATGTCAGTGAGGGACAGAGCTGAGGCCTTCGTGTACATTTGGACTCGTGCCACAAAGGTAGAACCTTACAGTTTTATCACCAAACCACCCACGTCCTCATTAAGCTTCCCATTTATGTAAGAACAAACATTAAAATCCAGGGACCAAATTCTGTCCTGAGAGTCATCCTCTGCCACTTCGCTGCCTTGGCATACAATCTCACAGGAGGATCACACAGGGTGAAAGTCAAAGGAGAGTCTGTCCCCCTTTATGTCCTTTAATTTGCCTCTCTGAGGTTTTATTTCCCCAGGAGATCAATTGCTGTTCAACTTTAAAAAAAATCCACTTACCTGTCAAAAACAGAAAAAGAAAAAAAAAAAACCCCTTCCCAATTATATAACAGAACTGAAATAACAGGCTAAAGGCAAGATTTTGCCCTTTTGCAAAATCTAGGCCTTTTAGATGCTGATTAATTTTTAAGATCTTAAAAAGCCATGCCCGGTTGCTTTAAATAGCAATGAAAGGCTGATTAAAGTTGTTAAGTTTTATGTTGTGTGTAATGTTATAATTGATGTCAAGCCTTTCCCGTGTTCCTTGCACTGACATTGGGCAGTCTCTCAAACTCAACGAGCTCAGTTACAAAGGGACAAATCAAGAAAAATCACATGAAATGAGTGCTGAATGAGTGAATGGGAGGTTATTGCTACACATAGAGAGGTTCAAATGCAAAAAAAATTAAGCCTGAGCCAAATTCAGCCAATTTTGTTTACATACATTTATTTCGGAGGATAATTGGGTGCATTAGGTATTTCACTGCACCCTGTTTCTTCTGTGTGTGCAAATAAAATTTTATTGCCCTTGTAAAATGCATGCTGTGAATTCTGATGCTTCTGTGTGTTTGGGAGAACATAATTGTTCCCTTTGCAGGAAACTGCACTTACCTAGACCTGGAACTGAGCAAACCAGTTTCCAGCACAACCAAGCTTGGAAGAGAGCAAGCAACTGCACTCAGAGCTCAGCAAGGTGCTATCTTCTCCTATCTCTGAGAATGTATTAATTTAGTGCTTAGAGACTCCTTATTCCTGACGAAGAGTGACTGCACCCGAAAGCTTGCTAAGAATTTTTTTCCAACTGATCAGTTGGTGTAATAAAAGATATCACATCTACCCAAAGAACCTTGCCTGCCTATGCCCTTAGAGCAACACGGCTACAACCAAGAACTATATCTCCATCTTGGTGTTTTTATGACTTTCATTCTTAACAAGTTTAAGAAAAATGTAACCAGGTAAGTCCTCAGTTCTGGAGAGATTTAAACACCTGAGTAATTTTAATTCTACAAGTGCCACCACTGAGTTCAATGGACTAACTCCATGTACTCATGGGCCAATGCTACATGAGTGCAAAGAGCCTGGAATGGGAGAGACAGAGAGGCAAAAACTTTCTAAAATGAGGGACTCAATCTTTGTCCTCCACGCTCCACACCGAGGTCTATTTGGAGTCTTGGTGCTTATCTACAAGGTGTTCAGTGAGGAATAATCAGCACGTCTAAGACCATGGCTATACTGCAATTCAAAATATGACTGTAATTCATGTAGGCATATCCAAGCCTGGTTTAAACTATCTAACAGTGATACTGATAACAACAGAGCAGCAGTACAGAGCTCAACTTGGACAACCTGCCTATTTACCTAGATGGCTACAGAAGATCCTATTATTAATACTTGAGCTAGGTAGTTTAAGATGTTCTCTGGTGGGTGTACGCAATATGCAATCATGCTTCTGACTGCAGGGTAGGGAAACCCTAAATGATCTAGATGACGGCTGCAGTTGACAACTCCACTCCCCTGGTAGAACAGAACAGACAAGGTTGAAGCATGTCTGGGTAGGGGACAGAGCTGACTTAGAGGTCAGTCTGCAAGACTAGACCAAACTCAGGCAGGAATGGAAGACTGTCACTAACTCCAACACCTTCTACTCTCTCTGAAACGTGAACCTCTCCGAGCTGTTTTTTCTTACACAAAGCAACATGGACCTTTCACAAAAAGACCAAACCAAAACACTCCATTCTGCACCTACTTCTTCCTCTGCGGGAATGATGAGGAGAACAACCCACACACAACAAATGTCTCATTGCTCACTGAATGACTGGAAGGCAAGTCAATACTGTAGGGATAACAGCAGTATATATATAAACCTTCCTATTAGGGCTATGTGAAATTTTGCTGAAACAGAGAAATCGAAATGAAATGAAGGGCTTCGAAACAGCCTCGAAACAAAACAAGGGCAGTCGAAACATTTCAAAAGTTTTGAAACATTTCGAGTTTCGAAGTAGCCCGGCTATAATCAGGCTGGGGAAGGGAACTGAGCCCAATTACACAGCCCCCACAACCCTCCCGGGGTCGTGGCCCCGATCTGCCTGCCAGAGGAGAGAAGCCAGGTGCTGCTGCCTGGGCCCAGTGGCGTGCTGGCGCTGGTCCCAGGCATCAGCACCCAGCTTCCCTCCCCCATCTGGCAGGCAGATCAGGGGCCTGCAACCAAGGGAGGATTGGCACAGCTCCCACAGCCCTCCCAGGGTTGTGGGCCCCCAATGGGCCTGCCGGGTGAGAGAGGCTGTTTCACACTTCCCCATTATAGCCTATGGGCAAAATATCGAAACCGCGTTGTAACACCGTCACTGTTTCGACAAAATGAAACGGAACAGCAGTTTCGAATTTAAAGGAAATTTGAAATGAAACGCTGTTGTGTCAAAACAGAATGGTGCCGTTTTGCACAGCCCTGCTTCCTATAATAGACTACAGTTTTGAACTAGAAAGAAGTCTAGTTGTTCTTAGAGCATTTATCTCACCCGGTGGGATTAAACAGCATTCACAGCTCAAGTGAGTGTACCTATTGTGTTGGTGGAGAGAAAAGGCTGTAGTTGAACAAACCTGGGAGTTTTCTCTTCATCATTAGCATGAGGCTGAATAATCAGTGCACATGAGAGAAACAGGTTTTTTGACTGAAAGAAGCCAAATATCTGGCCAAATCTCCAGCTCCACAAGTTCCTGTGTTGAATCTCCAGTTCTTCATTCCAGCTAACTAGCTTGCTTTTCTGCCCTCAGTTTTTCCTGATTTTTTTCAGCAACAGATCTACAATAACCTGGGAGAAGAATCCTGGGCCAAATGGAAGAGAAAAGAAGAAAAAGGAGGATACTTCAGGCACTATAGAATAGTTCAAGGTCCACTCACTATGCTTCCAGGAAAGTTGTTCCTTTCTCTTCTCTGGTCCCTACATTTTTGCCCAATATTGGGGTGAAAAACAGTTTGAGTGAAAAGTACTGAACTTGTTTGGAACAAGACAGGTGAATGTAGAAAGGTCTCCCCTTCTGCTGTCCCTGCCAGCCCGAATTCCACTGCCGGCGTCTGCCGTTTGCTGATCTGTCAGACTGCGCTGCAGCATCATTTCCTACCGGTTGTCCAGAATCATCAGATCCAGTCCTACAAATCCTGGATGAGGAGTCATTATCAGTAATGTTCACAGGACTACTCCTATGAGTAAGAACAACTCAGCTAAATGCAAGTTTGTAGGATTAGGCTATTCTTAAGCATTTGCTTTGGGCACAGAGGTGCCAACTTGAAATTAGTATGTGTCTTGACTTTTAACCTTGGCACTAAATTGCAAGCTCCAGGCACTCTTGCCCACTCCTTGAATAAGTCAGGAAGACTAATTAATTCTCATCTGGTTCGTTGCCAGATCTCATCTCATAAGGGCTAGGTAGAGACATCCCAAAAGCCTGATGCAGAATCGATCCAAGTAGCGCATTTTTCTGTAAACAGTGTAGGTTGGTAGCAAACAGAAAACACATTTGCCCTTTGGTGGCGGAAGGGTGGGGGGCAAGTCTTAGACTGGGTTCCACCATTTTAAAACCTTTCTATGTGTGCTGAATATCTGTTCTGTTATAGATATAGACCAGTTTCTAATCACTTTTATCAGTAAAAGTGTAATGTCTGTACCTGCCCAAGAAGTGCAGAATATATTTCCTGGAATATAGTTTCATAGTTTCATAGCTGATAGGGTCGGAAGGGACCTGAGTAGATCATCAAGTCCGACCCCCTGCCATGGCAGGAAAGAGTACTGGGGTTAAACGACCCCAGCAAGGTGTTCATCCAGCCTCCTCTTAAAGACCCCCAGGGTAGGAGCCAGCACCACTTCTCTTGGAAGTTGGTTCCAGATCCTAGCCATCCTGACCGTGAAGTAGCCCCTCCTGATATCTAGCCTAAATCTACCCTCTGCCAGCTTGTGACCATTATTCCTAGTCACTCCTGGTAGTGCTCGGGGGAACAGGGACTCCCCCAGTGCCTGCTGGTCCCCTCTGACTAGTTTGTAACAGGCCACTAGATCCCTCCTCAGCCTTCTCTTGTGGGCCCTCTTTAACCCTCTTTTTTCCCCCTGTTTTTAAGTTAAACTAATTCATCTCTGATTCCATAAATTCTTTGGAGAGTTGATAAATATCTATATGAAGAAAAGGGCAGCTGCTTCTAGCCTGATGCTGAAATCTTAAAATGTCAAAAACAGTAGGTCAGTCACCCCTTCAGCCCTTTAATTTCACCCTAAGCAGGGCTGATTTGTTGGAGGAAGTAACAGTTTACACGTTGCAAAAATAAATGGTGCAGCAGGCAACCATACAGTAGGAGGTGTGAAAAATGGGGAGGGGGAAGTGACACTGATGGAAACAATCAAGTAATGCAGAATGAAAGCACTTTTCTTTCCCCCAAGTGGAACTAATAGGAACATCAAATACATTAAACTAAAACAGAAACATGAATGACCAAACTGTTTTCTCCTTCAGAAAACTATTTGCAAGGGCAATCAAAATCACACATTTCTAAAGGGAAAGAAAGGAGAGAGAATTTTTGCATCTCGTCCAAACAATCAGTTTCAAATTTGGAATGGCATTTGTTCATCAGCCCCTCCAGAGTGTCTCCAGAAACTAGACATTTACAACCTGGAGTTTTGGCAAATCAATAAAGAATGGAGTTTACAGCTATGTATAGATCTCTCTAACCTCCACGGATAGGCAATGGATAGGCGGGATGAATCAATGTGGTTAAAAAAAATCAATATTGCAGTTAATACTATTTCAGCAGAGAATCTCACAGGTAACACTGTGAATGGCTGCAATGCCTTTATCAGGTAGTGCTATTGTCACTTAGCTTCCATTCAGTTCTAAAAGTGCAAAACAAGATCAGAATTTGACTCCATACAACAGGTTTATCTTAAAGGGACACTGTCAAGGCTGGTAGTCCCAAAAATGTGACAAACTGGTAGAGCATTCAGCCTTCAGAACAAATCCCATTGGACAAATTAGTCTTGGTTCCATGTATACACCTGCCATCAAACTCAAATACATTTTTCAGGGGTGTTTTTTCTTTAAAAAATAAACAATTAGATGTCAACCTTTCTGTCAAAAGTAGTCCTTGAAACGAGCCTATGTGTAAAATCAAATTTGTTAAGGAAGGACACTAGTGTCAAGGATCTAAAAGATTATATAAACAATAACATGGCTCTTAGAAAAAGCAGACTATGAGCTACGCATTAGTCACGTTCAATTAAATAACCTCCAAGTGAATGCTAAACACAAAGAGTTAAGTTATGCCTATCCTTCTGCAACCTTTTGAAAGCATCTTAAGAAACTAAAAAATATAACCTATCTCTAGGCTTTTTGGAGCTATCATGTAATAATCTTTCTGCTACAAAAATTGTATAAAATGGTTTTAAATAAATCTCAAGAAAAGAAGGGAGAGGCCAGGATGTCTTAGGGTAACATCTTTTGCTGGACCAACTGTGTAGCTGGGATAGAGTTAGACAAGCTTTTGAGGGCATAGACTTGACGAAGAATGGCTTGCATTCAAAAGCTTGCCTAACTCTATACCAACTAGACAGATGGTCCAATAAAAGTTATCTCTCTAAGAAATCCTTGCCTTTTGCATACTTTTTTTTACCATCACAGCTACGTTACTCTTAAATCACCATGAAGAAAACATGTTCTTTGTCAAATTTTATCATTTTTAAGTAATTTCAAAGGAATCCCCTGAAATATTGTTACAACTCTATTGGTTTCAACTAGGTAACATTCTGCATGGCTTTTCTAACAAGGATTGGCGATACTGGATAAAAGAAAGATTGGGGGGCCATCTTTGCCCTCAGTATCTTCAGGAATTAATAATGGTCTCTAAGCAACATAGACACTTTCTCACCCTCTAAATATTACAATGGGATGCTTAAATTCTGTATGAAAAGCAAAGCAGTATTGCAGCATTTCAGAACAACAGGAGTCACTGAAGAACCTTAAGAATATTTAGTTGTGAGTGTCTTTCATTCCTTACTGGGGAGATGTAGTGCATCCAAGTGCTCTTGTCACTTGGTTTCAGTGCTTCCTATTGCTTGGATTTTATTCTGTGTGAGGTGACACAACCATAACACAAGGAGCATGTGCAACATCTTTGCAAAAGAATAGCAAGAGCTAAATCATTATGCTCCTTCTGCCCCCCATGTTGTATCTTAGATTCCTTATCACAGTCATTAATACCCAAAGATCTCTCCCATGTAGCTCCAGGCAATGTTACTGTGGTGGTACCCTTACTTGACTCCTTCATGTGGCATACTTTACCTCATAATATGGTATTGTACCATTTAATTATTTTATACACATATATATAGATAGACACACACATATATGTGTGTATATATATTGTGGGATATATTTTTATACATGAGAAGTAGATTTGGTAAGCTACCTTAGTGGTATGTGCTACATATAATTAAATCACCATCAAGAGATTTTACATTTTTCAGAAATGAAATGGTAACATCATTTTCACATGTTCTTTGATGCTTCTTTATCCAAGTCATAGCATCAGCTCAGCAACATACATAACTCCTGTCTAAGTTTAAGGACATGAATATTGTTGTATCACTGAAGTCACATATTTAATTTAGCCATATACTTAAATAAATTCCTGAATCAGACCTCTTCCGCAGTTCTTTGGAATAAGTATTACCAATGAAACATCCTAAAACAAAGATATCATCTGTCTAGATATCTATCTGTGCTATAAATTAACACCTCTATTTATGTCCACATTGTGGTCGGGCTCAGAAGTAAATAGCTGATGGTAATAAGACCAAATATCTCATACAAAATGAGTTAAAATAATAATTACCCCAGGGTGCATGACAGTTATACTGCTCCTTGAGTGAATAGATCAATCCTTAATTATGGAAGGCTTTTTACCTAAGCTTTGTAATATCAGTTTTGTACAAAACAAAGTTTAAACGGGGTAGTGGCTGAAATACCAATATGTATTTGGCTGAGCATATTGTTAGTATACCCATTACACTGCTCTAATTTTGTTAGCTTTCTTGTGAACTCCTTCAGTGTAAACAAACCATGTTAGTGTCCTTTAGCTGTGAGCTTCAAAAGACTTACAATTACAAATTTTATTGCTCAGTGTTACAAGATGATGGTATCTCAAGAGTAGGTGACAGTGAGTTAACAGATAGGTCCCCAAGGGCAACTGGCCCAGACCTACAGGCTCCCTTCTCCAAACAGAGAAACAGGCACAATTAGCAACTTTCAAAATGATAAATCTCTTTACCTCAGTCATCTAGCCTAATGTGGTTGAATGGACTCCCTTTCATTCACATTTTGGTACTAATTAACTCATAACATTTGGCTTTGTGTCTTAAGACCATCTAGCTCTTTAGATGGGATCTCTTACAAGAGCAGTCAGTGATAAACACAAACAATGTCAGAACAAGCCAGTATGGGAATGAGTTTGCAACTCTTTCCCAGTAAACTACCAGGAACATATTGATTCTGGGTGTCCATTTTGTGGTTTGCTAATGTGGCCATCATATTCTCTTTAAACACTGGAACTAGATAGAGATAAGTGACAGTCAAAAGTCAAGGAAGTGTCCTTACTTGTGTCTTTCTAAAGAGGCCATTATCATGCAACCTAGTCAAAAGAACAGTATTATAAGCTAGTATTATTATGTAGACAATTTAAAGTTTTATTTTTAATAAATAAGGGCAGGGATTCTTATGTTTGGGTCTAAATTAGATTAAGGTTTAGACTGGCATTAGTTTTGGGAATAATTTATCATTCAGTACTCAGGCTGGGGTTCAGAAAACATGAAGTTAATCACTTCAGTTCTGTCAAGAAATCTCAGGCCGTAATTCTGGTCCATCTCTACATTTGATTTCTGACGGTTTCCATTGTGCTGCCATGCAAGTCTGTTTTAAAATGTCTACACTGGTTCTGATAAAAAATAAACAGCCTAAGCCTGTCTGACATGGGAGCCAAATATTTTTGGAGGGTTGAAAATCTGCGGATTCCCCAGACTTCATCTATCTTTTAATTATATTGTGCAGATGTATCAACATATCCCTAGGGAAGCTTTTCTCCTGAAGTCATGAAGTAAGACATGGTATACAAGAACCCAACAGAAGAGTGGAGCTGCAGGAGAAATACTATGAAGGTATTTACAGACTTAGCTTTCCATCATGTGGCAAAGGACAAGTCACTCCATGAATGCAGATATCCTACAAACCGCAGTGAAATCCTACACATGATCTACAGCAGTTCTAGAGAGCTAAAGTTATTCCCTAAATCTTTCATTCTTCTCTGAGCACAACTTCCAAAGGAAGATATTATGGCCTTCTTGCCTATCTACGGACAGCATCCCCAAAACACTCCACAAGAGGCATAATGGTGCATAGTATGGCAATGTAAAAACTTTAACATCATCAGAATTGACCCCAACAATTTTTTCCCACTGGTTTACTGGAGAAGATACCATACAGACTTGCCTTCTACATCCACAGAACTCTGACTACTCCATGTTTATACAGAGAGGTTTCCATGGCTTCGTAAGGGGGGCACTGGCATTAGGCTCCCATCTCCTTTTCCTTCCCAATCATTCAGTTTCTTTTAGTTGGTATGTGTACACTTTAAGGGGAAATGATGATTTATCATCCAGGCTGTCATAGAAATTTCATTCTGGATCTGAATGCCCCTAAATTTTGTTGCAGGGTAGATGGATGAAGACCTAGAATCAAAACCTAATCTGAATTTCATAATTTAACCATGCTTATGAAAGGTCATATCATGAGCTATTCTTACTAGCCCAAGGAAACTGAGATTTAAAATACCAATGCAACATATCTCTTCCTGTGTGGAAGGAAGCAAGCTATCCAGAGCTACTTTGTACCCTTTCACACAGATGGGCTCAAGAGCAAGGGCGGAGTAGAAGAGATCCCTGTGCATGAGGGACCTATCTTATAGACCAAAAAGGAAGATCTATTTCCTGTCTAGCAGCACGTAGACTGGGATAACTTGCAATCTCTCCATCCAGGCTACTCCAGGTCAAGAATAATAAGTTGCTACCCCTTGCACAAATGGGTTTAGAGTAGAAAAAAGACTCCCCATAACCCCCAAAACATGAGACACTTGAAACCAAAAGCTGTAGAATTGTAGAATTGTGCAACATGGCCTTATTTCTACTGATTTCTTTATGCCAGTGGGTTGGATGATCAATGCCAGGTCTCCCGCAGGCTGGAACTGGCTAGTGTGTCCAGTCCGGTATGCAGCATGCATGCAGCAGGTGGCCAGTGCGACATGTGAGTTGGGTGCAGTGAGGGTTGATCTGGTGTGTAGAGCAGCAGCAGCCCAGGCTATGATCAGGCCATGTGGCAGCAGCCCAACTCAAGCCCCAGTCCATCATGTGGCAGCAGCAAGGTTGGGTCCCTGATC
The DNA here is from genome assembly GCF_001723915.1 of Gavialis gangeticus. Lineage (NCBI taxonomy): Eukaryota > Metazoa > Chordata > Crocodylia > Gavialidae > Gavialis > Gavialis gangeticus. The sequence goes on from NW_017729028.1 coordinate 20,718,121, forward strand.
CAGCCATGCCATGCAGCAGTGGCCTAGGTGCCTTGGCCAATTTGGCCACAGAGCAACAACCTGAGCCTGATTTAGCCCCACAGAACTTGGAAATTTGACAGCAGGGAGTGGTGGCAGTGTTAATTGCCACTACTCAATCACCATCAAATTTGTTGACTTATGCTGAGTCCCACAGGCTAGATGCCATGGCTCCATGGGCCATATCTGACCAATAGGCCCAGGGTTGAGCCACCCTGCTTTAGACTCTATAGGTTCTTATAAGAAACCAGATTGCAAATGCTTGTCAAAAAAGAGCCTTCACCAAACCTTTAAAAGGCTTTCCTTTGCTATTTAAAACAGGGAATTAATAATACAGGTGATGCTCTTGGCCTTTGCCAATATAGCAACCTAACTAACAGTTACTTCTCTCTGTTATGGTAGAAGGATGTTTACTGTCAACAGATTGACAAGTGCTACATAAGCAAAGGCTTTCGGCTCATAAAGGAAGTCATCACTAGTTTGTTTAGCATTACACAGTTGCTATAAACCGCCTTAATCAGAAAGAGCTGTGGATCTTGACTTCCTAACAGAGTAAGCTATTCAACAGAAATACTTACAAGCCAATGTAATCCATGTTCTTCAATGCCAGCTATGGTTTTGGTAAAAAAAACAAACTTTGGTAGTCTCCTCCCTTGGTAACACTTTGCATTTGATTCAACAGATTTTTAAAATCATAGTCTGTCACCAACTCAGTTCTCCAAATACTAGGGAATTCCTGAGGTCAAAAAGTGAATGAGTTGGGCAATAGGTTACCCTCAAACCCTGAGGGAAGAAGAAGCAGTATTCAAGAACAGCAGCAGAGTGATATGGGAAGACTATGCTACTAGCCACATACAGAGAAAAGCGGAAAAACCCAAATGTCACCCTAACACACAAACATCTAAGGGGAATGGTAATGGGGAATTCCATCATGATGGAAGGAAGAGCCATCAGGAATAATGAGGTGCTTCTTCAGGATTTATTGGAGTAGGTTTTTCATAAAACCAAGCTGTTCAGCGATGCCGAAGTAAAACCTGTGTCAATAAAATGTGATGTTAATTAAAGAGACAAACAGATACTTTGTACCTGAAAGCTCATCCAGTATCCTCCCATGCTATACAACTGGTCTAATTTAAAGTTACCATGAAAACAACTCTTTTCCTAACCTCCAAAATAAATTGTCCCTTGATGCAATTTAAGACCATTGCTCCTTGTCCTGCCCCCTTTGGCCACAAAGAATAATTCATCACCATCCTCTTTATAATCATGCTTCAGTACCTGAAGACTTCTATCTAGTCCCCCTCCCACCTTCAGTCTTTTTTTTCTCCAAACTACATAATCCCAATTACACTGTCAGTAAATTAAGAACAGCCTATTACTGCACAAAGTCGTTTGGGATATTTCCTGAGCACACTTAATCAGTCTCCCTGTATTTAAAATAATATTCACAGGAATAATTGGTAAATTAATTGTTGCCTTTAAGGCAGTTCAAATGAAATACCATGGCCAAGGAAAACAGAGAATAACTAATAGTGCTTTCTTATATTGCATTTTTCATGTTATTCTCAAAAGTGCTTCACAGAGGAAGTCAGAACAATTTATGCACATTTTTACAGCTAGAGAAAACGGGGCACAAAACGTGCAAATCACTTTCCTAAATTCACCCACAAGCCAATGGCAGAGATGGGAATAGAAGCCAGATCTGCTAAATTTGAGTCCAGTGTTCTAGTCCCAAGCAACACTCACTAACAAAGAAAAGGTTTGGTGAGCTAAGTCCTGTTTCATCTTAACATGCCTACATTTATAGGATCATAGAAAAGTAGGGTTGGAAGGGACTTCATGAGTTGTCTCATCCAGACCCCTGTTCAAGGCAGGATCATCCCTGATTAAATCATGACATATAAGGGTCTATCCAACCTGCTCTTGAAAATTTCCAGGGATGGAGATTCCACAACTTCTCAGCATTGCCTGTTCTAGTGCTTGACCACCCTTATAGTCAGAAATTGCTCCTAATTTCCAACCTAAATTTTGTGAACAACTTGTGCCCCTGGTGGCTGTGGGGGCATGGTGGCAGTGGGACTGTGGCAATGGGGGCGGAAGCAGTGAGAGCCCAGCAGTGTCGGTGGCGCCTTTTTGTAGCAGGTGCACCGCCATGTGCAGGGGGTGCACGTGCACCTGCATGCACCCCATACATGTCGCCTCTGCTAAATTTCCTCTCCTGCAGTTTGAAGGCTTTGTTCCTAGTCCTGTCCCCTATGGCCACGGCAAAAATTCTATCTCTTTCCTCTTTATAATTGCCTTTCAGGTATTTGAAGACTGTTATCAAAGCCTTTCCCAGTCTTCTCTTCTCCATATTAAATAACCCTAGCTCTTTCAGCCTTTCCTTAAAAGTCTTGCTTCCCAGGCCTCTAATCATTTTGCTGTTGTGTGCTGAACTCTTTCTGATTTGTCCACATCCTTCTTGAAGCATGCAGGCAAAATTAGACAGTATTCCAGGTGAGACCTAACCAGTGCTGAATAAATCAGAATAATTATTTCCATGGATTTGCAAATGACAGTCCTATTAATACAAGCCAGTATGCTGTTGGCTTTTTTGTGAGTTGCATTTCTCTAGCTATATAATGATAGTTTGGGGTATTTATGCACAGTTTGAATGCTATTTCCACCTTTAGCTGAATAGGATCACTCTGTGTGTGCACCAACCAGAAGAAAAATGGAGGTTAAAGTAGAGGGCCCTCTGACCTTTTAGCCTGATAGGCAGGGTACTTGCAGAGGGAGTAAGAGATTCAGCTTCTAGGCCTCTCACACCCAAAAGGGACTTGAACCTGCATCTTCTGCTTCCTGGCTCTAATGAGCAAGCCATGGGCCATGTCCTGGCCAGAGCACACTCCAGTTTACCTTGCTTGGCATGGTCCAATGAATCTTTTCCTCTCTGGGCATCTATGCCACCATAATGCAGCCAAATGAGCATGCTCAGCAGCGAAGTACAAGGCAAGTGTGTACAATCCAAATGCACTTAAGTGCCAAAAATGGCAGTTATGCAGCTATATAAATGCCATTTAGGTTATCAAAGCTGAAATAGGACTTAGTTCTACTTTACATTTTACTTCTCTTTTCTGAATTAGGTAACTATGAGCAAAGAAGATACACATTTGATAAATTACATGACTGCACAATGTTCTTAAAATGGATATTATTCTCTTGCTATTGCAACTGCTAATCAAACAGATCACAGATGAAATCTATCAGTGACAGTCCAGCCCATATCCAAATTGTTTTGTTGGGTAGTTGGAGGCATTCTCATTTTTAAGCACCATTCAAGTTCCCTCTGCCCTCTGCCCCTCTGTTAGTTACTCCATCCAAGTTTTCTTTCCTTCTGCCTAGCAGAATGCAACAGATTACACATGGAGGCAATTTATCTCAGAAAATGAACTGCAAATCAAACTTATAATGTCAGCAATTCATTTTCTCTTAACCTGCATGATCCGGGGACAACAGGGCAGACCCTACAGTGAGAGACTGCGGGACCTGAACCTGTTCAGCCTCCACAAGAGAAGGCTGAGGGGGGACCTGGTGACCGTCTATAAACTCACTAGGGGGGACCAGAAGGGTTTGGGGGAGACGCTGTTTCCCCTAGCGCCCGCTGGCATAACAAGGAGTAATGGGCACAAGTTGATGGAGAAGAGGTATAGATTGGACATCTGCAAAAACTACTTCACAGTTAGGGCAGCTAGGAGCTGGAACCAACTTCCAAGGGAAGTGGTGCTGGCCCCTACCCTGGGGGTCTTTACGAAGAGGCTGGATGCCTACCTGGCTGGACTCATTTGAGTCCCGTTTTTGTTTTGGGGTTTTGTTGTTCTCCCGCCCTGGCGGGGGGTCAGGCTAGAAGATATACTAGGTCCTTTCCAACCCTAAATCTATGAAACTATGAATTAACAAGAAAGCCACTCCAGGTTTTACTGATATTGTTATTTATTTCCACATTTCAGTGTGTTTGCAAGGCATTGAACAGACAGACAAATTAGGCAACTCCTTGCTTTGTGAAAATTGCTATTTAAAGGCCAGGTTGTGTGCAGACATGCAGGAGAAGAAGATCAATCAAGAAGCTCCCTTCAGTATTCGTACAGGTTCATAAAGGCTGCATCAGTAGGAATACAGGTGCTCTGAAGAGTGCAGAGACTAAAAAGAGGACTCTGGAAAGGAAGTAAAGATGAAGTGGGCCTGTAATCCAGGCCCAGTGTCTCTGCACTGGCCTGTAAATGTAGAACCGGAGCACCACAGGAGATAACCAACTCCATTCCACTGGACAGATCAGTTGATGCATCCTCCAAGATGTATGTCTTACCTGGGCTCTGTTGGGAGTGGTGGGACTCCACACTACCCATTAGGCAGAGCTGTGGTGTCTTGTTGATTCCTGTGTTTGAGAGAGTCAGGGGCAGGACTGCAAAAATAATGATGTATTGTAACTGCTTGTACTACATTGCAGTCTGAGGGAGCAACATCTTGAGGTACACAGGGAGTAGTAAGAACATATGAAGAGCCATACTGGGTCAGATCCACCTGGTCCAGTATACCATCACCAACAGTAGCAAGTAGTAAAAAGTGAGTTCATGTACAGGGCATGTCTAGAGTGATCCATCCCTTCTCAAACGTTCCTGGCATCAACCATCCTTGTTTCGAGATATCAGAGGATAAATCGCTCAATTCAGTAGCTGCCAATGGACCTGTTCTCCACACATTTGTCTAAGACCTTTCTGATTATGACAGCAACAAGTTCCAAGTAGCAACAAGTTTTGCCAGTTAATCACACACTGGGTGCATCTACATGTGTAAACTAATTAGCTCCACAGTAAAGTGTCACCATCTACACATGTGCCAGTAAATTAACTCCTCCATAAAATAGTACTGTCGGGGACAGTACTATTTTACGGTGAAGTTACTTACTCCATCGAAACACATGTGCAGATGGTGACAGGGGCTGGCTGTGGCACAAGGATGCTAAAGTATGGGGGCTGCCTGCTGCCTAGCCCTGCACTTTAAGCACCCTTGTGCCTCAGACAGCTGTTCCACCACCCAATGCCACCACCCAGAGCCCAGCCTGATCCCTCCATTCCCCCTGCCAGCCTAGGGCTGCTCCACCCTGGCTCAGAGGGCTTGTGTCCCAGGCACCTGTGCAGATACTGAGCCCAGGAGCAGAGTACTCTGGTGCACCATAGTTTATTTCTTCACCTTAATTGCATATGTAGATGTGCCTGCTGTGTAAACAAGTATTTGCTCTTATTTCTAGTAGTTCAGTCCAAGGAGGTTAATCAAAATAAACTGGTTTTAAGGAAAGATTTAAAAGTTAATACCAAATAATAGAACATGGAGGCAAGTCACCTTACAACACCTACTTACTGTGTAGTAAGTAAGATAGCATCAGCCAAAGCACATTATAGCAGGGTTTTGGTTTTTATGTTTTTCAAATGGTCTGCTAGAATACATAGTGACAAGAAAAGAATTGATTTCCCCATTTGTGACTACTTTCCATGAACGAATATTTAATTCTTCCTACTTATGCTTATTTCAAATGTATCTTATCATTGTGTCTGTGTATTGCAGGGGCTTTTTCATCAGCAGGGAGCAGCAGGGCAACTATATCATACTTATCGTACTCAGTCTATGGTCTACTGTAACCCTCTTCTCTGCAGTACTACAACATAGTCAATCATTCTCCAGTTTGTATTTGTGCATGTGGTTATTCTGTCCCAAGTGCAGGACTTTGCATTTGTCCTTGTTGAAGCCCAGCTGATTCATTTACATCTGATATGATCTCATTTTGGATCTTAGCTCTGCCCTCCAGAACATCTGCAACTCCACCCAACTTGGTGTCATCCACAAATTTGCTAAGTGTGTACTCAGTCCCATCATCCAAATCTTTAATGAAAACATACAGAACATTCAGGACATAACAGAGATAACATAGTCACCTAGATAACAGTCCTATACGTATATGTGCCACAATGTGACTCACCTCAGACAACCTGAGTTGGGACTTTAACAATTTGTACATCTCTTCAGAGCCTGAGTCTACCTCCAAAACACATTCCACAATGTGGACTATTGCTGTGGTCTAAGTCTTCTTCTGTAGGGGCAGTGTTTCCCACATCATTGACAAACTCAGTAGCATCAATATCAATGAGAGTTCCACAGACATAATTTTTTTTGGATCATCAGTGGTATTTGTGGCAGCTGAAGGCATACCCTGCTTGTTGGACCTCTTTTGAGATGGCTTGAATTTCTGACAACCTACATGTCAGTCTGACCCTTGCATTTGCAATGATGTCATTCAGCATCATGGAAAAAGTGTATTGCTCTCATCACAGCCATGGTAGTTTAATAGCGATGAAGAATTTATTTTCTTATGTACCAGTGGTGACTTCTTTGGAGAAGTCCTTTTGAATTGCAGTTGGGTCCTTTTGAATCTCAGTTGACATCAACTTTGTGGATGCATTTGGACCTTCTTTGAATGGAGAGATGCAACATTGTGACCAAGTGCTGCTTCTTGTTCAATGCCACATGTTAAGTTGTGTTTCTTGAGGAGTCTGTATTGCAGGGAATCCTCTCAGTAGGGTTGGATTTGTCAATAGGGTTGGCCAGAGACACAAGCAAACAAACAACGTTAAAACTCTGTGAGCCAATGACACTCCGCATGGCACATTTCTGATTAGCCTCATTGATCTGATTGGCTTCCAGACAGAAGACAAGCCAGTTAGCATAGGAGACCCAGGATGATGGCCTGGCCACATCAAACTCTTCAGTGTAATTTAAAGTCTCCATTGTGAAGAAGAGCCAGATTGAATACCCTGTTCTGGGCTCCCTGGATGGTGCAGTGTCCCCTTCTCCCTGTAGTACTTGGTACTTCAAGTTCAGGAAAAAGCATTGGGTGCATCCTGCTCACTGGGATCCTGTCCTCATTGCCAGTGTAATGCATGGTTTGTTTGTCCCATCCTTATTATAATAACAAGAGGGTTAGCTAAAGGATTTTCAGGCAAAACAGCAGCCAGCAATGGGAGGCAAACACAAGGCAAAACAGTGCCACATCCTGGCAGGAGTGCATAACACACATAACACTCAGGGCATAACAACTGGAATTGCACAGGATTTTATGAGAATCACAGGTAAACAGAATTCAAATGATGTTAACTCACTCAACCCAACTTAAAGCATAATCTAAAATAATAGGTAACATGGAAAAGTCACAGCTTTAGACCTGCTAACATAAAGTATAAAAACATTCTAATAGCAAAATAAAGTAGACAGCACACACTGATAGCGCAGTAGTTTACTGCAGATATTTGGAATTATGTCTATCTGAATTTAAATGGTGAAATCCTGACTATGACAAAATTCTCCTTGATTCCAATGAGACAAGAAATCTGCCTTAGATTTTTCTCTTGTCTGTCACCACAAGTTGCCTAAATCTGGCTTAGACTTTTTCTTCTAGCTCTACATAGCCTTGGTCCAATTCTTCCCCATTTGTACTGAGCAAGATCTATGGCTGATATAAACTGGCATAGTTCCAGTGACTTCAGTTCAGCTATGCCAAGTTCTATCAGCTGAGAATCGGGCACTGAATAATGCTGTGAAGTAAATGAGACCGCTAGAAGAATAAGTGACTACTTAACATGAGCAAGGGCAACAGAGCCAAACCTTTTAAAGTTAACAATCTGTATTGGCCATCAGCAGTGAGACAGCATTTGGCTAGATGGCATACATACAAGCCTGGCATACGTAATGTAAGCCCCTACAATTACTAACCAAAGTGCCTCCTACCTGAGGAATGCCAAAGTTTAACACGACCACACCCACTGTTTGCTAAAGAAAACGCATGCCTCGGTTCCTTCAAAGTCATGTACAAAAGCACAATCAGGATGGTAGTTACACACCATGTATGCTTGTCACAACTTGCTTAATATAAAGCCTGCAGGAGGTTCGCAAGAGCTGAAAGGAAAGGCTGCCACATTTTTATACTCACCCCCATGCTTCTATCTTTCACATCCTTATCTTTTTTCATGCTCTCTCCCACTCCTTCTCCTCTATCTTCTTCACACATTCATCTTTTCCTTATCCTACCTTTTTGAGGACAAGGGAAAGGAAAAATGTGAGCTCAGTGCAACTGTCTTGTTATCAATCTGGTTCTGTACAACTAAGTTATTTCAAGAGGCAGCATTATCAGTAAGGCTAGGACAGACATTCAAAAAGCCTGAGCCTGAATTGATTCACTCTTTGCAGGTCAGTCTAACCTGGCCAAGCTGAACTGGTTTGTAACCATACAGACATTCCCTCTGGACTAAGAAAATGCAGGCACATGCCTGCAGTGGCTCAGACTAGAAGCCAAGGGGTGCTAGAGCAGCCCTCCCTTCCATTTCACAGTGCTGAGCTGAGGGAGAGGGGAGATGGGGTCATGGCCAGGCCCCAGCAGGACACTCTGACTAGAGAGGGGTTCCTACTCCCCTCCCCCCCTGCTGCTCCTGACCAGGGAGGGAGCCAGCAGGGAGTTGATAACACAGCATTTAGCACCCCATCAAGAAAGCAAAAGCCTCTCTCATTAGATCAACCTCTTCTTAAACAGCTTTTTGCAAAGAAGAAATGGAGGGACATTACCAGCTGACATGTTGATTAGCTCCAAAAAGCCCTATGCAGACACTGTCCTATCTGCCTTTATCCTGTCTGCCTTACACAGACATCTCTCAGCATTAACTAGTATACCACATGCTGGCTATGGTCCATGCTGTGGGAGAGAGGAGGGGCGGGAATCCCTGCTTGAACAGGGAGTGGTGAGTGGGGGGTGGGAGGTGAGGGGTGAGGGGCAGGGGGAAGCCAGGCAGACACTGTTGTACCTACAGTCTCCGCCGCAGGTCCAGCCAGGGAGCAAAGGGGTGGGACCTTCCCTACTCTGGGATGGTCAAGCCCAGGGCTGCAAAGCATCTGGGATGCTGGGGGATTCTGGTTTAAGTTAAACCAGGAAGGGGTCTAGGACAGATATTGCATAAACCAGTTTAACCCAAATCAAAGTTTGATACTACATTCAACCAGGTTTATCGCAAACCAGTTTCAGCCATTTTCAAACTGGTTTATGTTCACTAAACACCTGTTCTGTTACAGGTTTAAACAGTTTCTGACCACTTAAACTAGTTTATGTGTAATGTCTGTCCCTAGCATAGTTGAGTAAAATCCTGTGTTCTGGCACCTCCAATCCAGCACAGCTGTAGAGACAGGAAGCTTTTCAGAAGTTAACATATGTAGTGGAGGAGGTAGTGCCATTTGGCTAAAAAAACAGACAAAAGTTAGGACAACCAATGCCTCATTTACATGTAAAATAAAAATAAAGAGAACAGCAGAGGCTGCAGAAAAATTACTAGGATGCATGAAAAACCAGATGGATGGCAACTCTAATTTTGTTTGATCTCTCAATGTTTTTTTCTTGACTTAGTAAATAGCAGTGCCAGTAGGTTCTTCCAGACTTTTACTAAGCTCATTTTTATAGCAGATACTCACAGAGATGAAATACTACAATTTGGCCAAGATGTCAACACTTTGGAAAATACCATCAAGGTCAAATGGATTTTTAAGCTTAAAAATATGAAGTGAACAACAGACTGAGAATCATGGGCATGTGCAGGAGGTAGATCAGCAGGCTTTACATGGGTAAAGTGAAGCTCAGGCACGGTTATAAAGACAAGCGGTTAAGACACACAGTCTGACAAAGAGACCTAAAAGTCTGACAACTGGGGGGGGGGTTACCTCTGTTTTACCACTTCCCTACTGTGTAAGAGTCCATTCATGTAATGTCTCTGAGCTTTGCCTTTCTTTTCCATAAAGTGAGGGTAATCCTAATCCTTACTTCCTTCAATAAAGTGATGTGACAGTTGCCCAGTAGGCATGCTACATATATACATCCAGACAAATATGAATTTCAATGAATTAAATGGCAAAACTCCCATTATTGGCCTTGATAAGACCAGTACTCAATTTTAATACACGTTGGCCCAAATCCTACTCTAACTTTAGGCAAGCAAGTGGTCCAAAAGCAGGCAAATTAATGGCGCACAGTGCCATTTACAGAGTTTTTAGATCCAACTGCATGACTACACATGTCCTTCTGAGCATATTCCTGAAGAGGAGGAGAACAAGAGATGGAAAGAAGAGCAAATCAGAGGAAGATTTTTCTCTATGGAACAGTGAACTGAACAGTGCCCTGAGTTGTGGCTTCTGCTCCTGATGCCAACACTATTTATTCATTTTATGCAATGAATAAAATATGCAGATACAGAACTGGGGGCAAGAAAATGAACCAGACTATAGGGGTACCACTCAGTTCACTGAGCAAGGCTTTCTGGCCTCAGGTTGTCTTCCCCGCCCCGCCCCGCCCCCCCACAACTCCTAATGAGCCAGCTTCAACAGGCAAGGTGGAAGGCACTCCTGAGTCTGCCTAATGCATAGCCTGCTGCTATGAGCACTTTGCTGGGAAGTGGGAGATGTTGGAGCAAGCCCCCCTTGGCTGATCCTTCCAGTTCATGGGCATGCGCCCTCACAAGTAGGCAACTAAACTAAAACATGGGTGAGCCCTCCTCCTCCCACAGTTGCTAGTTATGGTTTTTCTCTGACTAAAGTTTCAAGGATGTGCATAGAAATATGCACTTTCCCAGGCAGAACACGATTGCAACATAGTATAAGCGGATTCAAAAAGAGATTAGAGAAATTTATGGAGCACGGGTCCATCAGGGACTATTAATCACAACAGCTGGGGGTGTTACCTACTGCTGGTGACTCAGAGGGGATGACATGCCCTGTTTCTAATACTTTCCTGTAAGGCACATACACTTGCCACTGTCAAAAACAGGATACTGAACTAGATGGACCTTTGGTACGACCCAGTAAGGCAGTTCTTAAACTTATATTTTATGTGGCTGTAGTAGATCTTTTCTGAGTCATGCTCAGGACAAGTCTTATTGCAATAGGTGGATCTAAAATCTGCATGTCACTAAGCGCCACTTATGTGTCTGTCATTAGATGGCTTAAGAAGCACTTAAACTCCAAAAGATGGAACAGGATTTGAACTGCTGTTTTTTAAAATCATCTGCTCTTTTCCTGTAATCTCTTCTCAAACACTAAAAGTATGATAAATGGAAGTGAGCCTTTTTGTAAATCATGAGAACTCTTACTGTGACTTTTGCAAAGGTCCATTGAAAGGTGTTTAATTTTAATCTAGTCTGACTTTTCAACTGCTGTGCAGGGACTCAATTTTGAATTCCCATTGTGAACACTAATCTCATTCCAAAGTCACCTATACTTAATGCCAGTAGCCTCTTGCAACTTCTGGATTTACCAGTGAATAATAAAACACAATGGTAAAATAAGAATATCATCTGCAGCCAGACAAGACTTGTAAATACCTTTGAAGCCTACAGAACTAAATTAAGTTTTTAAAGTGTATCATCTGATGAGTGGAAGCAAAAGAAGAACTGCCCAGAAGAAGACAGCAATTTCTGAAAGCCAACAGCAGCAAACAAGCGATTGCATGACTTAAGTGGAAGGGTAGGGGGAGGATAAGAGAAAGGAGTGAAAAATGTTTGACGTCTAATCTATCATTTTTATTAGACTGGGTCTGCAGACATTTGAATTGTGTTTTCCTCTCTTTTTTTAAAATGAAATGGAGAACAGTTACACTAACATTGTAGTTCCTCATGAGTGATAGAGTAATTTAAACTTCATAGAGCCTCCTATTTCAGATAGTGTTAATTTATATGTGAGGGAACTTAGAAGTGTGGTGTTTATATTTAAAGAAAAAAACTACACAGTACTGTAACATGTCTGCCTGGGGGCACATGCAAAAATCTTAGCTGAAAAAACATATCCCCCCAAATACATACACACACAAGATGAAGGTGGGGGGGGGTCAAGGCTGGGTGCACTGTGGAAGCTGTTTTCTTAACCTCTGTAACACAGTCTCAGCTAGACTCCCCTCCGCCTCACCCCACTACCCTCTCCCTGTGTGCTGTACAATGTCAGCCAAAATCCCAACAATAGCTGGAGCCAAAACAGCTTTCACTACGAATAAAAGATCTAGGAAAGAGATTATTGTGTTTTATACATATATAAAAAAAAGTCTTGTAGTTTGTGAAAAAAGTGAAAGGTAAACTTCAAGGGGATCTGGTAGCTCAGAAAATAACAAGTCTATTACCCATCAGCTAAAATGTGAACCACAGTCACTTGTGATGAAGAGTCAAATCATAGGTGAGCTGCAGTCAGTGGCAACAAACTTAGTGAAACCAGAATTTCACTCCAAAAGTTATCATGCAAGGCTGCTACCGGGTTGCTCAGTGGTCTACACAAGACAAAATGATGCTCTTCAGCTAGATCCTAGCAGACTACTTCTATAACACAAACCACCAACACATTTGGCATTAATTAGCTGTCTCAGCAGAGGGGCTAAGTGTGACTGGTCAGAAAGACTGAACTCTCATCTCAACCCTCAGGGGTGGTCCCTTCTGTGTAGACATAGGAGCGGGGAAAGTGGGGAAGTTTGTCAGGTCTCAAATAAATGGATGAATAGATGGTTTAACCTTCCAGGGTTGTGAATCCATCTCCTTTCACCAGCACTTGATATAATTATTATTCCTTACAAAAGATTGTTAATCTCTTTTGCTACACTGTTAACAATATTTTCCCTTCAGGCACAGTAAACGCACGCTGAAGAGGAGAGAAAAGAAGTAGGAGTACACACTTGAGAGAAACCTGCCTAACATAACAAAAAGAAAAAAACTCAGGAAGAAAATTAATGGTATATTAAATATTTGTTAAGAGACTGAACAATGTAATTTACCCTTTCATTTTTATTGAATTTCTTGGAGTCCTCACAGATTAATTGATGTTGGAAGCAATCCCGCTGCTTAGAATCAATCTTCATTCAAAGGCTCTATTTGAGTTGACTTCTCCTACAGTGGCAGCAAAGAGATAAATGTTCCACTAAAGCATTCTTACTGTAGGTAAAATACAGTCCAAGAAAAATCAAGTCAATCAGCACTGAACTTGCATCCTGAATAACCAACAATGAGACAGGCTTAATGTTTTAAACCATCATTTGTCACTGCCGCAGGGGAAGAAAAATTATATTTCACTTCAGTTAAGTGGCGGGTGGCTTCACCAAATTTAAGTCTCTGAACTTCTACTTTTGTCATGACTTTATAAGCAGTTACTGTAGATTTAGCACTGGAAGGGCGCGAAATACTGGGCTCTGCTAGGGAACTTTCAGCCCTGCAGACAAATGGAATTGCTTCTTGTTAGCAATGAGCTGAGCAGCCCTTATACAAAAGTTTACTGAAAATCCATGGTCCAGCTATCTATTTTGATGATTTTTGAAAGTCCATTTCATGCTTGTGGTAACTTGATAGGCCCAGAGACTATAATCTACTCCTTATATTTGTCAAAAAGTTGCGTGACAAATAAAAAACTATCAAATATTGCAGGATTGAGAAGTGGGGAGGATTGGTGGTCATGGCAGAATCCGTCTTCCAAACTGTTCCTCAAAATAATCAAGTGGAAGAACAATGGCTCTTCCACTAAAACAGGCTCAAGACTTGGTAGTACCATAAAGACAAGCTCTACATCTGAGAGATCAGTTCTCTGCACACGTTGCAGTTTCTCTGAACACGTTCAATTTTGGGGTTCATTTTTGTTTCAAACTGATCAAAATTTTTTCATTTTTTTTTCAATGGCAGCTTTAAATTTTAAGCTTAGGATCAAAATTTATGTCATAGGAGTTTGTTTCAGTCACTGGACAGTAGGGCTGTGCAAAGCTTCAGTCCCCAATTCAATTCAGTGGAGATTTGGCTTGATTCAGTGGCCGAATCTCCAAATCCGAATCGACTCAGAGGAACCTTTAATCTCTCTGAATTGAATCAGAACTCTCCAAATCGATTCACAGTAATTCACAAAGATTCAGAGATTCAGACACAGAGACAGCTTTAAATGTTTTTTTCTACATATCTCTATGTAGCAGGGGCTCATGAATGCTGCAAAGCTGGGGTGCATGGAGCATCCCACAGAAGTTCAGCAGGGCTCTCCAGTGCACTTGGCAGCAGACCCAGAAGTAGACTAGAAGCACTTCCAGTCCACTTCCAGGTCGACTGGTGCCTCCTGATTCCAGTTTGCACACCCCTACTAGAGAGAGCCTAAAATGTTTTTAGTTCCTTGACTGAACCTCTTATTCATTCATTGCTATTTTCCCCCATTTCTTTACACTTTTATTACAGGAAGGTCCTGACATTCACTTTTTGAAGGTTATATGTAAAATAAGTCTATTAGAAATAAGATTATCATCAGGACGTTAAAAGGTTGCTCATTGTGACTTCCCAAGAGCTGCCCAACACAATAACTCAGCCTTGTAAATTGGCTTCTCCGCTCAGGGACTAGAGAAATACTCTTCCTCCCCATGAGTGGATCTTTAGTATACTAGAGAATTCATTGATGTCATAAATTGTCTTTGCCCAAAATATTCTTGGTGTCCAGCTCATAATTCTAGAATCAAAGGAGAATAGGGCTGGAAGGGACCTCTGGAAGTCACCTAGGCCAACCCCCAGCCTGATCATCCCTATCCAAATCATATCATGCAAATCTTTGTCTAACCTGTTACTAAAATGGCACCATCAACTCTGTCATAAAACTACCAGGCATAGCACCCTACCTTGCCACAGGTAAAGCAGGGAGATAACAGTGGTCAAGTGTCCTGCTTCTGCAAGCGTTGTTAAAATGCTCAAGAGAGATCCAAGGAAGAGGACCATGCTTCCACTGCAGGGGAAAACAAAAATCCCAACAGTGCATACCAATCTGACCATGGAGTAAAATTCCATCCTGATCCCAAATGTGGCCATCCTGAGCCTGACCCTGAGCAGAGTAGTGCCATCCTCATGGCAGGGAGATTATTTAGGAACATGTGCTTACTATATTTTGATAAATAATACATTAAATTGTCAATTAATAAAAGAAACATTATTTTTGCACTGCACAGTTTACAACTAAATAAAAGTCTGAAAAATATCTGTTTCTTCAATCAAAGATTGTTTCCTCCTTTGACCATAAAGATTGTTTCCTCCTTTGACCATAAAGACAATGCTAAGTTAAAACAGAGAAAAATGCTTTCATAAGAAATGATTTTCCCCACCTCTCCCCTCCCTAAATTTATAAAAATAGGATATAAAAATAATAAAAAATCAGAAAGTTTCTATATCAATGCAACTTTTTTGGCAATATTTTGCTTTAAACGGCATATCTGGACAAAAATATTTCTTGCATTAACATTTTTGATCAGCTCAAAATAATACTGAATGCAATGGCATGCTGAAAAAAATGTGGGTGGTACTTGCAGTTGGTATTTTGTTTTATCTATAAGTTTATGTCTTCAGTCCAAAATAAATTGTGTTTTAAATGATAGTCAATTTGATGTAAACTCATATAATGCCCTATCTCCACTACTTTTTACCCTGATGTAGCTAGTTGTAGATGAATCTAACAACAAATACTTCTGTTCCCGGGTCTTATGGAAACTAGAATCTAGCTTTACATACATTTTTCATATTTAATTTCAAATGGTTTCATTTTTTTATAATACTCTTCACAATCTATATTAGTTTGAACTGCTTGATCAATGTCTACTCTCCCTCAGCTATTGAAACTAACTTGGTTTATCATCACTTGGCTTATCATCAGTTTCATTCTGTTTATCATAACCTAGAACGAGGCTGTTGAACTTAGCCCCCAGTAGCAAAGGGAAAAGTTGAAACATATTGGAAATCCATTGCAATTATTTTTCTGACTTCAGAAAAAAATATTACATTTACTATCGCGCCAGTTCCTCCTTCCTCTGGTAATCTACATACTTACATGCCAAATCCAACTTCCATTTAATGGATATTAGGTTGATGTCTAAATGAAATCCATCCTTCTAACTGATCTAAGCCACATGCACATAAAAGTGTACTAGCTTAAGCTGCTAAAAATTTAATGTTTTCAAATCATAACTATGGAACTGGAAGAGATTTCAGCTTAAAACTGTCAACAAAAAGCCAATTAGCTTGATTTTTAACCTTAATTTGGTACATATTGAGCATGTCTACATGGGACGCTTACTATGGAGTAGACTAGCTGCACAGTAAACACCTCACATCTACACGTGTGGCTCTATGAGGACTCAGAAAACTAATTAACTCCACAACAGGATAGTGCTTTTAAATGCAAGTTTTTTACCCCACAACAATGCATGTGTAGACCCTGACCTGGCTGGGTAGAGCACAAGGGTGCTTCAGTGTGGGGGCTGCCTGCTGGCTAGCCCCACACTAGAGCACCCTTGTGCCCCAGCCAGCTCGTCCGCAACACATTGAGCTGGGTTGGAGAAGCCCTCAGCTGGCAGGCTGACCCCCTGAGCCCCCTGCCTGCTAGGGCTGCTCTGACCTAGGTCAATGTGCTGCAGTCCTGGGTGCACATTCATACAGTGCAACCAGGAGCAATAAACTCTGGTGCAATATGCTAATAGTATGTGCCCATCTGTCCTTAGTTGCTGTCCTTTATGTTCAGGTCTAAAAGTTCATTTCAAGCCATGCAAAATGAATTCATCATAATGTAATCTTAAAATCTCTTATTACTTATTTTTATTCAAAACAATGCAAGAAAGCAGTAACTAGTTAGTCTCTCCCTAACCCCACATAATTTAGATAAATGCAGATGAATATCAGTACATTATCCTTTTGATACCTACTGCTAGAATTATATACAATCATAGGTTGGGATGGGACTTTTAGGGTCCCCCAGGACCTTGTTACATAACAATGTTAGGCTCCTTCCAGAGCTCTTAACACCTAGATTGTCCACACATTAACAACTGAAACTAGTTTTAAGAGCTCATTAGGCAGCTCAAAGTTATGCCACTCTAGGCCAGGATTATCTCTGATCTGTGCTACCTAGCTCATGTTACACTAAGGTGTAGCCACTCTAGGCTACATGCTAGTGTGAACACCCTACCTGCCCCATTTCTCTGCTGGCCCAGATAGGGCCCACTGCGCCCTATCCCCCCTAGGACCCCAGATCCCCATTCACTGTGCCTGCCCCTCCCCAACTTACTTCTGGCTGCTCACACTGTCTACGTCTGGAGAGCAGGCAGGGAAGAGTTAATCTGCCTGCCAGGCCACTGCCATCACTACAGGTTTCCCTCGCTGTATGCAGGTTCTGTATGTGTGAATTTGCTCTTATGCAATGACCCTTTTTATACCAAAAATTCATTATATGCAAGGTAAATTCATTCTTATGCAATTGATGTGGTGGAAGCCCGCTGCTCAGGGCAGCCAGTGCCCATGCTTCTGCAGCTGCAGCTGCCCCAGGAGCAATGTGATGTTATGTGCATCCCGCTGCTGGGTGGGCAGGAGGCATGGCACAGCTCAGCGGTGCTACTTCCGGGGTAGCTGCACTTGGGCGCAAAGCACAGCACACAGCAGCAGCCGCCTGTCTGCTGTTGGCGGATACCAAAATTGTCTTGTAAAAGTGGTAGAAATGGGTCTGGGAGTCATTACAGTCGAGGTCTTGGAACATATCCCTATTTGTTACATTGTAAAGCGGGTTCCCTTTATGCGAATTTGAGTTATGCGCCATTTTCCAGGAATGCATGTACAGCATAAAGTGAGAGAAACCTGTACTGATTTCTGCCCTGCCTCAGCCTGGAAAACAGAAGCCGGGCAGCGGCAGGAGCCAGGTTAACCCATTCCTACCTTTTCTCCCAACTCAGAGAGTGCAGGTATCCACAGAT
>NW_017729028.1:20736110-20741819 GCF_001723915.1 Gavialis gangeticus
GGATTCTTACCTTTCAGTCCTTCAGGCCCCTGCTGGCCTGAGTGTGTGTCTGCTTCAGACTAGAGCTAGCACTAACACCCATCAACATTTGAACAGCTCATAGTGTAACCTGTAACAAGACCCACGGTCCATCAGTCCAGCGTGTATTAACTATCTCAGTGAGACATCCACCTTCTTCATGAAAATCTGCAGTGAGGGAGATTCCACAATTTCTCCGGGAAGCTTGTCCCACTTTCCTTCTGTTCTGACCACAAGAAGTTGGTTTTTGTTGTTCTGAAATCTGTTCTAAATCTTCTCTCCTTGACTTTAAACCCACTGCCACATGCCCTGCCCTCTGTGGCAAAGACGAATAATGTTTATCCATTCTCCTTACAGCGGACTTTCAAATATGCTACATGAAAACAGCTATCATGTCAAACTGCTAAACATACTCAAGTCTCTCAACCTTTCCCCTTACCGTTTGCTTTCCAATACGTTAACCATATTCATCATTTGCCCCCAGAACCTCTTCTGTTTCATTACAACCCTCTTAAAATACAGGGCCCAGCTAATCTCTTCCTCTCTGGTCAACAGGATGTGCTTCAGATCCCTTACATCCACTGAATCATCAGGGCATTTTCTGCAGTAGTACTTGTACTAATTACCTGCAAGATATTGCTCACTTCTATCCATGCCTTACCTTTTACTCTAGTTCTCCTTCTTCTTGAGGTCACATACAACCAAGTATCTCCCTTGCTAATGAATAACTCCAGTACAACCCCTTCTGACTCTTTAGCAAGCCATGTTAGCAATAGCTATTCCTGAATCCTATCCAGGAAATCTGTGTTCTCTATGTTGCTGTGCAGGGTTAGTAGCTGTTCTCCAGTCTGTGAACCTTTTCTTTCAATATGCATTTTGTATAGTAAAAGTTACACTTGCCCACAGGGAGGAAAACAAGCATGGCACAATATGCAGGTCAGAATAGTTGATCCACCACTATCTATCCATTTGCTTCTTTCCCTCCACCATTAACTATTCCTGGACATATCTTAGGGAAAAGGTACACATTACACTTACCATTTCACAGATTTAGTATGGCCTAAGTGATTTTAAAGATAAAATGTGCTGTGAGCACACATTAAGGGTTATTACCAATTCTTGATGGAACCACTCTGACTTGCTACTAGAGGACTGGCAAGCAGGGGCGTATCCAGGAACCAGGACACTTGCGCTTTATCCCTGCTCTGGGTTCGGGGCACAGGTGCTGAGAGCACTGTTTCCGGGATACTGAAAGAGCATATTGTTCATTTTATCTACATGGAGCAGACTGAACATGAGCTAGGTAGCGCACACAGCACAGAATTTACCCTCACCTGAAGTGGCATAACTTTGAAGTGCTCAGATGACACCTAGTATGAGTTAACAACCTTTAACATGTAGACACTCACATTTTAAGTGCCCTTAGTATGGTCTAAGTGTAATGTGTAACTTCACCTTAGCGTTAAAGAAAACCCACATTCTGGCTTTCGCTTCTCAGAAGATCCAGGAAAACTTGCTCTTTTTTACTGCTCACATTGTTTGCAATGAGCTGCCTTTTATATGGCTGATTGGCCTCCATCATCACCTCAGACCAAAGCATGCTGGTTTTTTGCATGTCATTCACACAAGGCGCATATGGATTAAAGCTCTCACAACTTTGCAAACACAGAGTGAAACAGTGACAGCAAGCAAGCACCCAGGTATTTAGCCATTATCTGAATTTAGCCATTATCTGCAGCCAGGCCTCAGTGCAGCACTTACCTCAGGGGTATAGGTTGTAGCTGTGTTGACCTAAGGCAGGGGTAGGCAAAATGGCAGCCAACCTCCATTTCCTGGCAGCCCCTGCCCTCGTGGCTTAGACCAGTCTCCTTAGAGACCCCAGCCACACCTGGATGGCAAGGCTCAGGCTAGGGCTGCATGGAGACCAGCCTGAGCTGCGCTGGCAGCATGCATAGCAAAGCATGGCAGGTGGCTGCTCTGGAGCCACTGGGGACTTGGGATGGGGCAACTTGCTCTGGAGCCAGGGCAGAGCTGCAATCTGTAGTCTGCATGCTCTGGGCAGGGGTGCGCAAGCAGGGGATCGCAGCTCTTCCCCAGCTCCTTGCAGTGGTAACAGCATGGTCTGGAGAACCACAGTCTCCTGCTTGTGTGCCCCTGCCTGGAGCATGCAGGCTGCAGATTGCATCTCTGCCCTGGCTTCGGAGCAAGTTGCCCCATCCCAAGGTCCCAACAGCTCCAGATCAGCCCCCTGGATTGGTCTGCCACTCACACTGCCAGCACAGTTTAGGCTCATCTCCATGGCAACCCCAGCCTGAGCTTTCCTGCACAGGTGTGCCTGGGGTCTCCATGGAAACCAGCCTAAGCCCTGAGGGCAGGGGTGGCTGGAAATCAGAGTTCCCAGCTGACTAGATCCGGCCCACAGGCTGGACTTTGCCTGTCCTGGTCTAAGGACATAGGCAAACCAGGTTCTGTGGGTAAATCCAATATATTTTATTAGACCAACTCAAATAATTGGAAAAAATCTTTGCAAGCCTTTGGGCACAAACATCCTTCATCAAGCTGAGGAAGCCCCCCCACGTGGTCTGTCCTCTACCTGGATGGAGTAGTAAAGCACCCAGAGGCCAGTAGGTGTGCAAGAAGCCAGTCAGTTAAAATGTAAATTGAGGTGGTTGGTAGGTGAGAGACAGGTGGGGGTGGAGAAGGGGAATGAATGCGGCTGTAGTCAATGGATGAGAGACAGGAAGGGGCAGGAGGGAATGAGAATAGCTGGTAAAAAGTGGAGGGTTTAACTGGGGAGTGAAATGTTGGACAGATTATAATTTGTCATAAATCCAGTGTCAATATTTAGTCAATGATTTTTTGTATCCAGTAGATTTATGAAGTGAAGTTCGTAGGCTCATCTATGAAAGGTATCTTGGAAATTCCCTTTGAGGATTAGAACTGAGAGGTTGCAGAGAGAGTGATTGTCCTGTGAGAAGTGTGCCCCCACAGGTAATTGGGTATTTTTGTCTTTGATAGATTGTCAGTGTGTGTTCATCCTGGTGCACAGTTGTTGTTTGGTTTCTCCTACATATTTTCCATCAGGGCATTTGGTGCATTGCATGAGATATATTACATTTCTGGAGATGCCGGTGTAAGATCCAGAAATGCTGATGGCTCTGTTGCGGGGGTGGTGGAGATGTGTTGGCAGGTTTTACATTTCTTGTCACGGCATGGTCTGGATCCATTCGGTGTGTTTTGGGCCGTAGGAAGTTTTCTTCTAGTGATGAGGTTGGCAAGGTTTGGTGCTTGTTTAAAAGCTAGGATGTGTGGTTCTGGGAAGACTTCTTTAAGAAATGGGTCTCCTTCTAGTTTGATTTACAATTGTTTGAGGATTTTCCATATAGATTCCAGGGAGGGATGATATGTCATAACCAGTGGTGTGCGATTCGTGGGGGGTTTTCTTCTGTACTGCAGCAATTCTTCATGTGGTTTCTGGGTGGCTCTTACAAAAGTGCGATCTATCTCTCTCGAGAAGTGTCCTCATTGAGTAAAAGCCCTTTTGAGATTCATGACATGACATTCACAGGTGTTTTCCTCAGTGAAAATTTGCTGCTATTGGAGGGCTTGGCTGTATATTACAGTTTTCTTGGTGTGTTTAGGGTGATGATTGCTGGGTCTGTGCAGATATGGATATTGGTCCATGGGTTTCTTGTGTATGGCCTCTGGCTGCTTTACTACTCCATCCAGGAAGAACACAAACCATCTGCAGATGCTTCCTCAGCCTGAGGAAGGGTGTTTGTACCCTAAAGCTTGCAAAGAAAAATTTTTCCAACTAATTGACTTTTTTTAATAAAAGATATTGGATTTACCCAAAGAACCTTGTCTGGCACTTACCTCAGAGCTCTTACTGGTAAGCGATGCTCCTCTCAGGAGTTCTTAGACAAATTCACTCTTTTTGCTGCCTTGCTGTTCACAAAGGGGATACCCGTTTTTAGGCTGCTAAACCAAAGCCTCTCCCAGAACAAGCATCCTAGGTTTATGCCTGGTTCACAATATCGTAATTTTCTCTAATATTATGACTGTAGTTCTTACCTCAATATACACAAAAATGCTAAGGGCTTTTAGCCTAGATGTAAGAAGCTGTATTTCTATGTCCATTAGTATCATCTCCTCCAGAATTATAGAAGCTTCTGATAAGGAGCATTACTCTAAGGGAGTTCACTTTCTGGCATAGTCACTAGATGGGCTTTGCCAGATGAACATGTTTGAGTCAGCACCACACTAATCATTTTATCCATTGCCTGACTGTCCATGTGCTTTATAATATTGGTCATTATTCAAAATAAACAATGGTTGTAACAGGCCACAAACTGAACTCTCTTTTTAAAAACATCTCTAGAACAGCAGCTTCTCACAATTCACAAGCAACTTTCTCTAGAAAATGAAAAGGAACGGTTTTGGGTGGTTAGGTTAGGGGGTGAAAAGCCTGGGAGAGACGAAAAAGACCCTGGTGAATTTCTGGTCCCATTTTAAGTGAACGAGAGTTTTGCCATCAGCTTTAGTGGGGTTAGGATTTCATCCATGGGCTGTGTATTAAACTCTGGCAGTGACTTAGTGAATCTGGCAAATTTTCCAACCATTTTGTTGCGCAGTTTCCCTAACTAAAAACGGATAATACGTCTTATCTCAGGGAGAAGAACAGGGGAAATGGAGTAAAAGCCTTGATTTCTTCCAATGGAAAGAGGTGTTGGCCACAGTCAGGCAAGATACTGATTTATTTCACTGGGATTTGAAGGAGATTGGCATTTCACAGAAGCTATATATAAATGTGACTGGTCCTTTTAGAAAAGCAAAATTCCAGAGATTTAACCAAAGCTATGTAAAAGCAAAAACTCCTGGATTCAGACCACAGTTAACCTTAATTACAACCTATTATTTCACCTACGAGCACATAACAGAGCTCACACTTATAGCTGGTTCCCATATGTGACCCCTGAATATTTGCTTATACTACTGAAGTGGTGATTAAGGCTTTGTATTACATTATGACAGTGATTATGGAATTCTTTACCTATGGGGGCACAGGAAGTTTGTTGAGATGGGAGCAAGTCTGTCAGCGTCAGTGAAAATATGCTGTGTGGGTAGGAGCGTATAACACGAGGTGTCCCATAACTTGGGATTTTCTTGCTTGTTAGCATTTCTGTTGTAGGGGTGTCACATTGAATCTGTTTTAATCCCCTTCAAAATATGCTTTTGTTCAAAAAACTGAAACAGTACGTACAGTGACATGCAGCACTTAGTTTCATAGTTTCTAGGGTTGGAAGGGACATGAGCAGATCATCTAGTCCGACCCCCTGCCATGGCAGAAAAGAGTACTGGGGTCAAACGACCCCAGTAAGGTGGTCATCCAACCTCCTCTTAAAAACCCCCAGGGTGAGAGCCTGCACCACCTCACTTGGAAGCTGGTTCCAGACTCTAGCCGCCCTGACCGTGAAATAGTGCCTCCTGATGTCCAACTTAAACCTTCCCTCTGCCAGCTTGTGACCATTGTTCCTGGTCACTCCTTGCGGCGCTCGGGGGAACAGGGACTCCCCCAGCGCCTGCTGATCCCCCCTAACCAGTTTATAACAGGCCACAAGATCCCCCCTCAGCCTTCTCTTTTGAAGGCTGAACAGGTTCAGGTCCCGCAACCTTTCCTCATAGGACCTA
>NW_017729028.1:20742467-20745751 GCF_001723915.1 Gavialis gangeticus
TAGGCCCAGGTGAGCCTCCCCCGGGGCCCAAAGGGGGCCCAGCAGGGAGGTGGCAGTTCTGGTCCTTACTGAGGAAGACAGAGGCAAAGAAGTTATTAAATATGTTGGCTTTGTCGTCTGGCGTGACTACTTATTCTAGTAGGAGTAAAATCAGCGACACAACTCCGTACAATCCAAGCTCACCAGACTTACTCCTTTGCAGAAAAGAATGTCTGTTAGAGCCAGGAAAATGTTTTATCACCAGACTAAAATCATATCAGCAATTAAATAATCATTTACAGAAAGTGCAATTTCACTTTACAAATAGCACAATAAATCCCTAAAAAAAAGCCCCTTTTTAATCCTTAAACTCCTTTCCCCTTCATTTCTTTGTTTCATAGTTTCATAGTTTCTAGGGTCGGAAGGGACCTGAGAAGATCATCTAGTCCGACCCCCTGCCATGGCAGGAAAGAGTACTGGGCTCAAACGACGCCAGCAAGGTGTTCATCTAACCTCTTCTTAAAAACCCCCAGGGTAGGAGCCTGCACCACCTCCCTTGGAAGTTGGTTCCAGACCCTAGCCGCCCTGACCGTGAAATAGCGCCTTCTGATGTCTAACCTAAATCTACCCTCTGCTAGCTTGTGACCGTTGTTCCTGGTCACTCCTGGCTGTGCTCGGGGGAACAGTGACTCCCCCAATGCCTTCTGATCCCCCCTGACCAGTTTGTAACAGGCCACAAGATCCCCCCTCAGCCTTCTCTTGTGGAGGCTGAACAGGTTCAGGTCCCGTAGTCTCTCCTCATAGGGCCTGCCCTGCAGTCCCCTGATCATGCGAGTGGCCCTCCTCTGGACCCTCTCCATGCTGTCCACATCCCTCTTGAAGTGCGGCGCCCAGAACTGGACGCAGTACTCCAACTGCGGCCTGACCAGTGCCGCATAAAGGGGGAGGATCACCTCTCTGGACCTGCTCGAGATGCATCTGTGGATGCATGACAAGGTACGGTTGGCCTTCCTAACTGCCTCCCCACACTGCCGACCCATGTTCATCTTGGAGTCAATGATGACTCCAAGATCCTTTTCCGCCTCCGTGCTGACAAGAGGGGAGTTCCCTAACCTGTAGGTATGGTGCCGGTTGTTCCTCCCCAGGTGCATCACCTTGCACTTGTCTGTGTTGAAACCCATCCTATTCTTATCCGCCCACCCTTGTAACCTGTCCAGGTCCGATTGTAGCCTGCTTCTTCCTTCTAGTGTGCCCACGTCCCCCCACATCTTAGTGTCATCAGCAAATTTGAACAGGGTGCTTTTCACCCCCTCGTCCAAATCACTGATGAAGATGTTGAACAGTGCGGGCCCGAGGACCGAGCCCTGCGGAACCCCACTGCCCACGTCCTTCCAAGTTGAGAAGGACCCATCCACTACCACCCTCTGGGTGCGGCCCTCCAGCCAGTTGGCGACCCATTTGACTGTGTGGGTGTCTACGCCACAGCCTCCCATTTTCTTAATGAGAACGGGGTGAGAGACAGTGTCAAAAGCCTTCCGGAAGTCCAGGAAGACTATGTCCACTGCTACCCCTGCATCTAATGATCTGGTGATCTGATCATAAAAAGCCACCAGATTGGTCTGACAGGACCTGCCACTGATGAACCCATGCTGATTGCCCCTAAGCATGCAGTCCCCTGCTGGCCCCTCCTGGATGTGTGCCAGAATTATTTTCTCAAACAGCTTGCCTAGGATCGAGGTAAGACTAACTGGCCTATAGTTTCCCGGGTCCTCCTTCCTCCCTTTTTTGAAGATTGGAACCACTCTGGCTCTCTTCCAGTCCTCCGGCACCTCTCCAGTGCACCACGAGTGCTCATAAAGCTGTGCCAGGGGACCTGCAATGACCTCAGCCATTTCCTTTAGAACTCTAAGATGGAGATCATCCGGACCAGCTGACTTGAATATGTCCAGCCCCTCCAGAAGCTCCCTAACTAAGTCCTCACTAACCCTTGGCCCAGGTGTGCCTCCCCCGGGGCCCAAAGTTTTTATTGCATTGTTCATAGTTCTGAGCAGCAAGCTTCTATTTTTCTGGGATTATGACTTTCAGCTATGTTTAAAAAAAAAAAGAAATATTTGCTATTGGCATTTGTTTTCCTTTAAGTTGATTAGCTGTTAGCAAGAAAATAATATCTAAACAAGTCAAAATACGACAGTCCAGACAACGCTATTCCATTTCAGATCTGCAGTAGGCAGAAACAAGTTTAGAATTATCTCAGTTTTTTTTTATTCTTGACTGGAGGTGCTTCTTTTTTGCAAGTCTCAAGATTTCATGGAATTATCTTAAGGAGTAGTACAGGAAAAAGGAGCAGAGAGAAAAGTGCAACATTAAAAACACCCAGAACTACGTAAGTCTTCCTACTAAACTAGCATCATCACTAACAGTAAAAAAAGACATATGATTTAAGTCAGTTCTGATTGATCCAAATCAAAACCTGAGAGTAGTAGGTTTTGATTTAAATCAAAACATGCAACTTAAATGGCATTTATCTCAAATTAGCTGTGATTGTCCTAGGAAAAAGTGTTATCTCAGATACCTAAAGTGAGAAAAGGGGCTTGTATGTCTGTAGAATCCCAAGATAAAAGGTGGATTTCCCAGGATAAAGCCAATGTTTGATTTTACTATAAAGGTCTAATTCTATATCTTTTCTGACTTCACAGAAACTCTGATTGGTAGAGGGACAGTCCCTGAAGACTAGTTTTTGTCACTGAGCCTCAATAAGGATGAAGTTACATGTTACAATTAGACCATACTACATCTATTGAATGTTAAGCAGCGTTAAATTTAGAACATGATGTGAGCAATCACAAGGGTTAACAGTGTATCTTTCCTGCACAGCTCTGACTTGCCATTAGGGCTAGGGACAGAAGTTACACATAAACTGGTTTAAGTGATCAGAAACTGGTTTAAATGTGTAACGGAACAAAAGTTCAGTGTACATAAACCAGTTTCAAAATGACTGAAACTGCTTTAAGATAACCCTAGTTGAATGTAGTATCAAACAACTGATTTATGTCAAACTGGTTTATGAAACTTCTGTCCCAGACCTTCCTGGTTCAAGTTAAATCAGAGTCCCACAGCATGTGGGCTGGGCTGTGCTGTCTGCTCCAGAGAACAGGGCTGGCCACACCCCTCTGCTCCCTAGCCAGAGCAGTGATGGGTGGCTCACTCCCCCACCCCTCCCCTGGCAAACCCCTCCTGGGATTTGGGGCCCGGGAGCGGGGTTAAACTTATTCTTCTGAGTACAGACCTGCTGTGCCCTGCTGGTT
>NW_017729028.1:20750751-20764802 GCF_001723915.1 Gavialis gangeticus
CCCTCTGCTCCCTAGCCAGAGCAGTGACGGGTGGCTCACTCCCCCACCCCTCCCCTGGCAAACCCCTCCTGGGATTTGGGGCCCGGGAGCGGGGTTAAACTTATTCTTCTGAGTACAGACCTGCTGTGCCCTGCTGGTTTATTTAGTGCTGGCTACAAATCCCAGCGGCACCTGGAAGCAGGAAGAGAAAGTGATGAGAAACCCTGCAGAGTCCTGCTGCTATGATTGTGAACTGCAAACCCCAGAGACCTTGAGGGCAGCACAAAGAGGAAGTGAACATATAGTCCATGCTAGCTATGTTCCAGAGAGCCGTGCTCTATCACTGCCCCCTCACCCCTCAGCTTCTGGCCTGAGCCACTGCAGGCATGTAGCTGGATTTCCCGAATCATAAGTGAATGTCTGTTCATTTGCTTATTGGTTCAAGTTTTTTGCAGCTTAAAGTAACCTGCAAAGACTGAATCAATTCAGCGTCACGCTTTTTGACTGTCTGTACTTAGCCTAGAGGGATAGTGAGCAGGGGTGGGGCTAGGAGCCAGGAACTGGGACACCTGGGCTCTATCCCTGCTCAGCGAGCAAAAGGGAAGTAAGGTGAGAGCAGTGCATCCTGATGTGCTGGAGGACTGCAAATTACTTGTTTTATTACAATGAAACAGACTGAAGTTACCCTAATATGAGCTAGACAACACAGCTAAGAGTTAACCCTTGTGTAAGGTCTTCGCTCAGTTAGCATAATGTGCACTGCAACCAAGTACTTTCCTGACCCTGACCATCAGTATCACGATCACTTGCCTGTATGCTATAGCAGCAGTCCTGACTCTTTCTTGCCACATCTTGATGTTTAAAGATGATCTCAATCAGGAGGTGGCCCACTCTTTGGCTCCTGGTGCTCTCTGTGCTTCTCCAATTCTGGGTCCCCACATTCCTTTTCTGCCCTTCGGGGCTGCTCTAGCCTGACAGAGCAGCTGCTGTGGAACCGTGGCTCCCAGGGGACTCTTCTCTCCCTTGCCAGCTCCTGCTAGCTCTCAGTAAGTACCTTCCTTGTTTCCTCATCTTCCTTTCTACTACCTTGTCTGAAGTGGAATAATTCTGAGAAGCTCAAAGTGCTCCTAGCATGTGTTAACAAGCTTTAACATGGGCTTGCTTACATTTTAAGTGCCTTTAATATGGTCTAAGTGTAAACATGTAACTTCACCCTTAGCCATATCATATATGGATATATATGGTAATAACCTAATCTACAACATCATCATTCACTACCATAATGCCCACTATTGATCAGGGAGGCCCAGGTTCCTTGACTTCCATCGAAGCTGACCTTGTGAAGGAACACCTTGACAGGCTAGATACCTTCAAGTCAGCCAGCCCTGATGGGTTACACCCAAGGCCACTCAGGGAGCTAGCGAGCATCATAACTCAGCCACTGGCACAGATTTTTGAGAGCTCTTGGTGTTCTGGTGAAGTGCCTGATGATTGGAAGAGAGCCAATGTCATGCCTATCTTCAAGAAAGGGAGGAAAGTAGATTTGGCAAACTATAGACCCATCAGCCTGACCTCCATCCTGGGGAAGGTCTTGGAAAAGATTATCAAAGAGACCATCCTTAACAAACTAGCTGAAGGCAATACCCTGAGGGATACCCAGCATGGGTTTGTTGCAGGTAGGTCTTGCTTGACCAATCTCATTTTCTTTTATGACCAGGTGACTTATCACCTGGACAAGGGGGAAGAGATCAATGTTGCATATATTGACTTTAAAAACACCTTTGATCTGGTATCCCACGATCACCTCTTGGCTAAACTGGCTAACTGCGGCCTCGACCTCACCACGATCCGCTGGCCGGGGAATTGGCTCCGCAGTAGGACCCAAAGGGTGGTGGTCGACAGGAGCAAATCATCTTGGTGCGCTGTGACCAGTGGGGTCCATCAAGGCTCTGTCCTAGGACCTATTTAACATCTTCATCAATGATGTGGACATTGGTGTCAGAGGCGGACTGGCCAAGTTTGCTGATGACACCAAACTCTGGGGTAAAGCATCCACTCCTGAGGACAGGAGGGTGATCCAGGCAGATATCAACAGGCTTATGAAAGGGGCAGATGAGAACCTGATGGTGTTCAACACTGAAAAATGCAAGGTTCTCCCCCTTGGGAGGAAAAACCTGCAGCATGCTTATAGGGTCAGTAGTGCTACGCTGGTTAGCACTACAGATGAAAGGGACTTGCGGGTCATGGTTGACCACAAGATGAACATGAGCCTTCAGTGTGATGCTTCAGCTAGTAAAGCGAGCAAAATGCTGGCTTGCATGCATAGATGCTTCTCAAGCAAATCCCAGGATGTCATTCTCCCATTGTACTTGGCCTTGGTGAGGCCACAGCTGAAGTACTGTGTCCAGGTTTGGGCTCCACAATTCAAAAAGGATGTGGAAAATCTTGAGAGGGTGCAGAGGAGAGCCATGCGCATGATCAGAAATGTCAGGAAAACAGACCTTATGATGAGAGGCTGAGAGCCATGGGACTCTTCAGTCTGGAAAAGTGCAGGGTCAGGGTTGATTTGGGGGCCGCTGATAAGTTGATCAGGGGTGCTCATCAGGATCTGGGGAAACATCTGTTCACCAAAGCGCCTCAATGGATGACAAGATCGAATGGTCACAAACTCCACCTTGACGGATTCAGGCTGGACATAAGAAAGTACTTCTTCACTGTCCGAGCCCCCAGAGTTTGGAATAGACTGTGGCCGGAGGTGGTTCAAGCACCCAATTTGAATGCATTCAAGACACATTTGGATGCTTATCTTGCTGGGATCCTACAATCCCTGCTGACTTCCTGCCCCTGGGGCAGGGGGCTGGACTCGATGATCCTCCAGGGTCCCTTCCAGCCCAAATGTCTATGAAATAATACCTAGCACTTCCAGAGTGATTTTTATTAGTAAATCTCAAAACATATTACAAAGAGAAATCATATTGCATTCTACACACAGGGATACTGGGGCACAAATAGGCTAAATGACAAGGTCACCCAGCAAGCCAGTAGCAGAACCAGGAATAGAGCCAACTTCTCCCAAGACCCAGTCCCATGCTTTAGTAGCTAGACCACATTACCAGGGTCTTTTAATGTTGTGCAGTGCATTCTTCAACATTCTGTCACTGCTACAGCTCTCTGCATTGACAGAGAAATACTTCAAGACACATTCTTATCTGGCATTTCTCAGAACACAGAACTGCTCCCAAAGTGACCGGTTTCTGGAAACTATTGGAAAACAGTATGAATCCCTCAGTTTGTGAGTAAAACTTTCCACCTGCTCTTCTGGATGCTGAAAAGTGAATTTGTACAGATTACAATAGAAAATGCCAGGGCAATTACTTGAGATAGCTGTGCATTAAAATCAGACCACCCCTGAATGGCTTTAAATAAGAGCAGGAAAAAGATTATCATTCACTTCACTGGGGCCTGTCAATCACAATCAGACTGAATGCCCATCATGCTCTCTCATATTTGCCTTGGAAGCAGCTCATATCAATATGTAGTCAGGAAATGGCTCTTTAATCACTGTAAAGGCTCTCATGATTTTAAAGATTAAATCAACCACAGCCTGCTAGGGCCTTTTTTTTTTTTTTTTTTTTTTAACTCTTCCAAGATAACTGATGATAGCATTTGAGAATGATTAGCCATGCTGCACGGCATGAGCACACAGCTTGCTCCGATTTCATGCATTACAGGCCATGATACACAACGCTGATCTCAGATAGCAGGACATCCAAAGAGATCTTACAAGCTCTTCTATGAATGATAAATGGGGAAGGGGCAACATGAAATATGGAAGGAAAATAAATTACCCAATTTGCTGACAGGGATGTTATTAGAAATGCTGCAGGGAGGTGACCCATGCAAAGATATGGGTCTTTCCAGACAAGAACCCTCCATGGGGTAGATATATGCAAGGCAACTCCTTGTATATCATAGAGGAAGACTGTGATTTACTAATAGTACCACCTCTTTAGGAAGCCTCATAGAGATATAGGCAAGGGACAAACGTTACACATAAACCGGCTGAAGTGATCAGAAACTGGTTTAAACCTGTAACAGAACAGACATTCAGTGAACATAAACCAGTTTCAAAATGGCTGAAAACAGTTTGAGATAAACCTGGTTGAATGTAGTATCAGACTTAACTGATTTGGGTCAAACTGGTTTATGTGATGTCTGTCCCAGACCCCTTGCTGGTTTAAGCTAAACCAGACTCCCCCAGCATCCCAGCATGCTCTCTGGGCTGGGCGGGGCTCTCTGCTCCACAGCAGGGCTGGCCCCTCCCATCTGCTCCCTGGCTGCAGTTCCATCCCACCCCTTCACCACTCCCTGCTAAGCTGGAATTCCCCCCTCCCCTCTGCCTTGCTGAGGAGGTGTCTGTGTATTATCTAGCAGACCATATGCTGGCAACTTTCTGTGCTGAATCAACAGGCAGAATCAACAAGTAGCTGGTAATATCCCTCTGTTCTTTTCTTAATTAGGTGATAAACACTGTTATCAACTCCCTGCTGAGTTCATCACAGCATCCTGTGGAGCCTGGCCATGCCTCCCTCAGGCCCATGCTATGGAAGGAAGAGACAGGTGCTCTAGCACCCCCTGACGTCTAGCCTGAGCAACTGCAGGCACATGCCTGCATTTCTGGGATGTCTGTCTGGTTACAAAACTGATTTAGCCTAGCAAGATTAGACTAACCTGCAAACATTGAATCAATTCAGGCTTCTTCAATGCCTGTCCCTAGACTAAGTTGCAAGTCATGTGCTAGAGCTAGGCGAAAGTTTAATAGACTATTAGGGACATCTACCCACAGAAGCAGGAAGGTGATTAACAAGCGACCCATAGCATCTGTGAAATGGGAGATATTGAGAGTTATAAGGCATGCCTACTCTTAAGAAGTAGCTTAACAGTAATTAGAGCTGTTTCTATATTCTTTAGGAATGGTATAGGAGTGATAGACTCCCCACCCTGTGGTTTTTACTGGTTTTTACAAGTCTGAAAGCCTCATAAGGCACATGGAAAGAGTATAAGCTACACTAACTTAATCAACAGCCCAGAGCATAGCTGCCCTTCCCAGGAGAAGAGCTGATAGATTGTGACTCAGTTACAGTTCTCTTCCACTTCTTTCCCTTTTCTGTAGAGAAAGAGTAAATGACCAGCCCTTTTCTTACCATCGCCATGGATGTTTAGCTATCTACTCAACCTGGAGACTGGGGAAGCTGAGGGACAGAATGTAAGGCTCCTCATCCAATTAACCCCAGTTCTCCCCCACCCCCACAC
The DNA here is from genome assembly GCF_001723915.1 of Gavialis gangeticus. Lineage (NCBI taxonomy): Eukaryota > Metazoa > Chordata > Crocodylia > Gavialidae > Gavialis > Gavialis gangeticus. The sequence continues at coordinate 20,756,044 of NW_017729028.1, forward strand.
ACAACTTCTTAGTTAGTGTCAAAAGACCATGTACGAGAAAAGAAGTAGCAATAATTTGTTTCATGACCTGATCCAAAGGCTATTGAAGTCTGTAGTATAACTCTAATGGCTCCTTTGGATCATCCCATTAACTTAAATTAAAATACATGCACCAAAAAGAGACCATTTAAAATGTATGCATTGACATGGGGATTAAGCAGTAACTGTTTAAATGAAAATATATTAGAAAGAGAGGCTTGAATGATAACTCTGGAACTACTGGGCATTCCAAAAATGTGGCCCAGATTTGAATTTTTCCATCCAGGAATATCTCTAATTATATTTAAACCAATGTTCATCAGCTGATTAATTAACAATCTCAAACCTGCTACATTTTGAAGTACTTTTCATAGATATTTAGCTCATTGATTTAGAAAGTAGCCTTCAAAAATCATAGAAGAGTCTGAGATTTTCTCAAAACCACTGGAATTTAAAGATTATTATCTCCTTTGGCATTCAAAAATTGTTACAGCCTAGAAGTAAACTTTCATCTGGAGAATTCACTTAAGATAATCAGAAAGGCTAACAGTATATTACCAAACAAGCCCACAGTGACTATGTGTAGAACACAATATGCTGTACTTTTTGCCGAAGGGAATTAGCCATGGTGCCCTTGCTAATACACGTCTCATTTAATACTTTCTCCCTGACCTCTTCCACAAATGGATAGCAGCATTGTGCGATGACTTAGCAAGAGTTCTTCCAAGCTGCTAAATTTGAAGATTTTAACAACTGGTAAACCATACAAAACAGATATGTCATTTTTTTCCCCATGGAATACCTGCAGTTGTCACACTATCTTTACGCCAAATCAGACTGGGTAATCATATGTTAGCCAACACCTACAGCTAACGATGAATTGAGGAGACTTAACTTGGAGAACTAAAGGATGAAGATGAGTGAATAATCAGTAAGAAATAGCTTTTTCTTCCAATGTAATTCCCTTTTATGTTCATAAACAGTCCGTAACCACATGTTGATTTGTTATTGCCTATGAATTGTCCATGGGCTGTTTAAAATTTTTCTAATCTTTTATTCAAAGTGACTCACCAAATTATTTCTAACAAATGCTTCTTCTGTAAATATCTGTTGAGCAACTTGTGAATTCTGCTAAATACCTTGTCACAAGGGCATGAAAAAGAAAAAAGGAAAGGAAGTATTTGAAATCAGAATTGTGCTGATTCATGTTTATTAGACGAATAAGCATTATGGTATCATTTATGTTCTCTGGTTGGATGACCACAGCTAATCATAGAAATCATAAAAATTAGGGTTGGACAGGATATCAGGAGGTCATGTAGTCCAACCCCCTGAACTGTCCCCAACTTGATCATCCCAGCCAAGGCTTTCCCTAGCCAGGTCTTAAAAACCTCCAAGGATGGAGATTCTACAGCCTCTCTGGGTAACTTGTTCCAGTGCTTCACCTCCCTGCTCATAAGAAAGTGTTTCCTAATATCTAACCTAAACTTCCCTTGCTGCAACTTGAGACCATTGCTCCTTGTTCTGTCAACTGCCACCACTGAGAACAGTCCAGCTCTAATCTTTAAAGTACCTTATCCTTAAGGTGTTCTAGTTGTAATGTTATCATTGTGTTACAGGCATAAATAGTCTAAAGGTAAAAGCTGTTTGGGCATGCTGCAGATTTCAGTTCATGGTGACAATGTAAAAATACCAGTAAAAATAACTGTATTTTTAAAATAAAGTTGCAGTGTATCTATGGCACTTCCTTACTTTGCTGTCAGTATCAGGATTGCTGTTTGAGAATAAAATGCCTGGAATTTTGGCTGTAAACACACTGAACCCTGCTCTTTTCTCACTTTGTCCTGCTGAATTTTGTGTCTGATTAGAACTGACAAGTGCTGCTAAAAATACTGGGCATCAGAGCATCAATTTTACTCCAGCATACACAACAAAGGGCAGAATTTGGCCCTCACTTGCACGATATAAATCCTGTAGCACTCCACTCAAATTGGTGAAGCTATTCCAGATTTGCACCCAGGAGAATGGAAATTGGCACATGGAGATGAGTAGTGAGATTCAACTGGCTGTTGTATATCTCCTTTTCATTTGACTGCGCTCAAATCAACTTGTTTTGCAGCTTTGTTTTCTTGTGGTATTAACAGTATCTGTAGTGTATATGAGGATTTCTATCTTGCTAATTTGCATTACCACTGACTTTTCAATTCAGCAGTAGCACCTGTCCAGTGATGCAAGGGGCAGATCTACAACGGGGATTCCAGGTATCACTAGCTGGTGGTGTGGCTGCACCACTGCAAAATCATAGTGCAGACAGCCAAAAAAATGGATAACCTGGAAAACTCTTGAGAACAGTTTACCCCATGCTTGAAACTGGGGTAATACATGCCAATATAAATCATAGCTTGGCCCAGATTTCTCTGCTGGCACTAAGGCCGTGTGTAGACAAAACAAGAGGAGTGTTTGCATGACACTTTAAAGTGGGTTAAATGCTTTTGCACTGCTTTAATAGTGTTGGTGTTTGCACGCCTCAGTGACACATTGCACATTAATTCCAGCCGCTGTAGGAAATTGGTGCACAGGGGCCCAGTGCCTCCCTCCACTGCTGCAGTGCCCCCGCCAGGTGCCGCCTGGGCAGGGGGGTAGGCCTGCAGCTGCTGCAGAGGGAAGCACCAGCCCCCATGCCCCCACAGCCCAAGGACCACTCTGCCCACCTGCAGCTCATCCTCCGCTCCCACTGGAGAGGCAGGTAAGCCAGCTGGGTGTCTGCATGACACGGGGGGTTAATCAGCCCTAAACTGAAGTGGTGTTTTTTAAAACCACCGCTTTAATTTAGGGCCTCTATTTCATCTACACACACCCTAAGTGTCTGCACAAAAACAGATCTAAAAGACCTGATGGTCTTCTCCATGACCACAATAAATCAAGGTAACACATCATCAGGAAGCACGCACAGAATTTTAGTGGTGCTTTTCAGACACAAAGGGACCCTGTGAATCTCCTTCTAGTATATTAGCCCTCACTTGATCATTGATCTTGATGGTCAAAGAGAGAGATATTTTAGAGTGATTCAAGACCTAAGTGAGAAGACATCCACCTGGACCAATATTTCCACCTAACGAACAGAAGCATGGACTTCCCTGTAATATAGACTCTTTTTCTATCCCATAAGTAGTCTAGTAATTAAGACTCTTGCTCAGAACACAGGAGCTCTCTTCTTTTCTAAACCCCTCCTGTTCAAGAACTTTAAGCCCACATCTCCTAATGCCCTAGCAGAGTGCCCTAATCACCAAGCTATAGGGTAAGTTAGAAGGAGAGCATCTTTCACCCATTCTACCTGATGCTGGCTCATCAGGCAGCCAAGGGGGAAAGATTCATGGGATCAGGAGGAGGGAAAGCAAGAGAGAGCCTGTTTCTGTGGCCCAGTGAGGTTGGAACTCTCATGGAAAAGGGAATCCTCACCCTAAAGATTGTTAATAATTTTGCACTAAACAGTCATCGGAGGAATGAATAGGTGAGCCTAAAGTCATGGTCCCCCATATCCATGACAAGTGCCTTAACCACCAAGCTATCCATTGAAGGTGCCAAACAATTGCTAGTACTGATTTTCACCAACCAGCTCTGGAGTTCCTTCATGAAATAGATGTGCCCTCATGAAAAGACTGGATCAAAATGTTGCATTAATAGAGTTAGATGTCTAGGTGGCCATCTTGGATTGCATCCAGCTACATGAGACAAACAGGTCAACAGTGGAGCTATGTAAGGTATTTAGGAGGCTTAAAAGAATTCAGGCTTTTGCATGGGGTAATGTAGAATCACAGATAGTGACTTTTTCATGAGCTAAAAGCTGCATGAAGTGTGATGTAGATATCTTAAATGTAGCCCCTACAGCAATGCTAGTTGGCACTCTTGTTGGCTTTCCTAGCACACACAAATAATAATAATAAAAAAAACAAATATAAGAAAATATTTTTTTAAACCAAAACTTTCTAAGACTTTCTAAGACAAAACTTTCTAAGACAAAACTTTCTCTTTAAGGAGGCACAAAAAGCAGAAGTTCAATTTTTTTTCTACTTCAGGTCAAGTTTGCCTACAATAAAAATCAACACTTAAAAAAAATAAGATCTGTATCACACAGCCAACTTGGTGCCAGTATTTCAAATCATGATGACACTAGGAAAAGTTTGCCAAAAGTCCTTTAAAACTGTGTTAACCCCCTCCCCCCCAAATATTTTGTTGCATTGTGAAACACTGTATACACTGGGCAACAGCTTAAAGACTGGAGCAATTTCAGGGCTGCTTGTCTCAGAAGTTTAAAAAGAAAGTTACTCAGGTAAAATGCTGAAAATGTAAACAGAGAATGACCTCTACCTCATTAAGATTTCCAATACACTCCCCAGTTGCTGCCAACCTGGGCTTAAAGAAAGCCTTTGGGGTTGTTCTAACAGCAAATTAGCAGTTCATAATGTCTGGAAAAGATTCAAAAGTCCCACTGAAATAATGCCATGCTTTCTTTAGTACTGTGTCCAATACTACAAAGAGAGAACTCGTTTGGTTTTACCTTGCCCTATACAGTGAATCTGGATGTGCTTTTACATGAGTTACCAAAGGAACTGCCCTGCTGTATAAAATATAGAGCCACTATTGGTTACCATCCATACAAATCTATTAATTCTCTCTCCACAGAAGCTTAAACAAGATCTCTCAGGACTTGTCAAAATTCAAGTTAAGGAATAAACAGGGGTTTAAAGCTTCTAGGTACTTTAGAAATTCATACAGCATAAAGTGTCTACCTCCCCTAATGCTTTCACAATACTGCAGAAGTTCGAAGTGATAAGTACGAAGAACCCAAACTATTCCGAAGTTGTAGGCACAAAATGGCATCAAAGGCTTTCAATAAACCAAACAGCCAGCATGATAGTGGAACAAATTTTCAGGCTTAGCCCACAGGAATTTCTGCATCCAGATCTCATTAATCACTGGCGTTCTGCATGTAATTCTCTGGACAAAACCCTAATGCAGTAAGTTATAACAAGCATGGGACCGGAGCCAAATTCTGCCCTCAGTTATATCTCAGTAACACCATCACATTCAGAGAGGCTGCATAGCTGTAACCAAAGATAGTTTGGGCCCTTTTGTCTTTTATATAAGCAGTACTTAAAACCAATTTCAATTAAACTACTCAAAGTGCTTAAAATTAGGCACATGCTTAAGTACAGTCAATAGAGATGTGCCTGTTTACACCATTATAGAGTTTAACCTTTTGATTCTTGCCAGGACAAATAGGTCTAATGCCCCTATTATTATGTGGCGAGTGTAAGGAAATCTTTAATAATCAGAATTAGTCACAAGGCTTTTGGTTTTATGTCCTGTCACAAGAACAAGTGAAAATGATATTATTTCGATTTACAAACAGTGAAAGCCTCCCCTTTAATTTACCATTACTTCTGACTTTTTAATACTACAAAATAAGTATATACTAGCTTAAAATGTTTTTCCATTCAAAATAACAGAGGGAATCGTTTAAAATGTTGTGGTAAGTGTAAAGGATGAACTCAAGCTAACTTTTCTTCCATAGTTGGCTAGAACTAATATTTGCTACCCAGTTTAGGTAGCAGTTTAGTTTAGGAAAAATTATACACAAAACATTTGGCCTGAAGGAATATTCCTTTTATTTTACTTGGCTTCTTTTCATTGGCAAGCAAAGGGGGTGTTTTTAATATAAAGAATGGATTTCACAGTACATCCTTACCATACATGGACAACAGTGGAGACACACCTCTTTACAGTATAGTCAAGACATGAATGCTGCAATTTACAGCAAGTAATTACACATAAAAGGAAAACATTGAATCTATAAGCCTTACCACAAGGATCTGTACATAACTTTTTATTGCTGAATATTCAAGTTAAAGGCTTAGGCAATGGATCACCTAATACTGCTGCTTCTGTAAGATATGCAGTTTAAACCATGTTGTGTATTTTTTAGCAACAAACATCTAATGACCAAAAAAAAGGAGGTGCAAACGCTGTAAGGTCAGATCCTGTGAGGCGCTTAGTACTTTAAGTGAGTCTAATGGGAGTTAAGATGGTTTAGTGTCTTGCAGGAGGCAGTGAACATGTCAAATTGATACCAGAGTGGAAGTCAGAAATATAAGGCCATAGTTCCTTGGAAGGCTTCCAAAAAAAAGCTATGGTTCTTATAAGTAAGGAGAGGGACATAATGAAAGCTAAATAGAGGCCAGCCAGTTTGAAGACAAAGAAAAAGAAGAAAAAGAAACCCTGCATCTCCCTGTATTCCAGCAATGTTTCATCCTACAGACATGAGTATGGACCAGCATGGGGAAACTGCTGCAGTAGACAGGTAGTAATAGGTAGGAGGTAAGTCAGGAGCCCCTATTTACCTTTTCTTTGTCATACGTGAGCCAGAGGGTTATACAGTGAAACTGAAAAGCAACAAATGTAGCGCTGATCTAAGGGCCTTGTTTCACAGTAATTTTGGGCAGCTCCTTTGTCTTCACATTAACACCTGAAACTAGTTTTAAGGACTCATTAGCTGGCTCAAAGTTATGCCACTCCAGGGTAGAATTCTCTCTGATCCATGTTACCCAGCTACACCTTAGTATAAGCACACCATCCACCCACTTCCCCCCCTGGCCTGGATCAGGACCATTGCACCCCACCATCCTCCCCAGCACCACAGATCCCCATTCACTTCCTCCTGGCTCCCCCACTGCTTAGTTGTGGCTGCCCACACTGTCTGTCCCAGAGTAGCAGGCAGGGAAGCATGGGCGACTGGTACCTCTTGAGTCTGGGGGGCACCCACAGAAGCTGGCGGTGACGTCGGCAGCGGGGATGGGGCTGGCAAGTACCTGCAGAAGTCAACGGCAGTGTTGGCGATGGGGATGGGGCTGGTGAGCACCCACAGAAGCAGCCAGCGGCATCAGTGGCAGGGACAGGGCTGGCAAGCACCAACAGAAGCCACCGGTGGTGGCAGAGATGGAGCTGGCAAGCACCCACAGAAGCTGGTGGTGGCGGGGGCAGCAGGGATGGTCCTGTCAGGGGGCCCCTTCCCCCCTGTATGCTCCCTACCATTCACTATGCAGGGAAGGGTTAACTTGCCTGCCTGGCCACAGCTGCTGCTCTCTGGGCAGGTTAAACCTAGAGAAAAGCAGCAGCCTGGCAGAGGTGGTGGTGGCCAGGGAGGAAAGTTAACCCTTTCCTGCCTTTTCCTCTGGGACAGACAGCATGGGCAGCCACAAGTAAGCAGCAGAGAGAGGGGGCAGGGGGGGACGCCCAGAATGGGAGGGGGTGTGATTCTTACCTTTCAGTCCTCCAGATTCCTGTTGGCCTGAAGTGTGACTGCTCCAAACTCAAGCTAGCTCTAACACCCATCAACACTTGTGCAGCTCACAGTGTAAGTTTTAACAAGCCACTGTGGGAATATTTACACAGACTATTGCAAGGCATTAGTGAGACCAAGAATTTTGGATTCAAGAAGGATTAGTGATTTATATTCATAATAAGAATATAAACATTTAGACTGCATGAGAGAAAAAAAAATCCTTAATGGTATGCAAATTTTCTGTTCCACTTCATAAACAATCACCAGCTCATGAGATGGGAAGGAGAGAGAGACATTTCCCCTCTAAGCAGGGAAGTCCATAAGTGCTCATTGTGATATTTTTTGCTTCCAGTACTGGTCACAGTCAGAGAGATGAACCATGGTTTGCTTAGGACAGCAAGGTCCTATTTCTCATGATATCACTGATGCCAACAGTGGACATGCACCAACTGTATGCATGTTCTCTGCAGTTCATCATCAATAACAAGTAGTACGACATATTAAGTTTGCCCAGCACTTCCCATTATATTACCACTTTCTAGTTGCTTATAGCTTTGCCAAATTTTAACCATTTGTGGTGTTTGTGTACCATACTGGGTCTTTGCAACACAGGGACCATTTTGGAAGAAAAAATCAGCCAAAACAGTTTGCCCATTGCTGAGAACAAGGGTAGGGGAAAATAAATTGCCTTGCTAGTGCTATAAAATTCTGGCAACCTTTTATCTGAACAGTACTAATGGCTCCAAGCTTTGAGCAAAGGCTCAAACTTTGACAGGTTAGTTGCCTTTGGGTCCAGAATATGCTTTGGACCATCCTCATGCAAATACACCAAAAAGTGGCCAATTCATAAGCTTTGGGAAAATAGAGTTTCTATAAGATAGGTAGAGGTTTCTTCCATTTTAGCAGCTGGAACCTCCAAAGTCTCTCTTACAGTCCCTCTTGCTCACTGGACTGCACAAATGCCTTCCTCAAAGAGTGATTGGGCATGCTCCAGTCCAAACCTAACAGAAAAAGTTGGACACTCCCGATAATCCCTCCTCCTAGCTACTGGAACCTATCTCTCAGTGACCCCTTCCTGGCATCCAGACAATTTGGAGCAACTGTCCATCTGATCTGAATGCAGAGGGGTAGCTTGCTATAGGGGGCCGGTAGGAGTGGGACTCAAAGAGTAAGAAAAGGAAGGTGATCCAGGCTGACCTTAACAGGCTCAGGAAATGAGCGGACAAGAACCTGATGGTGTTCAACACTGAAAAATGCAAGGTTCTCCACCTTGGAAGGAAAAACCTGCAGCATCCTTATAGGTTTGGCAGTGCTACACTGGCTAGCACTATGGACGAAAGGGACTTGGGGGTCACGACTGACCACAAGATGAACATGAGCCTTCAGTGTGATGCTGCAT
>NW_017729028.1:20765249-20766537 GCF_001723915.1 Gavialis gangeticus
CTGTTCACCAGAGCACCCCAAGGGATTACAAGGTCAAATGGTCACAATCTCCTCCATGACCGTTTTACGCTGGACATAAGGAATAACTTCTTTACTGTCCGAGCCCCCAAAGTTTGGAATAGCCGGCTGCCAGAGGTGGTTCAAGCACCTACTTTGAACACCTTCGAGAGACATCTGGATGTTTATCTTGCTGGGATCCTATGATCCCTGCTGACTTCCTGCCCCTGAGGCAAGTGGCTGGACTCGATAATCTTCTGAGGTCCCTTCCAGCCCTAATGTCTATGAAATCTATGAACTGAAAGTGGATGGGATGCAGGACAGGGATATGGAGATTGTTGCCAAAATGGTTGGGAAGGCTGTAACTGGCCAAGCAGAGAAACTAAATAGGCAGGGTAAGCTTAATGTGGTTGGAGGAAAAGAGTGGGACTGAAAGCCAGGGAAAAAACTAGGTTTTGCAACTGGTAAGGGAAATGATAGATAGAAACTGAGAGCAACTGCCTGAGAGTAAGCACACTGAGGTCAGAGAAACTAAGGAGGCAGACTGGGGCTGCTTGAGAGTAGACACAAAAGAAAAGGGTCAAAGGCTGGGACACAAATAAATTAGACAAGGAAAAGTGGTGAAAAAAAGATTTTTACTGTATCAGCAAGGCTATATCTTCAGGAAATCTAATATGTAAGGAAATCAGAGTTCCAGAGGAGCTAGCTCATAATAACAACAGCCTGAATTTCTCTGTGATTACAACAGCCCTGATTTGGTCTAGAATTGTTTCTTCTTCTTCTTGCATATGGCTAGGACAAGCAATGGTAGAGAAGGTGTATGTTGGGGGTTGATATAGCCAGTTGATGACATCTGGACCAGCTAGATGGATTGTTTCAAACTCTCCATGATATGCAGGTTCAGGGCAGGAGTTTGCAATGTGACTCATTGGCTAGGGACAGACATTATACATAAACTGGTGTAAGTGATCAGAATCTGGCTTAAACCTGTAACAGAATCATAGAATCATAGAATCATAGAAGTAGGGTCAGAAGGGACCTTGTAGATCTTCAAGTCCAACCCCCTGCCTGGGCAGGAGAAAAAACTGGGCTCAAATGATCCCAGCTAGGTAGGCATCAAGACTTCTCTTAAAGACCCCCAGGGTAGGAGCCAGCACTACTTCCCTTGGAAGCTGGTTCCAGATCCTAGCCACCCTAACTGTGAAGTAGTTCTTATGGATGTCTAATCTAAACCTCCTCTCCAACAACTTATGGCTGTTATTCCTTGTTATGCCAGGGGGTGCTAGGGGAA
>NW_017729028.1:20767414-20767979 GCF_001723915.1 Gavialis gangeticus
CATTGTCGGCCCATGTTCATCTTGGAGTCAATAATGACTCCAAGACCTCTTTCTGCCTCCGTGCTCTCAAGAAGGGAGTTTCCCATCTTATAAGTGTGCTGCTGGTTACTACTGCCCAAGTGCAGCACCCTGCACTTGTCAGTATTGAAGTGCATCCTGTTTTTGATAGCCCACCCCTGTAACCTATCCTAATAGGTATCTACCTAATAGATGTTCAGTGCACATAACGCAGTTTGAAAATGGCTGGAAATGGTTTGAGATAAATGTGGTTGAATGTAGTATCAGATTTAACTGATTTGGGTCAAACTGGTTTATTCAATTTCTGTCCCAGACCCCTTCCTGGTTTAAGTTAAACCAGAGTCCTCCAGCATCCCAGCTGCTTTGCAACTGTGGGCAGGGCTCTGCTCTCTGCTCCAGCCCAGCGGGGCTGGCCCCTCCCAGTCTGGAGCTCCAGCAGATACTGTAGGTACAGCAGAGTCTGCCTGGCTTTCTCCTGCTCCCCCTGCCCCCTCACTACTCTCATAGTTTCATAGTTTCATAGATTAAGGGTCGGAAGGGACCTAGT
>NW_017729028.1:20769425-20776237 GCF_001723915.1 Gavialis gangeticus
GGTCCCTGCTCAAGAAAACGGACCCCTCACCATTCCCCACCCCCCATGGCCTTACACAGACACCTCTCAGAATTATCTAGCATGCTACACATTGGCTACAGTCTGTGCTGTGGGAGACAGGACAAAGGCAGATAAGATAGTGTTAGCTTAGGGCTTTTTTTGAACTAATCAACAGGTAGCTGTTAATGTCCTTCCATTCCTTCCTTGGAAAAAGTTGTTTAAGAAGAGCTTTAACTCATGAGAGAAACTGTTGTTTTGCTGATGGACAGATAAATGCTAACAACTCTTTGTGTAACTCCCTGCTGTGTCACTCAATGCTCTGTTATCAACTCCCTACTGGCTTCCTCCTGGTCAGAAGGGGCGGGGGGAATACCTCCCTAATCAGAGCATTGTGCCAGGGCCTTATCACAACCCCCCTCCACTCAGCACTTTAGAAGGGAAGGGAGGGCTGCTCTAGCACCCCCGGCTTCTAGCCTGAGCCATTGCAGGCATGTGCCTACATTTCCTCAGTCCAGAGGGGATGTCTGTACAGTTAAAAACCTGTTCAGCCTAGCCAGGTTAGACTAACCTGAAAAGATTTAATCAATTAAGGCTTTTTGAATGTCTGTCCCTAGCCATTGACTGCACCTCACCACATATACAGCTCAGCATTGAGTACTTTGAGTACTTTGAGTACAAGAAACATTATGGTGTTTTTTACCTAGGAGTCTGGTTTTTTGTCAGTGCTGAAGTCATCTTAGTGAGGGAGGGCACAAGCAGTAAAGACATGAAGCAGAAGACCAAATATGGCTTAAATTTAGTGGTTGGACAAGGAAGGAAAGACAAAAGGAATCCTGTAAGGCTAGAAGGACAGCTGGACCCAGCACTGCTTGTTTGGGCTTCCACAAAGTGAACTGCAATGTTAGACCTTATCAGTTAATTAGTTATTGCTATTCCACACCTGTCCTTCATTCACTGGATGGGAGTGAATGAGTATCATGTTTGCATCTAAATAAAACCATTTTTCCTTCCAGTTTGAATTCTCCTTTTTTGCGCAACATCACTTTGTTCAGGACATGATTACCTTATGCAATGTAAATGATTGAGATGTCAGAGATTTAAGATGACTTCACTGTATGGCTGGGGAAGGGAGGATAGATTAATTGGGAGAGAAATGGCTCCTGTTGTGAGTATGATACCACCCTTTAGAAAGCAGAATAAAGAAATGTACTGCATCCAGTTTTGGGCTCCACAATTCAAAAAGGATGTGGAGAAACTTGAGAGAGTCCAGAGAAGAGCCACGCGCATGATCAGAGGTCAGGAAAACAGACCTTATGACGACAGGCTGAGAGCCATGGAGCTCTTTAGCCTGGAAAAGCGCAGGCTCAGGGGTGATCTGATGGCCACCTATAAGTTTATCAGGGGTGACCACCAGTACCTGGGGGAACGTTTGTTCACCAGAGCACCCCAAAGGATGATGAGGTCGAACGGTTAAAAACTACTGCAAGACCGTTTCAGGCTGGATATAAGGAAGAATTTTTACTATCTGAGCCCCAAGGTCTGGAATAGCCTGCCATCGGAAGTGTTTCAAGCACCTACATTGAACACCTTCAAGAGTAAATTGGATGCTTATCTTGCTGGGATCCTATGACCCCAGCTGACTTCCTGCCCCTGGGGCAGGGGACTGGACTCAATGATCTTCCGAGGTCTCTTCCAGCCTTAATGTCTATGAAATCTATGAAATGTGTGGAAATACGTTCTGGGCCTGAAACAGAATCCAGGGAAGGGAAAGCAAAGACAACCATGACTCCAATAGGTTTTGGATCAGGCAGTCCGAAAGACACAGTGCATGTATGAATATACAGTGCATGGTGTACATAGTATGTTATGTGTAATATGGGTATTTATTAAAGTCTGAAAGTTTAATTCCAGGGGGCTTTCCTTAAGCCAAGCCATCAGTCTTCCCTTTTCCTTGCCAGAATCTGGTGTTTAGGCCTACCTTAAGTCCTTATTGATCATCTTGATTTGCAGAAGTGACATATGTAAATCCCTATCTTGTTTGGTAATGTTCACTCTAAATCTTAGCTCAAATCACCTCATGATAAATCCCCTTTCCTCATCATTCCCACCTCATCTGCTCTCCACAGGGGCATGTTTATTTTCCATCTTCCAAGCTCATCTTTTCAAACAGTAAGGAAGCTGTCAGCTCCTGTGAAGATTTGTAGGGCACTAAATCTTCAACTTTAAACCTTTAAATATGTTTATCCAGGTAAAGCAATTTGAAACAAACCTACAAATTCTTGAGTTTTTTCTGCCATATGGTACAATGATTAAGCTGTTCACCTGATTTCAATGACAGAATATCAATGGTTTGTTGACTCCTCATCATAGGTGACTGGTAGAGGGGAAATGGGGGGGCACATGCCCTCCCTGACAGGGCCATCCCCTGCCACCAATGCCACCAGCAGCTTCTGCAGGTGCTCACCAGTCCTGTCCCTGACACTGCCAACACTGCTGGAGGCTTCTGTGCTTGTTCACCAGCTCTGTCCCTGCCGCTGCCACTGGCACTGGATTCTGTGGGTGTCCCCCCAGATTCAGGAGGCTCCAGTCACCCATGATCCTCATTATCTTTTTTTAACATTATAAGATTGCACTTTCTTGTCGAATATTTCACCTGAAAAATATCTTCTATTTGGATTATCCTTTTTCAAGCTTGTGCTACTACAATTATTAATGTGATGGGTGAACCTCATAAGGCAGACTTTAGTTGGGTCAAAATCCCCAAGATGTAGATTGCGACCTGTACCTCTTGGGCTTACAAGTAGACCTGTAGTACTTTGTGGCACTTCCTGTTTCCATTTGCAATGGATAAAGCATTATATCCATCTGCCTTTTATCACTTCAAGCTAAAGTAGGCACCCAAGAAATACAGAACTAAACAAAAAATGGCCAAGGTTGTATTCTGGGCCTGTTTTTGGGAATCACTTATGTTTCATTTCGAGGGAGGAATGAGAAAAGTTTGGTCCTTATTTAATCTAACTCAACTCGCCCTTTTTCTTACATAAATAACATGAATTATTTGCAGAATTAAAATGTCATTATTACTGCCTATCAGAAGTACTGCTCTCACTGCTTGCCATTTTATTTAAATGTGCTTGACACTTGCTTAGTCTGAACAGGCCAGCCTGTTGTTTCTTCTCCACTAGGTTATGATGGAGAAATACAAGTGCACAGTAAATACTTACTTTAAGTAAGTCTTACTTTAAGACCTCATGATGGAGGCTATACAAGTGCACAGTAAATACTGTTATTCATTATCAGCTATTATTTATAATGCACTGTGACAGGGTGAACCACAGAAAAGGACGGTGAGTACTGAAAAGAGGAAGAGAAATCTCAGAAATTGGTGATGGAAAAGACCTATTAAATTAGCACAAGATTGCTCCCTTAAGTACCATGTTTACTTGAATATAAGATTACCCTGAATATAAAAGCACCCCTCCCCAACAATCATCAGATTTTATGTATGGAAAAAATATAAATTTGTTATCATTTTCCAGGTACAGAATATAATTATTAGAGATTTGCCTTCAATTTTTCCCCCTCCCACTGCTACAGCATGCAAAATAAATCTGAGGGGTCAGGTAACTCCTTTGCCCCCCCTATCTTCTTTCTCGTACAGCCTATTTCCTTCCTCCTTGTTGTCAGATGCTGCTCATGCTGACCACGTGGATGTGAGAAGCAAATTTGAACGCAATAATCTTGAAATAAACATGTCTGCAGTAATTTGTATATACTACCCATAAATCAGTTCACCCAGAATTGATGTAGTTTACATTTTTAAAAACTGCTGCAAGTTTTAGCAAAGATACTCCATAAACACTTTCAAGTAGCACTATGAATGATACTAGTCCAAAGCCAAAAGGCTCATGATTAACCTTACACCTCATTAGGCCGGGCCCCAGCAAAGTCAATATCATTGCAAGCTATGGTGACCTCACAGCTCAGTATGTGTGTACTCCAGACATCCTTCACAAAGGATTCATGTGCTAATTTCCCTCCCCACCCAACACCCCCTGCCAACACACACACTCATGACTGGAACTGGGTATTCTTGTCATGAGGTCTGAGATCTTCCAAATATTTGCATACAAATGAGGCATAGGACAACCTGATCCAGCTTCATTTCATGGAAAGTGGAGCCACACAAATCATACGCAACAGGCAGAGAGAGAAGCCAACAGAAGGATTCTCGGTGAACTGTTTGGCCCAATGTAGTGATGTTTGCCAGATATTTAAGGCTGGTGAAGAAACAGGAATCATTAGACATGATAAAGAAAGGTGTAGTTAAGCTGTAGCAGTAAAAAGGAAGTCAAAATGTGTGAACTGTTCACCGTGATTACGAATAGCAGCTGCTGAGGGGGACTGTACTCAATGGCACTGACTCAGATGGATTGCACTAATGGTTTTACAAGGTACTTTCCGTTAAGAGGTGCAACACAGATGGAGCTTGATGAGCTCCTCATTAAGATTTCCAGGGTAGGTGATTGCACCACCTCTGGAGGGAGCTTATTCCACAGTCTGGACACCCTGACTGTGAAGAAGTTTTTCAATCAGTCTTCTAAGAGTTTGTGACCATTACTCCTAACTTTCCCTTTGAGTGCCCTGGTGAACAGTTGCTCACTGAGCCCTTGATATACTCCCCTAGTGTAGTGGTAAGCTGCTACCAGGTCCCCTCTCAGCCCTCTTTTCTTCAAGCTGAAGAGTTACAGATCCCTCAGCCTTTCATTGTATGGCTTGCCTTTTAAGACTCTGATCATATGGGTGGCTCTTCTTTGAAGTCTGTCAAGCTTGTCCACATCTTTGTTAAGGTGTGGTGCCCAGAACTGGATGCGGTACTCCAGCTGCAGTCTCACCTGTGCTGAGTAGAGCGGAAGAATCACCTCCTTGGTTTTGCTGGAGATGCATCAATTGATACATGCTAAAGTATTATTTGCCTTAATGGCTACAGCATCGCACTACCGGCTCATATTCATACTGTGGTGTGTTATTACCCCCAGGTCTCTTTCATTCATGGTGCTAGTCAGTTTGGTGCTGCCAAGCCTGTAGGTGTGTTGGAGGTTGCTTGTCCCAAGGTGGAGCACTTTACATTTCTCGACATTGAGCTTCATCAGGTATCGATCCACCCAACTTGCTAGCCAATCTAGGTCTTCCTGTACCTGTAGCCCATCTTCAAGCATGACCACACTTCCCCATAACTTGGTGTCATCTGCGAACTTGGCCAGTGAGCTCTTTATCCCCACATCCAAATTATTAATAAAGATGTTGAAAAGTACTGGACCGAGCACAGACCCCTTTGGGACACCGCTGCCCACTTCTCACCAGGATGACACAATCTGTTCACTATGACTCTCTGAGTCCTATCCTGCAGCCAGTTACTCAGCCACTTGACTGTCTCGGAGTTAAGTCCACAATCCTCCAATGTTCTCACAAGAACATTGTGGGGTACTAGATCAAAGGCCTTTTGGAAATCTAGCTATACAATGTCAACCTGCTCTCTCATGTCCAGATGGCAAGTTACCTGGTCATAGGAGATGAAGTCGGTAAGGCAAGACCTGCCTGTGACGAAGCCATGCTAGCTGTCATTCAGAATCTTATCTGAAGATCTTACCAGAATCTTTCCTGAAGGATAGAGAGTTCCAGGTCATTACTGAGGTAATAGTTCTTCATGGGGTTCTGTAAGAGGATGCTTTTTTGTGGGAAGTTGATATATGTTATTTAAGGGTTTAATGTATGTAGTTGTTTTTGCAATATGAAGTTTTGGTAAAACAAGGATGCTAAATTTGTGAAGCTTTGTAAGTGTAGGATTATAAGTGTGTTTTTTATAAAATGTATTTAAAAAAATAGTTTCCCATCTGCATATTTGCCCAATATGAGCTATGTATTTTATAGTCATGCTCAGTGTTGGCTCCATTTAATCAAATACATAGTTCATTTCCATTGCTGAGCACATGCTGCTTTTAGCAGAAATTCAGAAATAGACAAGGTATTTAATGCAGTTTCCTTATATGCAAATGTAAAATAAGGGGCTTTCCCCCCCTCCATGCTCATTGTGGTGGGGAAACCTCATGTTGTATTAAAGGAAATGTGGTATATTTCTTTCACCAGTGCCTTGTGCAGTCTTGTTTCTAAATGTGAAGAACGCATCCCAGGAAACAGCAAATATGACCTAAACAGAAAGAACAGGTGATTTAGAGCTGGCCCTTTCCTTGCTGAAAGAAAGCCAGAGGGTCTCTCAGAAGCCAGTTAATTATACATGACTACTGCATACTGACACGTATACAGTTTTACAGTATATGTGTTTTCTCAGTCTTTGTCACCTTAGCAGGAGCACTAAAACATTATTTTATTTCAGTTTCTGAAAGCATTTTAGTTCTGAGTGCATAGAATTCCTGCCAGCTCTTGAATTGCCATGGATCACAAGATGCTCCTTTAGTGCTCTATTCTAGCTTTAAATCCTATTCTGTGAGTGCATCTACACATTGCCCTATGGCAACACTGTTACTATACCATGCTTTAGTACTGCCTTTTGGAAGTACTAAAGCACAGTGCAGTAACCGCCCATATTGAGCCATATGCGCAGCACACCATTATTTTTAGTAACTACTTTACTGTAGCAGTACTCTATAATGGTGGAGCATGCTGCTATGGCAAAGTAGCTCCTGGTCACATGTGGACACCTGTGGATGCTATGTTACTGTAGCTTCATGTGTAGACACAGCCTGTAACTAGGAAAAGGATCATCATTGACTCCAAGATGAACATGGGTTGGC
>NW_017729028.1:20786401-20792014 GCF_001723915.1 Gavialis gangeticus
AATGTCCCGCAATGGTGGAGGAAGTAAGTAGAAGAAAGTTTTTCAGTCCATATAGAGTGTCATCACGGGGGTCCTCTTTGTGTGGAGTGGGGTGGTCCATTGCTGAAGATTCTTCTTGAAGCAAAGTCCATCAGGTGCAGAGGGGGTTCAGGCAGTCCCCTCTGGGTCCAGTCTGGCGGTGGCCCATTATATGCTCCATGTAGATGTCACAGGACCAGTGGATCATGTCAAACACCATGCACATCAGCTTGGCATAGCAGCAGGCATGCAGGACGCTCTCATTTCTGGGGTCACAGGCTCCAAGCATTCCCACGATGAGCGCATCGACCATCACGTCATAGCTGCGGCCCCTCAGGGTATTGGCCAGCGGGGTGTACTTCTCCCACTTGCGAGCCCTGGTGTCACTGAAGGATTGGTGCTGGTTCTCAAAGGGGATGTTCACGTCCACAATCACAATATTCTTGGCCTTTTCATTCATGATCACAATGCCGAGGCGCATCTGGCTGTCACAGCCCAGGATGGTGCGGTTCACAGAGATCTCCCCCACTGCGGCCACGATGGCCCTCACTAGGCAGTCCTGGGCATCATTGTGGTGGAGCTGCCAGGCTCTGGTGCGTGGGCTGCAGCTGCACAGCATGTGGGGGAGGGCCTCTGCTGCTATTGCATTTGAGCTGGGACCAGATGTGCCTGTGTCTGTGCTGGAACAGAAAAGTCCCAGAATTTTATTAGTAGATGTATACACATAACCCTTCCAATTGGGGTTTTGTTAGTGCCTGAATGCACTGCTGCTTTTCTGCCATTGATTTAAGGATGCAAGCCTGGGTAAACTATACAGACATTTTGCAATGTCCTGAGACAAATGCTTAGCACTGCTTATCTCATGAACTTTTTCAGGGTTTGTCCCAGGCTTATAGACATGGATATCTAAATTACTGCACTTTGTCCCAAGAGAAGACAGTGTCTTCTGGGACAAATGTTACACCTGTTTATAGCTTTACAGTAGTTGATTATAGCATTACACTAATTGATACCTACATTATTCAAGACAGTAAACCTACTGGCCACAGTAGGACAGCTTCCATAACTAAGTGCTTCTCAGAGCAAGAAATGGTTGTGCAATCAGGCATTGAATCCATAAGACATACCAAATTTAACACATCTGATATGCAGTGAAATAAACTGTGGTAAACCACCAATGATTCACCATTTACTTATTATAGCAAACAAACAGACCTTTTCTGAGTCATATTCATGCTACGGATTTTTTCCCTCTTAACAAAACAAAAAACATTGTTATTTCAAGGCTGGGTGAAAAGAGTTCAAATAAAGTAAGAACTCCCTGAAACTTTATTCACATTTTTAACCTGAAATAAGCTTACTTGATGTTGATAAAGACTTGGAAATTTCTATATTTTCCTGTGATGATACAAAACTATAAGAAACTGGTGGGCAATCAAGGTGATGGGATAGAAATGTGCCTAGACCTAGGGTAAAATGGAACGTGTGGCATGGAAAAGAATACGTTTGAAAGTATGGGGGACAGGACCCTGATCTATTATTTAAAAAGCTCTCCTAGCTACTTTGCTTGCCATAGGCCTTGGGTGGTACTCAGCAAGCAAAATCCCTACAGATTATAGAACTGTCCTTGGATGACTTTTCTGTATGTCCCATGACATTCCTTTTAAGATTTTGCTGAGGCATAATCTATTCAAATTCATCACTTCTTTTCTCTTTCTTGATTTCCTCACGAAAATGTTGGCAACTGCCAAAATTAGTGAATGTTCCAATGCTGGCCTCACTTCCCTACAGAATCAGCAGCAGCTTCAAACACTGCACTGGGAACATCAGAGAACTTCTAGGGCAGATGGGATGGTTAGGTTCAGAGAAGAAAGAGAGCCAGACTGGGCTTCTCCCACTTTTAAGACCCTTACACCCAGAGGCACTATGAAGTACAGGAGTTCCCCCCACTCTGCAGTCCATTTCCCCTTACCATGCCCCCCTCTCAGCCTTGCCCATAGCTCCACAACTGTATTTATGGCCAGCCCCTGAAGGAGAAACATCCCCAGTATCATGTTAAAGAGAGAAAGAAAACCAAACCAGGCCATGCTTCCCCTGATCACTCCTGGTGCTGCTCACCATGTCATCTCCCATTGGCAGAAAACAGCTGCCAGCTCAGGCTTTAATCCAGTTAGAATTTACCTGAGCTAAAATTCCCATATTCAAGCATTGCTTGTGCTCCATGGTTGGGGGTTGTTTTATCTGTACTTAATATAATTGTTTTTTACCTCTTTCTTTTCTTAAAAAAAATGGGTAATTAAATTGCCTCAAAGCTGCAGCAAGTTAGGTTTAGACTGGACATCAGGAATAGCTTCTTCACAGTTAAAGCAGTGAGACAGTAGAATACACTGCCTAGGGAAGTTATGGAGTTTCCATCATTGGAGGTGTGCAAGAGGAGGTTGGACGGGCATTGGTCAGGGATGATCTATGCATAACTATTAATATATTCTACTATAGGTATCCCCCATGATTCTGGGCTTTGCTAGTTGCTGCTTGAGGCCAGGGAATATTTTCCCCTCCTGCTGCTATATGTGCCAGTGGGGAGGTGGGGGTGGAGTTAAAACCTTCCTTAGAGGCACTGGGTGTTGGCATCAGCCAAGGCTGAGGATTTTTAGGAAATAATAATAAAGCAACCTTAATTCTGTTCCCTTGTGTACATGGTGATACCATCTGTACATATATGGGCATCTATACTCATATGGACACTATGGGTCTGTACTAGCTGCTGTGTTTCACTATGTAATTATTACATTATTTTTTGCGTCTCACTGCAGCTTACTGATGGGCAAAATAAAGACAGAGGTTGAGTTATTCACACGGAGTGAAATATCATACCAGTGTCAAAAATAACAAAAGAATCATGATGGAAAATCACCAAAGAAGTAGAGGCAAATGGTAGACAGGAAAGAAAGATGTGAAAGACTTAACCCAAAAAAGCTGCCTACTTAATCCTACTTAATGAATAGAAAGCACTAAGGGAGCAATAAATTTGTAAAGGTCCTTAGCAAATAATATACCCAAAAGAATATTTGAAATTCAGAGGTTTCAATATAATGTTTATATCCACCAGTTTCTCAAATGCAAAATGAGAGATACAATCAGAGTAGTTCCAGGCTCACTATAACATCTAGCCATTTTTCTCGGCAGATAAAAAGATAAAAATATCTAAATGTAAATCATTCAGGAATTATAGCCTCTTTGTATGTTGCCTGTTCATAGGAATACACAAGGTAATATGTAATGCAAAGCAAAGAATATGCTCCTTTGGCATAACAGCAAACATGCTGCAGGTCCACATATTTCTGTACGTGCATGTTGGTATACTACTAGGATATGTCCCCTGCATCTCCAGCTGGAATATGCACAGAGAATTATCTTGCTAGGATTTCCATGGCAGCTGGCATGTCAAGTTATTTGGACTCCTAGAAGTGTTCTAGAGGTCTCATGAAACAACGCATGGTTCCTACACCAAGGGCAGATCTTAGAAATACTCTGTAGGAAGAAGCGGTAGGAATTAGCCAAAGCTTAGGAATACAAGACATACGGAGATATGAGGCTGTGCACTTGTAATAGGGAATACATGTTGGATTTGTCATACTGAGATGACAGTGACAGGGCAGAATAAGATGTCAGAGAGGATGTAAGAGGTGTAAGATTGAATCCCAGGAGACAGAGCCACAGTGGAGAAATAATCTGAAGGTAACTTAATCTGTGTAGAGGGTAGTTAAATCAATGAGAGTAGATGAGATCCATGAAGGATAGAATAGAGAGAAGTAGGCAATCATTAAAAAAAAAACCTCTGGGGACTTCAGCAGGGCAGGAAAGATGTAGGGAGAAACATCTAAAGCTTTAAACTGCGATTGCTGGGGGGCAGGCCATCAAGTACTAGCACAAGCCCAAGAAATGTCTACCTTGAAACCAGCATTCCAGGGCACAACAGGCATCATTCTCCACTACCAGCCAATGGACAGGTTACTCCACAGCTCACCAGGAAGCCCAGGGCCTCCAATGGCAGGCTTCGTTGCCTATACACTAACACCAGAAGCACGGGAAACAAGCAGGAGGAACCGACCCTCCTGCTACCCAACAACCAATATAACCTCATAGGGATTACGGAGACCTGGTGGGACTCCACCTATGACTGGACCACAGGCATAGGGGGATACACCCTGCGGTGGGCCAGTAGGGGATTCTTCTGCGTTGAACCACCCACCTCACTGTGCCCAACCACCTTCCAGGCTCCAAGTGCCTCCCTCGAGGCACCTCAAGTCTGGCTGACCCCTTCCTAGAGAACACCTGCAAGTCTGGGGGTAACATCACTGCCACCTAGAGTCTGGACAGATCTTGGACCTGCACCCTCTGAGAAACACAGGCCTAGTAGTCTTTGAAGATACTTGACCCACTGCAAGAACTTGGGGTGCTTCCCTCAGTCTGAAGCACAAATGGTGGTCTCCCTTAGTCAGCTGAACCAATGGGACCCCAAGGCATAATCTAAACCCTATCCCATGCTCCCCATGCTAGGTACAAAGGATAACTTTATTGGTTACAAGGAGTAGGTTAGGAATAGGGTACAGGGTACAGCAATATCAGAGAATTACCTTACAGCAAACAGTGGCATGGTAGCCTTTGATCACACATCTAAGTTACTGCAAACTATATATCTAGTTAGATTTCAAGTAGCTTACTCACAAGTATCATTCAGAGGCAGGTGGAGATTCCCTTTAGTGGCAAGCAGTTCATTAACCATGAGTTTCAAAGGAGAGAGCAAGTTTCAGATGGTCCAGCTTCTCCAAGAGTTCTCATTATGGATACTACCACATCCTGGGCAGTCCTTAACTTATATAGACCTTATGACCTCATTTACCTGATCCAATGAAGGCCAGCAACTGTTGGCTTCTAGCCAACCAATTTGAAATGCATCACTGGTTGCTGGGTAGACTGGCAGGGTCTTTAGCCCCCTCCCAGTCATGATGACATTGCTTGGAACAATACAGAGTTTAAACCCCCACCCAGGTGTGTGAGGCCAGTCATGTAGGCAGAGAGAGCAGGTTTCACCCCTCCCTCAGGAACGTACCGTAGAAACACAGAATCATAGAAGTAGGGTTGGAAGGGACCTTGTAGATCTTCAAGTCCGACCCCCCGCCTGGGCGGGAGAAAAAACTGGACTCAAATGAGTCCAGCCAGGTAGGCATCAAGCCTCTTCTTAAAGATCCCCAGGGTAGGAGCCAGCACCACTTCCCTTGGAAGTTGGTTTCAGCTCCTAGCTGCCCTAACTGTGATGTAGTTCTTGCGGATGTCTAATCTAAACCTACTCTCCAATAATTTGTGTCCATTGTTCCTTGTCATGCCAGGGGGCGCTAGGGGAAACAGTGTCTCCCCCAAACCCTTCTGGTCCCCCCTAGGGAGTTTATAGACAGTCACCAGGTTCCCCCTCAGCCTTCTCTTGTGAAGGCTGAACAGGCTGAGGTCCCGCAGTCTTTCAATGTAGGGTCTGCCCTGTTGTCCCCGGATCCTGTGGGTGGCCCTCCTCTGGACCCTCTCCATGTTGTCCACATC
>NW_017729028.1:20792161-20793267 GCF_001723915.1 Gavialis gangeticus
ACCTATCCAGATCTTGCTGCAATATTTCCCTCCCTACTAGCATGGGGAAAGATTGCAGCAATCTTGTTACCGCTCAGGCTTGCCTGAAGCCAATGGGGCCAGAAGTGTCTGTGCTCTGCAGTGACCATGGTAACCAAACTGTCAGATAGCAGAGTTTGGGGAGAGACAGAGATAGCATTCTGCCATACATCCTGTATAGGAGGGATCATTTTGGGAAAAATGGCGGAGTTGCTCTCTACGTGAAGAAACATTGGAAACAACGAAGGGCAACTTGAGACCCTCTGGGTCAAGATATGGGGAGCGCATGGGGAAGGTGATTTGACCATAGGAGTTTACTATAGACCTCCAAGCCAAGATGAAGAGTTTGACCAGGAATTCTCTGGAAAACTGGGAGAAGCTTCATGTTCTCAGAGCATGGCTGTCATGGTCGA
The DNA here is from genome assembly GCF_001723915.1 of Gavialis gangeticus. Classification (NCBI taxonomy): domain Eukaryota; kingdom Metazoa; phylum Chordata; order Crocodylia; family Gavialidae; genus Gavialis; species Gavialis gangeticus. Next base: position 20,792,593 of record NW_017729028.1, read on the forward strand.
CTTCAACTACACAGACATCTTGTGGGATAAGCATTCAGCAAGTTCTGGTCTCTCACAAAGCTTTCTCAATTGCATTGAGGAGCTCTATCTAGCTCAGGAATTCAACCAGCCAACCAAGGGCAAGGCAGTCCTTGACTTGGCTCTGGGCAAAGAGGGTGACCTAGTGAGTAATCCGAAGATAAAAGGGAAACTGGGTGACAGTGACCATGACATGATCACATTCACCATCCACCATGTATCAGAGAAATCAGACAGTAGGGTAAAAATCCTTAATTTTAGGAAAGCTGACTTCCAGAAGCTAAGGAGATTGGTGGGCGAGGCTCTGCAGAACCATGGTCTGATGAACATCCCGACAAGAAGCAAGGGGGGCAGGAGTGTCCGAAAGCCCCCCTGGCTCACCAAGGACGTCCGGGACTGTCTGCTTGCCAAAAAGGCGGCGTACGCCCGGTGGAAGGGGGGTGAAATCTCCAAAGAGGAGTATACCTCCTCTGCTCGGGCCTGTAGGCGAGCTGTTAGGAAGGCCAAGGCGGACATAGAGCTCGGATTAGCGTCCAAGATTAAGGATAACAAAAAGTCCTTTTTCAAATATATTGGGAGGATGAAGAAGGCGCCGGGTAATGCGGGACCCCTGCAGGATACGCTGGGCAATCTGGTGGTTGCGTCAGAGGAGAAAGC
>NW_017729028.1:20793588-20795466 GCF_001723915.1 Gavialis gangeticus
GGCTAGGAGCTGGAACCAACTTCCAAGGGAAGTGGTGCTGGCCCCTACCCTGGGGGTCTTTAAGAAGAGGCTGGATGCCTACCTGGCTGGACTCATTTGAGTCCCGTTTCTTGTTTTGGGGTTTTGTTGTTCTCCCGCCCTGGCGGGGGGGCGGGCTAGAAGATCTCCTAGGTCCCTTCCGACCCTAAATCTATGAAACTATGAAACTATGAAGGAAGGAGTACAAGGAGAGTGGTCGTTCCTCAAGGAAATGATCCTAAAAGCTCAAAGAAAGTCCATTACCTTTTGTAAGAAAGAGCAGAAGGGCTGGCAGACACCCTTGGCTCAATAGGCAAGCCATGAACCTCCTGAAATCAAAACAAGGAGCCTACAAGTCAGGAATAGCTACCAAAGAGGAGTACACAGCAATACCCTGCACCTGTAGGGAGCTGATCGGGACAGCTAAAGCACAAACAGAATACAAACTGGCAACCAAAATCAAGGACAACAAAAAGTCCTTTAGATATGTAGGGAGTAGGAAAAAAACCCAAGGAAAGCATAGGGCCCCTGGTGACTGAAAAGGGACAGGTGGGGGTATGGTGCTCTACGTCAAAGAGCAATACATGTCATCAACAAATAAGACGGGGTCAGTGGAGGGGCATACTGAAGTGCTCTGGGTAAGAATACAAGGGGGTTGTGGGGAAAGGGACTTAATGGAGGGTGTCTACTACAGACCACCCAACCAGGGGGAAGAGCTGGACAAGAAATTCTCAGGTCAGCTCATGGAGGCAGTTAAGTCAAGGGATGTTGTCATCATGGGTGACTTAAACTACCACGGACATTTGACCTGACAACACTCAGGTCAAAACTGAATTCCTCAATGAATACTTCATGTCGGTTTTCTACCAATCCAAGGGTGTTAGCCTGCTTGACAGGATGCAAGATGATCATGGTGGGGGTGACCACCCTCCCATAGTTAGAGTAGATCTTGTGGGGAGCACCTACAAAGACTAAATATCTACAAGTCAGCAGGACCAGATGAACTACACCCAAGAGTCCTAAAAGAACTGGCCGATGTCATCACACAACCTATGGCCAAGTTATTTGAAGATTCATGGTGCTCAGGAGAGATCCCAGAAGACCATGGTTAAATTGGAAAAATGCAGCCTTGAGTACTTTATGGTCAGGTGGCTAGGTAACTGCCTCTGTGGTAGGACCCAGAGAGTGATAATAGATGGGACTGAGTCATCATGGCAGGAGGTGACCAGTAGCGTCCCTGAGGGCTTGGTACTCGGACCAGTGATATTCAACATGTTCATCAACAAGTTGGATTTGGGTATTAAATGCAAACTAGCGAAGTTTGCTGATGACACCAAACTATGGGAGATCATGGTCATGTTCCAGGACAGGCTAGCACTACAGGCTGACTTGGACAGGCTTGCAAGGTGGGCACAGGACCTCAACCTCATGTCATTTAATACAGAGAAATGCAAAGTGCTCCATTTGGGGAAAGATAATCCACAACACACTTACAGGCTCAACAGTGCTATGCTAGTCAGCACCACAACTGAATGAGACCTGGATGTCATGATAGACAACAAAATGAACATGAGCCACCAATGCCATGCTGTAGCTAATCAGACACTAGCAGGAATCTAGCAAGGCATCTTGAGCAAGTCTAAAGATGTCATCCTCCCACTCTACTTGGCCTTTGTGAGACCATCTTTAATAACTTCTTTGCCTCTGTCTTCCTCAGTAAGGACCAGAACTGCCACCTCCCTGCTGGGCCCCCTTTGGGCCCCGGGGGAGGCTCACCTGGGCCTAGAGTGAGTGAGGATTTAGTTAGGGAGCTTCTGGAGGGGCTGGACATTTTTAAGTCAGCCAGCCCGGATGATCTTC
>NW_017729028.1:20796028-20817923 GCF_001723915.1 Gavialis gangeticus
CACTCGTATGATCAAGGGACAGCAGGGTAGGTCCTATGAGGAAAGGTTGCGGGACCTGAACCTGTTCAGCCTTCAAAAGAGAAGGCTGAGGGGGGATCTTGTGGCCTGTTATAAACTGGTTAGGGGGGGATCAGCAGGCGCTGGGGGAGTCCCTGTTCCCCCGAGCGCCGCAAGGAGTGACCAGGAACAATGGTCACAAGCTGGCGGAGGGAAGGTTTAAGTTGGGCATCAGGAGGCGCTACTTCACGGTCAGGGCGGCTAGAGTCTGGAACCAGCTTCCAAGTGAGGTGGTACAGGCTGCCACCCTGGGGGTTTTTAAGAGGAGGTTGGATGACCACCTTCCTGGGGTCATTTGACCCCAGTGCTCTTCCTGCTATGGCAGGGGGTCGGACTAGATGATCTGCTCCCTTCCGACCCTAGAAACTATGAAACTATGAAACAGCTGGAGTACTGCATCCAGTTCTGGGTGACGCACTTCAGAAAAGATGTGGAGAAGCTCAAGAGAGTCCAAAGGAGGGCCACGCATGTGATTAGAGGCCTAGAGTCCAGGTCATATGAGAAGCAGCTGAAAGACTTGAGACTGTTCAGCCTGAAAAAGAGAAGATTCAGAGGGGACTTGGTGGCAGCCTGTAAGTATATCGGGGAGTACATCAGGGCCTGGGGAGCAACTATTCACCAAGACCCCCCCCCCAGGGGAGGACTATAAAGAATGGGCACAAGCTGATTGAAGTTTGCTTCAGACTAGATTTAAGAAAAAACTTCTTTACAAGTCGAGTACCAAGGGCTTGGAAGAAGCTCCTTCCAGAGGGGGTACAATCACGCACCCTGGGGATCCTCAAAAAGCATCTTCATGCTCATCTTGCTGGGGTCATCTGAGCCCAGCAGTCTGATCCCACCCAAGTGCAGGGGGGCTGTACCCAATGATCTGTAAGGTCCCTTCCAGCCCCTAAAAACTATTAAACTGTGAAACTATCTGAAAGAGCAGCCAGATAGGGAGGAAAAGAACCAGGAGAAGAAAGTCACAGGAGACAAAGGAACATGGAACAGGGTTTGATCAGTTGTTTCCAATGCTTTAGAAGTGGAAGGAGGCCTAGAGAGATGTCAGGCAAAATGTCAGGACTTCAACAGAAGACATTAAATAAATAATATCTGTAACCAAGGTTTTGGATTCATCATTTGTAATATTAAATGCTTTGCAGTACTAAAGCAGAGAACCAGGTTTGTGTAGAAAGGAAGCAAGTTTGGTATTAGGGCCTGCTCCTGCAGCTTTTTACACATGGCCATAGTACGCAGTGCTGTGATGGTTGACTCATAGACCCTGTCCTTAGGTGCTGTACTCTCTCACTTCACACTGACATCAGTGGAAGTTCGAGGCACTTAACACCTTTCAGGATTGGGCCACTAGAATTACTTCCAGAAGGAAATAATCTTTAAAATAGGTCATGTGCTATTAAATGTAGCATAGATGCAAAAGGGCAGAACACTGCATTTGCAAAATGTTTCTTCTTTAGTGTGATATCCCCGGGCTACAAGCTTAATCACTCTTGGCTCTTTCTTCTCGCTGTCTTATCTGTTATGATGTTGGCACAGAGCTGAGTCCAGTGGGATTTTAGAACAGGAACAGACCAACAAATGTTCTCCAGGTTTTCTTTTCTTACAGAATTCCCTAACTCCCAAACTACTTGTGGGGAGGAGGGGGGTCATGAGCTAAAGCAAAATTATAGTTTTGTCTTCTTCTATAGCCAGAGCTCTCCAGAGGGAATTACACTTGCATTGTATTTTTTCCCCAGACCTACTACTACCACTCCAGCACCTTGCCTGGAAAAACTATTCTGAACCTTCCCTGACAAGGTTTGAGATGAACCAAGGGAGATTAACCAAACAATTTCCATGCAATAGTATATTTTATTTTTCTTTATCGATTGTTTTATGTACTGGAATTTAATATGCAACCATGGATAGCCAGAATATGTATATAACATTACAAAGTTTACAGCTGTCATATGTAATCTGACACAGAAAGACAGGATTTCTTTTTTTAAAACCTAGTTTCTATTTCTAATTTGGAATATTCAAATTAATTTATAGATGTATGTGTGTACTTATAGAAAATGCTAGGTTTCTAGTTCAATTAAACTTTATTGTGCAACAATCCTGAAAATATTGGGTTTTATTAATGACACCTTAATTTTTCCTTTCTGTAATTTAAATTATTTTAACAGAGAAGTAGAACTTTAATATAATAAGTAAGCAATTGTTACTTTATTCAGTAGATGCCCTTTATAGCAAAAGAATTCAGCAAATCACTGGTTTCTAATAATTTTCTCTCTTTCCACTGCCCTCTTGTGATGTACCACAACGTATCAGTCTGTGATGTTACTAACACTACAGATCCAATGTACAAGGCTCAACTAAGAGACATTTTTCCTAATGACATGACATGATTTTCAGAGTAGAGGGGAGAGCTCTGTCTGATCTTTAAAAAAATGGTGTATTGTAGAGCATCAGAGTGAAGCAGTCCATCAGAAGAGGCCTCATACTTTTATTTAACTGCTGTGGTCTCCTCATGTTTCTTTGGGGTATACACATACAGATATATTTATCTCTTGTTTGTTCAAACAATCCATGTTTTATGTAATGAAAATGCTAGTGGATGCTGCCTACCCCTTTACTATGGAAATAAAACCTGTAAGAAAAATGACAGCTTTCATTTCCAAAATACTTCTCATCTAGGGCCTAGATAATGAAAGGTACCAAGTGACCTCAACTTCAAATTACTTTATTAAGGGCCTTCAGCATCACACAGGACTGGGAGCATATTACATACATGTCAAAATCATATTAAAAATGGCTTGGGGTCCAGCACAGACCTTGGGATTAAGAGAGAATATTTAAAACCTGGCATTCTACTCTTCTCACCCTGGGATCAACCAAAAGCCACTTTACCTCCAAGCAAGACTAAGAACAGCCCAAGAGATGTCCTGTGTTACATCAGCAGGGTCAGCTAGCAGCTGAGAATCAGGATACCAGAGCCAGGTCCAAACTCTTTTATGGCACGGCAACTCTAGGGGATAGACGGGTTGAGAGCAAGGGGCATCTGGAGTGACAGCTGTGACAGTGATAAAGTAGAAGATGTATTCCCAGCTTTGTTTTAAGGCACTTATATCTGCTCTGGATTAGTGGAGCTATAGAAAATGAGGAAGGTGGGGGGTTAAGACACAGTATCAGAATTAGCCTGCAGGGCTAAGTACAGACAGTAAGAAAGCCCAAAATGGAATTGATTCAACCTTCTCTGGTTTCTCTAAGCTGCATAAATTGAACCAATAATAAAGTGAGCTGACACGTCGGGAAAGGCAGCCAGATGTCTGCACTGACCCAAGCCAGAAAATGGGCAATGCTAGAGCACGCCTCCCAGCCTGCTAGGCATTGTGGAGCCCAGCTGAGCGGGGGCCCAGCACACGACCCCAACCCCCGGCTGTCTCCTGGCACACGGGAAAGGAGCCCCCATCCAGGTGCCAGCCCCTTCAGTGGGGGTCTGCCCACATGGGGGGAGATCCCCCACCTCAGCCATGGTCTGCTGAACCTGTCACTCCTGCCATGAGAGCCTGGGGAATTTCCTGCCTCCCTCCTCCCCTGTGCAGTCTGGCCAATGCTCAGATCACCCTCAAGGTAGGTTCGGGGAAGCAATCCACATCTCAGCTGCTGGGGAGCTTCCCATGTGGGAGGAGTGCCCCACCTCAGGGGATTTCATACAATCATGTAAAGTTAGGGGTGGAAGGGACCTTAGGAGGACATCGAGTCCAACCACCTGCGCAAAACAGGAGCATCCCCAGTTCAATCATCCCACTGCTCCTTGTTCTGTCATCTACTGCCACTGGAAACAGTCCAGCTCCATCTTCTTTGCTACCCCCCCGTCACATAGTTAAAGGAAGCTATCAAATCCCCTCAGTCTTCTCTTCTCTAGACTAAATAAGCCCAGTTCTCTGAGCCTCTCCTCAGAAGTCATGTCCCCCAGCCCCCTAACCATTTTGTTGCCTTCTACTGGACTCTCTCCAATTTGTCCACATATTTTCTGTAGTGGGGCCCAAAACTGAACACAGTAATCCAGGCATGGCCTCACCAGTGCTGAAAAAAGAGGAATAATCACTTCCCTCAAGCTGCTGGTAACACTCCTACCAATGCAGCCCAGTATGTGATTTGGCTTCTTTGCAACAAGGGCACACTGTTGGCTCATATCCAGTTTATTATCCACTGTAACCCCCAGGTCCTTTTCTGCAGAGCTGCTGCCCAGCCAGTCAGTCTCCAGCCTGTACTGGTGCATGCGACTGTTCTGTCCTAAGTGCAGGACTTTGCACTTGTCCTTGTTGAACCTTGTGAGATTTCTTTTAACCCAATCTTCCAATTGGTCTATGTCACTCTGAATCCTAGCTCTACTCTCCAGTGTATCTACTACTCCCCACAGCTTGGTGTCATCTGCAAACTTGCTGAGAGTGCTCTGTGCCATCTTCTAGGTCATTGATGAAAATATTGAGCAAAACTGGCCCCAAGACCAACCCTTGGGGCACTCTACGTCATAGTGGCTGCCAACTAGACATCGAGCCATGTCTACTACTACCTCCTGAGCCCAATGATCCAAACAATTTTCTTCCCATCTTACGATCCATTCTTCCAACCTGCACTTACTTAGCTTGCTTGCATGAATTTGTGGGAAACCATATCAAAAGCCTTGCTTAAGTCAGGGTATATCACATCCACTGCTCTCCCCACATCCACAGAACCAGTCATCTCATCACAGAAGGCAATCAGGTTGGTCAGGCATGACTTGCCCCTGGTGAATCCATGCTGACTGCTCCTAATCACCTTCTTCTCCAAGTGCTCAGAAATAGATTCCTTGAGGATCTGCTCCACGATTTTTCCAGGGAGTGAGGTGGTGATGACCCGTCTGTAGTTCCCTGGATCCTCCTTCTTCCATTTCTTAAATATGGGCACCTTATGTGCCCTTTTCCAATCTTCTGGGACCTCACCTGATCATCATCAGTTTTCAAAAATGATGGCCAGCAGGTCTGCAATCACATCAGCCAACTCCCTCTGTACCCTCAGGTGCATCCTGCCCAGCCTCATGGAGTTGCACACAAGCCCTGTGCCCTGGTCTGCCTAGAGTGGAGCCAAGGAGATTCCCCCTCTGTTCCCTGAGCAGTCTGTCTTGCCCTCACAGGTGGGAGAAGTTGGAACAATCCCCCATCCCAGCATCCAGGGAGCTGCTTACATAGGGTGGGTGGCACCTTAGGTGTTTTTTTCCCAGCCCACCCAGGGTCCCATAAGCCCCGGTCTGCCCTGCTGTGTGGGAGAAAAGGGGATTCTCTCCCCTCCATGGTCCAGCCGTTGCTTGGCCCCACCTCCCAGGAGAGAGTTGGGAAGCAGTCCCCTGTCCCCACAGCTGGAGTGGGCATGGCTGGGCAGAGGAAACCCCCTGAGGCAGGGCCAGGGCCTGAGGTGTTGGGCTTTACCCTGTGGGCAGCCCCATGCACTGCTGGGGCCAGCACCACCTGGGGGGGACTGTGTCCCACCTCCTACCTGCAGGAGTGGGGTGAGTGTAGGGATGGAGGGTGGAAATCACCCTCAACTCACAGCTGGGCAGACCAGGGCTTGGGGGCAGAGCTGGGGCTGGGGGGGTCTACTCCCTCTTCCCCCACCCCCGCCCTGCTGGGATCACAGGTGCAGACTGGACACAGCCTAGGGAGCAGAGGTTTGGCTGCCTCAGCTCTGACAGCCTGGATTTGGGGTCAGCTTGGCTTTGCTTGAGTAGACAGCACAGCCAAGGCTAGCCCACCAACTCTGTGAATGGGGGTTGGGGGAAGCAAAAGGCATCCTGGGATGCAAATGCAGGGTGACTTGGACTTAATTTGAGTTGGGAAGGGATCTGGGACAGTAGTTTTATAGACCAGTTTAACCTAAATCTGTTAAGTCAGTTAAGTTCATCCAGATCTATCGTAACCTGGGTTCAGACATTTTGAAACCAGTTTATGTGCACTGAACTTCTGTTACAGGCTTAAACTGGTTTCTGATTGCTTATACTTGTTTATGTGTAATTTGTGTCCCTAGGCTAGCTGTAGCTTTCAGCAGAGCCAAAAATCATACTAAGTGCTCTGTCACCTGAAAAACCCCAAGTATAGCCTCTTCTGGGGTATTTATTTCTTCCTATCCAAGAATTACAAGAGTAGCCTAGAAGAGAGAGGGAATGTTTAAATGAAGGCAGTGTTTTATGCAATTTTTCATATGATTATGGCCCTGCAGCATGAGCTGGGTGGGGTCATTATGAACAATGAAGGATGGCAATGGGATCCCTTAGCTGTTTATTTCCAGATTTTTTTCACATACGGATTTGTTCATAAAAGCATAGAACCTTTTTAAAAAAAAAAAAGAAAGAAAAATGGCATTTTGTGTGTCTTGGAAAAGATGCTTTCACCTTGAACACTTTTTTTTAAAGGCAGCATTTGTGTTTTTGGGAACATTGAACTAAATACAGTCTTCATTCAAACAAAGAAAGAGTTCAAACTCAAGTTGGAGGCTTTCATTTTATTACACAGAGTCCTGGGATAGACTCTTGTTGGTCCTTGTTGCACAGATGTAACTGTGGCTGATTATCCCTGTTCCCAAACCTCTCTGCTCATCTGCACTGTTCATTTTCCAAGAAAATGACTCTCTGGTGACTGATTTATTTCTGCAGCAATGTGTATGTAAAACTAACTTATTTTACAACTGTTCTGCATTCACAACTGTGCATCTTCTCCTAGCAACAGTAAAAAAGCCTTGTGCACAAGGAAATAGCATTGTACTGCAATGATCTGAAGTAAAAAAAAAAGAATGAAGGAATAAAACAAAGTTCCACATAAAACTGAGAAACTCTGTGTATTTTCATAACCCAGTGGACTTGAGGTTGGAATCCAAAATGAAATCCATGGAATAGAAACTGGTGATAGATCCTTTAATAGAAGTAGAAATACAAATATATTTCATAAAAAATTACCTTGCCTGGTTTTGGTGCTTTTAAAACTACATTCATATAGTACTTTTAATCCCAGTAATAGGCCCATGACATCACAGAAATGCAGCTAGCTGCAAAGTAAAATTCAGAGAGTTAATTATATATAACAGGGGCATAAGTTCTAGCTATAGCTCAATAGGAAAATTCCTGTTCTTAAAAACGGAGCCACAGGTTATCTTGGTAGGCAACCATTGCTCCTCTGGATCATGGTGTGTGCATAAGATGTCTAATCAAGTGCCCAATCAATCCACTTGTATGGGGTCCTGTAACTATCACACCAAGACCTTCAATGAGTAAACCTAGGGCAAGAGTATGAAGGAGTGGAGGCTGCCTAAGACCTACCATCCCCGCTTTACACCACTGAGACAGAATCAGAAGGCCAGACTGAGTCCAGACGTTCAGTGCCTTGATGACTGTAGCTTCTGCCAGAAAGCAGCAGATGAGAACTGCTGTTGACGGCCTAATGCTTCAGTGAGGGTGCATTTCTGTCAGGGGGATATCCCTTAGCCTTTGTCCTACCCAGGAGTACCTACAAGGCAGTGGGGACTAGGGTTTTGAGGCACCCTGTACTCACCTTACTCCAGAGGTTACAACACTGTGGTATTTTATAGGAGCTGCCCCACCACAAGTAGCTCCAGCACATTGACAGGTTATCTACTATTTACAGAAAGCAAGTAACTCTGTGTTTCTTGCATATAATAAATGGCAGAGTTCCTAAAGGAGTTACAATTGCCTTAAAAATGTACAGTGCAGGACATAGGTTTCCTGAGGAGGTTTAAAATAAGACCTCTTGCAACTTCTTACCAGAACATCATATCACAGAAGCATCAGAAGGGAAAGGTAGGGTGAATCTCAAGACTCTGCTATTGGTATAGAAGGACATTACTTGTTCAGGAAGGATGGGCAAAGACACAAGGAAGAGATGTTGCCTTCTGTCTAAATAATATATCTACATTGACGACACATAGGGGTGCATGTGGATGCACATGCACTCCCTGGAAATGCCAGCTGCGAAACCAGAAGTGCCGGTGGAAGTGCACTTCCAGTTTTGCCTATGGTGATTTCAGGGTCAGTGATTGGCCACTGGGGGCCCTCCCCCCTGGTTGGCAATCAGCCGCTGGGGGACCCCCAGCCTGGTCAGTGATCTTGTGCCCCCCCCCCCAGACTCAGGAGGCACCAGTTTGCTCATGTATATCTAAGTGTATGTGTCTGTGTGAGTATTTGATCTGAAGTTTGGAAGAGGTGACAAGCAGATTGTTGAATTCCTTTAAGTGAAGATATAGGGAAAAGTGTCTACTACAGATCATCTAATAGATAAAGGAGGTGGATGAGGCTTTTTTTGAGCAATTCTGGAAAACATCCAAAGGAGAGGACCTAGTGGTCATCAGAAGTTTTAATTATTGTGATATTTGTTGAGAAGTAATATGGCTTGATGCAGACAGTCCCCATTGGTTTCTGAGGAGTATGGGAGACAATTTTTTGTTCCAGAAAGCAAAGGAAGTTATTAGGGGGGCAACTATTTTAGATTCATTATTGACTCATAGGAAGGAACTGTTTGAGAATCTAAATCAGTGCAGAAGAAGTGGCAATTATTGAACATGACATTAAAGGCACAACACTTAACAGCACAAATGAGCTGGTGGATATGGGGGAAGGAAGAGAAATGCTATCTCTTCACCTTAATTAGGCTTCTGACATCAACCAAAAGGTATTGCTTTAAGCAACAACAGAAATATGAATGTAATCACCATAAGCTGATTGTACAACTGAAAACTGTGCTTAGGGAGGAGTTATCAGTGGTTCCCTGTCACACTGAGAAGCTGTTTCAAGGGTGGTCTTGTCAGAAGTCTGTCCTGGGCCTGGTTCTATTCACTATTTTCGTTAAGGACTTGGATAATGCAATAGGGAATATAAAATGTATAAAATTTGTGGATGATACTAAGCTGGGAGGGGCTGCAAGCACTTTGGAAGACGAGATCATTTTTCAAAATTATCTTGATAAACTGGAGAAATCGTCCAAAAACAACAAAAAGAAATTCAATAAAAACAAGTGCAAAGCAAGGCACTTAGGAAGGAGAACTCAAACACACAAATACAAGGCAGAGAATAACTGGTGAGACAACAGGAAAGAATGCAGGGAATAGTGGATCACAACTGAATATGAGTCAACAGTGTGATGGTATTGCAGAAAAAGCAGTCTCATTACTGAATATGTTTACTGAAGTGCTGTATATAATACACGTGGGGTAATTATTCAGCTCTGTACTGGTGAGGCATCATATGTGTCTAGTCTTGGGCACCACACTTTAAGAAAGATGTAGACAAATTGGAGAGACCCCAGAAGAGAAAAACAAGAATAAGATATTTAGAAAACATGGCCTATGTGGAAAGGTTGAGAGATATGAGTTTGTTTAGTCTAGAAAAGAGAAAACTAAGGAAGGACGTGATAACAGTGTTGAAATATGTCAGTGATTACTGTAAAGATGATATTGGCCAAATTGCTCTCCATTTCAGCTGGGAGTGGGGCAAAAAAACATTACCTTAATTAGCAGTAAAGTTTTAGGTAACATATGAGGAAAAACTTTCCAAATCTAAGGGAATAGGTTACTAGGGGTAGCTGTGGAATCTCCCTCCCTGGAAGTTTGGGGAGAAAGAAGCAAGTTTGAAAGAACATGTTAGACAAACTTTGTCAAGGTAAGCAAGGCAGCAAGAAAACTAAGAGTCTCTCCCAGCCCTCTGTTTCTCTATGAAAGTAGCTCTGAACCATTACCAGCCACATATTGACTTGGGACATGAGCACATGAATAAATTGCCCAAAGGGACGTACTGCACATCATCAGCTCTCAAGCAACTATTCATGTGCGTGCTCTTAGACTATAGTTAAGGAAAGGTAACCCCCCCAAGCAATTTACCCCAGATGAAACAGAGGTAAGCTACCATGGGGTAAGGTTTCATTTACTGCAGGGCAAGAGCATGTAGGTACTGAAAGTCTCCTCCTTCCCCATCTTGTACTATGGAGTAATTTGTTAGTGTACCCATGGCCAGATGTGATAAAATATCAGTGGATATTATACTGTTCACAGAGTATAGAATCATAGAAAATTAGGGTTGGAAGGGACCTCAGGAGGTCATCTAGTCTAACCCCCTGATCAAAGCATGAGCATCCACAACTAGATCACTCCACCTGGGGCTTTGTTGAAATGGCTTAAAAACCTCCAAGGATAGAGATTTCACAACCTCTCTAGGTAACCCATTCTAGTGCATCACCACCCTCCTCATGATAAAATTCTTCCTAATATCCAACCTAAACTTCCCTTGCTTCAACTTGAGACCATTGCTCCTTGTTCTGTCATCTGGCACCACTGAGAACAGTCCAGCTCCATCCTCTTTGGAACCACCCTGCAGGTAGTTAAAAACTGCTATCAAATCCCCCCTCAGTCTTCTCTTCTGCAGACTAAATAAACCCAGCTCCCTCAGCCTCTCCTCAGAAGTCATGTGCCCCAGCCCCCTCAGCATTTTCACTGCCTTCCACTGGACTCTCTCCTATTTGCCCACATGCTTTCTGGGCCCAAAATAGGACACAGTACTCCAGGTGTGGCCTCACTAGTGACAAATAGAGGGAAATAATTATGTTCTCAATCTGCTGGCAAAGCACCTAAAAATGTAGCCCAGTATGCTGTTAAACTTTTTGGCAGCTAGGGCACACTGTTGACTCATATCCAGCTAACTGTCCACTGTAACCCCCAGGTCTTTTTCTGCAGAGCTGCTGGTAAGCCAGTCAGTCCCCAGACTGTATCAGTGCATGGGACGCTTCCATCATAAATGCAGGGCTTTGCACTTGTCCTTGCTGAACCTCATGAGATTTTTTTTTTGCCCAATCCTCCAATTTGTCTTGGTCACTCTGAATCCTAACCCCACGCTCCAGCATATTTACTACTCCCCACAGTAGGTGTCATCCGTGAACTTGCTGAGGGTGCACTCCATCCCATCGTCCAGGTCATTGATGAAGATATTGAACAAAACTGGCCCCAAGACCAACCTCTGGGGTACTCCACTTGATACCAGCTGCCAGTGAGATGTCAAGCTATTGATCACCACCTGTTGAGCCCACTAAGCCAGCCAGTTTTCTATCCACCTTACAGTCGATTCATCTAACCTGTATTTCCTTAGCTTCCTTTCAAGTATGTTGTGGGAGACCATATCAAAAGCCTTGCTAAAGTTGAGGTAAAACATATCCACTGCTCTCCCTGCTTCCACAAAGCTAGTCATCTCATCATAGAAGGCAATCAGGTGGGTCAAGCATGACTTGCCCTTGCTGAATCCATGCTGACTGTTTCTAATCACTGTCTTCCCCTCCAAGTGCTTAGAAATTGATTCCTTGAGGACCTGCTCCACAATTTTCCCAGGGACTGATTTGAAGCTTACTGGTCCGCAGTTCCCTGGAAACTCCTTCTTCCTTTTCTTAAAGATAGGCACCATATTTGCCTTTTTCCAATTTTTGGGACCTTCCCTGATTGCCATGAGTTTTCAAAGATAATGGCCAGCAGGTCTTCAATCACATCAGCCAGCTCCCTCAGATACACTGCATCCGGCCCCACGGACTTGTACACGTCCAGCTTTTCTAAGTAGTCCTTAACCTGTTCTTTCACCACTGCTGTCTGTTCACCTCCTCCCCAAACGGTGTTGTCAGGTGCAGTATTCTGGGAGCTGACTTTGCCTGTGAAGACCCAGGTAAAAAAGTACTTCAGCCTTTTCCTCCTCATCTGTCACTAGGTTGCCTCCCCCATTCAGTAAAGGGACCCACAGTTTTCCTGACCTTCCTCTTGTTGCTAGCATACTTGTAGAAATGCTTCTCGTTACCCTTCATGTCTCTTTCTAGCTGCAACTCCAGTTGCGCTTTGGCTTTCCTGATTTCATCCCTGCATGCCCGAGCAATATTCTTATACTCCTCGTTTATACTCTTCGCTTGTTATAAAGTCACCTGCCACATTTTCTGTTCTTCCTGCATGTTGGGGTGGTCTGCTCCTGAGCCTGCAGTAAGGTTTCTTTATAAGACAACCAGCTCTCCTGGACTCCTTTCCCCCTTGGACTGGTCTCCCAATTCCCTGAGTGAATCTAAGCCTGCTTTTCTGAAGTCCAGGGCCCTTACTCTCCTTCTCTCCTTCCTTCCTTTCCTCAGGATGCTGAAATCAAAAAGACTTGTTCAGAGGGCTAAGCATAGTTACCCAACCAGAAAACTATCCTTTTAGCTTCAGAGCTGATCTCTTAAGATCAGGAGAAAGTTGCATTTCTATAGAAATTGCAGATAAGCAAGAAAAAAAATCAAGCTCCACTGTGGAACCCCTACTGAATTTGGGGGGGCAGCCTACAGTTGAGCCCCACAAAAAGGTAGAGTTCCTAAATACTTACTTCATATCAATGTTCCTGAAATCAGATGGGAGCTGCTCACCTGTCCAAAGGACCAGGGAATATGGGGAAGACAACAGTCCACATGAAATAAATCCTGAACAGGTGAGGGTACTCTTAGAACATCTGGAGATGTCCAAGTCTGCGGGACCAGATGACTTGCATCCAAGAGTCCTGAAAGAACTGGCTGAGCTCATAGCAGGGCCTCTAGCAAAGCTGTTCGAAGAGTCGTGGAACTCAGGAGTGGTCCTGAATGACTGGAAGAGGGCTAATATGGTACCCATCTTTAAAAAGGGGAAGAGGGATGACCTTGCAAACTACAAACCGGTCAGTCTAAGCTTGGTCCAGAGAAAAATCTTTGAAAAAAGTCAAGGAAGCCATCAACCACAAGCTTCTAACTGGTGGGATATTAAAAAGCAACTAGCACAGCTTTGTCAAGGGTAGGTCATGCCTAACAAACCTGGTGTCCTTTTGTAACCAGGTATCTAACCAGCTGGACAAGGGACGTGAGGTTGACATCATTTACCTAGACTTCAATAAGACCTTTGATACTGTTTCCCATGAGATCCTTTCAATTAAGCTGGACGGTACAGCTTAGACTAGTCTATAGTGAGGTGGGTTGTCAACTGGCTCAGAGGCCGATCCCAGAGAGTCATAAATGACGGCATGGCCTCATCCTGGAGGGCCATGTCCAGTGGTGTCCCCCAGGGATCAGTGCTTGGGCCTATGCTCTTTAACATCTTTATCAATGACTTGGATGAGGGGGTGGAAAGCTCAATGATTAAGTTTGCAGATGACACCAAGCTGTGGGCACATGCAGGCACATCTGTGGTTACAGTAAGGATCCAAGATGACCTGGACAGACTAGTCCCATGAACTGAACATAATCAGATGAAATCCAATAGGGACAAATTCTGGGTCCTTCATCTGGCTAGGAAGAACCTTCACCACAACTATGGGTGGTGGTCCCCTGGCCGACACTGCTTCTGAAAGGGACTTGGGGGTGACAGTTGACCAGAAGATGAATATAAGCCAACAGTGCGATGAAGTTGCAAGCAAGGCAAATAGAAGCCTGGCGTGTATCAGCCAATGTTTTGTGAACAGATCCAGAGACGTGTTTCTCCCCCTCTATTCAGCATTGGTAAGACCACAGCTGTAGTAATGTGTCCAGTTCTGGGCACCGCACTTCAGGAAGGATGTGGATAAGCTTGAAAGGGTACAGAGAAGGGCCACCTATATGATTAGGGGCCTGGAGGATAGGCCTTACGAGGAGAGACTCTGGGAACTGTGTTTGTCCAGTCTAAGCAAGAGAAGTCTGTGAGGTGACTTGATAGTCACCTACAAGTATGTCAAGGGTGAACACCAAGATCTAGGGAAGCAACTCTTCAGAAAGGCACACCCAGGGAGGACAAGAACCAAAGGGCACAAGCTAATTCAGGAAAAATTTAGGTTGGACATTAGGAAAAACTTCTTTTTTATAAAAGTACCTAGAATCTGGAACACGCTCCCAGCAGAGGTGGTGCAGTTGCCATTCTTGGAAGTGTTCAAGGGGAGGCTGGACAAGCACCTTGTTGAGCTCGTTTGAACCCAATAACCTCCTGCCCATGGCAGAGGACTGGATTTGATCATTTTACAGGTCCCCTCCGGCCCTTTGATTCTATAAGAACTGGATCCTTCCCTGAGCTGGTCTGAATAAGTACAAGGACTAGGCTCACATAGAGGTTATCCTTCTCCAAGGCAGTTATTCATGCCACTTTCACTATCATTACATTCACACAAAACTGCTTTAGAAATTATTTAAGACACAATGAGAACTCTATTGGTCAAAACAGAATTTTATGAATACTCAGTGGGACACCAAAATGATCTTACTGTTATATAATAAAGTGTGTTACAGCTAGTCCCCCAGTGGGTTCAGCCTAAGGACAGACATATGCTTTTTTCAAAACTCTCCATTCATCCTGCTAGGGAAAAGAGAAAACAGACACTCTAAATATTTAGCAAGATATTTACTATCACAGATAGGATTCAACAGGCAAGAAGTCAAAGTATTGGCTGTTTTAAAGGAAGTTAGAGAAGTGCAGTGAATAGTGTGAATGTAATGTCTGACATTGAACTGTCAGCTTGAAGAGCTGGTGATAGGGTTATTTATTGCAGTGACCCAGGAAAATCTTGAAAGCTGGGAATCTGCAGTCCAGAGCCACGTGAAAGTTCCACCATCAGTTTTCTCTCTGCCCTCCTCCCTCTTTTCTCCCCCCAAGAAGTGACTCAACATTTTGCAGTCAAAATAAAGGGGCCTGGAAATGTATAACTGCTAACCCAGAATGGAAATCAATCCCTCTGTGAGTAACACTTAGCATACAAGGCATCTGACTGAATTCCCATTAATTACTGCATGAAAGCTTTGGAGAAATGCCCTGGGTCAACTCTTCAGGTGATGTAAATCAACATTATTCCAGTGACTTTAATATAAAGCCAAGGATCTGGCCCAGAAAAAGCCTTGTCTGCCCTTAATTGACATGTTTTCAGAGCAGACATGTTTATTTGATAAAGCCAAGATACACGCTAAATGAAATCCTTGTACTAGAGAGCGAGCCAGAAAAGAAAGACACAAAGGACTATATCATATTTCACTTCACACACCCAAATGGGACTTACCAAGCTGCATAACCACCATTTTTGACATTCTGCACAATTTGTGGTTCTCTTTCAAGTGTGGTGTGCATGCGCAAGCATTCACACAGCTAAAGGACATCCTCAGCAAGACTGAGTTCAAACTGGGGAGATATGTAGTTCTGTATGTTTGCCAGATAGCCACATAAGTCATAAAACCCACTGGACAAAATCCACAAGGAGAGGAGGAGAAGGAGAGGCCAACCCATGTTTTAGTCCAAAACCTAGGCTCACAAAGAGGTTATCTTTCTCCAGAGCTGTTATTCTAGCGTGTTTTACCATCATTACATTGACACCAAAACTGCTTTTAGGTATTAAGCCACTCACCCAGGAAGTGAAAGACCCAAATTCTAGCATCCCCTCACCAAGCCTAGGGACAGACATTACATTTAAACCAGTTTCAGTGATCAGAAACTGGTTTAAACCTGTAACAGAATGCAAATTCAGTGCACATAAACCAGTTTCAAAATAGCCGAAACAGGTTTGAGATAAACCTGGTTGAATGTAGTATCAGACTTAACTAATTGAGCTCAAACCAGTTTAAGCAATGTCTGTCCCAGACGTCTTCCTGCTTTAACTTAAACCAGAATCCCCCAGCATCCCAATATACTTCCTCAGTTGGGCTTTCTGCTCCAGCAGATCAGGGCTGGCCCAACTCCTCTGCTCCCTAGCCAGAGCAGGGACAGGCAGGGACAGGGTGGGGCGGGGGTCTGGCTAGACACAGGCCCTGGGAAGGAGGCAGGGAAGAGGTTTATTCCCCATCCTCCCTCCCCTATTCCACTATTGGGTATGCACAGGTCTCCGCCAGCTGCTCTAGTGGTGAACCCGGCAATAGCTCCGAGTAAACTGGCCAGGGAAGGACTTAATTCTCCCCACCCCGTCCCACCCGCACGGACCTGGACCAGGGTCCACCAGGAGCTCCACCCTTGCTACTGTACTGGCAGGGCCAGGGCAACCTGGCCCCTGAGCCAGGCAGGGGAGTTATTCTCCACCCTCTGCAAGCAGGAGCAGCTGGGGCTGACAGATCCTACTGCAGTCCCCCAGGGGCAGAGGGGGGAATAAGCCCCTCCTGCCCCCTGCCTAAGGGGGCCTACTAGCTGCACCCCTGCCTTGGAGAGGAAAGGGGGGAGTGACCATGACAGGGGCAGCAGCCCCTGTCATGGTTTCCTGGAGTGTGAGCCCCTTCCCGGTGGAGGGGGGCATGCTGCAGGCAGGGGCAGGGTAGGGAAAGCGGCTGCAGATGAATGGCATTGGCAATGCTAGGGGTTTTGAGGGGTGATGGACCCCTCTGAGCCCGGGGCCACTGCCCACCCTGTGCAGTCTGTGGCAACTCTCACCCCCGCTCACAGCTCCCTGCCTCCCCACACTGCCCCCCACCAGGAAGGGGCTCACGCTGCCCAGACACCAGGGCAGGGACTGCAGCCCCGTCAGGTCCTTCCCCCTCACTGCTCCAGTTTCAGAGTCAATCTAGGCAGATTAAATTAACCTTGAAGGATAAAGCCCCTGCAGAGACTTAGACAGAGTTCAGGTATCTCCTCAGCACCAGTCTAAATTGCTTCATGAACAGTAGCCCAAGTGTAGGCAACCAGAGAACTGAAGTCCAAAATGGAGGAGGAGAATGAATTTAGATGCCAAATATACTTTATGACTGATGGAGCAGAACCAATCACAATTACTGACATGGCACAAAAAAGTTTTAAAAAAACCTGAATCTATAGAATTCATAGAATTTATAGAACTTATGGAATATAGATTTTAGAGAAGCTAAGGATTTGGGTTAAATAAAATTCAGGCTAGACCTGAAATTGTAAAAAGTAAAGGCAAGGGTATTATTAATTAGGCATTGTTACACAAAGCAAAGCAGAGCAAAGGTACTGCGAGGGCACTGAGAGTTCAGAATTGCCATAGGTGGAGAAACTTCAAACCTAACATGTTTTAGCTCCAGGTTACATTTTGCAGTATTGATGCATATTTTAAAATGTAATCTCATACATCAAGTAGCTTAAAAAATGGATATAAAAAGGGGTGTTATTTTGTGACCAGAATCTCCAGTTTGAAGTGCATCCTGGCACTATTGGCTTCCACTCTTGCCATGGCTGGAACAGTCAGATTAACTGTACTTTGTTAAATTAGTGCATTGCTTTTTATGATTTGTTATTCTATGATTATAGAATAGAAATTCTAAAGTAGCTTTGCAAGCTATTTAATGAAGATTTTTGCAAGTTCTTTAAATACAAGCATTACTGCTTTTGGGCTCCTATACACATGCAGGAAAGCTCCTCTGTGGCACTGTGATTTCAACGCATCGAAGTAGACTCAATTAATTGAGCCTGCTGGAGTGTGGTAGTTACCGTGCTCCAGCAGACTCCAGCATCACATGTATCAGCATCCCCACACGGAAAAATGGTGGCAGGACACTTTAAACTAAAGCTTGTTTAACAAGCTTTAGTTCAGAGTGCCCCACCACCGTTTTTTAGTGCAGGGATACTGATACACATGACACCTGGGTGCTTTTAATTAGCACGGGTCTCAGAGCTATGCTAATTAAAGTGCCTCCTCTCCCCGCCACCCCCCCCCACACCTCCCAGAGCGTGTTTATAAACACCCTTTAGGTTTTTCAGGGTCTGAAAAACAGGAGTTTTCATATGAGCCAATTCTGGCCAAACCCAATAAGGTAAGTGGTACAAATAACTAAAACAGAAGGGGCAGAAATTACCAACACTGTTAGAATTTCAAAAGCAAAATTATGAACGTCATTTAGGTGCCTGTTGAACCAATCTCTATCTGACCTCAACTGACCTCAAGTTCAACTCCTATTTTCATCCTATCTTATATGTTATTTTCCTGAACACTCATAAAATCACTTTGCTGAAAGCTATCGTACTTTACAAACTGGTTTCACAAAGTCATTACTTCCCTTTTATGATTGTGAAACTATTGGATCAGTGGAAAAGGTAATTGACCAGAAAATGAGTATAAGCCATTGGTGTTGAAACTTAGCTCTGATATATTATTTACAGGAAAATGGAGCCTGATTCTGACTATTCTGACAGCACCACATGGACAGAAATGTCATCTGGAGAATAACCTCCCTATTCATTTTCTTTTCTTTTTCAGGGCATCCTTCTGTATTCAAGTATCTGCCAACTGAAACTGAGCTATACATGGGCAAAAGGCCAAAGCAAGGTTTGAAGGCTGAAGTCTGATTAATGGTAATGTAAAACTAATCCTGAAACTGATCTTATTTTAAAAGTATTGCCTTAACATAACATCACGTCAGTTATTTAGAAGGCAAGAGTCAGGCATGTAACAGTTACGATTCTGAAACAGCAACCTAATTTGACCTTCCTGGCATCTAGGCAATACTAGAATCTGATGTTTGTTATAATGCATGTAAATACAGAGTGAAGTTGTTGGCTTCACTGAACTTCTCGTAGGTGTACACTAGCATGGCTGAGATGACTATTACATTTTCTATTACTGTAAATAACACTGACTGTCTTTATTTCAATCCATACAATGGACTCTAATCTATTTCCATCTGAGTCAACATACATCCAGAATACCTCTATTACTATCCTGGAGTTACTCCATTGCATAGTAGTGCTCACAGGAGCAAAACTTTACTTCACAGATCACATAGCACAGTTAGCATTGTGCAGGAAAGCATACTTGATTCAGATTTCTGTGCATTCACACTGATTGCTGTCCCTTTCATAGCATTAAACTAACATAGAACCCGCATTAAATTTCTTTGACTTTAGCCACACACCCCAGAATAGAATTGCACATCAAAAGAAGCATTTTGGGGGCCAAATCCCAGACTCTCATATGCAAAACAGAGGACCTAACTGCAGCAGAAGTTCTGTTACATACAGAACAAGACAAAATGTGGAAAAGTTATGCAGGAAGTCTGTAATAATGATGCACCATGAAACACAGTTCGACACAGGCTTACAACACAGCCATCTGTAGAAACAGGATAAAAGCAAGTAGGAAGCATATGCCAAGCCTAGTGGTAGATGTTTATAGATCCTCCCTTACACTAAGCCAGGGCAAGACTATGGCTGCTAAAACTATTCTAGCCTTTAGTCTATAATGTATGATCTGTCCTCCTGTTCTACTCAGACCACACAGATTCACCCAGTTCATCCTGGCTGAGCTCATTTTGTTACGTTTCATGAAATAATCAAGCCCAAAAAGAAATACCGTCTTGATTTCAAAGTAGCAAGAGATGAAGAGGTCATCATTGTCAGCATAGCAAGATAGCCTAAAGTCAATACAGCTAAACTGATTCATACCAGTTGAGGAACTTACCTGATCTTTTAACATCATCGAGCTAAGCTTTCAGCTTTTACCTGACCTACAATTTTGCATGCACAACTGTGCAAATGTCAGAGCTTGTCTGTTCAAATCTTGCCCCGGGATTTGAGTGACGGGTTATGCATGTTTAAATACAGGCCACGTATTGAAAACTGAGGCCATAACATTTTAGACTGGCGAATACACTTCACAAAGGATAATAAAGTTCAAGAGCCTTAGAGACAATGGTAAATATTTCTCCACCCATCCCATTTTGCTCATTACTGAAAATCCATGAGAACTGTCTGATTGGAATGTTTTGGTTTGAAGCCTGATTGAATCTTGGACAAGATGCTGCACAAAAAGCATTTTCTTCCAGCAACCTACCAATCATGCTAACAGTTGTTGATTTCAGATTTATCACCACTCTTAAGAAGTGAAAATCCCTATTGTTATAGCTTCCAAGCTAAAGGGAAATCTGCCAGAGGTAAAAGAAATAGTGAAGATAATTAGGCTTGGAGGAATTTGAATGTATATATTATGAATTTTGATAGCTAATATTGATGTTTACATCTATGTATTTTCCTCCCATTTTACTGACTTAAATATTTTCACTAGCAAGAAATAAAGAACTCTGATACTAATTGTTCTATATTCATATTATATTGGCTGTAGAAGTCAAGATTAATAACAGATTCATGAATAAAAAAATGATTTTATAACATTCAATTCTGACAGACTGCCAGGACCAGTTGTCTACAAATGCTGTAATTCAAATGTTTTTAACTATCCCTGTCTGTAAAAGCTCATTTATCGATGATGAATTTTTTAAAATTAGTTGTGGGTGGAAGAAAAGCAGCTAATCCTTATTTAACCAGTTCAACCCTATTTTTTCCAAGCTTTTTTATGATCAAGACACTCATAAATTGCTTACTGTATTGGTGATTCTCTAAGTCTAAGTTAGATAAGCTGTCTATGAAGTTAAAGACAAAGATTTCACAAAACACTGGAACAATATTTGAAAGAAATGATGTTTCTAAAGATGTCTCTTTCTCTTTTAAAGAACGCTGGCTGCAGTTAAATGGCTGATTTATTTGGTGTATAAAGAACAGTTTCTAGAAATTGACCTGAAATTCCCTTTTTGTTGACCATCAAAGCCAAGAGAGATTAAATATTTTCAGCCCATACTAAGTACAACTTGCTTCATACTAGTAACCAAGATGCAAAAAAGCCTGGCCAATAGCCACAAAAAATAGGCTCCTCGCTGTAAATTAGGTACCTGGATAAGTCCCCCATTAGTCAAAAATGTTGAGTATGTAGCAAGCACCCTGTGACTGTACTGAACAGGAGCTAACATGTATTTTTGCTCAGTAGGAAAATTAATGAAGAAGGTACATTATTAACAGGAAGGAAGGAGGTTAGTTTCCCATATTTACTCACATACCATACATACATATTTACTAGGGATATGTGAAGCGGGTCCTATTTGATTCAGATTCGGATTCAGCCCAAATTAGGAACGGTTATTCAATTTGTTGACTGCCTGCCACTCCCCCTTGGCTCGGTGATTGGCCACAGGGGAGCCTGGGTGCACCCAGGAGGCACCAGTCACCGAGCTGGGAGGGGTGCAGGGGAGCCCCCACGTGGCCCCCGGTGGACTCAGAAGTGCTTCTGGTCCACTTCTGAGTCTGCTGCCAAGAGTGCTGGGGAGCCCCCTGTGCTTCTGAGGGATGCTCCATGCACCCCAGCCTCACAGCACTCACGAGCCCCTGCTACCTAGAGGTAGGTAGAAAAAAAAACACTTAAAGCTGTCTCTATGTCCAAATCTCTGAATGTTTCCAAATCTCTCTGAATCAATTCAGAGGGGTCCAAATCGATTCAGACACATTAAAGGGTCCTCTGATTCAATTCAGATTCAGGGATTTGGCCACTGAATTGGACTGAATCTCCACCGAATCAAATCTGGGAATGAAGCTTCGCACAGCCCTAATATTTACTCACATGCCACACCAAAAGCCCTCTAAAGTGGGGTGCATACCTTAGGCAGGCAAAGCGGATTTCTGTGCTACAACAGAAACATGAAGGTGCTGGAATGACTGCTGGGGGATGTGACTCAGAAGGAGAAGAAAAATGTTTGTTTTGCCCCCCAAAAGGGAAATGGGATACAGTCTCCATAAGTCCACCAAGAACTATATTATTATTATTGGTTTGACATGAAAGGTATGCAGCCACTACAGGAACAAAGAGCAATATTAAATCCATAATATAACTAGGGACTTCATATGACCTAGAGTAACCTGAGTCCAGGGTAACTTATTTGCAAAGCTGCAATTTGGGTAATTTTGTTTTGTTTACAGATGGTAGCATTTCAGATAACAATTTTCCTCTTCCCTTTCCCTCCATGCTCAGCAGCATGTCCCCTCCCCTCCCCCACCTACTGCTTCAGCTGTCCCAGCTGTGGCTCACCTG
>NW_017729028.1:20822923-20829976 GCF_001723915.1 Gavialis gangeticus
TAACATTTTCCAAAGGGAAAAGGGAAAGAGCTATTTTAACATGTAAAGTGTTTTGGGATAGGTTCATAATTACATCATTCATCATAGAAGCAAAAGCAGCTAGGATAAGAAATTTCGCAATGTTCCTTCCACATTAATACTTTTCTTTTTATGCTATTGTAATCTGGATTCTTTCTGAAGTCACTTGCAACCACAGACCCAGGCTTGGCAGGAAGCCCCTTTCACTCTCCTGTATGTAGTTTTGTTTCTCAAACTGTTTCACAGAGCTGCATTCTTAAATATATTTAAAGAAAATTGTCTTAACCCATCAGTACACTGGACCACTGGTTAGTTAAAGATCCGCAACAAGCCAGCCCTGAATAACTTTAAGGTATTCCGATCCCCACACTCTAACTGGCTGTTAATGGTGTTATAAGTAACCAAAACTAAATACCAGGTTTTGAATACTGATTGCCTCCATATGTTATGCAGAGCTCATAAACTCCACTATTAACCATAAGGAAGTTAACGTTTAATATTACTTCATCCCCTCACTAAGATCAGCACTGTATTTCTCTCTAAATATATGCCTTTCCTTTCTAAATGATGTTTTTCTCTCTAAATGACTCTGTGTGTGTGTGTGTGTGTGTGTGTGTGTGTGTGTAAGTAAACAGTCAAGCAATCGGTATTCAAACCTAGTATTCACTTTTGGTTACTTATAACACCATTAACAGCCAGTCAGAGTGTGAAGTTCTGTGTACCTTAAAAGTTATCCAGGGCTGGCCTGCTGCAGATCTTTAAATAACCAGTGCCCCAATGTATTGAATGTGGTTCTGTGTATGTGTGTGTACACACACACACACAAATATAAAAATACACACATGCAGAGAAACTATGTGCTTTGAAGCAGAATTTAATGTATGTGAAGAGACCAGCTAGAGGTGCAAGGTCCTCAGAGCTAACACCTCTGACCTTGTGATGACACTTACTGTCCTTGTCCAACAAGGCACACTTCTTTGTTCATTAACAGTCCAGAAAGTAATCATCTCACATCATACTTGCATGCCCCACATTTGAAAATAAATTCTTCTTGTAGGGTGGCTCTTTGTGGTTGCACCTCCACTAGGGTACCCACCAACTATCCAGGATCTAAATTTTAACCCTTCAACTAATTTGGCCAGAAGACTTTTTCTAAGTGCTTTGTACCTAAAAGAGAAATGTACCGATGATTTCCAGTCACTTGCAGTAACTAAATATTGAAGATCATTTTAAACATCAATCTTGGCAGTCTATTAAAATCCTTTCTCCCTCTAGTCTAGTTAGAGCTGGAAGCTTGATCCATTGCCTTCTACTTTGGAAGGCGGAAGCAGGTAGTCACAGAGCTCTATTAAAAACAGAATGTCCTTAAGAGTCTCTGCATCTCTTAAATAGGTCATAAACAAAGACAGAAGCACTATTTACTGTGCTATTACGGTAAACAAAAATAGTGACCCCCCGGTAATTATGAAACAGATTGACTGTGGCAGGTGGGGTTTCAACAATCTGGTTCTAATTTTCAAACACGGGATTAGAGCTGAAGCACAGGCTTGCCATAATAAATTAACTATATTCCAATACTTACGTGGCTCATTTCTTTTCACTTCTACTTTCATTTTACATTAGCGAAGTTTGGCACTTCTGATTTAAAAACAGGCCCTTTCACTTCTTAAATCAGTATCAAATCCAGTGAGTATTTTGTGGCTCAGATTTTGTAACCTTATGTTTAGATGCGATTTCACTAGGATACCTGTTGAGTACCAAGCCCTAGGAAGCACCATGCCCATTGCATTGAATAAGAACATAAAAAAAATATACATTCAACTCTGACAAGCAATGGGCAGTTAGTGTCATGGAGAGATCTATGGATTTGAAAGGCAGAACTGCAGCAGACAAATTTCTTACATCGGTAGGGGTGAAAACCAAATTATGAGACAATGGGGAACAGCACAACTCAGGCAGAGTGAGCAAGGAAGGAACTTGAAAGAAGTCTTAGAGGAGACCTGGAACAAGTTTTTAGAATACTTTAAAATTGAGGGGAATGTTTGATTTTATTTTGACTAAGCTCTTAAATATAAGCTAGTTTATTGTCCTGGATAATGTTTTCCAAAGAGATTTAAGAACCTAAGTTATATCTCAAAACTGACTTAGGCACTGATTTTCTTATGCTGTACCTCCACTAAAGTGAAATGATTGCCGCAATTATAGACATACCTGAACACTAGCTATCTTGGCTACCAAGAAAGAACTAAGTTGTAAAAGTACAGGCTTGACTATAGACTTTACTAAATCTATACCTCCACAGCTTCATTGTAATACACATGCAAGCCAGCTGGATTAAGCCAATGCAGGTGCACCGACACATGATACGATTATGTTGGACTATACAACATGTGGAGCATTGGGTTCTGAAGTTGTCAAAGATATTTTTGAGAATAGGACTGAGGGCCAGATCTAAAAAGGTGTGAAGGTGCTTTAAGTATCTAAATCTCCATTGATTTCAGGCACTTAGGGTGCATCTACACATGCATTTCATCTGCGATCAGTTTACTTATGAGTACACTACCTGCAAATAAATCCTTCCAAGCAGGTGTCTACACATGGAGGGACATGAAAGCAGATATCCCACTTCCTGTGATCCTGAAATGGGCCCCTGCCACCACCAGGGAAGCTCAAGGCTTGACACCATCTTGAAAAGGCAGCCCCACTCTCTGCTCCCTGGCCAGCCACTTCTTTGGCCAGGAACAGCATGCAGAGTGCAGGAGCAGCATGCTGCAACTGTGTCAGTGCTACTTCTACCTCCCTGCACCATGGCTAATCCAGATCCTACCCCTGGCAGCAATTCCCAGCACCCCAGGCTCCTGCTGGGCACCATGATGGTGCTGCTGGCCCACTGCATCACCTGCTGGCTGGTCCATGGCCATCTGGGCTCTGCCAGCCTGCCTCCCACCCCCACCCGTGCACAGCGGCCACTTGCCTGGCTGCACCGCACCATTCCAAGGCTGCCACCACTGCACAGCTGCCACCTGGACCCCATCATGCTGAGTGGACTGCAGCAGAGACATCAACAATAAGCTGCTGGACACCTCTGCCTTGGCTGCCTTTTCCCCTCACTTTGCTGGATCTCCAGCCCCACCACCTCTGGCCCCACTGGGCCAGCGAGGACTGGTGGCTGCATGTTGTCCAGCAGACCTGGGATGATGAGCAGTGGCTGAAGGCATTCAGGATGACCCAAGCCACCTTTCTGGGCCTCCTGAAAGAGCTCTGCCTGCACCTGGAGTGACAGAACACTGCCATGTGCCTGCCCCTCCCTACAAACACCCCACCGGCTCTGGGTGTACAACCCACTGACAGTGGTGGTAGGGTTTCATGCCCTAGGATTACCCAGTGCATCAGGGCCCTGAATAGGATCCATATCCCCATCATCTATCTGCCCAAAAGTGACCACCCCTAATAAAGCTGGAGGAGCTTCCACTCAGTTGTGCTCCAGGCCATTGTGGTGCCTTCACTACTGTGAGCACTGGCTGGGTGCTTTGTGTGTTTTGGAACTCTGCCCTGCCAGCCCTGGTGCAGAGTGGGTGCTTCATGCCAGGGATGCCGGACTTCTAGTTGGGCACTGTGGTGGTCCCAACCCTCCTCATCAGGGACCCTGCCTACCCGCTCCTGTCCATGCTCATGTGGTTCTACACCAGCCAGCTGGACCCCCACCAGGCCCAATTTAACTGGTACCTGGGCCAGACCTGTGCCCTGGTGGCATGAACTTTCAGCTGCTTCAAGGGATGCTGGTGTACCCTCACCACCCACCTTGAGTTTGCCAAGGACAACATCCCCCCCAGGTCATTGTTGCATCCTGCATGCTGCATAACATCTGCAAGACCCAGGGGGAGCTGTTTTGTGAGGCCTGGCCAGAGGAGGCACAGCGGGCAGAGAATCCCTCTGCAGCACCAGATGTGGAGGCAGCGAAAGCAGCAGAACGCTACCGCCAAGACCCTGGGTGAGCTGGCAGTGGGGGCCAGGACTCCAGGTGCAAGAGGGGCTGGCTGATCACCACCTCCTGCAGTCCCTGCTGTAAGCCACCTAGACAGCTGCCCATGGATCCTCCCCACATCCAAACCCAGCACCACACTCACTGCAAACATGTCTCAGAACAACTTTTTTTATTCCCCTCATTTCAAACAGACCCACCCCTCCATCACCAACAAATACACCCCCCTCCTTCTCCAGCAAACAGACCCCTTCTCCCCTACCTTCCCAACAGCAGAGCCCCGCTACCACCCACCCCACCTGCCAACAATAAAACACCCTCTTCCCCATGCAAACTATTTACAATAACGTGGTGGTTTGTGTGGGTGCCCTCCAGGGGTGGGTGGCCATAGGGTGAGGGCACCTAGGGGGAAGAGCCTGGGGACAGGCAGCAAACATCCAAGCCTCTGGCCATTCCCCTGCAGGTGTGCACTCCACAGCAAGTGAAGTCGGTGTGGGGCTCACCAAGGGGCAACAGTGGCCTCTGGTCTCCCAGCATGGGTGGCTCCCCCTCTGGCAGCTGGTGTCCAGGGCCAGCAGGGCTGGCACACAGTCCTGGACCTGCTTCAGGTAGCTCCAGCTCCATCCCCATGTGGAGCCAGGGTGAGCAGCAGGCCTGGGCCCAGGTTGGAGGGCTGGGTGGTGGGGGACCTGGGGCAGGGGCTCCTGGCTCATGGAGGTAGCACTGGACCTCCACCCAGACCCATGAGGGAGTCTGCATCTGGGCAGCAGACAGCTGCCAGAGGCCAGGTAAGGCTATGGTCAGGTGCAGGGCAGCAGATGGTATGAAGGTGACTGCCAGAGCCAGGACACTGTCCAGCATCCTGCAGCCATCCTCCATGGCTTCCAGTGTCCTGGCCATGAATGCACTCTGCTCCTGCAGGGCCTCCACTCACTTGCACTCCAGGGCTAGGACCTGCACCCAGAATTCATGATCCACCCTATCCCACACATCCTTGCGGGCAATATCCTCTGTCCACCAGGCCCATGGATCTTCCAGACAGTCCACTGCAGCCATCACTATCCTGTCTAGGAGAAGGGTACAGTCCTGGATCCTCCTCCTGTGGAGCCAGCTCATCCACAGGGCCCCTGGCCTAGGGGGTGGTGACCCTGAGCCCACATCCAGGCTGCTAACTGGAGGCTCTCCCCCATGTGCAGCTGCAGGACCTACAGAGCCATGATAAAGAAGTGGTTTATGAGAGTTTGCAACATTTCTGAGATGAGATGCTCTGTACCAGAGACCCATGCACTGCCCAGCCTCAGATTAGTTGTTGGGCATGAACAGGTGCCCAGGGACCATGGTATGTCAGGTGGGCAGTCCCAGGTCCAGGCAGCTGCCAGCCAAGACTCTCATAACTGTTGGGACCCAGAGGCCTTCCTGCCTGAGTTTTGACCTTTGTGCTGTGCTTAGCTTAAGCGGCATGCTTAGCTTGAATTGTGGTCAAGGCTTGCACCCAGTAAAAAGGAGCAGATGAAAAACTACTGTCCCTAACTTAAAATGACCACATCCCTGAATGCCATGGTGGGATAACGCAAGGGCCAGGGGAATGCGGCTGGCCCAGGCAGGGAGCGGGGATCAGGACCAGGGGGAGGGACTGGTGTGGGGAGGACCCTCCCCCCATTGAGGGGCTTACCATATGGAGGGGGCTAATGGGGCTGGCTTACCTGGTGGCTCCAGTGGGTCCCAGATGGTGGTGATGGCATGTGGCTCCTGGAAAAAACTCATTGGGCAACAGGGTGCAATATGCAAGTGCCTGGCCAGGGTTCCCACCTGAGGAGGAGCTGGCACTGCTGGCAGCTGGTGGTCTCTTGTAGATACGCCCTTATATCTTTTTGAATTTGTACTTTAGACTCCTAAAATCACCAAGGACATGTCTACCTAATGTCCCAAGTGAGGCAGGGCACACCACTGAGCAGTAAGTCCCCACTCACTTATGCCTGCTCAGTACCAACCCAGACACAAATTTGCAGTGTTGGTAGTTCAGAAAACACCTTCCCATGTACCTCAATACCATACTCAGGCTCTCTCAAGTGCAAGCTACGATGCAAGCTTAGGGCAACACAAAGATGTTTACAGAACACACTTGCCAGCATGAGTGTGTGCAGAGCAGGAATGAGTGGCTTCTTTCTTAGTGGTTATGACTGGTCTCACACAGGGCACATTAGGTGCAGACAGAAGTGCAGCTCCCCACTGTAACTGAGAAAGCTTTACAGGAAGCGTTCTGATTTACAAGGATCCCCCGGACCATACAGAAGTTCACTGTTGGTTCTGGGGGGAGGGGAATCTAGCTGCTGGCTGCAGCCTGCAGCTGGTTTCCCCTAGCAATGGTCCCTCCTCCCTGGGAGGCTGCAAAGTTTTCAGAATGGGAGGGCAGAAAGGGAACAGAGGGAGCTCATTCTAGTGGCTCCCCAGCCAGTGCTGAAGGGTAGGGTAGGTGAATTGGAGCCACCCCAACCACAGCCACTCTACTCCAGAGGGGCCTGAATAAACCCCAAACAGAAAAGAACCCCAAACCAAACTCCTTCCACTTCCTTTTCCCCTTCCCATTCTGAAATCATCTCAAGACTGGGTGGCAAAAGTGGCTGTGTTTTGAAACAACTTCATCTGACCCCTCATGTAATGAGGGTCCAGATTTTCACCAAACCAGCCATTTTGAAGCTGTCTACGGCCTTGCACTTGGGTTTGATCACAGCTATAGACCGCTTTCTGTGGCCAGATTGAGCGAAAATTGTCACTTCGGTCTACATCTATTGTAGATATACCCTGAGGCACTTTTGGAAATGACTTTAAGTTGTGTAACACATTAGCTTACACATTGCTGCTTTCTTCAGCCAAAGCTACTGCAAATACAGTTCAAGAAATCATGAACAGGCCATGTTCCACAGAGCAGCAATGGGGCCAATCACCAATCACAGGCTGTAGGAACAGCCACCAGGAGTTTAAATTGAGAACAGGAAAAATCCAAAACAAAAAAAAAAAAAAAAGAGGTCAGGGGGAGGAGGGCAGATGTGTGT
>NW_017729028.1:20840137-20842618 GCF_001723915.1 Gavialis gangeticus
TAGGCAAGGATGAGAGGATAAACTGTGTTATTGTTATTAATTAATTGGTAAACAAATACTAAAATGTGAAATTGACAAAGTTTTAATTAAAAAATTTCAACCCTTGATAAATCAACTAAGCTAAACATTCAGAAAGATTTTTGAAAACATTTCAGGTTTTTATTGAATTTTATTCTCTCGCTGGGCTTTTCAATGTCAAAATTCAAAAATCTAAATTAAATATTCATGGAAATTTTAGCCAGCAGCACATAAAATAATTGAATACATAAGGCAGACTCATCTGCAAACCAAGAATACCATCTGAGTCACAGGACCTTTGTTATTTTTCCTG
Organism: Gavialis gangeticus; assembly: GCF_001723915.1. NCBI lineage: Eukaryota > Metazoa > Chordata > Crocodylia > Gavialidae > Gavialis > Gavialis gangeticus. The sequence continues at coordinate 20,840,469 of NW_017729028.1, forward strand.
AAAGAAATAAAATTAACATATATTTGCAACTAAATTACTTATCTGTGTTGAAGGAAAACAGTAAGCAAGGACAAAATGGTATGTGTATGTCTCCCTTGGAAAAGGTTGCAGTACTTCCAAGACCGGTATGGCTGTTCAGCTCTGCACAAAGAGTGATTGCTTAGAATTTTAAAGGTGTAGTATGTGGCTTCCAAGCTCCAAATCTAACTGCTAACCATAGACAAGTGCCTGCTATGTCCCAAGACACAAGATTTTAAGACATCAAAAGGCATCTAGTCAGCACACCTTCCTAGCATATACTTTTTAACTTCTTCAACAAAACTATACTCCATGACCCTACCCCTAAAGGGAATCAAGGCTCAATTCTCAACTCCAAGCCTGCTGCCAAAAATCCTCCTAATCCAACCTTTCAGCCAAAGAAAAATTTCCAACACACCAATAATAGCTTTTGCTCTAGCCTGCAAAATCTCTCCCAGTCCACAGGGCATGTGCTATGACACAGGTTGGCAACCTTTTGTGGCTACACTCCAGAGTGACCCAGTTGGAGCCAGGAGTGAGTGAGAGGACAGGTCCTAGCACCCAGCCACTACTTTTCCCCACAGCAGCATGAGAACAACCCCACTCAGCCAGCACTTCTGCCTGAGGAGGCACAGGGAAAGTGCTGCAGCTAAAGATCCCTGCTGCTGGATGTCCTCATGGCCTTACAACCATGAGCCAAATCAAATTTTTCCATGGGGCAGGTCCACCGGTTGCTGACCCCTGTGCTATGCCAATTAGAGAAAACTACTAAGCCTGATCTTTCCCAAGGGCCACACAAATTCTTGAATTATCCCTATGTGTTGGTAAATTTATAATAAGTTAGTCCTATCTAATTATGTCTTCCAAGGATGATAGAAAGGGGATTTCTGGCTCTCCAGTTGGGGTGTGTGATGTGGTAAATCACACACCTTGCTATTCTAGACCTTATGTTAAGACCAACAAGGAAATAAGAAATTAACCAAAAGTAGTAGTTAACATGTCTTCATTGCACCTGAAAAGTCAGTGATAGAACATGTTGCATCAATTCTTAAAAAAAAAAATAGAGGATGATTATAATTAAGAAGCAAGACAATCATCACATTTTTAGAAAATCTTTACTTTCCCCCATTTTTCCATGACATGGCATGCACCACTTACAACAGTGCATATGGCAGTATCTGGGGACAAGCCAATTACTGATTCAAGTGCAAACCAAAAGTGCAAGCCACAGAGTTCATGCTCATACCATTTTACATGCACCCAGACTGCAGGAACAGGCTGGATATTAGGCTTACCAGATCATTTATTTACTTACATAAATGTGGCCTTACATAAGTTACTACCTGCATAATTTTGGGATGGAAAAAATCAGATTGTGGATCAAGGTACACTTAACTGTCTGTTCCTAAAAGCACTTTTCCTATTTAAAAAAAACCAAACACTTAAAGTATATGATAGACTGAGTACATTGATTTCAAATGTAGCCAGGAATCTGCATGACAAAGTTTGCTGATTTGGCCTGCTATTTTCTTTATAGCCATTAATATATTTTTTTAAACTTCTAAATGCATGTGGAAAAGAAAGAGTTAAGAGCTTTCAATAGATCTATTATATGTGCCTCTCCTTTTGTGGAGACAGAGAACTCAGTTCACCTGCAATTTGACCAAAAAATGTAATGGTTGAAATTAAAGTTCTGATTACAGCCTGGGAAGTTTACTTTGCAGGGCAGCACGAGTGTGTGCTTATTTTACATTTCCTGAAGACGCCCCTTAGAGCAAATGCTGCTGAATTTATATCCTTAAAATAAGCCCTAAGGGAGTTCAATTGAAGTTATTATCTTGACGGAGAAGAAGTTCGACTTTAAATGATGCGGAAAAAGCTGAACCAGCACCAATCAGACCTGACATCTGAAAAAACTAGAATCGGGTAACAATTCTAGCTCTCTTCAGTGCCGCTGATTTAAAATTCCAGGAGGGGACAGAAGATTTGGAATTTAAACGTTGCTGTATTCTCAGTTCTAGTGGATATAATGGACCAGACAGGACAAAAACTTTAAAGGGACCATAGAATGCAAGGTTAATTGAATGGCATTTAACTGTAATGTCAGTTCAGTTAGTAACTTCCTGAACAGT
>NW_017729028.1:20847618-20866015 GCF_001723915.1 Gavialis gangeticus
AAGGGACCATAGAATGCAAGGTTAATTGAATGGCATTTAACTGTAATGTCAGTTCAGTTAGTAACTTCCTGAACAGTTTTGCTCTATCAATCATCCTGCATGTAAAGCTAAGACAAAGTACTCTACTGTGCCACAACTCAAGTGTGAGCCTACACATTAAACAGAACAAAAATCTTTTCACCTCTTCAGTTTCTACCACAAATGCTTACATGATCCACGAGGTAACAGAAACACTCAGGTTGGGGCAGAAGCCTGGAATCCTAAAGAACCAGTCTAATGGACTTCTACAAACCATTTGCACAAATACTACTCACGGGAGTATGGGTTGCAGGGTTGGGTCCAAAACTTCCAGTCAAATTAGAGACCCAGTATTAAGTCCCATGAGATGTCACAGCACTGCCCTATCACTGAGTCTTAAACTTCACTAGTATCACTCAGCAGATTTTCTGAGGTTATTCTGTTTTGTGACTTGTAATAGTAATAGATATTAAAAGCTGTCTTTTGTACTGGTGGAAATGTGCTCTGAATATCCAGACAATGATGATTAATTAACTCATTTTTCTAATGCCCAGTTTCAACTCAAAAATAGCTAAATCAGACTGTATTTTAAGCTATTGTCCCCTTGCCTTTGGCACAACCCTCCTCTCTTGACCTTATCTTTTCAGTTTCCTGTTAAGATGTGCATTTCATGAAACAAAAACCTAACTCATTTTCAAATCCAGACCCAGGTCTTTCCCTATCGCAACCATCAGCTAATTTCCTTAAAACATCATCACATAATCAAGGGGCTCCAGGGACCAGTGTCCTAACCCTGTCCTGTATGACAGATGGAAGATTCCTTTCTTACAAGTCTAAAGCTCAAGGTTGACAGGAGTCCTTCAGGGAACAATACTCAATTTTTCCAAGGCAGTACCAGCTACAGGTCAACTATGGCACTAACTATAAAAAACCCAAAGACTTTTCCTGTTGCTCTGTCAGTGCTCTTTAATGTTAACTTGAAGGGAGTACCCATTCCTCATACAATTGTATGAAACACCAACAGAAGTGCATACATACATACTATTTTCTGAGTTGAACATTTGACCTCACTTATTGTTGCCCAGTTTATTTTGGACAGAAGTATCCAAGTTATTTGTGTTTGGCCAGTTCCCTTCTCTTTGCTCCCCTCAATGGTCCAACTATGCATAAAAGAGCAAAACTGGTAACCTTCCCTGGTGCAGCTACTTACCTCTAAAACTCAATAATTAATCCCAAGTGGATGACAAATACTATGCAATTTATTCTCTGTTTGGCTGCAGTTTGAAGGAGCATGGACTCTGAATTAGTGAGCGGGTTGGGTTCAATCTGGAAAGCATATGTTTCTCCTCCATCATTCAATCCATCAAAATGCAAAAAAGCCTGGGAAAGGCACATGGCACATTTTGATATTACTCATTACCATTAATGTCCCTGTTATAAAGATATGTTTTATTTGCAGGTAACAAACAGCCTCATGGGCATCTGGGAACACTTTGAATGATTGCCAGAAAAAAAGAAATGTGGGTCATAACTAATGATCAACATCCCCTTTTAATCAAATGAAGCCGTCATAATGTGTCAAACCTCTAGGGGAACAAGGACCTTTCACCTTACTGAGGCCTGCAGTAGCAATAAGCAATGCTGGTGAGTGGCCTCTTTTTCTTTAAAGAGGGAAAAATGGGAACTATACATCAATGTATATATCTGACACTGTAAGCAGAAAAGAAACTGAGGCTGATGAATGGAGATAGCTGGAGATACAAAGAGAGGCAGTAGCCTGGTGCATATTACAACAGCATAAGTCAAATTGTCTTGTGCATCTGCTGAAATTCTCATTGGCATCTTTATGCTCTGCCACATGCAGAACTCTGCTGGTGCCAAAAATGCCACAGACCATCACCCTGACACAATCTTCTCTCATCCTATCGTTGTCTTGCAATGGATTCATGAAGATTTTGTGTGTAACGTTCAAGCCACAACTCCACGGATCTTTAATCAATTGGGAACTCAAAATGTCACCCTGGGATTTTATACACTTGTTTCTCTCACATAATGAAACACACTAAGCAGGATAGGTCAAACATTTTCCATCATTCCCCCCCCCAATCAGAAAATTCAATTTTTTCTGGCATAATTTTTTTTGTGAGATATGGCAGACTGATAGACTTTATCTTTCTCCCCCCCCCCCCCCGCACTTTAAACAAAATACCCTATACAAAAAAAATTATGCCAGAAAAAATTAATTTTTTCTGGCATAAATTTTTTTTTGAGATATGGCAGACTGATAGACTTTATCTTTCCCCCCCCCCCCCCGCACTTTAAACAAAATACCCTATACAAAAAAACAAGAGCATTTATTATTAAGATCATACCCAAAAGCTTCAGGTCAAAACCAGAAATTTTCCATTCACATATGCTGTTTTACTGAACTTAGTATATTTGTGCAGTAAGCCCCTATTCTTCTCCAAGCACCAGGCTGCTAAGCTAAGTTCCCATTAATGCATGTTGGACATGGGATTCCAACCCTACAATATACCATTGCCGCTCTGCAAGAGAGGACACGAGATCCAGTCCAGTTAGTAAACCCAACCCAAATGGAGAATGGAGGCATGAAGCACGACAGTGACATTTCCAAATGGAAAAATTTTCCATTTTTATTTTTTTGCTAAAGACCCAATGTTTTCCCCAGGAACATTTTGATGAAAATATTTTTTGTCAACATTGTCCCCAAGGAGGGGGAAAGAAAAGAAAATCCCTTTTTTAAATCAGGTTGGGTAGTCATCACTGTACTGTTATTAATTAAGAAGGTATCAACAATGTGTCCTCTGCTGTAAGAGATGTGAACAAAAAAACTTAGCTCCACTAGGCACTATTACAAGGCCACAAAGAGTGGATGTCCTGCTCTCTTTGCAGACGTGCTAGTACAGCAGATTTTTGTATGGCTGCTTTGCCCACCCTCTATGGTGAAAGGGGGTGAATGATGAAGGGAATGAAGCTGCTTGTACATCCACTCCTGCACAACGTCTCAGAGGTCAGGCTTACTCTGGTTCACAGAAAACATTACATCTGAACCATATTAATGAGAGCTGAGTCCTTCCACATTACCAGAAAAAGCACCTTAAGTGTTTCAATGCAGCTTACACCAAAGAAAGGAACAGCTATTACGTACAGTCCCCACAACCTGGTGGTGCAAAAAAAAAGCTAGCCTGGCTCATCCTGGAGCTAGATACTATATTATGAAAAGTAGGTGGCTTTAAGTAACAACAGTGACTCCAAAGCGTTACTGTGTACTGTTGCAAGACCCTAGCCAACCCCATTCTTGCATTTTCACTACAATTCAAAAACCCTTCATCCAGCTCTAATTTAAAATTCTTCTGTGTTGCTTCAGTTGAAAAGACTCCCCAGATTTGTGTGTTTATAATGTATAACTCAGATTTCTCCCATGATGCTCCTCTATATATCAAAGAACGAACCCTTCCGTTGAAATGTTTTCTTCATAGTTTATCCCAGAAAGTCTGCTGTAGTTTTTTTTCTGAAGAACACATTCCTGACCAGTCTCTTAGGAACTGGCACTGATTGGAGTCTGGAAGTCTTGTTTCAGTATTATACCATCTGTGGGGTGAACTGACAGAGCATGGATCACAGATTATCATAGATCCAGTCACAGGACCCTTGCTGGCATCCAAAACTGAATCAGTTCTTTCCCAGGTTGCACAAGTATTTGGCTTCAATGGACACTCAGAGCATCTGAAGATAGGATACGGCCCAGCTCAGATCATCTATCCTCAGGGATAAAGTGTATGTCATATCCTCAGCTCTTGTAAGATGACAGCTTTTTTCCATGTCCGCGGAGGTACAGCAATTCATACCAACCAAGGATTCAACCTCCATTGAAATGAATGGGCAGCCATGTACCTCCTGTGAAACTAAGAATATAATGTTGGGAGCAATAAGTGCTGCCCATTGATGTGAATGGGAGAACTGTGTACCCCTGTGGGGAGAGGTCGAATTCACCTCCAGGGGTGCACAAGCTACCTACCTGTTCCTTACTGAAAGTATAGGAGAACTGTATATCCACACCGAAATGGTTCCCTCATCCTATTCGATCTTACTGGGAACTAAATGAACATCTAATGGATGAAACCAAATTTAACCCAAAATCTGAAGCAAAGCAAACTACACCTGGGTCACTGGCACCTCAGATTAATGCTCTGATTATGAACTACCCTTCCTCTCTACTCACCTGATTAGTATCAGCAGACACAGTTTCTGATCATTTTCTTATTTTGGTTTCATTGCTATATAAAGTAGTGACTGGGCATTATAACTGATGGCTGATTGCCCCTAGCTCAGAATGAGTCAATGCAGAGCCAAAAATAGCACTGACTCCTAGATACTTACTCTAACCACTAGATTATTGCTTCCTATTTGATTGAACTAAATAAAGGGATATCTCTTTAAACTGGAAGAGCTCCTTGCATGTTATTGTAGCTTCTAGCAACTGAGTGTAATTTTAACCATCCTGTCAACACTGTATAAACACACACCACATTTTCTACAAGGGATCACAGTTTTGCAGGAGAAGTACAATATGTGAGTTTAATACATAGAGGAAAGGAACAAGTGGCAAGTACTGAATTTGATAGCTTTGGATTTGGCACTGATGCTCACTTAGCTGTGTTTTCTAATGATCCCCCAAAAACCACCAATTTGAAGAGAAAGTATCCAGGCCTGCCCTCACACCCGAGCTACTGCAGCCAGTTGGCAAGCTTATCTTTTTGAATACTTGAAGCCATTGGTCCCAAGATATTGCCTGTGCTTGAACCTCCTTTCCAAGCTGCAAATGTTTTTGAGCTATGTTCTCTGCTTAGTTTTTGGTTTCAGTTATAAACTTAGGAGGAAATGAAAATGGAAGAAACGTGTTAGGCTTGCTATGCTAACAGAGATGTCAGACACTGAAGAGGACAAGATTCTCCTTCATTTGGTGATGAATATAATAAATTATTTAAGTTTTTCTAGTTATACTTCCTATTCCTCCTTGTCACAGAGCGGGACCTAAGGGCAGCCGTGATCCCTCTAGAGCCCCCTGCCATGCCAAGTAGGCGTTCCATCACCCTCTATCTCGCCCGCCACGTCTTGGTTTTATGAAGTTCAGTACTAGAGGCTGCCTTCTGTCCTCTTGGACATGGTGCTATGACTATTTGGGCTCCTACTCTGGACAGAGTGACCTGGTACACCCCCAGCCTTATTGGCTATGCGTGCCTCCTACCTTCCCTTTCGCATGCCCCAAGCCTAGCAGCTGTCCCGAACAATGTTGGGTCACTCTCTCTCTCTCTTTGCACCTTGCTTGGAGCCCCTGGGCTTGTCACACAACCGGCGCCCCTCTCGGCGCTCCTGGGCTTGTCACGCAACTGGCGCCCCTCCTCTGGCGCCGCCTGGGCTTGTCACGCAACTGGCGCCCCTCTATTTTATAGCCCTCTTGGGCTTATTAATGGTGTTCTTCCCCACCGGGCTCAGCGGCCTAAGCCTCGCCTGGCCCCTCTGGGTTCTTGTCAATAGTAAGTGTCCAGCCAGGCTCAGGCGGCCTAAGCCTTACCTGGCCCCTCAGGGTCCCTGTCAGTAATAGATATCCGGTTGGGCTCAGGTGGCCTAGGCCTTACCTGGCCCCTTTGGCCCCTTGGGGTTCCCCCTACAGTGGAGCCCCTCCGGTACTCTTTCCCATCCGCACCCCTCTTGGGGTGACTGTCATGAATACGTGCCCCCTCCTGGGACTTTTTCTATACGTGCCCTCTCCTGGGCTTATCCCTAGCACATACCCATTCCTGCAGCTTCACTCTGCCTTCTCCGGGCTCTCTATACTAATGAAACTGCCCTCACTGGGCTTGTTTCCCTAATACCACCCACCCTGGGCTTCCACTCGTGTGGCCCCCCCCACTCGGGGGGAACACAAGCCCCCCACAGGCTTCGCACTGGTGCTCCGTAAGTGGGGCTCAGATGGCCAAAACCACGCCTGGCCCCCTGACCCTTTGTCGGGATCCCCTGCCCTGCTCGGGCCTCTCAACTACCGCCCATACCAGGCTACCCGCTGTGCCACCTCGGCACAGAACAGCCGTGCCTTTCCAGGCACCACCCACATGTGCCCACACAGGGCACCAGGAACCCCCAATCTACTGGGGAGCTCCTGTGAGGCCTCCTCACACCCCTACAGCCTCACCCGGTCCTCCAGTCTATTTACACAACTCACATAACAGAACCATAAGCCAAACGGCTGTAACAGAACAACAAGCCTACCGGCTATAATGCACACTCCGGTCCCACAGGTTTCTCCTGCCCAGCCTCCCAGTCAGGGTTCTCTCTACCCTGTAACATGATGCAGCTGCTTGGTCTATCAGTCTGCTCAACCCAGCTGCAGAGCTCTTGCTCCTCCGGCAGCCAGAAGGTAACTACTAGCTAGGCTCCGGCCTGGGCTGTTTATAAAGGCCAGGCCCTGACCCTTTCTGGCCATGTGACCTGCTCCGGTTGCCCCGGCAACCAGCACCTGAGCTGCCCTGGCAATTAGCAGCTGCCCTAATTCCTACTTAGGAACGGGGCACCCGAGTGCCCCCGTGACACTCCTCTTCATAATGTGGTGCCTGGTTGCCAGCTATGCATTCTCAAAAACAAAAAGAAATACGGTCTGCTGAATAGTTACTCTATGCAGAGACAAAAAGATTTTCTCTCATCAAGCATGAAAGAATTAATAATCCTTTAGATTATTATATGCAGTAACATTATGATGTTTTTCAAAATAGTTCATATTTCTTGGAAATTTGTCTAAAAATTATTTCTGCAAATGTTGCATGCAGAAAAAATAAGCCACCCCAGGAGTCATTGCATCATTGGAGATGATGGACAGGAATATGAAAGAATTGGGGATTGCTGATTTCTTCTACTCAGACAGAGTACATTAATCACTTGCTCCTTAATAATCCTTAGTCTGAGGCTATGGAAGAAAACAGGAGAACCTACAATAGTTTTGAAATCAAACTCTTCTAGTATCCAAAGACATTTTTATTGAGTCTGCAGCAGAACTTCAGATGTCCCCACATCTGACTACACAGGGCACAAAAGGGGGAACCTGAAAGGACTTCAAGATGTGGAAACAGGCAGTCTAGAGTGCGAGGACAGTGAATGGTTCGGAGCTGTAATATATCTGAATATTTTGAAGGTCTATATTAATGACTATGGTCTTCCTGCTGTGGCAATTGAGTGGAGGAAATAATAATGGAGATTGAAAGGCATTCATCATTTGACCTCTTGTAACCCAGCCGTTTTTCAGTAGAATACGATAGGGATTGGGCACATCTGCTCTCAATAGCAAATGTAAAAAATGACCTTCAGATTTAAGGTCTGAAAAGCATACACTTCAGTTAAAGGAAGGACATAAAAAAATAGCTGTAGATTCAATATGACTTTAATAGTGCAATAATCATTCCATATTCAGGACACACAATTTCTTCTCCTGGAAACTTTAAGGCAATGTGTAACCTAGTGATATAAAAAGTGCATCTAAAAGTTGCAGTCTCCATGTGGCTGAACAACTAGCTTTGGTGGAGAAGGCAGGTGCACCACTATGCAATCCACGTGCCTACTTTGCACTGCTGCAAAACCAAAGTTGATTTCATCGTCACAGTCACAGCACAGCATGTAGTTCCCACACATTTGCCCACTTAGCTCCCAAAAAGAAGAAACACACTTTATTGTAAAAAAAAGAAAAGTCTGGAAACACTTGTGGATTAGAATGGAACAGATCCTTAAGTGAATTTGTATGAGGGTATGTACATGAAACCTCTCCCACCTCATGGAGTCCATATTAGGTGTTAAGTCATTATCCTTAGTGAACTATTGGAGTTGTTCTATCAGTGACATCCCAGGAAGAGATTGGTGGCCCAAGGAAGGGACAGGAAGTATTGTGTAGAGGACTGTCCCCGTACTGACACATTGGAGCTCATCTCTTTCTAGCCCAGGTAAACAGACTTCATGAAGCTGAAAGGTGGACTTTGTACTGGTCTGCTTAAGGGAGAGTTGTGCCACAGACATTGAACACCCCTTCTCACTCATCCCTTCTCCCAATTACAGTAGCACAAATGAGTCTTTCAACCATGACTTGCCTCTATAGGTTAGCAAGAAACGTGCTAAGCTACTTGGTCCAAAAATCCCATTTTTAATATGGGCCTAGTAAAAAGAAATATACTCATCACAAGAACGTTTCAAACACTAGCTCAAAAGAATTGCAAACAGTCGTATGAATGTCCTCCTAAAAAAATATCAACACTCTATAGTATAATATAGATATCTCAGACTCAAATCTTGTCTTGCATTGGCCTAAACTCAGAGTAACTCCTCTGAAATCAGGTATCGGTATTTGTAGTAGAGCAATGCCTAGAGGTTTTGACTGAGGCCAGTGCTTCATTGTACTAGGAGGGAAGTCCTTAAAAGACTGTATAATTGCTATTTTTACAAACAGGGATTCAATCAAGAGATCCCATTCCACCCTCCTCAAGTCACAGAAAAAACATTAACACAAAATGTGTGTAGGTCTTCCTCCTCTCCTACGTGCTGTGACATAGTTTTAAGGTTGAGATGGACAGAAGTAGATGCATTAATGGCTATTTTACAGACTCTAGCAGCATAGAATAGACTCACAGCATTAGTGTACCTCTCTGGGTGCTCCTGAGCATACACACCCATTTCCACTCCTAAGATCCAAATCCAGACACTGCTATGTTCCTGTTGTCCTCTCTGTGAGACAAGCAGTCTGCAGAAAGACTTCCCCCTCCCCTGCTCCTCTTTCACAAGTCACAAAAAAGCACATCTGTGCTATTCTATTAGAACAAGAAGCTCTGTAAGATCTTCAGGACAGGATCTATCTAATACTCTCTGCTTGGACTATTCCTTCCAAACATGGTAAATGATCCTTAGACAGTAACATCATATATCTGATTAAGAACCATTATTTAACAAACTACATTATCTTTATGTAGAAAAATCACACAGCAGAAACCTGAACAGTGTTTATTGCAGCTTATGTCTCATTTTCTACCTCTGCCATCTTCCAGTATGGTGGATGGACTTTTTGATTTCTTCAAGCTAAAGCCTACATTATCTTTTCACAATAACAGATGCTTTACACAGCACACAGGGTGATGACCATGTAGGGACTGCCATGCACACACACATACTGCCACAAAAATGTCCAAAGAGCATAGGTTCTGCACCTGGTAAACATTTTAAGGTTTGTGAGCAGAAACCGTAAGCATTGTACCATGGGGGTAAGACTGGCCTTCCTATAGCTGGTTCTTCTACCCTGGACAGAGAAAGGGGTGAGAACTTGTCAATCCTTTGTTCATGGCCACCAGTAGATTCATACGCTACATACCTTGGCTCACTCTACAGAACCCTACGGTGGCTTAGGTCACTGGTACAAATGCACCCTCGTGCTTCCTATGGTGGATGCCAAAACTCTGCTCCCAATATAATGATGGCTGAATCAGAAGTCTTCTACAGCTGCAATGCTACTGGGTGAATTACACCCCAACTTATAGTTCTAGGAAAGCACTGCATTAATTCCAAGGAATCTTTATGAAAAATGAGAGATTTAATCAAGGCATGAAGCTCAGATTTATGCCTTAAAGTAGGTTGGACCATTTGTTCTGACTGTTAACCATTTGATACAGTATTTTTCTTCAGTTACTTACAAAGACTAGCCAGACAGTAACTTGAAAGGGTGCAACTTAGATGCAAAAAAAGGCCCTTAGGAAGCATTTCCTGTGTCCTTCTGAGAGCCTTATCTGACCAGCATCTTTCACTTTTATTTACATTTTATCTTCTTTAAGAACACTTGTGGTACCGACTGAGTCATCAATAAGGGCAAACATGAAAGGAGGGATGAAAAATAAGCTGTCTAAAGAGCACTACTCTGCAGGAAACTTATTAGCATTTATTGCGTGGTTTCAAGTTACTGAGGTTGAATGGAAAGAACAGTTTATTTAAGTGGCACCAAACACAACTCTCTAGAAGTCACATTAAGTGGCTGATTTGATCACACTAAGTATGGTGGGGGAAAATAAGAGAAATCCCATAGATTTTGGTCAAGTAAGAAATGAGTAACAGGTACAAGTTACTTCTTAAAAGAATGCAGAGGAATGACAGTATTTTTTAAAAACTCCTGAGTGAAAGGAAACACCATGAAATTAAAAAAGAGGGTGTCATTTACAATGGAAGAAATCTCAGGGCTATCACATTCATGACCCACAGACAGCCTGTGTCACACCCCCTTGCCCCAAAAATAGAAAAAGTCCCAGCTCCATAGATTTCCTAAGCTGATTTCCACATCTGGAAGACTGTTGAGCTTTTTTTAGTGGCCAAGTCACAAACTTCACTCCCAAATTAATAGAAGCTAATTGCTACTGAAGTGGACTGTAAAAAAACCTTGGACCTCTCTCTCCAGTAGTACAGCAGGGCATATGTTTACAGAGGACATGTATGTACTGCCAGAAGCAAGGCACACTATTAGACCAGAAGCTAGGTTTAAAGATCTGAGCTCTCCTTGGCATGAAGAATGATAAAATTGTGCATGCCTGATAGTTATTCCAGGAAAGCAAAAGTGTGTACGCCTACAGAGGGCATTGCCTTGTTGTAGGAGGGATTCTTACTCCTCCCTGGCTTTGTTCTCTCAAAGAAGAGGGTCACGATCTCAACTTCCATTATGACTGTTCAAAAATGCATCAAAGGGCTGATGGATAAAAGAACGTTATTTTCCCAAAACCACTGGGACACTTCCTGTCAGTTCACATAATTGAGTATTACAGTATTTAAATTACAAATTGAAGATTATTTTTACAGGTGTCATTTTAAATATAATATGAAATTTCTTGACATTACATCAGCCACGCCACACAAACCAGCTGTGCTTGGCCTTGCATGTGTGATGCACATGGCTGAAATTTTGTAATATTACATCATGGGCTACAAAAACACACAGTATAAATAGACGATGTAATATTTGAGAAAGTAAAAACATATAGCATTGGACTCTCTTTGCGGAGCCAGGGATAGAAGAGGAACATGGCAATGTAAACTGTTATTACAGTTCAGATCAGGAATCTTAAGAAAGGTCATGTAGAAGAGCAGGTAGAGGTCAGATAGGTAGTGCTATAGTGCCCTCCAGTGGGTAATAGTTGTTTGTGCATCTACACGTTGACACTTCCAGAAGCAAAAATAGAAAACGAATCACATTACATCATGAATCTAAACAAATAAGACAGCCATGGTCCTTGAGAAAGACAAGAGTTATTTATTCATGCTGGCAAATTTACAAACCAACAACAAAATGTTAAATCAATTAAGAAACACGGATCTTTAAAAATCCCGTTAGCTTTTCCTTGGCAAATGGGTGTCAGTGGCTGTTCACATTTAGTGTGGCATTTCAAAATGCTATTCTCTCAATTTCTGTTGTTTGTTAGTTCATTTTTACTGTGCCTAGCAAATGCCATTTCTGAAAAGCAAAAATCCATCCTTGCTCATTTGCTGATGTAATTGCAATTTACATGAGAATTTACTGCATGGATTCTGGACAAAATGCTCCCATTGATGACTTAAGCAATGAACTGAAAAACAACTGTCAACAGCTTTATTATGTCTTTAACAAGGAATGTCAAGAGATCTGATTAGACAAATCATGTAGTGCCTGCATTTTCACTACCAAAGTAAGTTGCTTCACCTAAATAAATCTTTTAAGTCCAACTCAGGCATCAGAGATGAAAATCCCAGTGAATATTTTTCATAATTAAGGTCAGTAAGGCCAGCCTTTCAAATGGATACATAGAGTAAACACAGAAGCAAGTAGGGACAATATTTTAATTGCGTGCGTACCTATGGACCTAGTACAGTACATTTGTTTTTCTTAAGTTATACAGGAACTTTTAGTTTATCTGCTACACAGCTTGTTTGAGGGAAAAGTACAATTTAGGGATGTGAAGAAAAAATGACAAATGTATACTAAAGTACTGGAAACTTACTTCAGGATCTTTTTTTTTTAATATGACTCAGATGCAAATTAGTATAAAACACAGGGCTGTAACTTGATGAGTCTTTGTGTAGTGTGGTTTAAGTGTTGTGCATGTTAGGCTCTGCAATGCTTACTGGATGTGGCTTACTACTTTAAGCATCAACTGTAATACCTACAGTCCCTGTACTCAGTTTTAATATCTAATAGGCTCATTTTAGTTTAATGCATAGAGGTACAGCTTCTTGAAAAACATCAAAGAGCTTTCCAGAAAACTGAAATATTTTTTCTTCCACAAGTCTTGAGAAAGGAAAACAAACCCAAATGTTTGTTTGAAAATTGTTAAGGTTTTATTCTCCCCCATCTCCTATCTTTTCTTTTTTCCCTGTCCCCTTACCTTGAAAAAGGAGGTAAAAGGAAAAAAAGGGGGAGTGAAAGAAGGAAAAGGGAGGAAGGGAATTTAAACCATGTTAAGGTCTGTGTTAAGAAGTGGATTTTTTTATGAAGTGAGAAAAAAATATTAGAATTTCTATTGGAAAGTAAAAGTAGTTTCCAACAAAAGTTTCCACATGGGAACCTTTTGGATAAGGCCTTCACACCTCAGGCCGGGTTTAAGTAAACCTAGAGTCTAATTCTCAACTAAAGGGGAAAAAGGCCAGTTCAGAGTTAAAGAGAAGGAAAAAAGGCCAATGAAGAAAAAAGAGGAAGAGGGGAAAATGAATATCAAGTAAAAGGGCAAATGCTTGAAAATCAATGTATATGGATTTAGCTTGAGTTACGGGGTGGGGGTATTCTTCCTTTCTCTCCTGTGATATTTACAATTGTAGAGAAAAAAGATATAAAATTAAGTGAAAACCATAGAGTTCTTGACCTCAATTCTAAGAAAGGAAAAAGATATTCTGCATGTGCCTCCTCTGGATTATCTACATTAGTCCAATTTATGCTTTAAATACTGAGGGATGAAAACTACACATGTCAGAGTAGGGAAGAGGGTCTTTGTCATTAAAGCTGTGATCCTCAGTCAGTTGCTGCAGCAAAATCCCATTCTCAGTATTAGCACTGTGTTAGATGTACAAACAACTACACATGATTCACCAGATAAACCCAGAGATTTCAAATAGGAACCCACAATATCACAAGCATTCTGGCCCATTGTGGTCTGAGTTTTTTACAACAGTACTCGTTCAGAAAACTGAGTGTGCAAAGACGGATGTAGTCAGTAGGAGTGTGCGAAGCTTTGGTTGCTGATTCGATTTGGAGAAGATTCGGCCCAATTCGGAGACTGAATCACCGAATCCAAATTGAATCAGGAGTCCAAAAAAACCCTCCAAATCAATTTGGAAAAAGAGTCAGAAAACAATTCAGAGATTTAGGGATTCAGAAGGCAGTCTTTCATGAGAACAGAAACTAAGAAGAGGGAAGGGGAGCGCAGGGGGGAAAGACTGACATCTGTAGCTGGCCAGTGACTGCGATGTTTCCCTGAGTCCCCTTCCAGTCACAGTGCTCTGGGGGAGGGACATAGAAACAGCACATAAGCCTGTCTGCAGCCTTTCTGTACCTTTTATGAACTGTTACTGCCTGAGCACAGGGAAGACCCCCTGTTGCAGGCTACCATTCCTGCTGTTTTCATCCCACTGCGCCTTAACACACACACAGTGTCACCCATTTCACGAGTTTTGCTTGTCTGCATCTTGAGGTGCAGTTTCCCAGAAATCCCTACACCTATCTCCTTGAAACTTGACAGCCCTCAGACCCTCAGAAGGGGCTACCATCCCTGCTATTTTCAGCCAAATCTGCCAAAAAATGGCAAAGTTATAGGCATTTCAGTGATTCCCCATTATAGTTGATGGCCAAATCTCTCCGAATCAGCGCTGAATCTTCCAAAGCCGATTCAGCTGAATCAATTCAGGACAGTGATCCAAATCTCTGAGTCAAACCACTGTCCTCCAAATTGGCTGAATCCAAATCCAAATTGAATACTTCCTTATTTGCACAGGCCTAGTAGTCAAGAAACAAATGAAAGCTAGAGCTGGCATTTTCTGAGGGTTACCTTGGGTCTAATGAAGGGTGCCTTGAGTCTAAAAAGGTTGAGAAGCACTGCAATAAAGAAAGGTCCAGTCAAAACTATAGCTAAGCTATGCTGAATCTAACCCGAGAAAATAAGCCTAGTGTGATAGGACTGATCTTAGGGAAATCCATCCAGAGCCCAATCATCATAACCGGGGCCGCTGGCCACATCTATACAAGACACAGACTGCACAGTAGCTTGCTACTACTGTGCAGTAGCACTGTGTGGCACAAAACATGGTATGACACTACTGCACAGTAGTAACAAGTTACTGTGAAGTCACTGTCACCTAAAAGCCATTCAGAGATGCTACTGCACACTTACTGCAACTCCAGGTACTGTGCAGTCATTTAGTACTTGTGTGTGCAAGTACTAAATGACTGCTCAGTAACAACTGTGCAGTAAGCATCTCGTGTAGATGCAGCCACAGAGTAGGGAGCTGTCTCATCTGCCAGTAAGAGAAAGAACTTCCCTGTGCTTTAACCCCTGACTGTACCAAAAGTCACCCATGAACACACTTAAACTACTTTCAGTTTCCTGGGCTTTGTTATAAACTAAAAGCACAGTCCATATTAGCTGAAAGCTTCACTGTGAGCAACTAAACATATGCGTGAAGCTGGATTTTGTGAACTTTATCTCAAACCAAGTGGAATGATTTGTTATGTTTGAAATCTTGGCAAAACTGAGCTGAGTTTTGCTTGGGCAATGTTGAATTCATTCAAATCTGAAATTCCAAGTGAAAATATCAGGGGATGGGAGCCCGCATGGACCTAACTCAAGGCAAATGTTTGCGGGAACCCCTGAGAAATGGAAGTGCTGAGTTCACACAGCTCTAATTATAGCATCAGCTTTGAAAGATTCATGGGAGTTAGAACCTGTGGAAGGGAAACATAAAGGTCTCTGCCTTCAGGAAAGCTGACTTAGAGGGAATGTGAAATCCCCTAAGGAATTTGAATTGGAATCCTATAATATATAGGAAATCTACTGTAGAAAAGTGGGAACTACTTAAAAAACAGCTGGAGAGACCACAACTGAAATTCATCCTGGTTAAATCTAAACATGGAAAAGGGTAACAGAGGCCAATGTGGTTAAGCAAGGATGTAAAGACTTATAAACTGTATGCAATAAGCCTAACAGAGGGTCTTTGAAATATAAATAGCACTAAATAAGAACTAGGCAGAATCTAGTTAAAATGAATAATTAGAGGAATAAAGGGATCTAATGACATTAGCTAATCAGGACGGCTTCTTTAAAACCATTCATGATGGAGACAAGAATACTCAGAAAACTGGCCCAGTGAACATGCTAATGAGGGCCTGGAGCCACAGGAAAGGAACTGACAGATTGAATCTGATCTCAGTGCTGACTTTAATGGCCTGACTCTTGATGCACATGGGTGTAAGATCAGAATCAGAGCCAAACTATTCATCTTTTCAAATCCATCCTCATAACCCCTCTGGTTCTCTGCTTCTGATAGTCCTGACTTCAGTCCATTCAGGAATTTTCTGGGAAATAAGAGCTGAAATCACTGATGATGGGAAATCAGGGGAAGCTCACTGACTGACACCTTTTGAGTTGCTGTACCTGTTTTTACTTTGCACATTTGTCCCTAGGTGAAAATTCACAATTTCTGTATATAAATGAAACCCTCTTCCATCTGGGGATGAATTCTCATGTGGTAGTGAAGGAATAGGGGTAAAAAGTGCTGGTTGTTTTCAGAGAAGCTCAACCACAGTATCTGGAAACAAGCTGCAACTGTAGTACCTTTGTAGGTATAGGGGTTTTTTTGGTTACTTTGGGAGCCTTCCTCCTCTTAAATTGTTTACCAATAAGCCTTTCTGCTGTACCAGTTATATCTATTCAGCAAGTAACTTTTTTGCAGGAAAAGGCACAACTTCCAAGTTTTCTTCTCTACATTTAATTGTTTCATTTGTGATTTAGGACTACCTCACAATGATTGCCCCAATGGCAAAGGTCTCAAGGAGTGTCTGACCATGTCCTGTGAAGATGCATGTGATAGTCTCAAAGGGCCAGCTCCATCTGAGGAGGGTGTCACATGCTCACTTGGAACAGTTGCAAATCAATGCCATGTTGTTATGCACATGTTAGGGTGATGCATGTGTTAGGGTGGTATCACATGTTCACCTGCAACAGTTGCAAATCATTGGAAAGTTATGTCCTATTAAAGTTAGTACATCTTAGGAGATAGCCCTCACCTGAAAGGGAACAACTTTGCAACACCTTGAGAACATTTAACATGTGCTAAACTTCTTGAACGTGCAGCTGCTCATGTTTTCACTGCCCTTAGTAAGGGTGTTACACGCTGCCCTTAGTAAGGGTGTTACACGCTACCCTTAGACCACGCTAAACCTATGGAATGTGATGCAGGATTAAAATTAGAACATGATCTGAGGAGTCACATGATAAGGGTTAATACAATATCTGACCTGCACAACTCTGACCTGCCACTAAAGGGCTAGTGATCATGGGAGTGCCTAAGAGCCAGGGTGCCCATAGAGGGCTGTGCCGGCTGCCCAGAGCTGGGTGAAAGCCACAGAAAAGTTACTCACTGACATTTTCCCCCACTGCCTGGCCTCATTTCCCCCAAGCACCACTAAGTAATACAGGTCTGGCTTCCTTCCCTTGTCCTTGTGGAGTTTGAGGGTTTTTTTCCAATCTCCGGTCTGGATGCTGGTCAGGTCTCCAGCTATTCCGTTGTGCTCACTCACTCTGTTTCTGACCTCGGTAATTTGTAAGTAAAGCCACAATGAAGTCACCAAAGCTGAGCCCACAGGAGAGCAACTAAACACACTCAAATCAGGCCATGCAGGATGGACAAGAATGGAGCTCAGGTCAGAGAACCAATTCCCCAGCCTCCCCTGTGATGCAGTACTCTACTGCCCCATGCAATGGGCAGTCCTTCCTAGGGCTGTGCTCAGCAGAAATGCCTCGACTCCAGCTCTGGATGCAATTTCCTCCCTCTGAGGATTCCCAGCCCAGCTCAACTGATGTCATCGCAGCCATTTGTCCCACCCAATGGGCAGAGCAAGCAGCAGGTGCGTGTCCAATTCTGCTCTTAGCAAAGGCAATGGGAGAGAGTTTCAGCCCTGGGAAGGCCTAGGAAGCTGGATCATGAGCTGCCATCAAGGGGGAAAGCATGATCCATTCTCCCACTCCCCCAACCCCTCTCCCAGCAGCTCCATGCTCTGTCATCCTATAACAGCATAGAGGGGGCTCATGGTGGTGGGAGCATGGGACATGTTTCTCCCCTCCCTGCAGCTCCATGTTTCAGCTTCCTATACCAGCATAGAGCAGCAGCTGCAGGGGGTTGGAGGTTGGCACAGTGAGAGCATCAATCTGCTGGGAGAAGGAAAACATGCTCCATAGTTTCATAGTTTCTAGGGTCGGAAGGGACCTGAGCAGATCATCTAGTCCGACCCCCTGCCATGGCAGGAAGAGCACTGGGGTCAAATGACCCCAGTAAGGTGGTCATCCAACCTCCTCTTAAAAACCCCCAGGGTGGGAGCCTGCACCACCTCACTTGGAAGCTGGTTCCAGACCCTAGCCGCCCTGACCGTGAAGTAGCGCCTCCTGATGTCCAACTTAAACCTTCCCTCCGCCAGCTTGTGACCATTGTTCCTGGTCACTCCTTGCGGCGCTCGGGGGAACAGGGACTCCCCCAGCGCCTGCTGATCCCCCCTAACCAGTTTATAACAGGCCACAAGATCCCCCCTCAGCCTTCTCTTTTGGAGGCTGAACAGGTTCAGGTCCCGTAGCCTCTCCTCATAGGGCCTGCCCTGCTGTCCCCTGATCATGCGAGTGGCCCTCCTCTGGACCCTCTCCATGCTGTCCACATCCCTCTTGAAGTGCGGCGCCCAGAACTGGACGCAGTACTCCAACTGCGGCCTGACCAGTGCCGCATAAAGGGGGAGGATCACCTCTCTGGACCTGCTCGAGATGCATCTGTGGATGCATGACAAGGTACGGTTGGCCTTCCTAACTGCCTCCCCACACTGCCGACCCATGTTCATCTTGGAGTCAATGATGACTCCAAGATCCTTTTCCGCCTCCGTGCTGACAAGAGGGGAGTTCCCTAACCTGTAGGTATGGTGCCGGTTGTTCCTCCCCAGGTGCATCACCTTGCACTTGTCTGTGTTGAAACCTATCCTGTTCTCCTCCGCCCACCGTTGTAACCTGTCCAGGTCTGTTTGTAGCCTGTTTCTTCCTTCTAGTGTGCCCACGTCCCCCCACATCTTAGTGTCATC
>NW_017729028.1:20866492-20871229 GCF_001723915.1 Gavialis gangeticus
TTCCCAGCAGATGTCCGGGAAGTTCAGGTCCCCCATGATTACCACATCCTTAGCCTTCACTACCTCTGTGAGCTGACCCAAGAAATCCTGGTCAAGCTCCTCACCCTGGTTGGGAGGTCTGTAGTAAACTCCCACCGTTAAGTCTCTTTCGCCTCAACAGCCTTTCACTCTAACCCAAAGCACTTCAGAGTGCCCCTCCCCTGACTCCTTGCCAATGGACGAGGATGTGTATTCCTCCTTAATATAGAGTGCCACACCCCCACCTCTCTTTCCTATCCATGCTCTTGCCACCTGAACCTCCCTCCAGCTGTCTCTGTCCTCCAACTTCCTAAGGCTTTGCAGGGTTGGTGGGGCCCTGCCTGCCCCTGGACAATATCACCCACTGGGTAGTAGAGCCTGGGAGGCTGGGTAGACCATCTATGGTGCAGTGCATTCTGGGATGCTGGAGGACCCACATGGGTGAGTTTACCTCAGTGGAGCAGACTAGCATTGCCGCAACACAATTTGGGTAACATAACCCAGAGATACTGCTTGCACAAAATGGTGTAACTTTGCCCAAAGTGGCTAAGAGCATACCTAGAATGAGTTTTCCTATTTTAACGTGTGGATGATCACATTTTAAGTGCCTGTGGTATGGGTTAAAAAGTAACATGGAGCAGCACCCTGGGTGTTAAGTTGAACATGTGACACCACCCTGAGTTCAGAGAGTAGCACATTCTTTGAGAGGTTTTTCAATCTCCATCTGAGGTGAAGTCTGAAAACAATCCTGCCCTGTTATTGAGACTTTGCTTGGAAACAAGGCCAATGTTGAGTAAAAGTATCTTATTTAAATTTTTTTTTTTTAAAGCTTCCTTTCTGAAATGATAAACCTTGAGTTTTTTCAAATTGTGACATTCAGAAGATTCATTTTTGCACAAAAACCCAGAAGCCCAAATACTTTGTTCACATCTGTGTAGAAAATGGTACTGTGTGTGAAACCATAGCAGTAGCTAGGGCCTCAAGATGCTGTAAAACAAAATTGAAAGCTACCATGGGGGGGAAAAATAAGAAATCTTGAAATCAGGTTAATCTCCAAAGAATCCCCTTCATCTGATAACACATAGAGGGTGAAGTTATACTGGTGACAGGGATGCAAAAGGGATGCGTTATTGCTAAAATATAAAGCAATTCCTTGTCCCATGTTTCCAGCAAAGATTGTGGCCCTGAGACTGCAACTGATGCAACATGTGCGTGTGGAACCACTCACATGCCACTTATTGTAGGATCAAGGCCTATGAAGAGAGAGTCACCATGAAGCTGCTATCTCACTACGATAGTGAAGTGGTAAAGCAGCGAAACAGACATTTTAGTGGAAGAAGATATCTTCAAATTCCATAATCATTACTGATTCAGTTGTACAACCATTGTATGATATGACACTTCAAACTGGGGCAGCTCCAAGAGAGGTCTCACTAAAGCCAATGAGTATTATGGTGCTTAGTTCCTCACAGGAGATGGCCTGGACCTAGAAGAGAAAGCTTACAATTATCATGGGAACCTTGACATTGACTTCATTAAGGAACTTTCTTAAGTCCCTCAGTATAAGGATGACAGTCTTCCAGTAGATGGGGAAGTCATAGGTGAGTCCAGAGATGACTGAAGAGGCAAATCTGAGATCTGCATGTTTGACTACAGACATGGCATACAGTTCCAGAAGCAGTGGAGTCTGGTCAGTCACAGATCTTTCCCATTTTTTCTCTTGCCCATTTATCTCCACAGTGAGCCGGGTTTGAAAACTTGTACAGTACAAACTTGCTCATTAAGAGTAGAAGTAGGCTCACAGAAGACATAACACTCTACATCAGAGGCCAGATCCAAAGGGGTGGGAAATCAGTGAGAATCTTTCCACTGACTTCCACAGGTTTTAGGTCAGGCCTCAAAAGAAAAGAAAAAGGGAAATATTCTAGGTACAGAGCCAATACCGACTACCAAAAAAAATCATGTTAGAGCAAAACACAGTTTGTTGTTAAAAGCTGGGAAGGAATGAGGTCAAAAGGAAAAGAGATATAAATCCCAATGGCTGCCACAGCAAAAACAGGGACAGGGCATTCATAAAACCTGGGTCCCACCCCAGTGTGAAAATACTCATCAGGATAAGACTGGAACATAAGCTCAGTGCGGTAGCTCTGCCAGTCCAATTGCATTACATGGCAGATGCAGCGACTGCAGTAGAAAATCAAGTGGAAAGCCTTTTGAGTGCAAAGTGAAATATTTTTTTAATACTCCTCAAAAGGGTTTTTTCAGTTGTTTTAAACAGCCATTAATCAGAGCTATGGAAAAAAAAACAGAACTGGAATATCACTTAACGAGCCAGCAATTAGCAGATTAACAGCTCTGTTATTTTTGTACTTTTTCCCACTGTATGACCTAACAAAATACCAGTGAGCTTTATGTAGTCTCCTCCTCCAGTAAGTGTCATGGTCTTTCCGTGGCAAACATAGAAGTCACTTTGCATTTAGCTGTTGTAGAACTAAAATGCACTTGATGTCCTGTCCTTGTCAATTTATCTTAAATGCTCCATCCAAAGCTGGGTATTAATGAAGACAGCATATAAAAAGGCATGTGCTTGGATACATTCCAGTATTTAAGTATAATAGGAATCTTAAGTAATTTCGTCCTATCTTGATATTGAAGAACAATGCAAAATAATATCAGGCTCTGAGGCCATGAAAAACATTTAACATGCAGCCAAACCAGAAGTATGCACAGGTGTCTTTTCCTGACCATTTCCAAAAGCACTGCATCCCTATACATTCTTATTTTTTACCCATCTGAGAAAAACAGGAGGAAGAGGAATGTTTTGTGATTGGCAAAACTAAAGGAGTTGTGCAACAATGCAAAAGAAGGGTCAGAGTTCAAATTCAACATGTTGGATCACTTGTCTTCCTCAATCTGAATCACTAAATCAGCATCACTAAATTGCCATGATGACAGGAAAAATTTGGCAAGGGAGAATGGTTGTGCTAGTATCGAAGAACAACATTACTCTATAAACCATTGTCTTAACGTCTTTCCAAGTCAGTGAACTTTGTCCGTTCAGGTATCTCTATTTCCTACTTCCACCCAGCATGGAGTTATTCATGGTAAAAGTGCCAGCTCTGGGTAGATGGTATTAAGTGTGGTTTGGTTTCAACCCAAGATGTAAGATCTGATAAGGAACATTTACAGAATCTACCAGGAAGAAAAAGATTTCTCATATTTTAAAACATTCCAGTAGGATGTTTGAGATCCAAATACTGTAGAATTATGAGATACTGAATATGAAGTTGTCTAGAAACTGACTCAAAATACCTAAATTGAAAAGTCTTTTCACTGAGAAATGCAAACAGGCAGAAGAGCAAAAATAAATTCAATTAAAAAAAATTATTTCACTTTCAGGAATCTCAGGAGTCATGAGTAAGCAGAGCTTAATAAATCATTCTGTAGCGCCTGGATAAAAAAAAAAATATTGGGTGAAACTTTGAAAATCATCTAAGTGATTTTATTTCTAATTTCAAAATGAACTTGGGCCCCAATCCTCAAAAGGTATTTAGGCACCTAACGCCTACTGATATGAGGTAGTTAGGCACCTAACTCCTACCTAACTCCTATGATTTAGGCACTGAGTGATATTTTCAAAAGCTTTCCACCCAGTTCAGGTATCTAACCTTTGGTCATTAACTCCAGCAAAATGAGGGACCATTGAGAGATGGGGCTAAGATTTCACTCTGTGCCCAGCTCATTGTGATCAGAACTGAGAGAGAATGCCTTGGATTCAAAAGCTTGTCTAACTCTATCCCTGCTACACAGTTGGTCCAATAAAATATACATACTAAGAAATCCTTGTCTCCCTTCTCAATTGGCATTTTCTGCTGGGTAATTTAAATAGCTCTCCCATTTAAGGTGATAGCTTCTGTGAACACCTACCTTAGGCACATTTCTCCTCCCAGACATTAAAGGGGGTTTTCCCTTTAATGAGGGCAGAAGTTTCTACTAAGAAGGCTGCCAGACAATGAGATGTCCCCATGTCAAGATCTATTTGTGGATTTATGGAAGTTAGACAGCCAACAGTGAAGACCTAATAAACTTCTAAGAAGATCTTTGCAGTGTCACAAATGGTGGAACAGAAATGATAATACTGCCAATATTGAGGATTTTTTCATTTTTATTTTGAAAAGTAACCATAGCTAGATTCAGTTCTGTGAAGATCTAACTCCTGGTTCCACAAAGACTTAGGCTCTTGCAAAAGTCTTTTTAGGATTGGAGCCCTAATTATTAGTGCTACAGACCTGATTCAGCTGTAACTCCCATGGACAGTAGACAATACATAGAATGCATAGTCATATACTGAATATCCTCATGAGTGAAGCTTATATCTGAGCCACAAGATTTTGTTCACTAGCAGCTGTTTAGATATAAAGTTCTGTACCATCTTATTATGACATATTGCGATGTAGCAGAAAGCATACACATTATATCAAAATTGAATTTTCTTTCTGTCCAAAAGTTATCAATTTCCCCCAAAACTGTAGATAATAGGGGTGCACTAATAAAGATTTTCTTGGCCAATACTGATAGCCGATTATTAAACAGCCTTATCAGCCGATACCGATCTAATAGCCCATTTACAGGAATGCAGCCGGGCAGTGTGGAGAGTAGCACCCTGCAGGCTAGCCTGTGGAAGGGAAGGGAGATGGGGGAGGGAAGGGGCATGGGGGG
>NW_017729028.1:20871470-20893095 GCF_001723915.1 Gavialis gangeticus
GGGCATGGGGGGGGAGAATGATGCCCCACAGTGAAGGAAGGACTGGGGCAGGGGCAGGAGCAGGGGCAGATGCTGCCCAACCAGGGTGGTGAATGCAATCCCAGAGCCAGGAGCAGGACGGAGCCATGGGCACCTCATCCAGAGGGCACAGGGGAATGGTGTGGGGTGTCAGTTCCTCACTGCTGCATGCAACCCTGGGGGAGCCATGGGGAGCATGTACCCCCACCCCAGATTTATGCATGGGGTGAGGGTGGGCTGTGGGCTTGGGGCCAGGGATGACACCAGCCTCTTTCTGGTGGGAGTACTGGGCCAGGGCTGGGCTCTGAGTGGGCAGGAGCAGGGTGGGTACAGCTCTGCGGGGAAGGTGGCAGTGGCAGCAGTGCTGGGAGGGGTGGGTATGAGAAGGCTAAGGTAATTTTTGGAGTGGCTATAGCCCCCCAAGACCCACCCCAGTGCTGCCCCTGCTCGGGGCACTGCACTCTGCTGCCATTCACTTGGGAGCACCGCACTGTCCATGAGCCCCCTGCCCACCCCACAGCTGAGCCCGCCCCACTCCTGCCCACTTGGAGGCCAGACCCCCCACTGGGAAGGGGCTGGTGCCACCCCTGGCCCTGAGCCCACAGCAGGCAGCCCACCTCCACCCTGTACACAAAACTCGGGGGGGCACATGTCCCCCATGCCTCATCTGAGGATGTGCGCAGTGGCAGGGAGCCATTTCCCTCCCCACCCCCTGGACAAGCTGCCCGTGGCTCCATCCCACTTCTGGCCCCTGCACATGGCATTTTCAGTGACATTACTGGTACACTGATCAAAGAAAGCTGCTAGCCAATAATTTTCCTTTTATCAATCCAATATGCAACTGATATATCAGTACACGTCTAGTAGATAACAGGCTTCCACTTGTGGTGAAAACAAAATTCTGCAAAATAAGAAAAAAGCATTTCCTGTCTTTTAAAAGAACTCTTCTTATTACCATATTTTTCAATATCAAAAAGGAAGAAGCTCAAAAGTTTAGGGTTACCATATTTAAAAGTAAATGGGCTCTGGTTATCAAAGCCACACAAAAAGTGAAGTCAAAACTGAACTGAAACTGAGACACAAGGGATAATACAAGTGATATTTTTAGTATGTCTCTTTGACGCAATCTATTGTCATCCAGTACAATTAGTTTTTTTAACGTGCAACTGATGTGCAATTAAAAGTGTCATTTTTTTGGATACGATAGCAAAAATTCCAAGAATTGCTCAGCCAAAGGTAAGTGTGAGCAACATATCATCTGAGGATTAAAAAAACCCAACACCAGTATTTTGTAAAGCGCTTCACGGTAGATTTTCAATATCCAACTTTCATTAGAGCCAAATTCTGTCCTTAGGTGCACACTTGGGGCTCCTGTTAAAGACAATAGGAGCCAGAAATCCACAGTCAAGGGCAGACCTCAACTGATTCTGGTATTTATCCTTGCAAAGTATGTCTAGTGAAGTCTTGATTAGCCAAATGGCACAGGAATATTAAAGTAGTTTGGATTAACAGGGTTTAGATAAGTATGGGAGTTTCCAGTGTTTTGTTATGCACTTTAATGGATATGACCTTAGGCCCAAAATCAGCAAGGTTCCTAGGCACATGCATAACATTAAACATGTGAGCAGCCCATGTGAAGTTAATGGAACTATTCATATGCTTAACATTATGCAGATGCTTAAGCATCAGACTGAACTGGGGCCTTGTTTGGGATAAAAGGTGAGGTTCAAGGCGACTAGAAAAGGGCTAACAAAAAAGCCATCTTGCAGAGAAATAAAAGAAGGAACCCAGGGAATTAGAGACTCATGAACCTGACTTCAATATCTGGAAAGTTACTAGTGTAAATTATAAAAACAATCCATTTGTAAATGCTGGGAGGTGAAAAAGTGATCATTAAAAGCCAACATGTATAAGCACAATGTGACTTAGTTAAGAACAAATCATGTCAAATCAATTTGATTCTTTTTTGACAAGGGTAATGAGCGTAATGGATAAGCAGAGTGAAATGAACCAAATATATCCAGATTTTATTAAGGCTTTTTGTCACACTCCCAAATAAGATTCTCATAAGTAAGCTGGGGAAGAGTAGGCTAGATAGAATTACTATTAGATGATCACATAATTGGTTGAATAACCACAAACTAAGTGTAACTATAATACAGCGATGTCAGACTCAAAGGTCTCAAGTAGGGTTTCACAGAGATCTGTTCTTGGTCCAGTACTTTGGATGCAGGAGAGCTAGCATGTACTGATCATATCTGAAAATGACACAAAACTTCAAGGTGTGGCAAACACATTGGAGAATAGGTTTAAAATTCAAACTGCTCTCAAGAACCTGCAGAACTGTGCTATAAACAACAGCTAAAATTCAACACAGGAAAACGGAAAGTGCTACATGTAGGGAAGAAAACCAATTCATGAATACAGAATGGGAAGTAACTACAAAGGGCAGTAGCACTGCCAAGGACAGTCTGGGGGGCGTACTGGGTCACAAACCCAACCTAAGCCGGAAAAGCAATGTTGCTGCAAAAGATTTTGGGTTGTATTAGTAGAAACTTTGTATGTGAGAGAGGAAAGGACAGTGCCACTCTACTCAATACTGATTAGGCCTCAGCTGGAGTACTATATCTAGTCTGAAGCACTGTATTTTAAGAAAGGTATAAAGCAGAGGCATAGCTCTGTGTGTGAGGCAGCCTTGACACATTGGGCAGCACCAGTTTCTGGGGTACCAATCACAGCAGTGAGGTCAGCCACCACTGCAGTGGTGACTGTTTTCGTGCCCCCGTACAGAGGTGGTGCCAAAGGCTGCTGACCCCCCTCAGAGCGCTCCTGGTATAGAGAAACTGGAAAACATCCAGAGGAAAGGGATGAAGATGATAAGGGAATTAAGAAGTAAGGAAAGGTCAAAGGAACGCGGTAAGGTTAGTTTGGTAAAAAGAAGTTTAAGGGAGGACAAAATAGTTTTCAACTATTTGAAGGGCTGAGATAAGATGGAGAAACACTTTTTTCACTTTTCACAGAGTGTGGGACACATGATAATGGGTTTAAACTGCCGCAAGACACATTTAGGTCCAGTTTCAGAAAAGACTCCATAACTGGAGGTACAGTAGGACAATGGAACCAGCTGCCTAGGGAAGTTGTAGGAGATTTCATGAGGAGGATACATTGGCCTCTATCTATTAACGATGGGTAAAGAAAAGCAAAGCCTGCATCTGTGCTGGGTTAGACTAGATTATCCTCAAGGTTCTTTCTCCAGCATCAGGACTGTATGAAAAAGAATTAGGGGTAAATAAAAGTCGCATTTTTATTTTACAAGTTCACTACTTGCTACAGTAAGTAGAATTAAAGCAGCAGTGAATTTCATGTAAGAGGAGTAAAATCCTAGGGATGGATAATGCAGACTACACTCATGTTGTGCTTAGAAATTGCAATAAAACACAGATGCACAAGGGGCCATGGCTTTGTTACCTATTGGGTGCATCTACACATGCATTTACTCCAGCCTAGATTTACTAGGTGCACCTACATATGCCCCTATGGCACCTTTGGTGCTGTCCCGTCATTTAGGACTTCTTTTTGGAAGTCCTAAATGATGGCACAGTAATAGCCTGTACTGCGCTGTGCTGCTGGTGCAGTTTTTTCTCACTGCTACATCACTGTAGCAACATGCTATATTGAGGGAGCGTGTTCCTACAGCGACGTGGCTGTGGCATCATAGTTTGTGACTGCCAACACTATGTCACTATAGTGCATTACTACAGCAACATAGCAGGGATTGGGAAGCAAATTTGCTGCCAGGTCCCAGCAGCCCTGCGATGCAGCTGTGACCATAAGAGGAGGCTCCAGGCACCAGCTGCAGCTGCCAGCAGCCTGGCAGCCCTCTAGGTAGCCTCTTCCTTTGCTCAGAAGCAGTGTGGCAAGAGCAGGGGCAGCACGTGGCAGCTTTGTCTGTGCCCATTCTGCATCCTCGTGCTATGGCTGCCCCAGCCCCTGGCTCTGGCAGTGACAAACAACATCCTGGGATCCTGCTGGCTGCCTTAATCGCCCTGCTGGTCCACCACACTGACTGTCACCTGGCCCATGGTCGTCTCACCCTGTCTGGCTCCCCCACGACCAGTGACTACTTACTCACCTGCAGCATGCCATCCAAGGGCCACTGCCACCACCCAGCTGCCGCCACCAGGAACACCAACAAGTGGCTCCATGATGCCACCACTGGGGCCACTGTCACCTTCCTGTGCCTCCAGTCCTGCTGACTCTGGGCCTGCTGTGCCAGCTAGCACTGGTGGCAGTACCTCATCCAGAAGACCTGGGACAAAGGGCCTGGAGGGCTGTGGGGTGGGGGTGCCTAGAAGGCAGAGCTTGGGGACAGGTGGCCAGCACTCCAGCCTCTGGCCATTCCCTCGCAGGTCCACACACCATGGTGACTGTGGTGGACAGGGAGTGATGGTGATGGTGCCTGGGGCTCCTCCGAAGCAGGCGGCTCCCCCTCCAGCTGGCAGAGTCCAGGGCCAGCAGGACCGACATCCAGTGCTAGCAGTGCTCCAGGCAGCTCTAGCTCCATGAAACAACCAGGCCCAGGACAGTGTCCAGGGTCCAACAGTTATCATTTGTCACCTACATGGCCCAGCCCAGAAAAGTTTCCTGCTCCCACAGGACCTGGATCCACTCCCATTCCAGGGCCAGGAGCTCAGCCCAGAATCACCCAGTTCATGTGTCCTCTGCCCACTCTTCACCCACCGCCAGCAGGCGCTGGAGGACAAGGAGGATTCTATTCATGGTGCATCTCTGGCACAGCTGGTGCATCCAGAGGACCCTGGCAGTGGGCAACAGTGTCCCTGACCCAACATCCTCACTGGCCACTCCAGCCTCTCCCCCGCATCCAGACGCTGGGCCTTCAGAGCCAGGAGACAGAAGGCTTTTGTGAGAGTTTACAACATTTCAGAGATAAGATGTTCTGCACGAGGGGCTGTGTGCTGCCTGGCCTTGAACCAGGGTCCCCTGTGTGCTGCCTGGCCTCAAATCGGAGGTGCCCAGAGACCATGGTGGGCAGGCCCAAGCCCAGGCAGCCACCAGCCAAGCTCCCCATCCCTGTGCATTCCCTCGGGCTGGTGGTCCATTGGATGCCGGCCGCAGGTAGCCTGCCTTCCCCCAGCCTGTTCCCAGAGAGGAACAGGCCAGGCTCCTGGCAGCACCTGCTACCACAGCTGCAGTGATGAGCTGTTTGTATATGCTGAGGGATGCTCAACCCACTATGCCCTGCTGATGATGATCCGCATGGTGCGCTGGGCTCCTGGTTTGGGGCCCTGAGCTATGAAGGTGTGGGGAGCAAGCCCAGGCTGCCCCACAACCTCTACTGCTGCTTGGAAAGCTACCTGTGGCAGTGCTGCATGTCCCTGCCCCACGCTGCCGAGGACATCGCTGCCACCATTGATGCCTTCCTCAGGGTGTGAGAGGCCTGTGACTGCCTAGCCATGAGGGCATGGGCTACTCAATAAAGTTTCACGCTATGTCCCACCTCTTTGCATGCTGTTGGTGGGAACCTGGGGCCAGGGGATGACGTGTGAGTCAGGCAGGAATGGGAGGCAGGGCCAGGGGCAGGGGCAGGGGCAGGGTCTGGGGTGGGGAGGGCCCTCTCCCCAGTGTGGAGCTTAACACATGTTTTTGGCTGGCATGGCTGGCAGCTCAGTGTGGTCCTCCCTGTCAGCAGTGGCAACTGGCTCTGCTCAGTGTCCTGGGCTTGCAGTGCTTGGTGTGCAGGCACCTGGCTGGGGCCCCCCTGGGGAGAAGCTGGTGTTGCTGATGGGTGGTGGTAACATGGCCCGCTGTTTCTCACAGTGGAGCCTGGGGCTACACAGCTGCCAAGGCAGGTGCTTGCTAGGGCTCCCCAAGTTGCTGGTGGGATGTGCAGCTGGGGACCTAGGTGGGACTGGACAGTGAATGCCCAAGGGCCCCTCCTCCAGTGACATGTCACCGGAGGGGTCAGGGCAGGGTGGGGGCTGAGGCAGGCTGCCTGTGCTGATATAGACTGCATAATTGTGCCCTGGGTCCTGGGGCACAAGAATGCTAGTGAGTTGCTGCAGAAAGGGCATGGTCTTGTGGGCATGGCCAGACCAACAATTGTGGTTGGTCATGGCCACCCACTGTGCCCACAGCTTGACCTTAATGCAGCACTGCCATGCTGACTGGTTTGTCCCTCACTCCTGCCTCCCACCCAACAGGGCCTCATAAATGTGGGTGTTTGAGTGCCTGCCCCAATCAAACTGGCACAGCACCTTTGCATCACCCCAGAGTGCCACAAGGTTGCCAACCTCCTCCTGGTTCCAGTTGGGGTCCCGGGTGGAGGGCACAGGTGTGCACAATCAGGCAGTGCTAGGCCTGGACGGGGAGAATGAGGCCATGCTGCCGGGTCCTGAGCCGGCTCTCTGGCCCCCTGCATGGCTGTCCCTCTATTGCTGGCCCTGTGCAGCTGCCAGCAGCACCCAGCTCAGGGGCACAGCAAGGGACTGGCAGCTGTGCGGCAGAGGCTACGGCCTACAGCAGCTGCAGGTGCAGGGCAGGCTGCTGCATTTCCAGGTAGCCAATTTAATCATGATTAAGAATTTTTCCCAAGCAGTAAGCACATGTACATGTGCATGGTTACTGCACAGTAAACTAGGCGACTTCACAGTAACACATCTTATGTAAACACTCCCATTATGTTGTTCCTGTTGGATGCTGAAAATGAAGTATGAACTTTATTCATAGACCAGCACATTATACATAACAAATCATTATCCCATGCGCTTGTACTCTACGGGCCACATTTTAAATGGGGAAGGGAATGGACCTTGTTAGGTACTATTATTCTCTTCAAAACCTCCACCTCTAGTTTTACATTAAGTTCCTACCCATTGTCTTATGCATAACTCCTACCCTGCCCTTTTTTTTTCTGTTTTCCTTCTCATAAAACCCAGCCCAGAAGGTGACTGGAACATCCCTTCCTTGTTCTCTTATGTGTTGCAACTCTTGGAGAAAGAAAACTGTCTGGAAGTAAAAGAAAATATTGGGAAATGGCCAATCGGAAGAAAGACAGTGTTGTGGTCTGGGTATAGCCTAAGACATAGAAAACCCAGGTCCAGCTCTGTCCTGCCATATGACCTAGGCTTTCCTTAGTTTTAACAAGTATTCAGTTCTCCATCTAAAAACGGGGGTGAGGAATTGAAACAACTTTCCTCTGAGGTAGCAGATAGGGCCCCGCTATGCATGCAGGTAAAGACGTGATGGGATCTAATGCACAATCCACACAGTCACATCACTTGCCATGTCACGTGCATGGCAGGAGGTGCAATTGTATGGGTCATGCATGAAATCCCATTGTGCTTTATTACCAGTGCAGAGGGAGCCCAGAATCGGGCTCCCTTTGCACCTGCAAGAAGTAAGCTCCCCACACTAGCAGCCTGGGTCACCTGACCCAGGCTCCCAGCCACAGGGGCTCCCAGAGGTGCATGCCCCCTCCCCCCACACCTCCACCAGCTGGGAGCCCTATTAGTTAGCAGCTCCCAAGCTTGGGAGGGTGCAAATGGGCCCCCAGCTGGGAGGTCTAATCAGCTGATGGGTCTCCCAGCCACAGGGGCCCCTGGCCACATGTTCATTTAGTGACATAATATGAAGCAGCTACAAAGTTATTACACATATTTTGACAAATAATTTTGTAGCTTATTCCTCATGTAGCACACCATTAACTGAACATGTGGCCAGGTGACCACTTAAGACGTCATTAACTGATTAATCACGCTGTATGTGCAATGTGTAGATGAGGCCTTAAAGACACAACAAAGTGCCTGACACTTAGCTAGGATGCAGATGGGGTGGGTAAGATCTCTGGTTGCAGCTGGCACTATGGGTCCCTAACGTGAGTGGCCTCTAGCTGCTACCAGAATAGAAAATATTAAATAATAATACTGTTCCTAGTAAGAGTGAAGCCCTTTGCTCGCCCTAAGCAAGAAAGACCTGAACCCAAAAAACAGAACCTAAAATCTATGAAAACCCACAAAATGAGTTTTCACTGACCCTACTTAATAGCCTTCTCACACAGGGATTAGCAATAATTTTTGTTTTGTCTGCAAATGCTTCTATCACTCATGTATACTGCAGTTTAGAGTTAAACCACGTGAGCATGGCATGTTGTCCCACGACACCCTGGATACCACTCAGTTGCTATCCCTACTCCCCCTCATACCAGGCTCTGTGACCTCCTGCTGCAGACTAAAATTGTTAGACCACATGTGCACCAACCAAGGGAACTTTGAACATTGGTGTAAGGCTTGGTGTGTTGCAAGCTGAGCAGTCCTGATCTGGAACTCTGCAACTTTAAGTGATTAGTAATTGGGAAAGAGTTGAAAGTAAAAAATAAGAGTTCAAGCTGAAGGTGAACTATTCCTTGTGGACATTTCCATTTGTTAACAAAGCATATGCACACACGACCAGCAAATCGAAAGCTTTGAAGCCATGTGGTTTTTTTTCTGTTGTACTACCCCAATCATTTGCTGATGCTTTATTGTTACCAGTTTAAATAAAGCCTCTGATAATATAAACCCAATACCGATCTATTGTGTAAGAACAAACATCTGTGTTTGTGTGCTCTGAAGGGACGTGTGCGGCAAACACGGGTGAGCTGCAGGACACAGGCTGCACATTCAATCTGCATTTTTATCTTAATTCTCACCTGTGGGGCTTGCACTGAAAGGGGCTCAAAGAGATAGGCTATTCCCCTTGCTTAAGTAAAGCACTACAGTATGTTTCTAACACACATGGAGGGATGACAGAATGAAAAGGAAGTTCTTTCATTAAACGTTTATGAGCCAAACCCTGTGCAAGGTTCTTTCCTTGAAGCAAAAGCATGTCAAGGGAATCGGGAGCTTAAGAGCCTACAGTGAAAGCAAATCAGATTCGGGGTCTAACAGAGCAGTGTTGATTACAACAGAATCAAAACAGGGAGGGACTGACTCATTCCTTCAATTTGTAGGCAGGCAACGTCCCCGCTGACTTCAGTAGGGATTATGTACATATGAAAATGGCAGGTCTGGGCTAAGATGAAAGTTTTAAACCTCCCAGTAACAGCAAAGGTCAGTGAAGGAAGAATGGAGAGAGAGAAACTAAGAAAAAAGAGCTGTAATGGGGTAGTGCTAGTGGTGATAAGCCAGAGCACAAGGGTAACAGCAAGTATTTTCCCCTTGTGACACAGGACCGAGTAAGTGCACTGAGAAGCAGCGATACATCAGTGGTGCATTGCCTCATCCCTGGACTAGTTTCCTCATATTCTAATCTGTTGATATTGAAGTCACAACAGTAGTGGCAGCTTTAATAAAGAAGCTCTCCCGTCCTATACACAAATGAACTGGCAGGTATTTGTTTCCTGCCTTCCCCCACCTGTACCCCCACACTATGGATTTTTCAGTGATTTTGGTTAAATGCCGATGAAATCTGGGGTATAAGGATAGTATCTTTCTTAGGTGACAGGACAAGAGGGCTAAATTTAATATGCCTTCAGTGAAAAAACTATCCTAGCCAGAACTTCTGCATGACAACCTGACAATGGAACCCAGAAATAAATCCATCTCCCTTTTTAGGTCTTGCATATCACTGAACCATTGTATAACAATGATAGGAACCTCTGTCAACACTTGTCCACCGTAACTAGAAGTTTAATCAGAACGGCTGAAAGAGGGTCCTGACTATCCAGATTTGGCATTATGGTGAGAGGCCAATAGTGTGGTGAGAGACAAAGTTGCGACAGGAGATGATGCAGAGGCAGTGAGAGGCAGTATGGGAAGAGATGACAATGGGTAGATGGCAAAGGATTTCTCAAAGAAGGGTGGTTGTACTTCCTCCAGAGCTCATGGTGAAGCTTACTCAATGTACGCCTGTTCTCTGGGAACTTGCCAAGCAAAGTCATGAGCGGGGTGCAGCAGAGAGGAAAGGGATATAAAGTAGCATGTCAAAAGGATGTTTGTCCATTGGCTGTTCACCTAGGCAGTGAAAATATTGAAGCAAAGGATTGCTGCCAAAGACGCTGTAGGAATAGATGTCTGTCTTACTGTTCATACAGACAAACAGCTGTTTGATTTCACCAAGTAATGCTGTGTTCAAACTAGGGTAGCCGTTTATCTGGTTTTATAGTGGACAGCCTGGTTTTCTGCTACTCTGTCCTATTGGTACGAAACCAGATGCCTTTATGTCACCCTGGTGGAAGTCTGCAGAGCAAACCGGAAGACATAAAGGCATCTATAAAGCTGGACAAATGGCCACCCTAGTTCAAACACACATCTCCTACCTCCCAGCAGCACCCAGCTATCGCTATCAAGCTTTTGGCTATAGTGAATGGGAGTACTCACCAACACTCGTGTGCCCCTGGCTAGAAAGGAGGGCTGACATAACAACAGAGAGAAAGAGTATACAAGAGGGATCAGGACTCTGTAACCCAATGATCACAGAGTTCACCTGGAGAAAGAGACAGACTTGGGTCCAACCCCAATGTATTTTGTCAAATAACTATTGGAAGGAACATACCTAAGCAATACTTGGAGCAGGGACTAGGTTCAAGGGCCCCCTTCCTCCAAGGGATGGCCTCACCATTAGGGCATCTTTGTGAGAGAGACATTGGAGGAGGGTCTTGAGCCCCAATCTCCCACTTGCTAAGCAAGTTCGCTGACTACTAGGCTTTATATAAAAGGTGGCAGTAGCATCACTTCCCCTACCAGCAACCAGGGGTGACTGGTGCCACCTGAGTCTGAGGGGTGGTGGGTGCACAATTTGTGGGTGGGCCCAGGGGTAGGCCCAAAAGCCCCATATTCACTCCTATACTTCTGTGCTGTGGCTTAGTGCTCCCCCTACCCCCCCTTCTCCAGCCCATGTGGCAAAAAAACTGCCCCACTTTTGGGGGCCAATCTCAGGGGGTGCACATGCCCCCCCTCAACCAGTTTCCTGTGCCAGCAACTATGATTTGGACTGAAAACATCTGTGACTGCTCTGCTTTGTACTGAACATAACGCTGTTAGTGGGTGTTAGGCAGGGCCTAAGCACATTAAGATGCTCAGGGACTTTGGTACAGGGACAGTTAGTCTGTGAAATCCCAAACAGCTTAAGCAAGAGATGGCTGCTGACATACCCACTCCTGGCAGCTCCGGCCATGAGCAGCAACAGAGATTTAGGTGCCTAAGTTTTCACCAGTAAAGTTAAATGGGCATCTACAGGGACCCCAGATTGCCAAACCAAAGCAGCTGGGTGCAGGTTTTGAGGATCATTCACTTGGACAAGGTCCACCTAAACTGCACATCAGGTGCTTAAGTGCTTTTATGGATCCAAGCCAAAGATATTAATGGTAAGACTTCCCAAAGCACATGGACTGGATATTAATGATAAGACTTCCTAAAGCACTTTGGCTTAGGAACTGAAGTCCCACTTCAAGGCACAACCACAATGGAGCCTAAATCCCAATGGGATCACTTGGGGAAACTGGCCCAGAGTCGCACAGAAAGT
This sequence comes from Gavialis gangeticus, assembly GCF_001723915.1. Taxonomy (NCBI): domain Eukaryota; kingdom Metazoa; phylum Chordata; order Crocodylia; family Gavialidae; genus Gavialis; species Gavialis gangeticus. Next base: position 20,883,009 of record NW_017729028.1, read on the forward strand.
CTGTGGCAACTTGGGAATGAACACATTTTGTCACAGTACTTAACCACAGAACCATCTCTGCCTCACACTTGCAGAGGCATTTCAGAAGGAAACAAGTTGTCACAAGGTGTTTTTAAAGATGTGTTACACTGACAACACAGAGCTTGCCATTTCTTGAGCTCTGTACCCGTAAGCCAAACTACAGCCTAGCAAGGTAAGGCTCACTGCCAGCTTCTGTGAATGAGATGTCATTGTGGACAATGGGGTCCTTCATGTCACAAGCACTAGAGTCAAACTACTGTGGATAGAATCACTTTCAAAGTACACCCCCATCCGGCCACGTCTCATCCATCACACCCAGAAGCACACAAGCCCTATTTGTTATCCTCTTTTACAGCTTGCAAGACCATGTTTTTTCTGGCTGCTGTCCACAAAAGGAAAATATAACAAAGGAACAAGTCAAGGATGGATTAGAGTTAGGAAAGGGATTTAACGACAAACACACTGGCATTTTCTCTTTTATTTTTAAATTTGAATTTACCGATTTCCTTGCAGAGTTCTGCTGGAAGACATGTTACATTTTGCATGGCGCCATAGTCAAAACCAATGACAAGTTCCTATGATGATGTTTTCCAAAAGTGCACTTCTCAGGCAATTACCTCAGTGCGCTTCCCCAGCTGTCTTGAGAAAGAAATATCCAATCTTTAAATAGACATTTTAATTGATTATAACAAGACCTTTAAAAAACTCTCTTTCCTGGTCACCAACTGATCTGCACTACGATTCTTAGAAACAACAGTAGTAGAAATCAGTGTAGGTATTGTATGGTGGTTTAAGTCAGGTTAAGAGGTAAGGGATAGCTGGACTCAAAGGCTGCATCCACACAAGCATGGATATTTGGTTCCTCGGGGACATTTAGCAATAGGACACCTTGTGCCACTGCCAGTTGTCCCCGAGGAAAGCCTGTGCTACATGCCCTCTAGCATGCTGCAAGTTTCCCCTTGTGGGGTAATGGAGGCAAGGACCAGCACTGAGCTGGCCCTGGAAGTCTTACCTGGGGTCCTGGAGACCTTCTGGGGCCGTGGCGATCCTACTGCTCAGAGCTGGGCCAGGAGCTGTGCTTGTTAATGCACCATAATTATGGCACAATTACTAAACTTAATGCACCATAATTGGTGCTACTGCACGTTAGCACCAATGCATACTTTTTTGTGTTGCTAATGCACAGTAGACTAAGTCTACTACACATTAGCTCATTAGCACAGGTTTTCCAGTAGCATTAGTCTACTGCACTTGTAGCCTCTCATGTAGATGCACCCATTGTTCATCTAGTTCTTCTAAAACGCTGTGCCCAGTTATGACACAGGTTTAGAAAAGGGTTTAAAAAAAAGAGCTACAGGAATCATTGGAGAGCTAGAAAATATGCCTTTAAGTGATCAGAATCTTACCCTGTACAGGGTCTCTAGAAGAAAGAATCTGGATCATAGTTTATAAGCATATATCAGGGAGAAGATTTCTGAGAGCAGAAGATTTTTAACCTAGCAAGCAAAGATATACCAAGATCCAATAGCCAGATGCTGAACTATAAAATGTTAGATTTGAAATAGAGTAATTAAGTATTTGAACCATTTAGCTAAGGGTATGGCAGATTCCTCATCACTAGAAACCTTTAAATCAAGATTGGAGCACCTCTCTAAAAGAGATATCCAGTACAACCAAGAAATTGCAGGCTTGATGGTGAAATCATTCAATGAGGTTCTATGGCCTTTGTTATTCAGGCCAGATTAGATGATCATAATGGTCCCTTATGGCCTTAAAATATGTGAATCTCTGAAAAATCAGCCTCTTTCATCTAAAACCTTTCTTGTACACATACACATACACACAGACTTCCATCCAACTACATATGGTTTTAATTTAGTGGAGGGGTTTTCACTGATACACATGCATGTCATGCAGACTACAATCAGGTACTGATCACTCTTCATTCTTCTGCTTATGACAGATAATCATAATTATGGTGATACAGATAATTACCCCTTGTATTTATTACTTCTGGGATAGCAATGCCCACTGCATTTTTTCCTGGGACTCCACTAGCAGTGTACCCACCACCCATGGAGAAAAGAAGCTGCTCCCCCCAAAATCTTATGATCTAAACAATGTGATCATCACATCCCTTTGACTAATCAGTCACTGTTTTCCTCCATAGAGCTTGAACATGAAAGAAGCTGTGATGACAGACAATAGAGAAAAATGATGATAGAAAACATAAAAGACACAAAAATAATATACAGGACAAGCCTGAGTTGTGAAGTTTGGATGCAGCTCTGAATATCCCTAGAACTCTTGAGAAACATCCGGATCCTAATGCCCTTGTCCAGTCCTGCCTTTATTAGAAAACATAGATACTAGATATTCTGATGCATTTTAGCTCTTTCTGATGCTGGAGATATAGTAAAACCAATCTGATTAAATTAATTTGATGTAAACTGCATGACATGTAAAAGATACTAGATTAGACTAAGTATGCCCTCTCCCTCTCTCTCTCTCTCTTTCTGCACCATTTTGTTGCTTCCTTCACCAGTAAATATAATGCCAATTATTCAGGAAAGCAGTGTGTGTATCTAGAATAGTAATGGTATAAGCACTCATGAGCTTTCCCATTTGCAATGCTCCATCATGAAGATGTACAGACAGATTAATTCTCTAGCTCTCTCATCATTTCCTTATTTAAATTATCACATAGCCTTTGCACCAGCACTGTTTTGAGGACAGTGTTTTTCTGAGCCACGTTTCAGTTTGTGCTGAATGAATAGGTTCCAGCAGATCATCTGAATGCTTTATACAGCTTCTGAATCTGAATGCTGAATACAGCATTACGGATAATCTTGAAGAGCAAGTAATGGAAAGGTCCCATGTCACAAGCTGGGTTACCCAATATACAATGAGAAGGATGCCCTGGCTTTAAAATATAAGGCCCACAATGTTGTATTTCTCTAGACACCCACAGTGTCTGCACAGACTTCATGCATATGGCAGTGTAGGCCTTTTCCACCTTGGAGGCTGCCTAGCTTTCCTTAATTCTCAGTTAAAATGACCCACTCTTTGAGTGACTGGCCCTTCCTCTGTGTCATACCATTATGGCTGATATCAGCAGAGGTACCAAGCTGAAGCCTCAGAGATATAAGCAGGAAGTGCTGATGACTGACCTATGTCTACAGGAGACCTGTGACTCTGGAATTCATTCTCTCTTTGCTCCAGAAGAATCCAGATCAAAGCATGCTATAAAATTCACTTATTTCGCTGGATAGCCAAAGTAAGGAAGACTTCTAAAAGTGGGGAATAATTTGGGGGAAGATGATTTAAGCTTGAGTTTAGTTTGTCAATTATAGGGGTGTACTTGGGAGCCGTGTTGGTCTGAGACAAAAAGACATACAAAAAACTAGGACTCTTGGTTCCAAAATGATACCTTTTATTAGACCAACTGGAAAATGACAAGAAAATTCTCCTTTTCTGCAAGCTTTCAGGATCAAAGTCCCTTCGTCAGGCTCCGGGAAAAGTGTAGATGGTACAAGATGGTAAAAGTCTCCATAGGTAGGAAATAAACTTCATTTTTGCACAGAGGGAGCTGAAGATGGAAGGCTGTCTCTCTGGGTCCCTGAGAGTGTCTTTGTGAGCTATGCTGAGTAGCACTTTGACGTGCAGATCAGGTAGAATTCCTTCCCTGGAGGTGTCAGATGGCAGGCAGAAAGGTAAAAAAACAAACTTCCTTGTTGTTCTGCAATTAAGTTTAAAATCCAAAATCAGCTAAAATTTGGCATCTTCCATGTTTCAGGGGTATACTTGGTAGCCGTGTTGGTCTGAGATAAAAAGACATCCAAAAACTAGAACTCTTGGTTCCAAAAGGATATCTTTTATAAGACCAACTAATTGTTGTAATAAAAGGTATCATTTTAGAACCAAGAGTTCTAGTTTTTGGATGCCTGTTTGTCGATTACTGAATTCTACCACTGCAGTTTGGTTATATTAGATTCATAGATTCATAGATTCATAGATTAAGGGTCGGAAGGGACCTAGTAGATCTTCTAGCCCGACCCCCCGCCAGGGCGGGAGAACAACAAAAACCCCAAAAAGAGAAATGGGACTCAAACGAGTCCAGCTAGGTGGGCATCCAGCCTCTTCTTAAAGACCCCCAGGGTAGGGGCCAGCACCACTTCCCTTGGAAGTTGGTTCCAGCTCCTAGCCGCCCTAACGGTGAAGTAGGGTATTTGTGTTGCTGACTTCTCAGTTATGCCGAGTACCCATAAAGTAAGTCACGGGTGCTTCTTTTTCATGGATTCATAAATATAATACAATATACTTTATTTTTTTATATATTTTTGAACTTTCAAGAAGGGTCCAGAGAAAAAAATGGGTTCTGTGTGCCTTTATATTTTAGGAATAATATCCGACCAAGCTAAAAACTGCTCCAGATGAAAATCCCACAGCAACGTCTCTGGTTAATTTACTGTTTGGTTTCAGGACTTAAGTTTTTCCAAGAGTATCACAGAGTTCCCCAGGATGCTAGACTTTTCATGTGGATCTATGATTAAATTGACAGGTTTACAAGACACAGGGAACCAAGCAAATTATAAGCAGCAACACAGCTGCAGCTGCTGAAGTGTACAAGCCAGCATTAGTTATTATCAGAATTTCCCCATTAGACTTCTTTTGATAGAGATTTTTTTTCTGGCCGATTCTATATAATTTTGATTAGATGACAAGCATAATAGGTTCCCGTGTGAGATTAAGGAATCGTAATGGGAATACACTGAGAATGGGCTCATCTAATATATCAAGTCCTCAGTTGAATGAGAAGGAAGTTTTCAGACCCTCAACTACATAAACAAAACTAATCCTCAGTGGAGGTCTGATAGCATCACATACGCAAGGGCCATTGTGCAGGATGATTTTGTGAAGTACAAGACATGGCTACAGTCTCATCTGGAGCATTCGTCTGGTTCAATTCAGGTCACCCATGTCCATGAAAGGGTCATTCAGCCTAGAAGAGGTACAGAGGGAAAGAGTCACTAGGATGATCAGGGAAATAGCCTGTCTTCTGAGAGATTAGTGCTTGGCTTGTTTAACCTATCAAAACAAAGGCTGAAAAGGAACACAGTTGCTCCCTCCGATAAATATCTTGGAAGGATAAACAGCATAGAGACAGAACTACTATGTAAGATAAAGGACAATGGGGCATAAGAAACAAGAACACAGGGATATAAAGTACCCATGAGAAAATGCAGGCTGGGAATTAGAAGATACTTTCTAACCATCAGAGAAGTGGGATTCTGGAACAGCCTTCCAAGAGTACCAATATGGGAAAGAAACCTAAGAGGATTTTAAACTAGAACACGATCAGTTCATGAAAGGGTTTATCTGATATGGCTATGGTTATATGATGTGATAGCAGGGAACTGGAGTTGATGACCCAGAAGCTTTCTTCCATTCCCAATTCTTATATGCCTAAATAAAAATGGTTTCTGTACATAACATGCATACCTCTCCAATCTATTCAAATTCTTCAAATATGCCATCAACTTTAGTGTATAAAATAGAGAGAGCTGATGTTATTTATCTGGACTTTCAAATAATGAAAAAGACCCTCACACACAGAGCCATTAAGAAAGCTCTTGAGGAAATTAAGTAGTCAAGGATAAGAAGTAAAGTCACTGTCATGACTAAGAGACCAAACATAAAGAATAGAAACAAGCAGGCAATTTCCCACATGGCAAAAAATTAACGGTGGGTTGTCTCAAGGTTCCAGACTAATACTACTGTTTACTATGTAGTTACCCACTTATATTCTTTCACCTATACCTCTGGCACTGGGCATGCTCAGAGACAGGGTAAGGGAAGAGTATTGCGTCCAGTTTTGGGCCCCACAATTCAAAAAGGATGTGGAGAAGCTTGAGAGAGTCCAGAGAAGAGCCACGCGCATGATCGGAGGTCAGGAAAACAGACCTTATGACGACAGGCTGAGAGCCATGGGGCTCTTTAGCCTGGAAAAGCGCAGGCTCAGGGGTGAGCTGATGGCCACCTATAAGTTTATCAGGGGTGACCACCAGTATCTGGGGGAACGTTTGCTCACCAGAGCACCCCAAGGGATGACGAGGTCGAATGGTCATAAACTACTACAAGACCGTTTCAGGCTGGACATAAGGAAGAATTTCTTTACTGTCCCAGCCCCCAAGGTCTGGAACAGCCTGCCATCGGAGGTGGTTCAAGCACCTACTCTGAACACCTTCAAGAGCAAATTGGATGCTTATCTTACTGGGATCCTATGACCCCAGCTGACTTCCTGCCCTTTGGGTGGGGGGCTGGACTCAATGATCTTCCCAGGTCCCTTCCAGCCCTAATGTCTATGAAATCTATGAAATCTAAGAGATAGATCATTACTCTGACCCTATTTTGCCAGTATGGCAGCTTCTGTGGTGCTAGACTTTAAAAGGCTAGGCAGCTGAGATCAGATGTAGAACTTAGTCTTTCCCTGTTGTGATTTTTCTTACACAAGCCATAGCAAAAGAGCCTACATGATTTCAACACTCAGAGATTGCTAAGTAAACCATTTTTACATACCATGTCTGGTAACACTTTAAAATAATAGCCCAGTTAATTAATGATGAACTGCAGTGAATATTCTTATACAAGTACATATGACATTCCCATTAGTGCCAAGTGAGTTCATCATGATTAATGTTATTATAATACATACCAGTGAAATTCATAAAGGCCATTATTTTGAAGGGCTACGCAGTATCAAAAAATAAATCCCTCAAGCTCTGGAGCCCTGCATTCTCAACAATGTACGAAGGATAACGTTCTGCTTTAAAATCCATGGGTAACAATAAGGCCAGAGTCTAAATGTGGAATGGGCTTCCAAGGGAGGTGGTGCTCTCCCCTACATTGGGGGTCTTTAAGAGAAGGCTGGATAGGCATTTGGCTGTGGTCATCTGACCCCAGCACTCTTTCCTGCTTAGGCAGGGGGTCGGACTCAATGATCTGTTGAGGTCCCTTCTGACCCTAGCATCTGTGAATCTATTCCAAACATTCAGTGCATATGTCAACTCAGGTACCTCAGTGTGATCCTATTCATACCTAAGTTCCTGAAAAAATGTTAAATGTGTGGATATCTTCCTTCTCACTGGCCCCATCTACACGGCCATGTCATTTAGTGGATATCTTCCTTCTCATTGGCCACATCTCACTGGCCAGTACATTTAATACTTGTGTATACAAGTGAGTGTATATAAGTACTAAATGACTGTGCAGTAATTGGGGTAACTGTGCAGTAGCATTGCTGAACAGCTTCTAGGTGACACTGACTGCACTGTAGCTCATTACTACTGTGCAGCAGAATCATGTCACACTTCATGCCACATGACACTACCGTGCAGTCAGCATCTCGTGTGAATGCGGCCACTGTTGCTTTTTGTGACTCTGTCTTAAGGGTGAGATGATACTATGTTACAAAAGTAAATATATGAATAGCAGGGGTGGATTAATGCTAATCAGGGACCCCCTGGGGCATCAGGAGCAGTATGGCCCAGGCAGGCACCCTGGCTCTGAGCATCTGGGGCAGGCAGCACAAGCCTCCTCCCCTCTGTCCTGGCCAGGGACTAGGAGAAGGCCCGATGGGTGGCCCCGCTCTCGTTCCCTGCTTTCTGTAGGTGGCCACTCGCACCAGCTCTGCTGGGACAGGGGGACAGCACCACCCCACCTGGGCGGGCAGAGTAGTGGGCAGAGGGGCAGGTGGGCAGCTGGAGGCCAACCTGGCCCAACCTGCAGCACTAGAGTACTGCAGGTCCAGCTGTGAGACACCCTCAGGGTGAAAGGGCCAGGGACACCTTCATGTTAGCAGCACTCGTGCCACCTGGCTCACCCAAGACGCACTGAGGAGGCTGGACAGGCCCAGCTGCAGCCCCCTGGCAGGTGCAGAGAAACCTTGCCCTCACCTGGTGGGGGACCTCCAATTTTTTGTTTGCCCAGGGCTCTAATAAATCTTAATCTGCCACTGATTAATAGATTTTAAAGACTGAAGCATCATGAAACAAAATAGTACTTAGAGGCAGAGTGAAACAGAATTGCACTTAAGATACCTAAATCCACTTAGGTGCATAATACGTGGAAGAGAATCTGGGCTATGGTGCACAGTTCGGCATGGAGCAAAGATGAGACACAAGCCTTTAAATGTGATATGTCAGAGGAATTTCAGTTAGGAAGCTACCCATTACTATAGTATTTGGGCACAGCAGCCAAAATCTTCAAATTTGGGCAACAAAAATTACATACTGTCTCAATTAGTACTTTCAGACGTAATGAGTGCTCACCTCTCCCATCAAAGTCAAACCCCACAATTTGATAGTCAGCGTCTCAAAAAAATCATCCCTCTTTTATTAAGATATAAATCATTAGGCACCCAAGTTTGAAAACAGTTATTCATTATTTATGTCCTCAAATAACTAACATAGAGGAGCTTAAAGTTCTAGTACTAATCGTTAAAGAAAAGTTTCTTTATGTCCTGTGATAGAAGATTGTCTTTTGTTACGACAATCTAAACCTCATAAGATTTGCATGCGCAAGATAGCTGAGATTTTTGGTATCTCGATTTAGAGTTTAAGGAGTGACAGCTTTCTTGGGAAACATATAAATAAGTATAGAGAACATCCAAGCCTCTGTTGTTAAAATTAGGTCCAGTGTGTTTTTAAATAACAGTAACACTCAAAGGATGGAAGAAATGGCTGAGACTAAGGGTTCCTATACACATGCAGCCAGGCTGCTCCAATGCACTGTAATTACAGCACATAGGAGCAGACTCAATTAATTGCGTCTGCTGGAGTGTGGTAATAACTGTGCTCCAATACACTCCAGCTTCATGTGTATCAGCATCCCCAAGCTAAAAAATGGTGGCGGGGGCACTTTAACTAAAGCTGGTTCGACAAGCTTTAGTTAAAGTATCCCTGCCACCATTTTTTCAGAACTGGCATGCTGATACACATGATGCTCTGGTCACTTTAATTAGCATGGCTTTTGGAACCGAGCTAATTAAAGCACCCTTCACCCCCCACCCCTCCCACCTCCCGGAGCATGTCTATAAATGCCCTAAGTTTCCAATTCAGAATTGCTGAGATTCAAGAAACTGGTTTGTCATCCATATGTGGAGTCATTAATAGAACTGTTTAGTCAATAAAGCACCAGTGAAGATGAAAAGAAGCTTGCAAATTAGAATATTAACTTTGGAAATAGCTAGACATTTAATAAGAGCTGACATAAAAAGAGATATTAACTTGAAATGTAGCCAGTAATAGTAATTGTCTCCATTTTTATCCTGAAATGCAATTAAAATGATTATCTGGTTTTTGTTCAATAAAACAAAATAAAAACACTTGAAAACAATATCTTGCCAAATGACTAAAAGTAGCAACTCCTGGAAGCTTTTAGTGCAGAAGCAAAATGAAGTAACAAACCTGCTTTCAGTTAAAATAACAAACATCCATAATAAATTACTGCCTATTAATGTTTACAATTTTATTCCTCCTTCCTTGCAGGCCTAAATAACTGTACTTTGGGCATTACATTAATTTGTGGCTTCCATGTGTTCCAGTTTTCCTGATGCATCCATACACTGAGACCTAGGATCAGCAAAGCATGTAGACATACACTCACTTCATATGTGAGCAGCCCCATTAGCACCAATAGGGCTACATATAATAGAGCCTATACTTAGGGATTTGTTGACCCAGTGGATCCAGCTGTGGTATTGAGGCCTAAACTGATAGTAAATGATAAACTCTTCATAATCCAATTATCCCAACAGGACTATATATTACATGGACAATCCATAATAATTCTAAATTCATCTATGTTTCCCCCAACCTTATTTCAGCCTCAAACACTGATCATTCTCACAGCAGTCAGTGTGTGTCAGCAGGCCCAGGGTCTGCTAAACCAAGACACACCATCAATGATCAGATCACCTCACTGAAAATGTCCAGCAGATGTGCTCCTCGCAACTAGCTCTAGGCCCTACTTTCCCTCAGTATCTTAACCATTTGGCCAGACTGCT
>NW_017729028.1:20898095-20906363 GCF_001723915.1 Gavialis gangeticus
AGCCTCAAACACTGATCATTCTCACAGCAGTCAGTGTGTGTCAGCAGGCCCAGGGTCTGCTAAACCAAGACACACCATCAATGATCAGATCACCTCACTGAAAATGTCCAGCAGATGTGCTCCTCGCAACTAGCTCTAGCACTTCTCCCAATGTCTAATGCTGCAGCACCCACAAGATGTTCAGACAGCCAGAACCCAAACCACCTAACACTTCATAAGTAAAAACCAAAGCAATGAACTGCAGCCATAAATGAATTTGGAAGCCATGCTCTTATATGAAGCCAGTAGTAGCACCACTGGGCAAACAGGGTGCCAGGCCCAGGCATTCACCTCAGAGGCACCATAAGAATGGCAGCTGCTGTTGCTGCCAGTTTATCCACCACCAGCCCAGCCCAGCCTCTGCCACTGCTGCTGCTGGCCTGGGAGCAGACCCTGGCAGTTATACTTCTGTTTGAAACAGTGCTTAGAGCCACATATGTGAAGAGAGGGATATTTTGGAGCACAGATGTGACACAGAAGGAATGTCACAGAGCACAGTATTCCAGAGAGAACATGGCACCAGACTGGGTACTTGACCACATCTATACTTGATACTACCATTGACTGATTCTTGAGGCATGGCATATAACGTAGTTTAGATTTCCCAGATACAACATGGGAGTGATGTGCTTTCCCATTTTGGTGCAGTGAAATGAATTTAATGGATAAGAATCATAGAATCACAGAAAGTTAGGGTGGGAAGAGACCTCAGGAGGTCATCTAGTCCAACCCCCTGCTCAAAGCAGGACCATCCCCAACTACATCATCCAAGCTAGGTTTGTCTAGCCAAGTTTTGAAAACCTTTAAGTTTGGAACTTCCACCACCTCACTGAGTAATAAGGCTGTGCAAAGCTTTGGGTGCTGATTTGATTTGGAGAAGATTTAGCCTGATTCGGTGGCCAAATTGCCAAATTGAATCAGGAGACCAATAAAAAGGTCTGAATAAATTCAAAGCTCTCCAAATCAATTCAGAAAAGATTTGGAGAGCTTTGGAGATTCGGGCAGTCCCCACTCACCACTGCAGGGAGCTGGACCCAGGCTCGATGCTGGTAAGTAGGGGAGGGGAGGCTGGAGTACCATGGGGGGACCCCCACCAGGCCCTATCCTCTGCCTGCTCCCCCAGCCCCCCCAGAACACCCCAGCACCCACCCGCTCTCCTAGCTCCCACTCCATAGCTGCCTTGCCCAGCCCCAGCTCTTTGAAAAAAAAAAAAAAAAAGCCTGCACTAACCGGGTGCTTCAGTGCCTATCAGAGCTTCTTGGGGCTCATGGCATAGCCCCCCACACAGCATAGAGCAGTGGGGGAGTAATGGGGATCACCCCCCCAACTGGCAGGAGCCGGGATGCTGGGGCCAGGTAGGGAAGCCATGGAGGTGGGGCTGGGAGAGTAAGCAGGGGTCGGGGGGCTCATGGCAGAGCCCCCCAAGCGTTATGAGGCAGCAGGGTGCAGCAGGGATTGCCCCACCCACACACACACCAGGCAGCAGCTGGACAGTGGGAGGGTTTTTTTGTTTTTTTTTAAAGAGTCAGGAACTGGGGCCAGGACAGCATTTGGAGGTCATGACAGAGCTCCCCCACAAAGCATGGGGTAGTGAGGGGGCCCCCCTGCCTGGCAGCAGCTGGTAAGTGCCGTGTTTTGTTTTTTTTAAAAAGCTGGGAGGCTGGGGCTGGGCAGAGCAGCCATTGACAGGGCTGGGAGACTGGGTGGGGGTGGTGCCTGTCCAATTCAGAGATTGAGCCAATTGATTCAGGACAGTGATTCAAATCACTGCATCGAATCACTGTCCCCTGAATAGGCTGAATCTGAACCCGAAGCGAATACTAGCTGCTTCACGCAGGCCTACTGAGTAACCTGTTCCAGTGTTTTACTACCCTCACAGTGAGAAAGTTTTTCCTAATATCTAATCTAAACTTCTCTTGATACAATTTGAGACCACTGCTCCTGGTTCTGTCATCTGCCACCACTGAGAACAGTCTAGTTCAGGCGTGGGCAAAATACAGCCTGGGGGCCAGAGCCAGCCCACCAGGCCATTCTCTCTGGCCCAAGGAACACCTAAAAAGTTTATAAAATTAATATTTATCTGCTCTTGGCTGCCTGTCAAAGATTACAGGAGATAGGGGCAGTAAGACCCAGGGAAAGCAAACAGGCCCCAGGAGCAAGGCCAGCCCGGCCCTGCCCCACCTCCAGCTCCCTCCTACCCCTGCCCCCTCAACTGGAAGCCTCTGCCTGTGGCCACTTTCACTGCTTCTCTACATGCCTGCTGGCCTCCAGCACCATGTGGACCCTGGCTGCCTCACCAGACCACAGGATCACAGGGCCCATGCGGGCACCCCAGGGCCAGGAGCAGGACAGTGTGTGTGTGCGTGTGTGTGTGTGTGTATGTGTGTGTGTGTGTGTGTGATAAGGGAGGGAGGGAAAGGGAGAGTGTGTGTATACGTGTGGGTGTGTGTGTGTGGGTGTGTGTGAGAAGGGGGGGGGGGGGAGGGGGAGTGTGTGTGTATGTGTGTGTGTGTGTGTGTGATAAGGGAGGGAGGGAAAGGGAGAGTGTGTGTATACGTGTGGGTGTGTGTGTGTGGGTGTGTGTGAGAAGGGGGGGGGGGGGAGGGGGAGTGTGTGTGTATGTGTGTGTGTGTGTGTGCAATGAGGGAGGGGGAGAGAATGTGTGTCTGTGTGTATGTGTAGTGAGGGAGGCAGTGTGTGTGTGTGTGTGTGTGTGATAAGGGAGGGAGGGAAAGGGAGAGTGTGTGTATACGTGTGTGTGTGTGTGTGTGTGTGTGTGTGTGTGTGTTCATAGGGCAAGTTCCGCAAGCACACCCCACCATACACATGCACCAACACCCCACCTTGTATTGCCACACACGCAAACCCACACACCCACACCTCCTCACACACCCCAGCCACACTCCCCCCACACACAGTCCCCACAAACCCCATACCCGCCCACACCCCACATATCCACACACACCTCCACATGCTGCCTCACACCACATCCACACCCCAACACCTATCCCCCTCACAAAACCCCCACCCACCTACCCACACACCCACAGCTCCCCACTAATCTATACCAACATCCCCATACTCCCACTCCCGCACAGTATACAAGAGTAAGACATCATTTTAAACTATTGTGCTATCACCTCTGTGTACACTACACAAACACATGTAAATCAGGACAAAATATTTTTTGAAATGAAAGTAATGAATGTTGTAGTTGTTTGATTTTTAGAATATAATTTGGTATTTTTCTGGTTCTAAAATAGCAAAACGCCTTGCTGAAATGAGTATTACCATGGGAAGGGGTGGGATTTCTGGTGGCAAAGGTCAGGGGTTGGGGGCAGGACTTCTGGTCCCAGGATGGTGACCAGAGGGCGGGGAGCCTGTCAAGGGGCGGGGCTACCCATGCAGCCCTCGACAGCTTGCCAAAACTCAGTAAGAAGCCCTCTGCCCAAAATAATTGCCCGCCCCTGGTCTAGCTCCAACCTCTTTCGAACCCCCTTCAGGTAGCTGAAGGCTGCTATTAAATCCCCTCTCAGTCTTCTTTTCTGTAAATAAGCCCAGTTCTCTCAGCCTTTCCTCAGAAGCCATGTCCCCCAGCCCCCTAACCATTTTTGTTGCTCTCCACTGGCCTTTTTCCAATTTGTCCACATCCTTTCTGTAGTGGAGGGCCCACAACTGAACACAATACTCCAGATGTGGCCTCACTAGTGCTGAATAGAGGGGAAGAATCATTTCCCTTGACCTACTGGCATCATACCTACCAATGCAGCCCAGTATGCCATTAGCTTTCTTGGCAACAAGGGCACACTGCTGGCTCATATTCAGCTTATTGTTCACTGCAACCCCCAGGTCCTTTTCTTCAACCTGCAGGTCCTTTTATGGGAGACCATACCTCAAGCCTTGCTAAAATTGAGGCATACCACTTCCACTTTTCTCCCCGCATCCACAAAACCAGTCATCTCATCATAGAAGGCAATTAGTTTGGTCAGGCATGACTTACCCTTGTTGAATCCATGCTGACTGTTCCTAATCAATTTTTTCCCCTCCAAATGCTTCAAGATGAATTCCTTGAGGATCTCCTCCATGTTTTTTCCAGAGACTGAGGTAAGGCTAACTGGTCTGTACTTACCTGGATCCTCCTTCTTCCCTTTCTTAAATATAGGCACTACATTTATCCTTTTTCAGTCATCCGGGACCTTTCCTGATCACCATGAGTTTTCAAAGATGATGGTCAATGGCTTTGTAATCACATCAGCCAACTCTCTCAGCACCCCCGGGTGCATCCCATCTGGCCCCATGGACTTGTACATGTCCAAATTTAGTACCATATTTATTCAAACTCAAGACAAGGTTTTTTCCCCTGTTTGTACTCATCCTGGATTTGAGCACAAGGGAGGGGAGGAGCAGCTGCTGCAGCTTTGACTCTAGCCTGAGCCCAAATCAGGGCCAGACTTAGACCTATTGCCCCACTCCTGCCTGCCCCCCCGCCCCAGCCTATCCCCACAGTCTCTGGCCCCTCTCCCTTATTGCTTACTGTCAGGTACAGCTCCAGCTCCAGGTTTGGCTCTGGCTTCATTCCCTCCTGATTACAAAGCACATGAAAGCCCCAACCCATGCCTGACCATATGGCAGCAGAAGCAGCAGTTTCGGCCCCTGGAGCAACACCTGACAGCAATCAGCAGGAGGGAGGAGCAGAGGCTGCAGGGAAGCAGAGGCTGTGGGAGGTTGGGGGCAGATTCTTTGGGGAGCAGATGTGGGGGCAGAGGAAAAGGCAGGGGGCAGAGGTTGTAGGGAGAAGGTGTGTGGGCAGAGGTTCCAGAGGGGACAGGTGGCAGCACTGGCAGCAATGGAAAAGACAGGCATGGATACCACTGGGGGGAGATGGGTTGTGGAGCAGGGCAAATGGTGAAGGCGACCGCCCCCCTTCCTCCCCCCCTCCACACACACATGCCCCTTTGCTACTGCTTTCCTTGCTGTAACTGTGTAGGGAATGAATTTAAGACAACTCTCCAGTAATTAGATTGTATACATGGAAAATGATAACAAGTTTATAACTTTTCCCTACACAAAATCTAATTAGTGGGGGGTTGCCTTATATTCAAAGTGGTCTTGGATGCAGGCAAATATGGTATTACAATTATTACAGCTCACTGCAGCACCTCGTCTCAGAATTCAGCAACCCAACAGCCCAATATTAA
The DNA here is from genome assembly GCF_001723915.1 of Gavialis gangeticus. Lineage (NCBI taxonomy): Eukaryota > Metazoa > Chordata > Crocodylia > Gavialidae > Gavialis > Gavialis gangeticus. The sequence goes on from NW_017729028.1 coordinate 20,903,333, forward strand.
ATTCACTGCTTCTAAAAGGAAAACCACTCCTTTCATGGCACTAGTTATTGTTAAGGTTGTCCAACACTTCCCACTATAAGACCTTGTTTTTCAGTTGCTTGTAACTGTGAAAGTTCAACCATTTGGGCTGAAATTTTCTGTCTTGGGTGTTTGCGTCATGCTTTTGTAATTGTCAGCCAACATTGTCCAACAGTTTTCAATACTGAGACTAGGGAAAATATATATTGTTCTTCTCATTGTTAAAAAAAACTGACAGCTATTTCTAGCAGTCCTGAATTTTGAATCAGGAACCTAACATTTAGCAGGAAGGGTGGCCTTTTATGTTACTATGAAATCTGCCAAAATTTGACCAAATTTCTTTGGGAAAAAAAGTGTCAATTGATGCATGCACAGAAGAGATTACTTTAGTTTGGGTGTGAAGTCTCTGAAGATTCCTTCCATTTTGGGAATAATCCAGCCCTTTGCAGCTCCTATGTTTGAACCAACCTTCATAAGTCAGTTCCACAAAGTAAATGAGTAGGCTCCAGCCCAGGCTACAAGGGCAAAGTTGGATGGTCCATATAGTTGCTGCTCTGGTCTGGGGTGCCACTGGGGACCAGAACTGAGAGCTCATATCGAGTCTTTCTTATGATTTCAATAACATTCCTCTTCAACTTTCTGGCAACCAGGCAGCATGGAACAATATGTTCTCTGGTTTGAACACAGATGAGACAAAAGTTAGAGCGCAGGAAAAGAAAAAAAGTATGTTGGGGAGAGGAATGGTGTGAGATGGACCGGAATAGGATAGTGAAGGAGCACAAATTGTGAGTGGAATCAAAGACAGAGAGAGACTGGGACAGCTTGGGAAAGGACATCGGGAATGGAAGATGAGGGGAATTGGCTGATCAAGTTAGGGCAAAGGAAATTGTGCCACAGTGGTATTTGAAGCTGGGAACCAAGTCTGGCTTTGGAAGTCAGAATATAAAATAGGAATAGGAGGAGGACTGACCATCTGCTCACTCAGTGGAACTGCTAAGATGAGATGAGAAGTTGTAAAAGGAGAAAGCTGGGATTAAGAACCAGGGTCTTGGGAGCAGGAACCAGGGGAGAAAGGACAGATCTTATAAGAACTGGGAGTCAGGATTAGAAATAAGACGATAAACTAAGGAAAGAAACCATAAAGCACTGGAGGACACTCTGAGATAGGGAATGGGAGAAAGGGTAAGGAGATATAGTACTGGCTGAGCAAGGAGACTGGAACTGCGTGTGGTGATGGTGAATGACTTGGAATGGAAATGGGCACTGGGACTAATAAAGAGTTTAATGAAGAAGACTATGAATAGCATGGAAAAGAGACTTGGTTGAGCGTCAGAGGAGTGAGATGGTTGAGTGAGAAGTCAGAGGTTGGGAAGGAGAAAGGGACTGGGACAAGGAGCTGTGGGCGGAAAGAGATAAGATATGTAGAGGAATGTGTTAGAGGGGATGAAGCAGAAGGGTTCAGGTTGGGACAGAAGTCTGTGTTCATCAGAGCACACGATCCTCCACAGCAGTGATTCTCAATCAGGGTGCCAGGGCACCCTGGGCTGCTCCAAGATCCTTTGAGGGGTGCCACAGGAAGTGTGAAGAGATAAGTACGGTGTAAGGAGATAGCAAGGAATGGCCCCCAATGTTCCTATGGAAAGGACCTCGCTATTCCCCAGCTGTCTACAAATATCAGTAACACCCACTGGCAAAGCATTTGTCTCAGCCCCTCCTGGTGTTGGTGTGCATAGAAGATGATAGCCTAACCTACTCGATCGTCTCAAAGGGCAGAGGTGCGTGGGTTGGATCTATAGGTTCCAACCCGGCTCGTGCGTCAGAACCCGCATAGGTATCAATACGATAGCACAGAGGACCATTTTTGTTTGTTTATTTTGCTTTTTTAAAAGCCAAAGAAAACAGTCAGTGAAAACATTATTTAGGCTGCAAAGTTAAGAACGAAAATGTTTGAGCATGCCGGTACTAAGACCGCATGTGCAGTTTTAATTCATCCCCTCTGTGCCTGCACTATGATTAATTGAAAACTTTTCAACAGAACTGTTATCCATCAAAAATGTAGTTCCATTAAAATTGAAACATTTCTCAGGAACAGGTCAGTTTCAATGAGAAAATCAAAACATACGAATTGCCCTTAGAATGGAAAATTCTGGTTCAGACCAGCTGTAATTATAATGGCCTTTAAGTGCATGATCACATGTTCCTTTTTCCATTGGACCTCTGACTTATGCAGGGCCCAAGATGGTTGCCAGGGGGCAAAAGCAGATTGAGCAATGAAGAAAGCTGTTGCCTGTAGGACCCCTGAATCAATTGTTGCAGGAGTGTAATGAATGAAGCAGGAGCATGCAAGAAAAGAAATTTCTCGTGGCTAGCAGAGTTGGCTGATACCCTTTGAGAAGTGAATTGTATCTATACCTCTGACACAGAGTTTCTTTGTGATGCCAGCCAAGTCAATTAAGCAATCACACACTCTTTGTTTTTGAGGTGCTCCACTTGATACACCAGCGAATGATCTACAGAAATGCTGAGCACTCACAACTGCAGCTGAAATCAGGAGATACGCTTTGTATGTATGCACCACTCTATAAAGTACTCTGCTACATCAGGCCCTAGTCCTGTAAAACTGAACTCTCCAAACTGATGCTTTCCACCTGAATCTTGACTCCCCACCAGTAAAAGAGGGACAATGCCATCTCTTCCCTCCCCGCGGTGTTGCGAAGGTCATTAATAATGATGAACCCAACTCCACAGTGATAAGCATCACAGAAAAGCCCAGAAGGAAATTAAGAATTGCCTTTAAAGTAAGGGTTGAATATCATGCAGTAAATAAAGCATGAGGCCGCACATTGAACTTGTCTCGTTCAGAGCTACCTTGTACCAGAAGCAAAGAGACAATAGTGAGGTGCTTGGCCTGAGCTAATGAAGTCCTCTGAAATGCGGGGTGCGTTGGCTCAGGCAATGTGCTACCCTAACATAGCTGTACTAGTCCAGTATCCACACTAGCAGATTCAGAACT
>NW_017729028.1:20911363-20914750 GCF_001723915.1 Gavialis gangeticus
TTGTCTCGTTCAGAGCTACCTTGTACCAGAAGCAAAGAGACAATAGTGAGGTGCTTGGCCTGAGCTAATGAAGTCCTCTGAAATGCGGGGTGCGTTGGCTCAGGCAATGTGCTACCCTAACATAGCTGTACTAGTCCAGTATCCACACTAGCACATTCAGAACTAGTTTGCGGGAGTAAATTGCACAGTGCTCCAGTCTGCCGAGTGAACAGAACCTGGGTGAACACTGCCCATTGCATGCACTGAATGAGGCAGGGGCCTTTGGAAAAAAAAAACGGTACCTGGGTATGTAATTAAAGACTGAATCATGACCCGTACAAGCAAGGAGTGCAATTTAACATTGAATGGGCATCTTTAGTTCTGGCATTTCCTAACTTTAGAGTACTTGACATTGCAATCTTGCTAATGATCTTTTAGCATAACTTTTGTGTGTGCAATTTGCATTTAAAGATTCTACAGAATGAGGTAACATCATTTGGAGAGAAAAAAAGGAGGCAAGCACTGGTTTGGCTTTTGCCTTGATTGGTGGGATATGTTTCATTGTTGTATTTAAGACCATGACTGTATTTATGCTCCAATTTTTCCATACTTACAGCTTTATCTCAGACCGTTTATAAATTCACTTCCAAGAGAAAATAGCCCAAAGTTCAACTGGAGTGAGCTTTATAAAATGATTGTAGAAAGAAGAAATTAATTCTGACACATCCTATCAGCAATTTGTGCCATCATTCATCTCACATTCCCCAGACATTTGAAATCAACAAAAAAAGATAATCACATTTTAAGTACAATTTTCAACTGGAAAGAATTTCTATTCTTTGCCCTTCATCCCTTTCCCCCTTCCCCCCAAAAAATTAAAGCTTTTTTATAGCAACATCTTTAATCTTCTCATTTGTCTCCATAGTATGTAACACAGATGGGTCACGATAGGAAAACCTGGCCATAATCCACTTCTAGCCAAAAGAATGAGAAACAAAGGAATGATTGAAGTTAACCCAACCTGCTAAATGTGCAAGCTTCAAATGAAAAGAACACAATAGATGAGCCTTGCTATTTCGAGCTCTGTTTTGTTTGTCTGTGTTGTTATTACTTTTCCAGTTTGCATTATAGCAGGCCTGGAATCCCTAACAGAGACCAGGATCCTTCCGGGGTACACACTGCATACAGATACAAAGAGATTGTCCTTGGTCCACTGTCTAAAAGAATCCACAATGAAATATCTAGGGCTATGCAAAATTTCATTGGCTCTTTCGTTTCAATGCTATTTTGACTCATTTCAAGCTCGAAACAGCAAAATCAAAACAAAGCAAAGGGCTTCAAAACAGCCTCAAAATGAAATGAGGGCAGCCAAAACATTGTGAAATGTTTCGAGTTTTGAAGCTAAAGCTGGGCTTGCCTGCAGGGAAACAGAAAGTAAGGAGAGGGAGGGGGGAAGAGGAGAAAGGGGAGTAGGGGGAAGGATTTCTCTCACATGTACCGATTCTCCCCGTGCCGCGTTTGTTACCCTTCCCTGAGGTCCCTTCCAATCCCAGTGCTCTGGGGGAGGGAGGGAAAAACAGCATAAAAGGCAGCATTGTTTGAACTGAGCTGCTTTCTGCCTTGGTGTCAGTTACTGAGCTGTCTTTCAGCAGCTAAGCAGTGTCAGAAAACAAATGCTACCATTCATTTTCTACTTGCTAGCCTAGCAAGTGAGATTCATCAATACCTTTTGCTTTCTATACCCTTTTATTTTATTATTATATTTATTGATTCCTTTCAATTTATTGCTCCCCCAAAATCCTCTTTTTCTTTTTGTCAGACTATTTTGATTCTTTTCAGATCTGTGCTTTCTCTCACAGTGTGCATTCTATTCACTGTGCAGGGAAGCATAATTATATTGCATAGAATGTATATAGGAACAAATGCATACAATTATATATTCCTATTTTATTTATTACATACATACAGACATATAGACATACATTACATAAATACACATACATACAATTATCTTATACTCTTATATTACATAAATCAGATAACATTACAGAAGACGCAGATTTTCCAACACACCAAGGCAAAGACAAGACACTGAAAACACTATGAAGCATGCTGGAAAGGCATCTGGCAAGACTTCAGAGAGGGGTAGAAATGGGGGTAGAGGGAGAGCTGTAAGTTCCCCCCCCCCGAACTGAGATGCAGCCTCTTTGCCACAGCAAGCAGGCATGAGGTTTCCACGAGTTCTACAGGCAACAAGGAGAGGGGAGCAGTGCCAGTGGCACTGCCTGTTCCTGAATCTGCATCCCCTCCAAGAGCACCAGCCATAAACCCCCCTACCACCATGACAACAAGCACCAGCACCACCATGACAGTCTTCTCCACCCTCATTTCACTTCCCATGCTGAGCCTTCCAGTGCCAGAAGAAGAGCTGGAGCTGGAGCTGGATCTGAGTGCCATAGCAAGGGAAGTTCTGGGGAAGGGATGATCCACACCCCTGAAGTTTCCCCTAGAGTCATGTCTCCTTCCCCAGAAGGCATTTCAGAGGAGGCTGAGGTAGAGGTTGTGGAGGCAAGAGGCTCTGCTTGTTTGTCCCACAGCATCTTGCCCCCTTGATGCTCCGGTGGAATTAACCTGCCACCTTCCTGCATTTTGAAATTAGCTTGCTGGTGGTGGTGGCACCATCACCAGCAGCCCTGTCCCCCTCCAAGGCATCCCTGATAATGAGGTGCAATGTGTGTACCACACAGTGGATGCCAACAAAATAGGCATCACGGACCGTCTTGACCATATTGGCCCCATTGTCAGTGACCATGAACCCACAGGTAAGCTCACCCTGCCCAACAAGCCACCCCTGCACCAAGCTGTTCATGGCCCCCATGATCTTGGTTGCTCTGTGGGACTCATCCATCACCTCCACTTGAAGGAGAGCCTACTGATGGCCTGACTGGTTGCACCAGTGCTCTGTGAGGGAGAGGTAAGCGTGATCTCCACCCCAGCTGCTCCAGATGTTTGAGGTGAAGTGTAAGGCCACCTGCAGACTTGCCTTGTGCACCTCCTCCCTCAAGTACTCCCTGAATGCCTCATACAGGGAGGGCACCACCATCCTGCTGAGAGTGGTGCATGTTGGCACTTGGTAGGATGGGGCCATGAGCACCATGAGCTGCCTGAACCCTGGCTGCTCAACTAAGGAGAAAGGCTGGCCATTGACAGCAAGTATCTCCCCAGTGGTCTGGGTGATCTTGCTCACCTGTGCAACATGCCTCCCTTTCTGTCCACCTTTCCTCCATTGTTCCAGGGTGTCCTGCCTCTGCTTTGGGGTGATGGGGGCTTTGGAGCAAAAGGGGAACTTCCCTTTGGGCATGCTTCTGCTGGTGTCAGGCTGAGGAGGAGCAAGGGCAAGGGGGTGGT
>NW_017729028.1:20914761-20915271 GCF_001723915.1 Gavialis gangeticus
CAGCTCTGCCTGTTTCTCCTGCAGCATCTTGCTCCCCTTGATACTCCGGTGGAAGTAGCCTTCCATCTTCCTTCATTTGGAAATGAGCTTGCTGCTGGTGCTGGCCCCATCACTGGCAGCCCTGTCACCCTCCAAGGCATCCCTGACAATGAGGTGTAACTTGTGCGCCACACAGCAGATGCAACAAAGTTGGCATCATGGACCGCCATGACCATATTGGCCCCATTGTCGGTGACCATGAATCTGTGGATGAGGTCACCCTCCCCAATGAGTCAACCCTGCACCAAGTGTGAGGTTGGCCCCCATGACCTCTGTTGCCATGTGGGACTCATCTATCACCTTGGCCTGATAGAGAACCTACTGACAGCCTGTCTGCTTGCACCATTGCCCTGTGAGAGAGAGGTAGGCATGATCTCTACCCCAGCTGCTCCTTATGGCCAAGGTGAATTGTAATGCAACCTGCAGACCTGCCTTGCACAGCTCCTCCCTGAAGTACTCCCTGCATGCCTC
>NW_017729028.1:20920271-20921181 GCF_001723915.1 Gavialis gangeticus
TGAATTGTAATGCCACCTGCAGACCTGCCTTGCACAGCTCCTCCCTGAAGTACTCCCTGCATGCCTCATACAAAAAGAGCACCACCATCCTGCTGAAGATGGTGCATGCAGACACTTGGTATGATGGGGCCACAAGTGCCATGAGCCACTTGAACCCTGGCCGCTCAACTAAGGAGAAGGGCTGGCCATCCACAGCAAGCATCTCCCCAATGCTCTGGCTGATCTTTCTCACCCTTGCAATGCATTCCCCTTTGTGTCCACCTTTTCCTCACTGTTCCAGGGTGGCCTGCCTCTGCTTTGCAGGGACAGGGGCTTTGAAGCAAGAGGGGGACTTCCCTTTGGGCATGCTCCTGCTGGTGCCAGGCTGAGGGGGAGCAAGGGGAAGGTTGTGGTGCCCGCGGAGATGCATCAACATTCCCGTGGTGGTCATGCGTTTTGTTCCCTTGCCTTGGCTGGTTTTGGTTTGGCAGTGCAGGCAGATGGCATATGTGGGATCATCTGCCAGTTCAAAATGATCTCAGACCACGCTACCTGCTCACTTCTGGGGTGTGGGCGTATGTGTGTATGTTGCAATTTCCTCCTCTTCAGCAGACCGAGGCACAGCAGCATGAGGAGCGGACTCAGCTGAGCCACTTGCTTCCGCAACCTCTACCTCAGCCTCCTCTGAAGTGCCTTCTGGGGAAGGAGTCCTGGCTCTAGGGGGAAGTTGAGGGGTGTGGAGTACCAACTCACATGAGTCCCCCTCCTTCCCCAGAATTCCCGTTGCTAGAGCACTCAGATCCAAATCCAGCTCTTCCTCTGTCACTGGAAGGCTCAGCATGGGAAGTGAAACTGGGGTGGAGGAGACTGTCATACTGGTGCTGGTGCTGCTGCTTGTTGTCATGGTGGTGGTGGGAGAGGGGTTATGGCT
>NW_017729028.1:20926181-20930237 GCF_001723915.1 Gavialis gangeticus
GCTGGTGCTGCTGCTTGTTGTCATGATGGTGGTGGGGGGGGTTATGACTCATGTTGTTGGAGGGGATGCAGTCTCAGGCACAGGCAGCGGCACTGGTACTGCTCCCCTCTCCTTGCTGCTTGTGGAAGCCTCATTCCTGCTAGTTATAGGAAGGGTCTGCGTCTCAGTTTGGGGGGGGGACTTCTCCCTCTACCACCCTTCTGCCCCTTCCTGAAGGCTGGCCAGTATGGCCACCTGCCTTTCCACCATGTTTCATGGTGTATTTCATAGTGTCTTGTTTTTATAAAAATATATATAATGCCACGTAAGCCAGGAGCAAAGAGGGCCACGGGAGACGGTCAGTACAAATATCACCAGTGACCAACTACCACAGCCCCTAAGGGACCGAGCACCAGAGAGGGTCAGATCATTGACCCTGACAGACCACACCACAGTTGGCATTAGGCAGGGTATAGGGGAGGTGGAGCCCCAAGAAGACATATCATGAGGACAACCGAAGGGAGGTACCTGCGGAGGCAGGACCAGACATTGTCCTCCCGATAGAAAACCATTTACCATCGAAGACATGGCAGGCGAGACCCCTGAGGGAACTGACCCAAGGTCACTCCTGATAGCCTGGCCGTGCAGCCCAAAAAGCCATGGCAAAGTTCAAGAGAAGCCTAAATGCGCGACACTCAGGAGCTAGGCATGGAAGGTTACAGCAGGTTTTGCATGCCTTGTCATGGCATGGCCTAGTTCCATTTGGTGTGTTTTGGGCTGTAGGAAATTGGCTTCTGGTGATAAAGTTAGTGAGGTTCAGTGCATGTTTGAATTTACAAACCACTTTTCACCAACAAGCCTATGAACTGCACTTCACCAACCTCCTACGTACAGAAACTCATGGACTCAATATAGACAGTGGAATTCTGACATACTACAACCTGCCAGACATCTGACTCCCCAGGTAACCTCTGCACTTTTACCTTCACTGATACATTCCCCTCCACCTCTCCCCCCAATCCTGTCCTTCACCCCTTAATGCCTCCATTTCTATTTTCACTGACTGGCTCTCTTGCCTCTGGCTTCTTTACTATTTCTTCCATCCAGGAACAGCACACACACCAACTGCAGGTGCTTCTTCAGCTTGACAAAGGGTTTTTCAACCCAAAACCTTGCTAAGACATATTTCTGTAACTATTCAGGCAGTCTGCTAAAAGATACCAGATTAGACTGACCCTAAGGAAAGGACCTTGTCTGCCAGTGCCATGTCCTTAGACCAACACCCCTAGCACCTGTCCCCAGTCAGATGACCAGAAGGAGGCAGGGCCCTGGGCACATCTAAGTCTCAGGGCTGGGGCTGGCAGGGAGAGTTCTCTGACAGCTGCTGGAAAAGAAGCTCCTGCAGGAAAGGAAATAAAGGCTGTGACAGTTTGGCTGCCTGAGATGCTGCTGGTGCTATTGTGCTGCTTACTTACCTGTTGTTATTTAAAGTGATGGGCCAGAATGAGGCTGTAGGGGAGGAGGAGACCTCACTGGGGAACACTAATGTGTCATGTAGATGCCTCAGCACCAGTGGGGGAGCGCCTTAACAAACACACAAAGTCACACGTCACAAGTTTTGCTTGTCAGAAGCTTGAGGTGCAGTTTCCAAGAAACCCCTGCAGCTATCTCCTTAAAACTTGGCAAACTTCATGCCCTCATAAAGGGCACCATTCCTGCTGTTTTCATCCAAATCTCCCAAAAAATGACAAAGGTATAGGCAGTTTCATGATTCCCTATTATAGCCTATGGGCAAAATGTCTAAACAGTGTTGAAACAGTGAAACAGTTTTGACAAAACAAAATGGAACGGTGCTTCAAAATGAAACAAAACTCAAAACAAAACACTGTCCCATTGAAACGGCGAAATAGAAGTTGAAACAAAACGGTGCTGTTTCGCACTGCCCTAGAACCATCCCCATTTTGAGTCAAAGCAGGAAGGAGAGTGAAGCAGGTGTTCCCTAATGGATACTAGAAGCTGTGTTTTACTACTGGTTGTGCCAACAGCCTGCTGAGTGACTTTGACCAAGTCGCTTCACCTTAGTTCTCTATCTGTGTAATGGGAACAATGCTACTGCCCTCTGTAAAGTGTGTTAAGATCGACAGATGAAAGGCACAGTGTCAGAGCTAGATAATGTCATGAAGAGCTGGTGTAACTAATTCCAGCAGATTTACAAACAAAGTTCACTACAGCAACATTTCATTAGACTGAAGTTCATCAATTTTGATAATTCACATAAAAAGTAATAATAAATAGCATTTATATAGCTCCACAAAGCAAGCATGATCAGAGCTGTACAGAGCATTAATAAAGAGCTGTAGGCTAAAATGCAAGCAGTGTAAAAGAGATGACACTTAAGTGATGACTTGAACTGAGAGAGAATCAACAGAGCGCAGATGCTGTAGCAGATTATTCCAAAGCATTGCTGTGAGAAAGGTAAAAGATTACTCCTCCAAGGTTCAATACCATTAGTGTGGGATGGCCAACAGATGCCCCAAGGATAACTGCAACGAACGAGCAGGAAAATATCATGAAACTAAGCCAGAAACAAACTGGCCACATTTTTTTGAAACTGCATGGGTATGTGGCAAGAAAACACAAAAACAGGTTACATTTATTTACTACATTATTTTGATTGGTTTGATATAGGAAATTGGTTATCTTGTTCTGCACAGTCTTGAAAATACCTGTACAAGCATGTCTTACTCAGTAATGTTGGACTATATCTGGTATTGTCAAGGACACATCTGAATGAAAAGAAAAACCTCTTTGTGTTACTAAACGTGGAGAGAAACTGGATGCATAGTAATTAACCAACACATAGAGGATTCTGCATCACCTCCTCCCCTCTTCTTCTGAATTTTCATATCTTTCTTCCTCTTCATCTAGTATCAAGACTGACCAGATAATCTTCAAATAGCTTTGGGGTAATTCAAGCCCATGATGTTGAAATTGATGCTGGATTGATAGTCCAAGGCAAGCTGTTCACATTCTGAATACACCTGTTGTTTTTATATTTGCCGAGTACAAATGGCTCCAACTTATCTGTGCCACTTGCATTGCAGCACAAAGGCAGTCAGTCTTTGTTTTGATGGCTTCCCATCAGGACAATGATCACCCTTTACAGCTAGATTTCTACTGTGAATCCAAAAAGAACTTGTTGCATCTACAGTGAATTAGTAAGTCATGAGCCCTTTGACTTTGAACTAATATCATGCCTAGATTGTACTATATATAAGTAGATACAAAAGTGCTACTTAAAAGGGCTTTTATGGAGTATCTGTACTAAAACTCGCAGCAGTTTCAAAAAAAGGTAAAATACATTAATACTGGATAAACTAAGTCTACAGGTATTCTTAATAATTTGACTATATGCAAATTACTACAGGCATGTATACTTCAAAGTTGATGTTCACATTTACATGTGCTATTAGGGTGCTTGAATACACTCCGGCACTTATTGCTCTTGAGTTTCTTGCTCCTGGGTACCACTTCTGCACGTGCACCTGGAAGTGCAGCATATTGAGCCAGGTTGGAGCAGCCCTGGGTGACAGAATCATCCTGCCAGTCCAGGGCTGCTCTCCCCAGCTCAGCATGCTGCAGAGGAGCTGGCTGAGGCACAAGCATGTTTTTGTGTGGAGCTAGCCAGCAGGCAGCCCCTGCATTGCAGCACCCTCATGCCCCACCCAGTTGGGGCAAAGTCTGCACATGCACTGCTGTGGAGTTTTTTACTCTGCAGCAGGACAGCACTTGTATTTAAAATAGAGTACTCTGCAGAATAAATTAATATACTTTGGTCTAATAGGGGCACACCTGTAGATGTGCAACATGCAGCTAACTGGTCAACTGTGCAGTAAATGTCTTGTGTAGACATGTCCAGTGTTTTCAGATTTGCCCCTCACTTCCGTCTGCTCAGGGAGAGCAGGATCTGAGAGTAAGTGGGGGAGAGGGAAGGGGCTGCTGAGGGAAGAAGTTGGGACAGAGGGCAAGGGGGCTACCTGAACCCCCCCCCCCCCCCCCCCCCTTTTTTCTCCCCCC